>NC_137792.1:12225925-12933425 GCF_963383645.1 Muscardinus avellanarius
GGATGGGTTGGGAGCATAGCTGGATCCTAGAAGACAATGAGGAATTGGGACAGGGCATCTTATGTGGCCTAGAATTCTCCCCTAATCCCTCTTGGTTTGTCAGTAACACCTTGCGGTAGTCTGCCTGCTTCCTTTCCTACCACTACCCACCAATGCTTCCAATAACTTTCTTCCCTGGCACATTCTGGAGCAACACATGGTCTCTTAATTCTTTCTTTTCCTATTTTGAAAGTGAACATTTAACATATATACTCCAGATCTTTTTATTATTTTGAGATTTTGAGATAGGGTCTGGCTAAATTTTCACTTACTGGCCTCAAAACTGATCCTCCTGTCTCAGCCTCCTAAATAATGGGATTATAGTTAGGTACCACCATGCCTGGTTAAAGTTAGCTATTTGTATTGATATCAAGCTAGATTATAAATTGTCCCTTTGCTCGTCATATCCTCCTGTAATGGTCTCCTTTCTCTTTTGAATATGAGATGAATATATACTGAAAAAAATAAGAACTGAAACTTGTCATAGGTTGAATTCCCTGGAAGCAGATGAATTCCCTGAGACAGACACAGGAGGTTCATTAGGAGTGCCCTTCGGGTCAGCCCCTGTGGAAGGAAGGGAAGAGAAGCAGTAGTGGGCAGCTGCCATGGAGACCCAACCACAGATCTCCAGGAAGTTCTAGAGCTTTGGCCTGGGTCGGACCAAGATGGCCAGCCCCTTATTACCTGGCATCTGTTACTCAATCAGATGCACGTCATCTGAACCAGGTGACTCTCTGAAATAACAAGCCCTTCACCGAAGGAGGTGAAGGAGACTCAAGGTGGTATACCAGGTGCCTACCATGACACTTAGAAATAGATGACAAATAATTAGTCAATAGTGTTGAAACAAAAAGCATAATTATTTGCATCCTTATTCCCATCTGCATTGATTCCTTTTCAGGAGGCGTATTCTTCATTTGCTCAGCCCTAGGCAACCCCTAATCTACTCTCTGTCCCTATGGATTTGGCTATTCTGGATATTTCACATAGATAAGTTCACATATGATAGTGTGTGCTCTTTTGTGTCTGGCTTGTTTCATTTAGTATATATAGTGTTGTCATGGCTGATCTGTGCGGTAGCATATACCAGGATTTTATTTCTGGGCTTAGATTTAGATCAGTGACAGAGCACTTGCCTAGCATGCATGAAAACCTGGGCCGCATCCCCACATCCCCAGCAACACAGCACACACACACACACACACACACACACACACACACACACTCTTCATTAATTTTATCACCAAATAATATTCCATTCGTGGGATATATCACATTTTGTTTATCCAGTAACAAGTAGATAGTGTTGTTTCCAGGTTTGGATTATTATAAATAATGACTGTATTCTCACTGAATGTTGGGTTTTTTTTTTTTTTTTTTTTTTGGTGGTACTGGGGATGGAACCCTCCTACCTCTGGGTTAGACTCCCAGACCTATTTTTATATTTTATTTGGAAACAGGGTGTCTTAAGCCAGCACGGCTGGCTTCAAACCTCTGTGATCCTCCTGTCTCAGCCCCCCCAAGCGTGGGGATTACAAGCGTGCGCCACCACGCCCGGCATGAATGTTGGATTTTTATAATGAGAGGTTTTGCTGCTGCTTCTTCCTCTCCCCCTCCCCTCCCTTCCTCCTTCTCTTTCTCCTTCTCCTTCTCCTTCTCCTTCTCCTTCTCCTTCTCCTTCTCCTTCTCCTTCTCCTTCTCCTTCTCCTTCTCCTTCTCCTTCTCCTTCTCCTTCTCCTTCTCCTTCTCCTTCTCCTTCTCCTCCTCCTCCTCCTCCTCCTCCTCCTCCTCCTCCTCCTCCTCCTCCTCCTCCTCCTCCTCCTCCTCCTCCTCCTCCTTCTTCTTCTTCTTCTTCTTCTTCTTCTTCTTCTTCTTCTTCTTCTTCTGCAGTACTGGGGATGGAACTCAGGGGCATTATACCTCCAAGCCACACTCCCAGCCCTATTTTTATTTTTGAAACAGGGTCTCACTGAATGCAAAGGGCCTCACCAAGTAGCTGAGGCTGTCCGTGAAGGCAGATCCTTTGGTCTACGCCTCCCTAATGTTGGGATTATAAGTTTGCACCACCACCCCCTGCAAAGTTTTGCTTGTGTTACTGATTGATTGGTTACTTTATTGTTAGAATGCCAACTGCCAGGAAAGAATTCACATAACATTAACATTATATGCTGGCTTCAATGAATTTGTCAAGATTTTTTTTCAGAATTACTTTGTGTATGTGTGTATGTGGTACACATACTGGGGTTTGAAGCCACGGGTATTTTACTTCTGAGCTACACTCCCAGCCGTTTTTTTTTTTTTTTTTTTTTTTGAAACAGAGTCTTAGAGAGTTGCTGAGGGCCTTACTAAGTTTCTGACTCTGGTCTTGAACTTGCAATCTCAGTCTCTTCAGAACTTGGATTACAGGAGTGACCTGCTATGCCTGGCTAAGAATTAGGTTTGAAAGAGAAGGTAGGAGATCACTGGGGATACTCAATCTCAGATGATATGGAGGCTGGAAAAGGAGTAGAAAGGGAGGCTGGGGGTCCTAATATAAATGCTATAGCCTAGATTGTTTCTAATGTTAGTGTATTCATTATAGATAAAGTTTCCAAAATAGCCTGAGATATTGAAATATCTCATTTGATTGGTATGTCTAGTTAGTTTTTTGCTTGCAAGCCTGTTGTCTGTGAACAGACAACAAAAAATGGAAATCTCCTATTCACAAATCTCAAAGTTACATAGCTTACACCAGTTGTTAATTAGCGAGAAAATAAAGTTAAGTTTTGTTTTTATTTGGTTAGTCTATGCAATGTTTTCACGAGTTGATTGCCCTATTTATGAATCAGCAAAGTCTCAGGCTTTCCTTTCCTTCATTTTTCATGATTACTTTTTGATTATGTCTGTGTTTATGAGCAGTTTGGAGGAGAAATAATCAGGAAAATACAGCTTGTGATGATTGGCTGCTCTCTGTATCTCCACTGTGATAAGTACAATATTTTATATATAATAGGTAATCATTAATCTTTGCTGAGTGAGTGAACTCAGGCCATCCTGGCCATTTGCTAGCAAATCTTGTGGGGGAAAAATGTTCATATATGAGAGATTGATATAATTGGTTTGAATTTAAGAGTTGGATTTTTTTTTTTTTTTATGTGTGGTACTGGGGATGGAACCCAGGGACATTCTACCTCTGAGAGACATCCCCAGGCCTATTTTTTTTTGGTGGTACTGGGGTTCCTGGAAACCCTTCTACCTTTCAGACCTATTATATATATATTTTAAATTTGGGAACAGGATCTCTTAAACCAGCGGGGATTATAAGCATGCACCACCATGTCCCAGGCCCATTTTATTCTTTATTTTGAAACAGAGTTTCACTGAGTTGCATATAGCCTCACTAAGTAGCTGAATCTGTACCAGATCCGTGATCCTCCCGCCTTAGCCTCCCAAATGCTGGGATTACAAGTGTGGGCCACCACATCTGGTTTAAGAGTTAGATTATTGATAGATGTCAATTGGTTTTAAAATCTCTATCTCCACTGGGCGTGGTGGTGCACACTTGTAATCTCTGCACTTGGGAGCTGGAGACAGGAGGATCACACATGTTCGAAGCCAGCCTTTCTGGCTTAAGAGACCCTGTTTCCAAATATATATATATATATATATATATATATATATATATATATATATATATATATTGGTCTGGGAGTGTAGCCTGGAGGTAGAAGGGTTTCCAAAATAATCTCTATCTCCTATGGGAACAGTTATAAAGTTGTTCTCTTGATTTTTGAAGCCAGTGTGTGCAAATCCACATGGCTTTTGTCTTAGGTATTATATCAGTTATCTATTGTTGAATAAACTACCCCTAACATGCAGTGGCTTCCAATGATTTACTTTGACCATGAACCTGTGATTGGAGCAGGGCTTGGTACAGATCGGTTATCTCTGTTCCTGGCAGCATCAGCTCAAGGAATTGACTAGGAGACTCACTCTCAAATGCCTGATAAATTGAAACTGGCTCTTGGTTCTCCATATGGTAGCTTGGGTTTTCTCCCAACAAAGTGGCCTGGTAAAAAACAATGAAAACCCCATGAGAACAAAGTAGAAGCTATGCCATCTTTGGTAATCTAGCCTTGGAAGTCACACAAAGGCAGATTTTTCTTCCTATTTCAATCAAGCTTGTAGAAAATATATTTGACAAATATATGAAATCAGGTAGACAATATTTTCTCATATTGAAAATGAAACCTATGAGAATTTATTGGAGAAGCAAACTCTGAAAAGACTATGCTCTGTGGTACATATTATTTAATGTGCTTCAGACCACATCTTTGCCTTGGCTTGAGAGTGTAATAAAAACGTACATGTTTCTAGCTGAAAAGGAATAGTTGTGCATTTGATAGTAAAAAGGCTGACTAATGAATAAAATAGACATTATACCTTTTCATTTCCTTAAGCATTTTGGAAGCCACACCATGTTTTGATTGTGTGTTTGTTTGTTTGTTTGTTTTTTAGGTACTAGGGATTGAAACCAAGGACATTTGACCTCCCAGCTTACATCCAACCCTATTTTTTTTAAACTGTGTCTAAAAAGATTCTGAGGCTGGGCTTGAACATGCAATCCTCCTGTTTCAGCCTCCCAAGTACCAGGATAAAAGGTGTGTGCCAGAATGCCTGGCTCACATGTTTTTGCCTATAAAGGTAGTCAAGAGTTTCTCGTAGAGAAAGTAAAATCACCTAAGTGAATTAGTCAGGGGCTTCCAGAGAAACAAAACTAATAGTATATAGAGAGATATATAAGAGCAAATTTATTATGGAAATTGGCTCATACAATTATGGAGGCAGACAATTTCCAAGTTATATCACCTGCAAGATGGAGAACCAGTAAGGATGGTGGCATAATTCAGTCAGGGCCCACTAGTATAAGTCTTTGATAAGAGTCCAAAGGCCTGAGATCTAATGTTGAAGATGAATGTTCCAATTCTAGGAGAGAGCAAGTGAATTCACCCTTCCTGAGTTTTAGTTTTATCTGTGCCCCAACAGATCAGATGGCGATTGCCCACATTGCTGAGATTGGGTCTTTTTTATTCAGTCTACCAATTCAAATACTAATCTCTTCTGGAAACACTGTGACACTCTCATATAAATATTTTGGGGGGAATCCAGGCATGGTGGCGCATGCTTGTAATCCTCAGGAGGCGGAGACCGAAGGATCACGGTTTGCAGACAGCCTCAGCTATTTAGGGAGGCCCTTCACAACTCGGTGAGATCCTGTTTCAAAAAACTAAAAAGACTAAAAAATAGGGCTTGGGATGTAGCTCAGAGGTAGAATGCCCCTGGGTTCCATCCCCAGTACCGCAAAAAAAAAAAAAAAAAAAAATGGGGGTACGGATATTGGGTATTAAACCCTGGATCATTCTATCTCTGAGCTGTGCCTCCACCCTTTTTTTCTTTTGAAACGGGGTCTCCCTAAATTTCTGAGGTTGGCCTTTAACCTGTAATCCTCCTGTTATAGCCTCCCAAATTTTGGGATTACAGGCATGTGCCACTGCTCCTGGCCTCATATTTTACCGGCTATCTGGGCATCCCTTAGCCTGGTCAACAAATAAAATTAATCGCTACACTTGAGGCAGTTGGATCAGGTTTTTCCACAACTTCCATGCCTTTTTATACCAACCTACATTCTCCAAAAGGAATCGCCTCAGTGTATCTGATTACTTTGTGTTTACCTCTCTTCCTTCTTCTTTGTTTTTAATGGATATTCTCCAGGTAATTGTGTGGGATTCTTTCTTCTACTGTGTGTCAATACAGCATAAAATGATGTGGAAACTCACGGATCAGTTAATTAATGAGTTAATTCCAGCAAATAATTATTGATTGTTATATCCTATGCTAAGCATTGGGAAAACAAATAGAAAATTAATAAGACCCAGTCCTTAATTCTGAGGCAAAGTGGTTAATACTGTATACTGATCAATAGAGGTGACAAAACTAGATAATTGAGACCCATTATAAGATTTTTTCCTCACTTTTATAATAGCAATAATTTGTGTGTGTGTGTGTGTGTGTGTGTGTGTGTGTGTGTGGTAGAGATCAAAGGGCCTTGCATATACCACACACCCAGCTCTATTAGAGTAATGAGTATTCGTTTTTGTTTGTTTGTTTGTTTTTGGTACTGGAAGTTGTACCCAGAGGTATTTTACTTCTGAGCTATACCACCAGCCCTATTTTATTTTCTTAATATTGAAACAAGGTATCACTAAATTGCTGAAGGCCTTGCTAAAGTACTGAGACTGGCTTCAAACCTATGATCCTCCTGGCTCAGCCTCTCAGGTACTGGGATTACATGCCTGTACCACCACACCTGCTAGCTACAATTATTTTTTTAAACAAACCCCACTTTCCTTTACATTATATAGATACCAGGTAGGAGTGTACACCAAAGACCAATATTATGCTAATGATTAATTATTATGTTAGAAAACTTTAAGAGAGCAAGAGTGTTGTTTCATGGATTTAATAAGCAAGATCATTATGTTTTCGACTGTGTGTATTTTTATATAACTCTCCCATAATTCCAAGATGCCTTATAAAAAGCCTGCAAAATTGCACTGAATCATGTCTGATATTACACCTAGAAAATGAAAGGCACAGCCACTTTATTACTTTTTAGTATTTACATTCTATGAACTCATTTGTTTCCTATACAAATTAAATGCTGTGTTTTTAAAATGTTTTTCTGATTTTAATTAAAACTTTGAGTTAAGGTAATATAGTATCTATTATATCTCAGTCTATCTGCATGTAGTCAAGGGTAAGAAATCATTGGGTTCTTTTCTGTGGTACTGGGGATTGAATCCAGGGGCAGTCTGCCTCTGACCGACAACTTAGCCCCTATTTTAATTAATTAATTAATTAAACCCAAGAGTATTCTGCTTCTGAGCTACATCCCCAGCCCATTTATTTACTTACTTACTTAGTTACTTACTTACTTACTTACTTACTTACTTACTTACTTACTTACTTACTTACTTATTTAGTGGTACTGGGGGCGGAATCCAGGGGCATTCTACCTCTGAGCTACACGCCTAGCCCTATTTTTATTTTTCATTTTAAAACAGGGTCTCACTGAATTGCAAAGGACCTCACTAAGTAGCTGAGGCTGTCCTCGAACCATGATCCTCCTATCCCAGCCTCCAAAATGCTGGGATTACAAGTGTGTGCCACCGTGCCTGGCTCTTTTTTTAAATTTTGAGATGGGGTCCCACTAAGTTACTTAGGGCCTCACTAAGTTGTTTTGACTCACCTGTGATCCTCCTGTCTCAGCTTCTCAAGTACTGGGATTACAGGTATGCACCGCCATGCCCAGCTTCTATCTTATTTCCAAATAGGGTCTTGCTAAGTTACCACACATTAGCCTCAAACCTGTGATAGTCCTGCCTCAAGTTCTCAAGTACTGGAGTTATAGGCATGTGCCGTGTGCCTGGCTATTTGGGGGTCATTAAAAACTGTCAAAATCCTTTGAGGGAGAAATATTAATATGATGTTCATCAAGCCCCCATGCATTTGGGCTAAACAAGTAAGCAAAGAAAACTGAAATGGACAACAGCGATTCTCATTCATACCTTTACGTGCATCTTTATTTAATTTCCATAAGAAGGTGACTTCTTCGGTAACTTTGTAAGGAAAAGTTTTCCTTGCAGAGCTGTGGTGAGAGTAAATGAGAAATCATAGGGAAAGTTCTTGGCATGGAGTAACAGAAACATTCATTAGTGATTTCTACTGCTGAGAGGGGATAGGTTTTTTAGTGTGTTCATGTTTGTGGTACTGGGGACTGAAGAGGGTATAGCTTAATGGTTAAGATTAAGCGATTGCCAGGCACGGTGGTGCAGTTCAGAGGTAGAATGCCTCTTGTTACTGGGGCATGTACAGTGGTGCATGCCTGTAATCCAAGTACTTGGGAGGCAGAGACAGGAGGATTGAAGACTCAAGGCTAGTATGCAGTAACTGAGCAAGACCTTATTTTAAAATAATAAAAAAACATAAGCCACATGTCGTGGTAAGCGCTTGTAATCCCAGCATTTGGGAGACTGAGACCCGAAGATCGCTATTACTGCCTCAGCTACTTAGTGAGTCCCTTTGCAACTCAGTGAGACCCTGTTTCAAAATAAAGAATAAAAATAGGGCTGTGGGTGTAGCTCAAAGGTAGAATGCTACTGGGTTCCATCCTCAGTACCACAAAATATTAAAAATTAAAAATTGAAAAAATAGGGCTGGGATGTCACTCAGAGCTAGAACACCCCTGGGTTCAACCCCAGTATTACACACACACACACACACACACACACACACACACACACACACACAAGTTATGTACTAGATTTAGCATCCTGGGTTCTAGTTCCATCATCTATTATGTGGGTAAGCTTGGACAGGTTACTAAAACCTCTCCTATAAAATGGAGTTAGGAACTACTTGTATTAATTACTATTGCTGCATAACAAACTACTTTCAAACATAGTGGTTTCCAACGACAAAGGAGCAGCTTAGCTGGGTGCTTTGGGCTCAGGGTGTCTCATGAAGTTGCCATCAGTATGTCAGATGGGGCGGAAGCAATGAAGAGCTCAGCTGGGTGGGAGGATCTAATTCCAAGTTGGTGTACTCACATGGCTGTTGGCAAGGGGCTTCAGCTCCTCACTCCATGGACCTCTCTATAGGGAATCTTGAAAGTGTCATGATATGAAGCTGGCTCTCCCCTTAGTGAGAGATTCAATGGCGAGATCAAGGGGAAAGCTGCAACACCCTTTATGATGTAGTCTCAGGTCAGGATGACCCATGACCATCACATTTGCCATATTTTATTTGTTAGAAATTAGTCATGAAGTACAGAGGGGTTTCCATGGGTTTTAAAGCCAGGGGCTGATGGCTCCTTCTCCCTATTCTTCCTACAAATTCTGTGATTAGAGAACTTGGGCTTGGATAAGGATCTAAACACACCCTCCTCCAAGGAGCTAGAGCAGAAGTAAAGGGCTCATCACATCCTCTGATCAATTCAGGTGCTTTGAGCCAGAGCTTAGCAGGTGATGATGGTGGGCAGGGAAGATGCGGATTTAAATCTAATATAACATTCACATTTTCTACTGGATTTATTTTTTGTTACTGAAGATTGAACCCAGGGGCATTCTACCTCAAAACTATACCCCCCAGCCTTTTAAATGTTTTATTATTTTTATTTTAAAACAGGGTCTCACTAACTTGCTGAGGCTAGCCATGAACCTGCGATCCTTCCATCTCAGCCTCACAAGTGCAGGGATTATAGGCATGCACCACCACACTGGGGCTAGATTGATGTGTGTGTGTGTGTGTGTGTGTGTGTGTGTGTGTGTGTGTGTGTGTTACTGGGTATTGAATTCAAGGGCATTCTACCTCCAAGCTCTATATCCTCCAGATATTTATTTATTTATTTATTTGGGATGGAACTCAGGGATATTCTACCTCTGAGCTATACCCCAAGCCCTATTTTTTATTTTGAAACAGGGTCTCACTGAGTTGCAAAGGGCATCACTAAGTAGCTGAGGCTCTCCGTGAACCACGATCCTTCTCTCTCAGCCTCCCAGATGCTGAGATTACAAGCATGCATCACTATACCTAGTTTATTATATTTTTAATTTTCGAAGCATGGTCTCCCTAGATTGCTGAGTCTCCCTATGTTGACAAGGCTGGCCTTGAAACCTGTGATCCTTCTATCTTAGTCTCCCAAGTACTGGGATTACAGGCATGTACCACCATACCCTACTCTGGACTGATTTTTAATAGCTGAAAAATATCTAAAATTCAGAGAAATTACGGAAATTATGGACTCGAAAGGCAAGTATGCCATAAAAATATGTTTCAAAGTAGTGGTTTTAGGGAAGAAAAACTGCTTCACGTTTATACCCCATGGAATTGAGCTTGTTCTGTAACAGTTAATTCTTATAAAGTTCTCACTATGGGCCAGGTTCTTCTCTAGGTCTCTCACAAACAAACCTTTGAGGCAAGCACAATTATTATCTCCCTTGTCCCATTTTACAGATGAGGCAACTGAGGCACAGAAGTGAAATAATTTTCCCAAAGACATAACTACAGCTGACATTGGAACCAAGGCATTTGGCTCCATGGTTTAGTTACTATGCTGCACCACCATAATGACTAGCCACATTAACAGCATTCTGTGCAAGTGTGATTTTCTTTTTTGGGTGTTTGAGGCTGGCATCTTCCTCCCTCCCTTCCTCCATCTCTACTCTTTCCTTCCTTCCTTCCTTCCTTCCTCCCTCCCTCCCTCCCTCCCTCCCTCCCTTCCTCATTTTTTGTTTTTATCATAGAACAAATGAAAATGTTGCATTTACTCTCTGCTACCGTATTTCTAAAATACATTAGGATTTAATAACTATTTATAGATACTTTTCTATATTTCCTGTCTATGATTGTGGTAGTCATTGTACTGTTCAGGGATACAGCTCATTTGGTTAAGGAAACAATATTTTAGCCCAGCGCCATTGTGCATGCCTGTAATCCCAGTACTTGGGAGGCTGAGACAGAGGACCGAAGATTTGAGGCCAGCCTCAGAAACTTAGTGAGACTCTGTTTCAAAAGAAAAAATAAAAAGGGCTGGAGGAAAGGTAGTCTGCCCCTGAGTTAAATCCCCAGGACAGAAAAACAAAATTAAACAAAACAAAAAAATAAACAATGTCTTGAAAATTTTTAAAACGTTCTAACTATAAAATTTGTTCGGGTGCAGATGAAAATAAGTTTAAGTGTCAAGGGCAACCTGTCTATGCTTTCCATAGCATTCATGGTTAAACGTAGTGCCTGGAGGAAGGACGGGGATAAAGGCTTTAAAAGTTTAAAATGAGGTAGTGAACTTGAATTTCTTAAATGACATTTTCCCAAATGGTATAAAGTTTAATGAAAATATGTAAGATCTGATAGTCTGATTTAACTATGAGCAAGACGAAGGAATTGCTAAGGCTCACCTCTTTCTTTAAAACTGCACATTTACACATTGATTATTAAGCTTTGCTCCCAGATCCTGATTGCATTTTGAAGTTTAGACCCAGATGGGCATTTCATAAATGCTTTTAGACAATCAATGAATAGAAAGGCTTATTTTGTCTTCTAGAATTGTCCCACATATATTCAGAATCAAATCTCTTACATCTTGATTGCCATTTGCTTATTTATTATTGAGAACCACAGTGAGTAGTACTCATGGCTTCTGACATCAGTAGCAAAATGCTTTGGTGGCATCTATTAGAGCTGAATCAGAGTTTCTATTAGAAACGGACTCAAACTGTCTTAAACAAAAGGGAAAGGCAGAATATATTTAATTAGGCAACTGAATGGAATCATCAAGAACCCAGATTTCTTTCTTTTGTGTGTGTGTGGTACTGGAAATGGAACCCAGGGGTGCTCTACCACTGAGCTACATCTCCACCCCTTTTTATTTTTGAATCAGAGTCTTACTAAGTTGCTGAGGTGGGCCTCAAAGTGGCAGTCCTCCTGTCTCAGCCGCTCAAGTACTGAGTTCCTTCCTTCCTTCCTTCCTTCCTTCCTTCCTTTCTTTCTTTCTTTCTTTCTTTCTTTCTTTCTTTCTTTCTTTCTTTCTTTCTTTCTTTCTTTCTTTCTCTTTCTCCCTCCTGGAAGCCCTTCTACCTCCAGGCTACACTCCCAGACCTATTTTTATATTTTATTTGGAAACAGGGTCTCTTAAGCCAGCGCGGCTGGCTTCAAACCTGTGCGATCCTCCTGTCTCCGCCTCCCAAGCGCGGGGATTACAAGCGTGCGCCACCACGCCCCGGCTCCTTTTTTCCTTTTCTCTTTTCTCTTCTCTTCCCTTCCCTTCCCTTCCCTTCTTTTCTCTTCTCTTCTCTTCTCTTCTCTTCTCTTCTCTTCTCTTCTCTTCTCTTCTTTTCTTTTTTTCTTGTACTAGAGATGGAACCCAAAGGCGTTCTACCTCTGAGATATACCCCTAGCCCTATTTTATTCTTTGATTTTGAAAGAGGGTCTCACTAAGTTGCAGAGGGGCTCACTAAATTGCTGAAGCTGACTGTGATCCTCCTGTTTTAGCCTCCCAAGTACTGGGATTGCAAGCCTGTGCCATCATGCTCAGCTTCTTACTATTTTTTTTAAACTCTGTACTACTTAGTGCATAGGCTTTGACTCAAGACTGGTTTTTCTGTTGCTCATAAATTATCTGCCTGTGGCGACCAGGGAACTTGCTTCCTTGTTCACCTAGAAGGACAGACAGGGGAGACGGTTCTCTCTCTCTCTCTCTCTCTCTCTCTCTCTCTCTCTCTCTCCCTCTCCCTCTCCCTCTCCCTCTCCCTCTCCCTCTCCCTCCCCCCCTCTCTGTCTAATCAAGTAACTTATCAATTGACTGAGACCAATTGGGACTCAGTCCCTGACAGTGCTGAGCAGCTGAATAACTGAGATGGAACACAGTAGGGATTCTGTTAGAAAGGAGGAGCAAATAGATGCTGAGGAGGCTCTGAAAGTGGCTCTTCATCTAGAAAATGATGAGAATCTTGCAAAGAATTGTGAGGATTAATGATAGTATGTGTAACACTATCAGATCCTCAGAATTAGCAAATAAAAATAGAAATATCCAGTGTCGTGGTGCATGTCTGTGATCTGAGTACTTGGGAGGCTGAGACAGGAGGATCACAGATTCAAAAACAGCCTCAGCAATATAGTGAGACTCTCAGTAATTTAGCAAGACCCTGTTTCCAAACAAAAAATAAAAATGGGGTAGGTGTGCAGCTCGGAGGTAGAATGTCCCTGGGTTCAATTTCCAGTATCATAAACAAAAAATAAAATAAAAAAGGAAAAGACAATTACAGGATGTACAGTTAAACTTGAATTTCAGGTAAACAAGAATTTTTTTTAGTATAAGCATGTTCACTTCTTTCTAAAAATACTACAGGTTTACACATTGGTTTGATTCTTAAGCGTTTCTCCTATAATCCTCATTGTATTAGGAGGTCTTGGCTTAGAGAGCATTTTATAAATACTTTTTGACAATAATTAAAAGGCTTATTTAGTCTTCTAGCTTTGTCTCATATGTAACCAGGGTAAAATACATCTGCATATTAAAATTATTTAACTTTTCTCTGAAATTCTACTTTGGGGTCATACTGGGTATTCAACCCAGTGCCATTCTACCTATAAACTATTTCCCAGTCCTTTTTATTATTTATTTTGAAACAGGTTCTTGCCCAATTGCTGAGGTTGACCTTGAATCTGTGATCCTCCTGTCTCAATCTCCCAAGTATTGGGATTACAGGCATGTGCCATTGCACCGAGATGAAATTTCAATTTAACGAGGTGTTTAGTACTTTATCTGGCAGCCTTAAATGAATGTATAATTCTTAGTATATAGTAGGCATTCATTTAGTGGTAAAGATTAGTGTTCTCATGTGTGTGTGTGTGTGTGTGTGTGTGTGTGTGTGTGTTACTGAGGATTAAACCCAAGGTGTCCAGGGTGTTTTACTTCTGTGCTATACCCTCAGCCCTATTTTATTTTATTTTGAATCAAGTTCTTGCTAAGTTATCCCACGCTGGCTTCAAATCTGAGATTCTCCTGTCTCAGTCTCCCAAGTACTGGAGTTCCAGGTTTGCACCACTGTGCCTGATAGGATTAGTGTCCTTTTCACATTAGAAAAGAGCTCAGCTAAGTGGCAGCATGGCATTTTGAAACTCTTATTAACCTTCTAAAATGGTTAGTTTTTGCCCCAAAGAGGAATTAATTGAGGTTGGATGTGGCTCCAAGAAACCAATACTGAAAACCAGATCAAAGCAAATGTCCCTAAACAGAAGGTCATATTTTTACATAGGGGATGGCACATTATAAAAGATCTAATATTACTACTTAAAACTACATCGCACTGTCATTGGATATTCAGTTACTGTTTTTCCTTATCTTGTTCTGAATCTATATAGGTAAAATATTCTTCATTTGAATCAAAGGTAGTGCTGTAGAACCAGGCATGGTGGCACTTGCCTGTAATGCCTGTACTTGGGAGGCAGAGATAGGAGGATCACACTTTGAGGTCAGACTTAGCACTTTAGTGAGATCTTCAGCAAGTTAGTGCGACCCTGTTTCATAATAAGACATTTTAAAAAATGGCTAGAAATGTAGAATGCCCCTGGGTTCAATCCCCAATATCCTCCCCTTCAAAAAAAAAAAAAAAAAGGCTGCATGTGGTGGTGTGAACCTGTAATCCTAGTACTGAGGAGGCTGAAAGGAGGATCATGGGTTCAAGGCCAGGCTCAGTACATAGTGAGACCCTGTTTCAAAAATAGGGCTGGGGCTGGGCGTGGTAGCGCACACTTGTAATCCCCGCGCTTGGGAGGCAGAGACAGGAGGATCGCGCAGGTTAGAAGCCAGCTGCGCGCGCTGGCTTAGGAGACCCTGTTTCCAAATAAAAATGTAAAAATAGGTCTGGGAGTGTAGCCCGGAGGTAGAAGGGCTTCCAGGAACCCCAGTACCACCAAAAAAAAAAAAAAAAAAAAAAAAAAAAAGAATAAAAAAAATAGGGCTAGGGCTGGGGCTGGGGCTTGGGCTTGGAGGTAGAATACCGCTAGGTTGGTTCAATTCCCATAACAAAAGGAAGAAAGAAAGAAAGAAAAGGAGAAAGAAAGAAGGAAAGAGAAGATAAAGGAAAGAAGAAAAGAAAAGGAAAAGCTGCTGCTGCTCACATTTCTAGTATGAAGGGCATTTGATAGTGTTGAAAGTGGAATGACTGTCTCAGGGATTCTTGCTCCACGTGGGTGAAGCTTGAGGTTATCAGTGTTACTTTGCACAGGGATGAGGCTCTGCAAAGCTCTCTGCTGTTGCCTCTGACTCCATTTTCCCTCACTGCTAATTCATTACTCTTATATCTACAATTTTTAATATGCTTCCTGAAAAGCTGAAGAAAACACAGGTACCTTTATTTCCTCATCACACATTCACCTCATTAGGAAAAAGAAAGCCTTACTGGCAAGGAGTGGCCAAATCCAGCATATTACTCTATATCATTACCAGATTCAAGGGAGGAATAAATAGATTTTATCCAAGTATCTATTTCCTATCGTAATACTGCATATTTCTAATTTGGTGGCTGCTAGGACCTCACGCACAGTCTATATTCTGTGTTTTTTCTATCAACTAGAAAACGCCCTATTTTTTTCTCTTTGCTTTTTAAAGCAGAAATCATTCTACAGCTTTACATAGATTTGTCTGTAATGTCTTTTAAAATATCATTTTTCTTAATTTTTAAAAAGTGGCATTGGAAATGTGTCTCCTTTCCATTTTAACATTCCACCACCTCTTCTTCCTCACTGGAAACCTAATCCACGGTGGGTAGTAAGATCTTTAGATTTCTGCGGGCCGGGCGATGACTTCATTGCTTTCTTGTCAGCTGGGGAATCTTGCATGGAAAGCATCGGACCTAAGTAGAGCTATGAGTTGCTGCTGCTGCGACTGCAGCAGCCGTTTGCCTGCGCCTAGCTGCTGTGTAAGGAATCATCGGGCTGCTAGTTTTTTATTTTCTTTTATTTTCTTTTTTTCTTCTAGGTCACCCAAGAGATCACAGCCTACTGTATGAGTGTTCAGGTGAAAGTATGCGTGTGTGTGTGTGTGCGTGTGTGTGTGTGTGTGTGTGTGTGCACGCGCAGATGCAATAGTTAGCAGCAGCAATGGACTTCGATATCATTTTTACAGCGACAGAGATAAACCATCCTTTATTTCCAAAGCAGTGCTTCAGCTCCCTCCCCAAATGTGCTTTCCTCTTCTTCCCAGTCCTTCCTCTCCCCCAACATCCCCGCAATCCCGGGCTGCGGGGGTCCCTCCAGAGGCAGTCCAGGATAGCTGCACTGTAGGAAGGATTCCCCCTTTTTTTTCCCCCCGCAGTGACAAGCGGATTCCGGGGCCTCCACCCCCCCCCCCCGTAGCCACCCCTTTCTCAGTCACGATCTCCCCCCCTCCCGCCGCAGCTCTCGGCTCGGGCCCCGCCCCTCCCAGCCTCCCAGCCCAGGTTGCTAGGGCCTGGCGGGGCAACCAAACCTGGTGCTGGAGGAGGCGCGGCGCGGCGCGCGCGTGCGCGCTCCCGCGAGCCTGTACAAGAACTCGGCTTTCTTAGACATTGGGGATTCGAGAACGAGCGGCGCGGGCGGGGCGCGCAATCCCGAGCCCGGGGACGAGCGCTCTCTCCGCATTGGCTCCTCCTAGGGGCGGGCGGGGCTGAGGCGGGACCTGGCGGGCCCCGAGGAGCTTTTCTATTGGGCCTGGTGGGCAGGCCGGGGCGGGGCAGTTAGCAATTTAGGCTGCGCGTTCGCTTGGACAAGAGGGCGGGGCTGGAGGTTTGGACTAGTTGTCTCTGCCGCTGGGGAAGGTAAAGCGTCGACGGCGGCCTCTGGAGCTGTGGGGTCCGTGGTTGGTGGTGAGGGACGCGGAGGGGTGAGTAATCGCGCCCGCCCGGCAGTCCTTCTTACTCTCACATTGGCCCAGTGTCTACCCAGCTTCTCTCCCCAGAGGGGACCCACCAGATCCCCTCTGGCGGGCGAGAGAAGGGGCGGCGGCGCCGGTCCCTCCAGAACCGGGAGAAGCGGCGAGGGCGTCCCAACCAGGAGTGGCTTCTCCTGGCGACCTAACGCGCCTCTGGAAGGGCTTCCCCCGAGGGGAAGCTGTGTTTGGGATGTATGGAGGCGAGCCGGTGTGAAAGAGGGGCGACGGGTCGAGGCCGCCCGCGGGGCTCTGCTCAGCGGCGGGTCTGCGGTGTCCCCGCCCCGCCGCCCCCGCGGCGCAGCTCCCCCGGGCTTGCGGTGAGGGAAGCCCCTTTCTGCCCGCGCTCGGGGGGCGCCTGAGCGCTGGGGTCCCCCCGCCCCAAGTTCCGAGAGAGCCTGGGACAGGCTGGGGGCTGCGAGTTGCGGCTTCGGTCTTTCTGACCTTGGTTGCCCGAGAGGGTGGGCGAGCGAGCGACCTGTCGGCAGCCCAGCGTCTCCCCAACCTTCCCGGAACAAGTTTCGGGCATCGCTGTGAAGTTCATGTCTGGCATGGTCCGGGGAAGCAGGGATTTTCCCCTTCTAAGACCTTCACATCCTTTAGACCATCATAGAAATTGAATTCTGAGGTTTGGAAGCGTCTCTCAGAACGAACGGGTCCTTCTCGCAATGACAACGTTTTGTGCCCACGTTGGGGTAAAAAATAACCTGAACATATTTCGGTGTACAGGCAAATCTTCCTTGAGGGTTTTGTTTTTCGCTTCACTTGAGTGTCATAGCATAGATGCCAGAATAAGAAAAGGTTGACCTTAGTGGCTCTATAGAGAGATTGGCCGGATGCTGTGATATTTAAGTAGTTGCCGATCAGTATTCTGTTAACACAATTTATTTTAATCGGCTGAAATTTAAGCTGATTCTGGAAAGTATTGTCGACACAGAATAATTTCTTTCCGTGCATCTGAATTAGGTTTGTTTGAACCTAATGGTTATGTAGTTAATGCAAAGGACGACACAAATTAATTTGTCTGAGAGCATTTGCCTGAAACGGGAGACATCAATATGTATAGAATGTAGGATTATCGCTGTAGGTAACATATGCTGGAACATATCCAGTTTGCTCCTTTCTTGCTGTAGGGTTACAAAAAAAGACATCCTTACGGAGACAATTCGAAATTACTTATGAACAGCATCTAGAGGTAAATTTGTTTTTAATTCCTTTCAGTGTTTAAAAATATTTTATTTATAAAACATGAAGAGGCTGTATTTGTCCCTGCATGTTTGGTTTTTAAAGGGGATAGTATGGTCCTTTTAGCAACCCAATTCGGATTTATTAGTAATACATTTTAAAAGGTGTGCCTCTTTTCAAGACAATGGTATTTAAGTACCTGGCGAGCCTTTTTTAATTTCTTTACTAAAAGTACTATTTTAGGTTTGAGCATTTTCGGCATTGACACTGGAACCTGAGTAAGGAAGCCTGCAGCAGTATTACCAGTTTGACACCACCAGTGGGTGTTTCTGTTGACAAATGCAGAGAAGAGAACATTTGGGAAGGAAATCTTTTTTTTTTTTTAGGGGGTGAGGGTGGGTGAAGGGGAAAGGAGCCAGAAGAGAGAAGCTGTAGGACTAAAGCTGCCAGCACTGTGTATGCTGAGCATTTCACAAGTACAAGGAAACCTAATTAGGAAAAAAAATTTCCTTTCTGCTGTGCTAAATAATAGAACTCCCAAAGAGGCATCCTCAATAAAGTTAACCACTCCAAAAGTGTTAAATAATCTGCCATTTTAGAGTAATTGGAGAGGGCCTTCAGTTGTAAAGGGTACCAAGTAAGTCCCTTTGAATTGTCTTGCCTTTTCAACACAATCAATACAATGGTTATTTTAATATCCATGCACATATAAAAACAGTTTAATATCTTGATTTTGTTTTTTAGTGTATTTCCTAAACCTAATTTTATAAAGAAGTTGATATGTTAAAATAATTAGAAATAATGTTCTTTCTCCAGAGAGCATCACTTCCCCCCCTGCTCACTCTTATATTTTATTCATGATTTAGGAGCTTTGGTAGGGAATTTTTTTTTTTAACCATCTTGTACTGGGTTTTAAAATGTTTACTTACGCAAGTTCCCTAACTAAATCTGTCATTATTTTCATTGTAACGTTCCTGGAATATTTAAATCAGAGTGTGGCATCTACTGTGTGCCCTGGGGTTTAAAAAAGGAAAGGTTCCCATTGAGAGAGATTGCAGGGCCATCTCACACGGATGAGTAATAAAAGGTTGACTGGTAATCAGATGGATTCCATTCTAAATATGCCATGTGGGGATAATGCAGCTTCATTAAGGAGAACCAGATTTTACATGGTATTTCTATATCGAAGGTGCAGTATTCTTACATTGCAAACTGAAATGCAGAGGTGGTAAAATTCCTTTAAGTAGCTTTCCCCCCCTAGCCCTCTTTTAGCACTGTTGCCAAGAATCTATGAGAGACTCTTAACAATAGTTGCATTGTTGGAAATGACAGTGGCTTCTCCTGCAGAAAGTTAGCCTTTCATTATGATTTACATTTCAATTTGCTTTGTAATAGAAAATTCAGCTATATCTGAGAGATCGACTGTAGGACATTTGTTAAGAAATGAGCAGGGAAAATAAGTTTTCTTCAGTATGATGGCTAAATTTTTGCCTATTCCCTCTTTGCATTTTGATACCTTTGGTGGTTTTCTTTTTTATTTTTTTATAGACGTTAGAAGGTCTTCTAATATACCACTGTATTTTTGGCAGATGGTGTGGGGATATGACTTTTGCAATGTAATAAATTGATGTCAAATAATAATGAGGTATTTAAGAATAAACGAGCCCACGTGCCTAGATTCAAAATGTAAAGAAAATCTATTTACTTATTTATTTGGTGTGAGAGATTGCTAGGGGCATTCTACCTCTGAGCTATACCCTAAGTCTTATTTTTTTTAATTTGGAAGTAGGGTCTTGCTAAGTGGCTGGGGTTCTTGCTAACCTGCTGAGGCTGGCCTCAAACCTGTGATCCTTCTGTCTCAGACTCCCAAGTACCAGGAATACAGGCATGCACCACTGTGCCTGGCTAAGGGAAATCTTTTATATAGCCCTTAAGTTTGGTACCAGACAACAAAAATTTGCATTATTAAAGTTCTTTCTAAGTAGAAAAGGCTGTTTACTCAGAATTAGATGATTTTAGATTTTGAAGTTTTATTTTTGTCAGTATCAAATAATTTGGCAACATCAAATTTCTTGACAGAGGGAGGAAGTGGAATCTCAAAGGTCTTTATCATCTGATGATGGTGTCAGTTGGACCACATATTTCAATTTGGGAAAATAATGCAATCAAATGACTACATTTAGAACGAAGGAAGTAGCTCAGTGGTAGAGCATATGGCCCTGGGTTCAATCCCCGGCCCCAGAAAAAAAAGACAATATTTAAATATTCTGTTTGGAGGCTTCCTAATTTTGCTTTCAATCTTTTTTTTTAAATTGTGGTACTGGTATTTAACCCAGAGGCATTCTACTTCCAAGCTATACCTCCAGTCTTTTTTAATTTTTATTTTTAAGTAGGGCCTCCTTAACTTGCTGGAAGCCTCACTAAATTCCTGAGGCTGGTCTCAAACCTGAGATCCTCTTGTCTCAGCCTCCTAAGTACTGTGATTACAGGAATCTACTACTACACCTGGCTGCTTTCAGTCTTTTTTTGTGTGTGTGGTGCTGAGGATTGAACTCAAGGGAATTTTATCTTCAAGCTACACCGCCAGCCCTTTTTATTTTTATTTTATTTTATTTTGGTGGTACTGGGGTTCCTGGAAACCCTTCTACCTCCGGGCTACACTCCCAGACCTATATTTATACTTTTTTATTTGGAAACAGGGGCTCTTCAGCCAGCACGGCTGGCTTTGAACCTGCACGATCCTCCCGGTCTCCGCCTCCCAAGCGCAGGGATTACAAGTGTGTGCCACTACGTCCGGCTGGTTTATTTTTATTTTTTTGAAACAGGCTCTCACTAGGTTGCTGAAGCTATCCTTGAACCTGCAATCTTCCTGGCTCAGCCTCCCAAGAACTTGGATGAGCCACCACAGCCAGCTGGGTTTTTTCAGTCTTAAACTCAATATTAGGAAGTCTTTTGTTGGTGATGCATGATTTTAGTGTTTGGGTTTTAATTTGGGGTAGTTTTCTGAATGTTTCCTTTATATAGAGAAATGCACGCAAGACGGAGTGATTCAAAGATCTGGCCTCATTTCTCATTGCTTTTGTAGATTCCTTCACGAGATGCAAACTTGGGGGCAGTTGTATCAGTGGATGTGAAAGTTGAGGGTGAGAACCTTCTAACCAAAGAGATGGATAGCATTTAAATATTTCAGATGTGAAATTAAAAAGAAAAATCCCATTCAGATCTTTGAAATTGATTGTCAACGCATTGACTTAAACTATTAGAAAATTTGTGTTTGAGATAGCTCTAATCAAGGTAAAGTTTTGCATGTGGTCTCTCTTTTGTATGCTCTTTTCTATAATTCTTTCTCTTTTTGTTTTTTTTTTTTAATTTTGCAATACTGGGGATTGAACCCACAGGCGCTGACCCCAAATCCCTGCTTATTTTTTTTTATTGAAAGACAGGGTCTCAGTAGCTGAGGCTGGCCTAGAGCTTGCAATCCTCCTGCCTCAGTCTCTCGAGTAGCTGGAATTACAAAGGCACATACCACTATGCTAGCTCTATAATTCTTACATTCTTACATTTATTGAACTTTACTGAATATCAGGTACTGTGTTATTTATTCACATGAATAACATATATGTTATATATGTTATATATGTTATATATATATATATATCTGTGTGTGTGTGGTGTGTGCATGTCAGTTAAACAGGCTCAGAAAAATTATCTGTATAAATTAGCCAGTTAGTGAGCAGAAGATACAGAATTGCCATCCAAACCGGTTTGACTTGAAGTTGTGCTCTTCAGAACCATGCTTTCTGCTTCTCTTTAGGACTCTGATTCCCCAAGCATGCTGTGAATCCCCGCTGCATATTATACCTATCATGGGGAGGTACTGGAGATACACATATACTTCCTGGATTTGATGGACCACATTGGCAAGGCTGCCTCACCTTTACTGACTTGGGGAGCTGGACGTTAGGACTTCTGGATAGGATAACTAGAAGTGTAGACTTTTCTAAGACAGGGTTATTCTTTTTCTTTCATGTGTGATGCTGGGAATTGAACCCTGAGGCATTCATTCTACCTCCAAGCTACACCCCAGCCCAGTTTGTATTTTTTGTCCGGAAACAGGGTCTCACTAGGTTGCTAAGAGTGTCACTACATTGCTGAGGTTGTCCTCAAACCTGTGATCCTCCTGTCTCAACCTCCCAAAGGCTGGGATTTTAGGTGTGCACCACCATGCCCAGATGTTTTATTAGGTCTCTTTCTTCATAAATGAAGGTTGTACACAATCATTTATGCCCCAAATGAGGTAAATGTTTCTAATTAACCACTTGGCATTTCATGTTTCTGCTTGTTCCATTATAACTTTTGACTGACTTTGATTAAATTTGCTACACTAATAAAGGCTATGAAGACACTCCTTGAATTCAATTTTGTGGCTTAGATGTACTCTTGAAGTTAAATGGCAGCCATTACAATTTGTAGACAAGCATCTCTTCTGTGTTCATAATGGCTTCAGTAAAATAAAATCTGGAGGTGAAGTCTTCAGAGATATGTTACGGTTGTTTATAAATGCATGGAGTGGACTCTGATAAAAATTTTTTCTAAGCCAGGTGTGGTTGCGCATGCCTATAATCCCAGTACTTGGGAGACAGAGACAGAAAATTGCAGGTTTCCCCTGGGTTTAATCCTCAGTACCATACACACAAAATATTTTCGATAAAGATAGAAAGAGAAATATAGAGAGAGACAGAGAGAGAGAGAGAGAGAGAGAGAGAGAGAGAGAGACAGAGAGAAGAATTTTTTGCTACTTAAAGCCTCTTGTGGTTGATTTTTTTTTGTTTTTTTACAAGACCCATCATTAAGAGGGCAGAACACTTAGCCTAAAAGAACACTCAGAGGTCCATGTTAGGGAAGAAGAGGACTTAGCCTCTTTCTCTGTAATCAATGGAAATTGCTTTTGACACTACAGTTGGAAAGTAATGACAAATACTGTCGAGCCTCAGGCCCAGAAATCCTCTTGGCAAGTGTGGAATGAATGTTCTAAACAGATAGAGCCTGTAAATGTTTTTGTTGATTTCTTTACCCGGTACAGTTTTTCAATATGCATTTAGAGCTTTATCAGGGTATAATTTACATACCATAAAATTCACCTGTTTCAAGTATACCAGTCAATGATTACTTAATTTATGGACTTGTAGAACTACTACTACAGTCCAGATAAAAGGTTACCTTCTTGGAATCAGGTATGGTGGTACATACCTGTAATCCCAATACTTGGGAGGCCAAGACAGGAGGATTGCAGGTTTGAGGCTAGCCTCAGCAATTTAGTGAGACCCTGTTTCAAAATAAAAAATAATGCAAAGGGCTTGGGATGTAGCTTGGAGGAAGAATGCCTCTGGGTTCAATCCCCAAAATTGTGTGTGTGTGTGTGTGTGTGTGTGTGTGTGTATAATTTTTTCTTGGTTTGGCGATAGGCCTTGGGTTTGATCTTCAGTACAACCCCCCCAAATACCCTACCTTAAACATATTATCATTTTTGTGTTTTTAGGCTTTTGCGTCAATGTGATACATACCAGACCATAAGGACCATACTACAAATGGTATAAATTATACTTGTGGTTTCAATTTTATTTTGCTTTGTTCTTTTTTAAACTGGCAAATGAAGTAACATGTTACTTCATACTGATAATACAAAGAAAAGAAATCAAGGTAAAAGTGATATAAATATTGTATTTAAAAAGTTATTTTCAGATTTAAGACCATGTCTAAATTTATTTTCTTCATTTGTAAGTCATTGACATTGTGAATTTCTTCTTCTTCTTCTTCTTCTTCTTCTTCTTCTTCTTCTTCTTCTTCTTCTTCTTCTTCTTCTTCTTATCATTATTCTTCTTCTTCTTATTATTATTCTTATTATTATTATTTTGTGGTACTGGGGATTGAACCCAAGGACAGACATTCTACCTCTGAGCTACACCTCCACCCTTATTTTTTATTTTGAAAGAGGGTCTTACCAATTTATGGAGGGCCTCAATAAGTAGCTGAGACTGGCTGCAAACCTGTGATTCTCCTGCCTCAGCCTCTCAAATGCTGGGATTACAAGTGTGCATATTTTATTATTATTATTATTATTATTATTATTATTATTATTATTATTAGGTGGTACTGGAGATGGAACCCTTCTACCTCTGGGCTACACTCCCAGACCTATTTTTTTAATATTTTATTTGGAAACAGGGTCTTTTAAGCCAGCGAGGCCGGCTTCGAACCTGCGCGATCCTCCTGTCTCCGCCTCCCAAGCGCGGGGATTACAAGCGTGCGCCACCACGCCCGGCTCCACATTTTATTATTTGAACTCTGACCTCCCCTGGCAAATCCATGCCTACTGTGCATGCCATTGTAGGCTCCATCAAAATCAGCTATTGTAATACATTTCTTTACTTCCTGCTTTGCTTTAGTCTGGATTGTGGTGGGATGTAGGAAGGGCTTTCTTCTTTGCATCATTTTCTTCTTAATAACTCACCTCGAGTGGGCTGGGGAGTCAAAGGCAGTGGGGATGCGGAGTGTGATTAAGGACAGCAGGGCTGGGCGCTGCTACTTCCCCAGGTGCTCTTTGATTGTGTGTTACTTGTCTGGATGGGCACTGCGCAAGGAGAGCTGTAGGATGTTATCTTTTGGGGTACACATAATAGAGGAATGCAGTAGTTTGGTTGAAAGTAAAATGCTTTGGAAACTGTCTTCCGTTGCTTTAGGTGAACATTTCTATATAGAAAAGGACCCTACAAGCTCCTGGTAGGTGAATCAATAATTCTTTGTATGAGAGGTTGTGTCTGGATTTTTAATAAAAAATAGACCCACAGAACTGATCTGATATTAGTAGTTTACTGTCAATTCAATCATAAATAGTTTGGAATAGGATTTTTTTTTACTGTTTAATAGGCATGGCTGTATGATTCCTTTTGTTATATTGTGTCCTTCTTAAGAGAGAAACCTGATAGCAAATAGTAACCTGTAAAGTACTGTCAGGCAATGTTACCTTCTTTTAGTTTAGAGGGATATAATTTTTTTTTGTACTAGAGATTGAACCTAAGGACATTCTACTTATGAGCTATACCCTCAGCCCTATTTTATTTTTTAGGGTCCTGCTAAGGTGCTGAAGGCCTCATTAAATTTCTAAGGCTAGCCTTCTGCCTTAGCTTCCTAAGTACTGGGATTACAGGCATGTACCACCATGCCTGACCTATGATTTTTATAGCAAGAACAACTGTGTGTGTGTGTGTGTGTGTGTGTGTGTGTGTGTGTGTGTGTGTTACTGGTGATTGAACCCAGAGACATTTTACCTCTGAGCTATACCCACAGCCTGTTTTGTTTTGAAACAGGGTCTCATTAACTTGCAGAGAGCCTCAAGAGGTTCCTGTGAATCTGTGGTACTCATATCTCAGTCTCCCAAGCACTGGGATTACAAATTTGCACCACTGCACACAGCACATTACTTTTTTAAAATACCGTCTTAAATTATTTTAGGTAGGTTGCAGTTTTAGATCTTTGTTTTATTATTTATTTATTTTGCGGGTCTGGGGATGAAACCCAGGGGCATTTGACCTCCGAGCTACAGCCCCTTCCCTATTTTTTTTTAAATTTTTTATCTTGAAATAGGGTCTCACTAAGTTACGGAGTGCCTCTCTAAGTAGCTGAGGCTATTTGCGAACTGCGATCCTCAGGTCTCAGCCTCTCAAATGCTGGGATTACAAGCATGCGCCACCACGCCTGGCTAAGATCTTATTTTTAGACTTTGTATTATGCCTAAAAATTAGGTTATTGTCAGTATGAGATTGTGCTGTAATAATCAGATTAAAAGTGCACATGCACCCATGTGAGAAAGATATGGCAGATTAAAAATGGTAATAATAAAGTCGGACATGGTGGCGCGCTTGTATTCCCAGCATTCGGGAGGCTGAGACAGGAGGATCGCGGTTCGAGGACAGCCTCAGCTACTTAGTGAGGCCCTCTGCAACTTAGTGAGACCCAGTTTCAAAATAAAGAATAAAAAATAGGGCAGGGGGTATAGCTCGGAGGTCGAATGCCCCTAGGTTCCATCCCCAGACACGCAAAAAAGAAAAAGGTAATAATAATGATCAAGGAACAATTTACTGACTTGTATTTGTCCAGTTAACCTGACATTGGCCAGTTTTACAAAGTAGTTTTCTAATGAGTAAAACCCTTCAGAGATTACCAGAGCTGGTTCAGATGTCACATATCCTATAATTTATCCACTTACCCCGACTTCCTACTTTGCTTTGTCAGCCTCTTGTAGGACATATTACCTCAATTGCTAGTAATTATTATTACTAATATTACCACTAAATTCGAGTTGAGCAATGCACATGAAAAGGAAAAGTTTAATCTTCAGCGTACTTATGGTGGAGGTAGGCGAGGTCTAATTTTGTGAAAATTGGTATTGCATATTTTGTCAAGCATTTCTTTCTAAAATAACTTGTTTTATATCCTGAGGATCTGTCTTTTAATTTTCGTGCTACTGGGAATTGTACCCAAAGGCATTCTGCCTCTGACTATACTGCCAGCCTTTTTAATTTTTTTATCTTTTGAAATAGGGTCTCACTAGGTTACTGAGAGTCTTGATACATTGCTGAGGCTGGTCGCAAACCTGAGAACCTACTGTTTTTGCCTCCCAAGTACTAGGATAACAGGTATGTACCACCACTCCCAGCTAGAATGTGTGCTTTATTCATTTAACAGATGAGTACCTACTGTGTGCCAGGCTATGTCAGAGGCTGTATCAAGTGAGAAATAAAACTAGGAACTTCCCTCAAAGAATCAATAATCTTGAGATGGAGGTTGAGGCAGAGAGCACTATAGGCACATATAAGAGGGCCAGGGTCAAGAATCTGTCCTTGTAGAGCTGGGTGGAAGGCCACCCTGAGGAGTACTACTGAAGTGAGACTTGAGCGATAGGAAGGACTTGTCTCGTTGGGAAAATAAGTTTTCCAGACAGAAGGTGCAAATGCCCTGAGGCGAGGCGAGGGAGGTAGAAACTTTTGAAGGACAGAAACTTTTAAAGAACTGGAAGAAGTCCAAGATGGTTGGTAAGTGGGGAAGTAGGCAACGAAGAAGAAGGAGGCAGAGGTGGGTGGGATATGGAGGGAAACATACCAAGAGCTGTTCTGTGTATATACGAATGTATCACTTTGAATCTCATATGACATATACTTACAATGCACCAATAAAATTGTTTAAAAAAAAAGTAGGCAGAGGCCTACTCTTGAAAAGGCTCTGTAGGCCATCTTCTGGGTTTTGAACTCATCCTGTCTCCTGGGAAACTACTGAAGTTTTGTTAAGCAGCGATGTGTCATGAAATGAAATGCTACAAAAAGCCAAGAGAGTTTAGCTCAATGGAATCTTAATAATTTGCAAAAAAAAAAAGGTCATAATCTTCGCAAGGTAAAATATTCTTTCCTCATATCATTATTTTTTTTGCAACGGCTTCCTTGATTGATTGTCATCTGTGGTACACTTTTCATTGTTTTTACAGAAATTATCCTTAATTTTTCCAATGACTTCTTTTCTTTTACCTTTTACTGTTCTGTTAACCTTATATAGGAATGTCATTTCTATTTATAACTGAATTAAAACATTTTTTTTAGCAGTCTTAGCTCTCTTCCATATTGAGACTCAAAACTCTTTGCTGTTTTTCCCCAAGACACCTTTAATCTGCCGGAAATAGTGTTTTAATGTTTAATGAAATGTTTTATGAAATATCAACATTAAATTTGCATTATTCTTTTGTTTTTAAAAGTATTATATTTTAGCTTCAGTTTTAATACTTTAAGGCATTTCTCTCTCTCTCCCTCTCTCTCTCTCTCTCTCTCTCTCTCTCTCACACACACACACACACACACACACACAAATGGACTACAGGTGTAACTTGGAGGTAGAAGAATGCCCCTGGGTTAAATCCCCAGTAGTGTGTGTGTGTGTGTGTGTGTGTGTGTGTGTGTGTGTGTGTGTATACTGAGGATGGAACCCAGGGGCTTTCTACCTCCAGACTACACTACTCCCGGATTTATTTTATATTTTATTTGGAAACAGGATCTCACTAAGTTGCTGAGAACCTCACTAAGTAGCTGAGAGTGGCTTCAAACCTGTGCGATCCTCCTGTCTCAGACTCCCAGGTACTGGGGTAAGTTACCAGCATGTGCCACCACATCTGGCTTATTTTTTGTTTTGAAACAAAGTCTTTCTAGGTTTCTGAGAGTCTTGGTGAAGCTGATCTTGAACCTACAGTCCTCCTGTCTCAGTGTCTCAAGTACTGGGATTACAGGCATGTGCCACCACAACTGGCACTATTTCACATATTTAAAAATAACTTTTGAAGCCATGCGTGGTGGCTCACGCTTGTAATCCTAGCATTCGGGAGGCTGAGACTGGAGGATCATGGTTCCCGGACAGCCTCAGCTACTTACTGAGGCCTTACACAACTTAGTGAGACCCTGTTTCAAAATAAAGAATAAAAAATAGGGCAGGGGGTGTAGCTCGGAGGTCAAATGCTCCTGGGTTCCATCCCCAGACCCGCAAAAAACAAAAACAAACAAAAAATCCCCCCAACTTTTGCCAGGCGTGGTGGCGCAGGCTTGTAATCCCCACGCTTGGGAGGCAGAGACAGGAAGATCACACAGGTTCTAAGTCAGCTGCTCTGGCTTAAGAGACCCTGTTTCCAAATAAAAATGTATAAAATAGGTCTGGGAGTGTAGCCCGGAGGTAGAAGGGCTTCCAGGAATCCCAGTAACACAAAAACAAAAACAAAAACAAAACAACAAAAAACCCCCCAACTTTTGAGTACCTACAAAGATTTTAGATAATTTTGATAATATTGTTTAGGAACACCAAACTTCTGCAAGGATATACCATTTTTAAACCTGGTTCACATTCTGTGACCATGTGACTGGTCTAAGTCTTTTTGTGTTCAAGTGAGCTTGTGTATATAAAAGTGCCCAGCTGGGTGTGGTGGTGCACACTTGTAATCCCAGCATTTGGGAGGCTGAGACAGCAGGTGCGCAGTTCGAGGACAGTCTCAGCTACTTAGTGAGGTCTTTTGCAACTCAGTGAGACCCTGTTTCAAAATAAAGAAAAAAAAATAGGGCCGAGGGTATATCTCAGAGGTAGAATGCCCTGGGGTTCCATCTCCAGTGCTGCAAAAAATAATAATAAATAAATAAAAGTGCCCTAAAGGTATTATTTGTATATCCTGATTTGTTTCTTTTTCTTACACTAAACTCTCTAGATGTTCAGTTGTGTGTGTGTGTATGTGTGTGTGTGTGTGTGTATGTGTGTGTGTGTGTGTGTGTGTGTGTGTGTGTGTGTGTGTGTGTTAGTTACTGGGGATTGAACCCAGGGGCGTTCTACCTCTGAGCTACACCCTCAGCCCTATTTTATTTTTATTTTTTATTTTTAATTTTTTTTGTGGTTCTGAGGATGAAATCCAGGGTCTTTCTACCTCTGGGCTATACTCCCAGACATATTTTATATTTTATTTGGAAACAGAGCCTCACTAAGTTGCTGAGAGCCTCACTAAGTAGCTGAGGCTGGCTTTGAACCTGCACGATACTCCTGTCTCAGCCTCCTGAGTACTGGGGTTACAAGCATGTGCTACCATGCCCGGCTTTTATTTTTTATTTTGAAACTGAGGGTCTCACTGAGTTACAGAGGGCCTTACTAAGTTACTGAGGCTGATCATGAATCTGAGATCCTCCTCTCTTAGCCTCCCAAGTACTGGGATTATAGGCATGTGCCACCATGCCCAGCTGGATGCTTATTTATTTTTAGGAAACCTTTAGTCACGTTAAATTTTTGCTTGCCTTGATGCTGGAATGAACATTCTTTCAGGTCTTACTAGGTGAAAGTGACTAGTTTGTGCTTGTGTAGAATGTTCTTGTCCACTTCCTCCTCCATACATGCAAAGCCTATCCACAGAATCATCTCTTTTAATATTTTCTTTGAAGTAGATATTTTGATGCAGCCTTTAATTTAGCTCATTTTTGCCATGTGTTCTCAGGCTTTTTTGAAGTGCTTTATACCCAGTCAGTATTCCTTTATTCCTTTTCTTTCTGTTTTCTTTTCATAGTCTGCAGATTGAACCCAGGTTACTCTGCTACCGGGGTATATACAGACTATTTATTTATTTATTTAAATTTTGAGAAAGGGTCTTAGTAAGTTGCCCACGCTAGTTTTGAATTTGCCATTCTCCTGCTTCAAGCTTCTGAGTAGCTGAGGTTAGTAGCTGTGATTGAGGTGTGTACCGCCACTGCATTTGGTGGCTTTTGTATTTTTAATCTTTATCTTCTTTTCTGCTGCTGGTAATTTGAAGAGTTTGCAAATGGTTTGTGTCATTTCTTTTCACTTTCTATTCAACTCAAGACATTTATTTTGAAGAGTTGCAACTTGGCAGATGTCTGTAATCCCAGCTACTCAGCAGGCTAAGGCAAGAGGGTCTCAAATTTGAGGACAACCTTGGCAATTAGTAAGACCCTGTCTCAAAAAATAAGGAGGAGCGGGGCATGGTGGCACACACTTGTAATCCCAGTACTTGGGAGGCTGAGACCGGAGGATCACACATTCACAGCCAGCCTCAGCTACTTAGGCCCTCTGCAATTTAGTGAGACCCTGTTTCAAAATAAAGAATAAAAAATAGAGCTGGGGGTATAGCTCAGAGATAGAATGTCCCTGGGTTCCATCCCTAGTATTGTACAAAAAGTATAATGTTCTCCAGTTTCATTCATTTCCCTGTAAATGATGTAATTTTGTTCTTCTTTATGGAATGTAAAGAAAAGAAAAAAAAAGGTTGCCTCATTTTGGATTTTAGAGTTTGAGACTCATGTTTTTCTGCTAGTGGTTTATTTTCTTTTTGGTACTAGGGATTGAACCCAGGGGCATTCTACTTTGGAGCTACATCCCTGACCCTGCTTATTTTTTTTTTATTCTGAAACAGTGTCTTGCTAGGTTGCTGAAGCTGGCCTCGAATCCATGGCCCCCTATCTTAGCCTCCCAAGTGGTGGTATTACAGGCATGTGCCATGGTGCCCTGCTTGTTAGTGGTTTCTCTAATATCCAGAGATATTTGGTTTAGAGATGTATTTGTATTTTCTCCCTCTTGTCTTTTTTTGGCTGATCTTATTCTAGGATAATGGTTTGGGTATTTGGGGGCCAATGTTAATTGTTCAAGCAACAAAAAGAATGTCAGAATCACAGGAAGGAATGGAGGTACAAGAACAAGCTGTCATATTTTGTCCTTATTCTGCTCTTATGGAGTTTGAAAACCAGCAGAAGAGGCCAGAAACAGTGGCTAAAGTATGAGATGACATGCATGTTCATATGGAAATACAGGGCGCCTCTACTCTAGACCAGATGAGGCCAACTCAATACAGATGTAAGGAGACAGGGAAAGGCCAGAGTTTCTGAGTAAAAGTCTTAAAGGAGGCACAACATATCAGAAGGAAGGAGTTTTGAGGTAGAGGGTGTATTCAAGGCCTAGCTCTTAGAGTGGGCATATAAAGCTGGGAGAATTGCATGAAATAAAGAGGATTCATTTATTACATGCCTTGTTTGGATGCTTATACCCTAGCTACATCCAGGATCTTGATTTTCTGTGCATTTTCGTTTCACCTGCAAGTATACCAAGGAAATCCCATAACCAGGATTTTTTTTTGGGGGGGTATGGCAATGGAAATAGAACCCAAGAACATTCAATCTTAGAGCTACACTGCTCTCAGCCCTTTTTACAGGTTTAAAAAAAAAATTTTTTTTAGTGGTATTAGGCGTGGAACCCAGAGGCTTTCTACCTCCGGGCTACAATCTCAGACCTATTTTCTATTTTATTTGGAAACAGGGTCTCACTAAGTAGCGGAGGCTGGCTTCGAACCTGTGCAATCCTCCTGTCTCAGCCTCCCAAGCGCAGGGATTACAAGCTTGTGCCACCACGCCCGGCTTTTAAATTTTGTAACAGTTTCTTGCTAAGTTATTACACATTGCCCTCAAGCATGTGATCCTCCAATCTCAGACTCTCAATTACTGGATTTCAGGCTTAAACTGGGAGTTTAAATAGGGCTGGGTCTTAGGAGTAATGGACAAGCAGATGGTATTTATTTTCTGCTGTAAACTTCATGATGGCATGGAGTGTTGAGGGTTATAGCCTCAGCATGAGGCTCCCTTGCCTGGCATATGGGAAATGGTAAAGAAACATTTATCTTGTGAAGGGTCCCCCTTTTCTGCCTCACCCTACTCCATCTCCTCATGCCAAAACCTTCTTCCTTGTTGAGTGGCTTCTATGCCAGGTATCTGATGAGGTGAATTGAATGGTTTTGGGTAGAAAGCCAGAGACTGAGGTACATCATTTTTATGTCTGTAAATGGGCAACACTGCCCATTTGTTCACCATTGTAGACATGCTGGTCCCGCATCTGGCCACCTGCCTAGGACATTACTATGCTAGAATTTGGATTCACATTGATATATGAATAGGTGCTAATGGCTGCCTGTAGGGCTCCAGAAACTTCCCTGTCAGCATTTATAGTACAGCAGGTAAAGGGGAAGCCAAAGTTGACAATAATAAGAGTGATGTTTTGTTGAAGTTTTTGTGATTTATTACATGAGTTCCCTGAAACACCCAGTTCTGTTCCATAATAAGCACATGTGTATGCTTGTGTATCTTCATTGTACAGCATTTACCCTTAAGCAAAACTGACATTCTGTGAAGATGTTGCTTATTTCTACTGTGGTTTCACACACCCCTAGATTACTACTTATGTCCCTTTGACTGGGAAGCTGGTTTTAAATGTGTTACCACATTGAGGTAAAATATTTGCCTTACAAAATCACCCTCTGGGGATACAATGACTTCACCAAAGAATTCACCATACGATAAATAGCTGGTTGGTTAGATGGAGGTTTTTTAGCATGCTATAGTAGTCCTTTGCCATCCTGAGTTACCCACTTTTTAAAAATATCTTCTTTACAGTTTGATAAATTTTTCTTATTATAGGTCCCACTTGCCCCCCAATGACTTGCATCCCATGTGTGTGTTTGTGTGTGTGTGTGTGTGTGTGTGTGTGTGTGTGTGTGTGTCTGTCTGTCTGTCTGTCTTGTGGTACTAGGAGATTGAACCCAGGGGGATTCTACATCTGAGCTAGACTCCCAGCCCTATTTTTTAAATTTTGAAAAAAGTTCTGGCTAAGTGGTTGAGACTAATCTGGAACTTACGATCCTCCTGTCTCAACCTCCCAAGTACTGTGATTACAGGCATGTACCACTATACCTGGCAGTCCCAATCACTCTGACAGATGTGTTTTAGGCTTATAATCCTGGCTTGATCAGTTAGTTATACAGAGGAGATACACATACAGAAGTGGGCATTGTGAAGTGGTAATAATGTATATAGAGGTAAACTGAAGTTTTGCTGTTTCGTGGTATTGGGAGTTGAACCCAAGGGCATTCTACCTGTGGGCTATACCCCTAGTCCTATTTTATTTATTATTTGGAAACAGAGTCTCACCAAGTTGATGAGAACCTCACTAAGTTGCTGAGGCTGGCCTCAAACCTGCAATCTTCCTGTCTCAATCTCTCAGATAATGGAATTACAGGTATGCACCACCACGTCTGTCTGATACATTTTTTTTAATGCAGTCCTGGGAATGGAACCCAGGGACATTCTACCTCCGAGCTACACCCCCAGCCCCATTTTTTTATTCTTTATTTTGAAGCAGGGTCTCACTAAGTTGCAGAGGGCCTCACCAAGCAGCTGAGGTTGGCTTCGAAACTGCAATCCTCCTGTCTCAGCCTCCTAAATGCTGGGACTACAAGTGTGCGCCACCACGCCTGGCTGATACTTTTCTTTAGTGCTTGTCTTCTAGCTCTATTCCAGGGTCTTGATTTTTCTCTATGGTCCTTATTCTGGCCATTTTTACTTCTACCTGCTAGTATGTGAAGGAAATTCTAAAACCAAGAGTTGAAATAGGACTGATTCTTAGGAGAAACAGATAAACAGATGGTATTTGTTTTCTGCTATAAGCTTCATGGCAGCAGGAGTTGGTGACTGTTGTGGCCTCAGCATGTGGCACCTTGCTTGGCACATAAAAATGGTGCAGAAACATTTCTCTGGTGATCATGTTGACAGGAGACTTCGGTTTTGAAGGAGTGGCAATGGCAGAGCTTTGTGTAATTTAGTCCCAAGTGTTGCTAAGTGGTGGTGGCAACTAAGAAAATAACAAAAAAATTTAAAATATATAGTTTTTTGGTTACCTTCCTTTCTTTGATTATCTGGAATTTGTGGTTAGATGTCTTATGATTGTTTGGGATATTCTCAGTCTTTATCTCTTCTTAAGAATTTTTTCTCTCCTAAAAAATAATAAAAATTTAAAAATATTTAAAACTTTTGGTTATCTTTCTTTTTCTGATTATCTGGAATTTGTGGTTAGATGTCTTAAGATAATTTGGGATTTTCTCAGTCCTTATCTCTCATCAAGAATTTCTTCAGTACTATTCTCTCATCTTCTGTGATCCTAATTATAGTATGTTAGAACCGTTGGTATTTTCTCACAGATCTTGAATATCCCCCCCACCCCCAACCCACTGTTTTCTCTTTTGAGTTTTAATGGATAATTTATTTATTTATTTTTTTGCAGTACTGAGGGTGGAACCCAGGAGCATTCTACCTCTGAGCTACACCCCCTCCCCCATCCTATTTTTAGTCTATCTATACTGCTACTGGAGGTGGAACCCAGGGGCTTTTCTACGTCCAGGCTATACTCCCAGACCTAATTTATATTTTATTTGGAAACAGTCTCACTAAATTGCTGAGAGCCTTACTAAGTACCTGAGGCTGGCTTTGAACCTGTGTGATCCTCCTGTCTCAGCCTCCCAAGTACAAGTGTGCACCACCACACCCGGCTTGGTGGTTGATTTCTATTGATCCATCTTTAAGTTCACTTTCCCGGGCTGAGTTGAGTCTGCTGATGAACACATAGAAGGTATCCATGATACTGGGGATTGAGCCCAGTGGCTTCTGCCTCTGAACTACACCCCCTGCCCAGTTTTATTCTTTTATCTTGAAATAGGGTCTTGCTAAGTTGCTGAGGTCCTTGTTAAGTTGCTGAAGCTGTCCTCAAACCTATGATCCTTTTGTCTCAGCCTCCTAAGTACTGGGATTAAAGATGTGCGTCTCCACATTTGGCTTCATAAATGTTTTCTAGTTTTAGCAATTTCATTCCCCACCTGTTTTGGTGTGTGATTCTCTTTCTGGGTTAGAATCCTTAACATATTACTTAATAGTACGTTACATTTTATTTTAGATATTTCCAATATCTGCATATCGTTCTGATGAGTTCTTTATCTTGTATGACTGTTTTTTCTTTGCCTTCTTAGGTCCTTGTTTTTTTTTTTTTTTACTGTTGTTGTATACCTTCATTATTGAGTAGAATGCTAGAGAGTGAGGTACATCATGTCTAAAAATGGACATGTCTTTCCTTCTGATAGATCTTCAGGGCTAGGATTTGAGTTTATCTAGTGAAGAGTTGGGCTGGGTTTCACTTTTTCTGTTGTTACGATTACCTTCATGTACCTTGGGTTTCAAAGTACTTTTGCAGTACTGGGGATGGGACCCAGGGACAGTGTACCTCCGAGCTATATCCCCAGCCCTATTTTTTAGTCTTTTTAATATTTATTTTATTTTATTTACTTATTTTTTGTGGGTCTGAGGCTGGAACCTAGGGGCATTCGACCTCTAAGCTATACCCCCTGCCCTACTTTTTATTTTTTATTTTTGAAACAGGGTCTCACTAAGTTGGCGGAGGGCCTCACTAAGTAGCTGAGGCTGTCCAAAATGCTGTGATTACAAGCATGTGCCTCCATGCCCAGCAGTCTTTTTATATTTGAAACAGGGTCTCACTGAGTTGCGAAGGGCCTCACTAAGTAGCTGAGACTGTCTATGAACCACAATCCTCCAGTCTTGGCCTCCCAAATGCTGGGATTACAAGGGTGCGCCACCATGCCCAGATTCCTGTTCTCTTACAAGATACTTTTTTTTTTTAATATAACAATTTTTTTATTGAACATAAATAGTATACATTTACACTGTATTTGGTGCCCTCCCCCCCCCCGCCCACATTTCCCCCCCACACACACACCAATGGTTGTCCAGGTTAACCATGTCTTATTCATAATTTTACACATGTTCAAGTGTAGACCCTTATTAATCGAGACCGGCCTTCCTCCTCTCCTATCTTACCATCCAAACTTAGCTAGTATTTCCCCTTCAATATCTGGAGTCCCTCTGGTATTCTTTGTGTTTCCTAGTTTGGGCATATTAGAGGAAACATATGTATCTTCTTCTTCTGTGCTTGGCTGATCTCACTTAACATAATGTTCTCCAGGGCTTTCCATCTTCTTTCAAATGATATAATTTTGTTCTTCTTTATGGCTGAATAGAATTCCATTGTGTGTATTTCCCATAGTTTTGCTATCCATTCATCTGTTGATGGTGATCTGGGTTGGTTCCATATTTTGGCTATTACAAATTGTGCTGCTATGAACATAGGTATGCATATGTTGCTGTAGTTCTCTGAATTCAACTCCTTTGGAAAGATACCCAGGAGTGGTATAGCTGGGTCATATGGTGGATCTATTCCCACCTTTCTTAGGAATCTCCACACAGATCTCCATAGTGGTTGAACTAGTTTGCATTCCCACCAACAGTGTAAAAGAGTTCCTCTTTCCCCACATCCTCGCCAGCATTTGTTGTTATTTGATTTCTTTATGCTTGCTACTCTGACTGGGGTTAGATGGAATCTCAGTGTAGTTTTGATTTGCATCTCCCTGATGGCCAGTGATGAAGAACATCTTTTCATGTATCTATTAGCCCTTTGTGTCTCTTCTTTTGTGAAGTGTCTATTTAGTTCATTTGCCCATTTCTTGATTGGGTTGTTTGTTTTGCTAGTGTAGAGTTTTTTGAGCTCTTTGTATACTCTGGATATTAGCCCCCTATCAGAATGGTGGCTGGTAAAGATCCTTTCCCATTCTGTAGGCTTCCTCTTTAGGTTATTGATAGTTTCCTTTGATGAGAAGAAACTTTTTAGTTTGATGTTATCCCACTTGTTTATTCTTGCTTTAATTTCCTGAGCTTTGGAGGTTTTGTTGAGAAAGTTACTGCCTGTGCCAATATGTTGTAGTGTTGAACCTATGCTTTCCTCTACTAGCTTCACAGTCTCAGGTCTAATTTCTAAGTCTTTGATCCATCTTGAGTTGATTCCTGTGTTTGGTGAGATATAGGGGTTTAGATTCATCTTTTTACAAATGGTTAGCCAGTTCTCCCAGCACCACTTGTTGAAAAGGCTGTCTTTTCTCCAGCGTATGTGTTTGGCCCCTTTGTCAAAGATTAATTGACTAAAGATGTGTGGGTTTGTTTCTGTATCTTCTATTCTAATCCACTGGTCAGTATATCTGTTTTTGTGCCAGTACCATGCTGTTTTTACTACTATTGCTCTATAGTATAGTTTGAAGTCTGGGATTGTAATGCCTCCTGCGTGTTTCTTGTTATTGAGAATTGCTTTGGCTATTCTAGGTCTTTTCTTTCTCCATATGAAATTCATGATTGATTTTTCTAGGTCTCTGAAGAATGTCACTGGTATTTTAATGGGAATTGCATTGAACCTATAGATCAGTTTTGGCAGAATGGCCATTTTGATGATATTTATTCTGCCTATCCATGAGCACGGGAGATCTTTCCATCTTCCAAGGTCTTCTTCAATTTCTTTCTTTAATGTTTTATAGTTTTTGTTGTAGAGGTCTTTTACATCTTGGGTTAGGTTTATTCCTAGGTATTTTATTGGTTTTGAGGTTATAGTGAATGGAATTGTTGTTTTTATTTCTTTCATTGTGGATTCGTTGTTGGCATAAAGAAAAGCCACTGATTTCTTTAGGTTGATTTTGTAACCTGCGACTTTGCTGAATTTGTCAATCAGGTCCAGAAGTCTTTTGGTTGAGTTCTTTGGGTCTTCCAGATAAAGGATCATGTCATCTGCGAATAAGGATAATTTTAATTCCTCTCTTCCTATGTGAATTCCTTTGATTTCCTTCTCTTGTCTGATTGCTGCAGCAAGAGTCTCAAGGACTATATTGAAAAGGAGTGGTGATAGTGGGCATCCTTGTCTTGTTCCTGACTGTAGCGGAAATTCTTGCAGTTTTTCCCCATTCAATATAATGTTGGCTTTGGGTTTGCAGTATATTGCCTTAATGATGTTGAAGTACTTTCCTTCTATCCCAATTTTTTGCAGTGTTTTTAACATAAATGGGTGTTGGATTTTGTCGAATGCTTTTTCAGCATCTATTGCTATGATGATGTGGTTTTTGTTCTTGGTTCTATTTATGTGGTGAATAACATGTATTGATTTGTGTATGTTGAACCAGCCTTGTTTTTCTGGGATGAAACCGACTTGGTCATGATGTATTATTTTCTTGATATAGTTTTGAATGCGTATAGCTAGTATTTTGTTTAGAATTTTTGCGTCTATGTTCATTAAGGATATTGGTCTGTAGTTTTCCTTTCTTGAGGTATCTTTATTTGGTTTGGGGATTAATGTGATACTGGCCTCATAGAAGGAATTTGGAAGAGTTCCATCTCTTTCAATTTCCCGGAACATGTTATGCAGTATTGGTATTAGTTGTTCACTGAAGGTTTTGTAGAATTCAGCTGGGAACCCATCTGGGCCTGGGCTTTTCTTTGGTGGAAGAATTTTTATTGCCATTTCTATTTCTTTGGTTGTTATTGGTTGGTTTAGGCTTGCTATGTCCTCTTGGCTAAGTGTAGGAAGGTTAACTGTGCTTAGAAATCTATCAATTTCTTCCAGGTTTTCAAGTCTATTGGAGTATAAATTTTTAAAGTAGTTTCTAATAATATTTTGAATTTCTTCACTATCTGTGGTGATATCTCCTTTTTCATTTCTAATTTTGATAATTTGAGTTGATTCTCTTTCTTTTGGTTAGGTTGGCCAGGGGTTTATCAATTCTATTAATCTTTTCAAAGAACCAACTTTTTGTTTTATTGATTCTCTGAATTGTTTTTTTGTTCTCTATTTCATTTATTTCTGCTCTAATTTTGATGATTTCTTGCCTTCTGCTGGCTTTGGGAATAGACTGTTGCAGAATTTCTAGATCCTTGAGCTGTGTCATTAGGATCTTTACTTGGTGGTTCTCCGTCCTTTTTATGTGGGCACTCAATGCAATAAACTTTCCTCTTAGTACTGCCTTCATGGTGTCCCATAGGTTTTGGTAGGTTGTGTCTCTGTTTTTGTTTGTTTCCATAAATTTCTTTATTTCTTCCCTAATTTCTGCTCTTACCCATTCGTCATTCAATAGTGTATCATTCATTCTCCATGAATTTGAATACTTTCTTTCGAGTTTCCTGTTGTTGATTTCTACTTTTATTCCGTTGTGGTCTGAAAAGATGCAAGGAATTATATTACATTTTTTGAATTTGCTGGTATTTTCTTTGTGTCCCAGGATGTGATCAATTTTGGAGAAGGTTCCATGGGCTGCTGAGAAGAAAGTGTATTCTGTAGTTCCTGGTTGAAATACTCTGAAAATGTCTATTAGGTCCATTTGGTTTATGGTTTCCCTTAGTTCTAAAACGTCTTTACTCATCTTTTGCCTTGAAGATCGATCCAGTGGTGTGAGAGGCGTATTAAAGTCTCCCAGAATTATTGTATTTGGGTCTACTTGGGATCTTATGTCCAGAAGGGTTTGTTTTACAAATGTGGTTGCACCCATATTTGGGGCATAAATATTTACTATCATTATATCTTCTTGGTATAGTGTTCCTTTTAGTAAAAGGAGGTGCCCTGATTTGTCTCTTTTGATGTGTTTTAGTTTAAAGTCTGTTTTGTCGGATATTAGGGTTGCTACCCCTGCTCTTTTTTGGTCACTGGTGGCATGGTATATCTTTTTCCATCCTTTCACCTTCAGCCTGTGAATGTCTTTGGCTGTGAGGTGTGTTTCTTGCAGACAGCATATATTTGGATTATGTTTCCTAATCCACATTGCCAATCTATGTCTTTTGATTGGTGAGTTAAGTCCTTTGACATTAAGAGATATTATTGATATATGATTTTTGTTTTCTGCCATTTTGTGTTCTGTCTACTCTTGGGTGGTGTGATCATTCTTCTTTACTTAAGTGGCCCACTTATTAACTTCCTCTCTTCTCTGATTCTGAAGTCTGCTTCTTTTTTCTTCCTTATGGTTTATTTCTTTAAGAATTTTCTCTAGTGTTGGCTTTGAATTCATGAATTTTTTGAGATTCTGTTTATCGTGAAAGACTTTGGATTCACCATTGATCTTGAATAGTAGTTTTGCTGGGTAGATGAGCCTTGGTTGGAAGTTATTTTCTTCCAGGGTCTGAATCACATCATACCAGTCTCTCCTAGCATTCATGACCTGGGTTGTATAGTCTGGGGTGATTCTTATTGTTTTGCCTCTATATGTCACCCGTCCTTTTGTTCTCGCTGCTTTTAAGATTCCTTCCTTGGCCTCTATATTGGTCATTTTGGTTATTATGTGGCGTGGAGTGGTCTTTCTTTGGTCCTGTCTCAGTGGAGTTCTGTATGCCTCCTGGACTTGAAGATCGAAGTCTCTTTCCAAATTTGGAAAATTCTCTGAGGTTATTTCCTTGAAGATATTACAGATGCCCTTGGTCTGTACCTCTATCCCTTCCTCAATGCCTATTATCCGTAGATTAGGGCGCTTCATATTATCCCATAATTGCTGGATGTTTAGGTTTTGTTGCTGTAAAGATTTCTGTATATCGCTGACTGTGTTTTCGGTTTGGGATGTACTGTCTTCTAATATTGATATTCTGTTTTCCATTTCATCTAATCTTCCAGAGTTTCTTTCAATTGCTGTCTTCATTTCACTTATTGCCTCTTTCATTTCATTCCAGACCTCTTTCTGATTCTTTTTTAGTGTTTCTAATTCACCTTTAACCTCCTCTATACTTGTTTTGAATCCTTTCATCATATTGAACAACAAGATTCTGAACTCCCCTTCTTGCATTTCTAGTAGGTCAGTATTCGTGATTTCTGCTGTCTCTTCGTAATTCCTGGTTCTCATATTTGTAGCGTTCTCTGTCCTGTTTTTCTGGTTTCTACCCATCGTTCGTGAGTATTATGCTTAGTCAAATCTTAATATTAGGAGTTGGGGTATCGGCTAGTCAGCAGAGCCTTTCCAGTGTTGAGGGTGGGTGATGTGGGAGGAGCTGGGGTGATTAGTAAAGGAGTCAAATTAGGTAGAGGATATGTTTAGTTTGAGAAAGACTTTGAGTATCGTAAGGTGAAATCTTGCTAGGAATGAGAGAGAGTTAACTACTAGGACTCTTGTCGTTCGTGGAGTAATTATGAATGTAAGAGATACTTAGAGTATTAGACCAGGAGGTATATTATGTGGAAAAGTTTTGGGGGGGAAAAGTATGTAGGGTTAGTGTGGGAAGGTTTGTAAATAGGGGTGATGGAAGGAGCAGACAGACACAAAAAAAGAATAGAAAAAAAATCCACACAAGATACCAAGACTATTATGTAATCCTAGAAAAAGGGAGGAAGACCAATCAAAGGAGGAGAATGAAAATAAAGGAAGGAAAGAGGAAGAAAGAGGACAAAAGAACAAGAATAAAATAAAAGGAGCTAGCAGCTGTGTGAAATAAAAAAATAAGGCAAACTATCCAATATATATATATATAAAAAAACAACATGTGAAAGTAAGAGAAGTATGGGGTGAAAGAAAAAAAAATAACACAGCAATAACCATACCAAAACAAAAGCACTGTAAAAGCAATATAAAACAAAACATCCACATTAAAAGTAAAATAAACAGTCCTCCTTATTTACGCATATGGGGTCAGGCCTATATAATATGTGCGTATGTGATTGCTTTAGTAACTTTCAGAATACCATCCAATGTCTCTTAGTTTTCTTTGTACTCTATTTTTTTATCTTCTTAGGTCACTCTGGGTGTTTGGACACCTTCTCTCCTTTAGCTGCTTTAGGTTTATGTGTCCGGATGTCTGGTTTCACTGTTATTTGATTCTATACAATTCACAGGTTCTGCGAAATTCTAACCTGTGGTCAGTACCTCTGCACTCACCACCCTAGACTCCAGCCTGTGCTTCCCTACGACACGGGTGGAGCATGACCAAGGTATAATTAGAACCTCCCCCTGAGGTCCTGTGCAGATATTGTGGCCCGATGGATTTTCCTGTGTCTCTGGAAATTCCAGCTGGGTTAGCCGGTGTGGTCCCAAGATGTACCCTGGGCAAATGGGTGCTGGTTCCTGGGTGCCCACGCTTGCTGCCAGAGCTCTGCCTATTCCAAGGGTGCAGGCTGGGTGTGCTGCTTTTACTGGAACCAGGAGTGAGTGGATGCAGCTGTCTGTTGCTGCTGGTATGCTCTTCCAAGGTGTATTGAGCTGAGTTCTCGTTCTCGCTTAGAATTAAGCCTCTGGCTAGCAGGAGGGTGGGAACACCCAGCGGTGGGCCAGGAGTGCAGGATAGGTGCTCAAGGATCCAGTGCGTGGTGCCCAGTAAAGGCCTCTGCCTCCCGCGGGACGTAGAAACTGGGGGTGCCCCAAGGAGATTTCCAGTTGACACAGGGCTTTCGCAGCCTTGAAGGCAGTCTCTGGCAAGGTGGCGGGGGGGGGGGGAGCTAGACACCCAGGTAGGCTCCAATTTAGTGGAGAGAGTTGGACAGGCAATGACTGCTAGCAGGGAACCGGGGCGCCGACAAGGTGCGCAGAGGGGAGTGCTCGGGTCTGAGGCTTGGGCGTGCTGGGGGGTTGGAGTGCAGCGCACGCTAGGGTCCGCACTTCCCGTTGCCCGCAGGTACCTGTCTTTCTTGGTCCAGGATTCGTGGGAGTCTCTATGCTGTTGTGATCCAGTCGCTGGTGGGCACACAAAATTCTGACGTGGAAGCTGCTCGCTGTTTTCAGTCCCGGATTATCTTGCTGCGGGACTATCGGGGCTATCGGGCAGGCAGCTCCGCGGGCCCGCGAAAAGATACTTTTTGATGTGAGTGGAAGATGGTTTATCAGAATAGTGGTTTGAACCATTCTGAATTTCATGTCTGCCCCTTTGAGCTGTGCCTTAGGGAGTTCAAAGGGGATTATTCTTATTTTTTACATATTCTCTTTTCTTTACATATTCATTTTACATATTTGTTCTCATCTCACTCCTAGTAGGAGTTTGCTTTTATTGTTCCTGAAAATCCAGAAGCTTGGAGGTGGGAAAGAGTGTTGGCCTATACCTTGGGTTTCAGCCTGGGTCACAGTCTAACTCCTTTGGTTGTTGTGGTAAACTCAATGTAGAATTCTGCTTCTTTCCCAGTAGGGTTGCTGACCCACCAGTGAGCTTTCACTGCTATCCTAAGGGTATAGATAATCATTGCCTTCATTTTTACTGGTAAATACTTGTTCTCTGTGGTGGAGATAGGAGAAGTAACCTGGGGACACATGTTTTTTGCAGTGGAGGCAGGGGAAATGAGCTGGGTGTTGCCTATCTACAGGTCTGCATCACAAGTCAGCATCACAATGGGCTCTCCTCAGGGTCCTCCCTCTGCTGTATGCCAGGTAAGGTAGGGTGGGGGCTGGCAGAAGAAGATCCAGCAGAAGGTTGGGGTCTCCCCCATTTCTGTGACCCCCCAGTGGCCTCACACTATCTATCAGGAAGCTTCTTTGGGCTTCCGCCACTTTGCCAACTCTTCTACCTCAAGTCTTTTTGGTGTCCAGTTGCAGTCTACCCCAGGTAAACACATGGTTATCTCCTGTCTCCTTGGAGGCAGTTTCCCCTAAAATTTTGAGCCAACAGGTTGCTCTGTGCTGGGTTTAAAGAAAGTCCTGACTTTGGAATCAGCTCAGCTATTTTTCATTGTTAAGGGGGCACCTGTGTTTCTTCTAGCTCTCTTATTTCAGGGTTAAAGCCAGAAATTTGGTTAATCTTAACATTTTAACATGCTCATTTACTTAAGTCTAAACTTAACTATTATCCTTTTTCTCCCAAAGAAGACCAAGATTTTATAATGTTACATTTTAACTCTTACTCCCTCTTCCATGGTAGTGCTATTTATGTGTTAGTTTTGCCCTGTTTAAGCTACCTACACCTATGAAGATTGTTAATATTTTTTCACAAACATGTTTTTCAAATTTCTTTTGAAACAGCATCCTTCATTTGCCGTATTTCTTCATGGTTGAGTTCCTCTTTTCTTTTTTGGCGGTACTGGAGATGGAACCCAGGGGTATTGTACCTCCGAGCTAAACCCCAGCCCTATTTTTTAGTTTTTTTGTTTTGTTTTGTTTTGTTTTGAAACAGGGTCTCACTGAGTTTCGAAGTGCCTCACTAAGTAGCCGAGGCTGTCTCAAACTCCAATCCTCAGGTCTCCGCCTTGCCAATGCTGGGATTACACGCATGCGCCACTGCTACATCCGGCTTGTCTTATTTTATTTTATTTTTTTTACGTACTGGAGATGGAACCCAGGGGCATTCTACTTCCGAGTGACACCCCCAGCCCTGTTTTATATTCTTTATTTGGAAACGGGGTCTCACTAAGTTGCTGAGAGCCTCACTAAGTAGCTGAGGCTGGCTTCGAACCTGTTCGATCCTCCTGTCTCACACCCTCCAAATACTGGGATTACAGGTGTGCACCACCACGCCCTGCAAGTCATTTTATTTTTGAAACAGAGTCTTACTGAGTGGCGAAGGACCTCCGAAGTAGCTGAGGTTGTCCGGAACTGCGATTCTCAGGTCTCCGCCAAGGGAATGCTGGGATTACAAGTGTGCGCCATGCACCACCATGCCCGGCTACCGAGTTTCCTTCTTTGTTTTTTTTTTTGGCGGGTCTGGGGATGGAACCCAGGGACATTCTACCTCAGAGCTACACCCCCAGCCCTATTTTTAATTCTTTATTTTGAAACAGGGTCTCACTTAAGTCACCGAGGGCCTCACTAAATAGCTGAGGCTGTCTGCGAAACGGGATCCTGTTTCAGCCTCCCGAATTCTGGGATTACAAACCTGCGCCACCATGCCCGGCTAAGTTTCCCTCTTTAAAGATAATATTCTTAAGTAATTTTATTAGTGAGACTCTTTTAATACGTACTTTGTCTTTGTGTGTGTGTGTTTGTGTGTGTGTGGGGGGGGGCGGTTTGCGGTACTGGGGAAGGAACCCAGGGGCATTCTACCTCAGAGCTCTCCGAGCTACACCCCTAACCCTACTTTTTTTTTTAGTCTTTTTTATTATTATTATTTTATTTTATTTTATTTTTGTGGTACTGGGGGTGGAACTCAGGGGCTTTTTACCTCTGGCTCCCAGACTTATTTTATACTTTATGTGGAAACAGGGTCTCACTAAGTTGCTGAGAGCCTTACTCAGTAGCTGAGGCTGGCTTCGAACCTGTGCCATCCTTCTGTCTCAGCCTCCCAGGAGCTGGGATTACAAGCGTTCGCCACCACGCCCGGCTATAGTCTTTTTATTTTTGAAATAGGGTCTCACTGAGTTGCAAAGGGCCTCGCCAAGTACCTGAGACTGTCAGCGAACTGCGATCCTCTGGGCTTTGCCTCCCGAATGCTGGGATCACAAGCATGCACCACCACGCCCGGCCCACTTTGTTGTGTTTTTGAAAATGTTTTTATTTCACATTTTATGTAGAATGATTGCTGAACTGAGTACAAAATTTGGGGTCGAAAGTTATTTTCCCTTGCACATTGATGACATTATTCTTAATGTTTTGACAGGTCTCATTTGTTAATCGGAAGACTGTAGACAGTTTAGTTCTCTTGATGGACACCCAGGTTGGTTCTATAATTCCTAGGAGAAAACAAAAGGCCAGTTTTACAACAGAATTCCTCAGTAAGAACCCCAAGATTCAGGAAAAAAAATCAAGGAGCAGTAAGTGGGATGTCATCAAATTCAAAAGCTTCTGCAGAGCAAAGGAACAATGAAGTCTGAAGAAAGAGCCTATACAATGAGAGAAAATCTTTTCTAGCTAATTTGTAGATAGAGAACTAATATTTAGAATAGTAAAGAACTTAAGTTGGGCGTGGTGGCACACACTTGTAATCCCAGTACGTGGGAGGCTGAGACAGGAAGATCGCAGATAGAATCAGCTATTTAGTGAGGCCCTCTGCAACTTAGTGGGACCCTGTTTCAAAATAAAAAAATAAAAAATAGGGCTGGGGGTATAGCTCAGAAGTAGAATGACCCTGGGTTCTACCCCCAGTACTACAAAAAAAAAAAAAAAAAACAACCAAAAAAAAAAAAAAAACACCTTAGAAGCCTAAAATAACCCAATAAAAATGGGATTATTTTCTTAAATGTAGTTATTTAGAAATGAAATCTCCCGTTTATCGTCTCTCCTTCCGTCTAGTTTTTTTTTTTGCTTGTTTATTTCTGTAGTTTGCAGTATTTGACAATTTGGAAATTGTCTGTCTATACCTGGGTTGTGAGTTGCTCCTTTGTGTGCGTGTGTGTGTCTGTGTGTGGTTTAATGTGGATTCAACCCTATTCTATTTTTATTTTGTTTTTTTTTTTTTGGTGGTACTGGGGATCCTGGAAGCCCTTCTACTTCCGGGCTACACTCCCAGACCTATTTTTACATTTTTATTTGGAAACAGGGTCTCCTAAGCCAGCGCGCGTGGCTGGCTTCGAACCTGCACGGTCCTCCTGTCTCCACCTCCCAAGCGCGGGGATTACAAGCGTGCACCACCACGCCTGGCTCTATTTTTATATTGAAACAGGTTCTCACTAAGTTGCTGAGACCCTTACTAAACTGCTATGCTGACTCGAACCTGCGATCCTCCTGTCTAAACCTGTCAAGTACTGGGTTTTCAGGGGTGTGTCACTGCACTTGGTGGGTTCCAATAGTTTTGTTGGGTTCCTTTGGGTTCCTTGCTTCTGGGGAACTTTTGACTAATTTTCTGATGGATCTCTGGAATCCTGAGAGTAGTGTCAATTTGGACTCCAAATATGTAGAGAGCAAAGATTTGAATTTTCCCTTCTGTTTTAGCTACTCTTTCTAGGCACAGCCCCTGGGCTGTTGTGTGTAGCTTTCCTTTTTTGTTTTTTTGCTATTGGGGATTGAACCCAGGGGGAATTCTACCTCCAAGCTCCACCCCCAGCCCTATTTTTTATTCTTTATTTTGAAACAGGGTCTCACTGAGTTACAAAGAGCCTAAGTAGCTGAGGCTATCCATGAACCTCGATCCTCCTGTCTCAGCCTCTCAAATGCTGGGATTACAAGCATGTACCACCACACCTGGCTTTCTTTTTCCTTGTTACTCCAGGACAGCCTTTTATGTCTCCTGGCTTTATGCTGGTGGTTCATTTCCAGGTCATTTCCTATGCACAAAATTTAGGCAACTCCTCTTGCATCCTGGTTTTATAACTATATGTGGGCTGGGTATGGTAGCGCATGCTTGTAATTCCAGCGCTTGGGAGGCTGAGACAGGAGGATTGTGCAGGTTCGAAGCCAGCCTCAGCTACTTAGTGAGGCTCTCAGCAACTTAGTGAGACCCTGTTTCCAAATAAAATATAAAATAGGGCTGGGAGTATAGTCCGGAGTTAGAAAGCCTCTGGGTTCCACCCCCAGGACCCCAGTACACACACAAAAAATATATAACCATATGTGGTTGTAAGCCTTGATGTAGAGGGCAGAAGGAAGCAGATTTTTGTCCTTTGAAGAATCTCTTTTGATACACTTCCTGTCTTTGCCCCTCTCCTTTTGTTCTAGTTTTTCTGGTTATTGGTCAGAAAGTAGTTCAACCATTTAAAGAACTAGGAAGTAGTTACAGCCACAGGCATCCTGTCTCTTGAACAGGTTATTTACTAAATGTTCATTATGCATTGATTTTATAGATAGAACACAGTTCTCATTATCTGATAAAGAACTATACTATTTAAAAAATGGATTAGTTTCCCAGTTTAACCTCAGGAGTTCTTTCCTTTATTCAATTGAAATTTACATACATTCCTGAGTTCTTTAGGACTATAATCTGTATATAGGAAACAATTTCTGTGGGAAGGTTAATTTAACATTCTCAGTCAGAAGTGATTTCCAACCTCCATTAATGTCTTATCCCGTTTTCTGCTGCCATAACAGAATACTGCAAACTGAGTACATTATAAAGAATAGAAGTTTATTTGGCTCATGACCCTGGAAACTGTGGTATCTGAGAACATGACAGCAAGTGTCTGGTGAGGACCTCAGTGCTGAGTTATCCCATGGCAAGCCAGCATCTTCAACACCAAGAGAAAAAAATCAGGCCAAACATCCTTTTTTTTATCAGTAATTTATTCTTTTAATAATGGTATTAATTCATGAGGGCAGAACCATAATGACTTAATCACCTCTTTTTCTACCTCTGAGCTGGACCCCCAGCTTGATTTCATTTTTTGTTTTAAAACAAGGTCTCACTAACTTGCTAATACTGGCCAGAGAACCTGCGATCCTCCTGTCTGTGCCTCCTAAGCACTGGGATTACAGGTATGTGCCAACACACTCAGCCCCCAATAACCTCTGAAATGTTCTCTTAATGCCACTATGAGTTTTAGAGGGGACTTTCCAACCATAGCGGTTGGTCTTCTGCGTTGTCACTTGCCAGCTACCAGTCCCTATTGCTTGTCACATATCCTAGCCACTGCCTTCAAACCTGCCACTCATACTTAGCACATGACCTTGCTTCTACCCCACTGCAAATCTTGAGCCATGTGGCTGGTTTTCTTCAGCTTCTGGCACTATCTGTGAATTAAACAGCTTCTCCTTCTCCAGAGCTGCCCTCTCTCCTTATCTCAGAGGAGAGGTACTTCTTTTTTTTTTTTTTTTGGTACTGGGGATTGATCCCAGGGGCATTCTACCTCCAAGCTATACCCCCAGTCCTATTTTTTTATTCTTTATTTTGAAACAGGATCTCACTAAGTTGTGGAGGGCCTCACTAAGAAGCCGAGGCTGGTTGTGAACCTTCAATCCTCCTGTCTCAGCCTCCCAGGTACTGGGATTAACAAGCCTGTGCCACCACGCTCAGCCTAGAGAGGTATTTCTTGATGTTCTATTGCTGTATGAGGCCAGTGATTCACCAGGGACCCTCAGCTTCACTGCCACCGTTCCAACAGTCTTTTCAGCTGTTATTCTTCTTTTACCTAATCCTGTTCCCAGTGGCTCTCCATTGGGGGACAATTTTGTCTTTGGGGGACATCTTGTGAGTAGAGGCCAGGGAGACTGGCAAACATCCTATGATGCACAGGATGAGCACCCACAACAAGGAATGCCCTGGCCCCAAGTGTGTCAGTACTGCTAAGATTGAGTAAGCATCCTTAGAGTTCTACTTTGACTCCTTTGTTTTCCTGTGTCCATTATTTCATTGTTAAGCTTCTCATTGTACTAAACCTGCTGTGAACCACATGTCCACTTCCAGCCTCTTAACCTTCTCCCCTTCTCATCTGAGCTTCTCAAACTTCAGCTATAGCTCTCTGGTTTCCCATCCCCATGACTATCTAGTTTTTTTCTGAGATTCATTATGACTGTATGCTTCATCTAAGTGAATTCATTTCATCCTAATTTTACTTGACATTTTGTTGCACCTGACAGTGTTAATCGTTATCTTCTTGAAACAGTATATCCCTCTGGCATTCTTATTCTCCATGCCCTTGTCTTGTTTCTTTCTCTGCCTCCCCTCGGGGGTTCTTACTGATCCTCTTACTCCTTACACACGGCTGTTTACCAGGGCCTGAATTTTTGGCCAAGGGTTATCATAGTTTATTGTCAATGTAAAGTACCCCTATTACACGGAAGGTTTCAGTTGCACTTACATGCAGATTTTTCCCTTTAAATTTACAAATTCTTACCAATTTTTTCCTGCAAGGTTTAGACTTTATCTTAACAACCTGATGGAATCTGTACCTGAATATTCTGGTAACTTCCTCTCCGTGTGTCTAATGCAAAGCTTATAATTGTTTCCTCAATTTTACTCCTCTTCATTAAAAGAAAAGGAAGAAGGTCTTTGTTAGTGGTTCCACCACCCTCTTGAGGCTCCCAAGATAGGCAGTTGGGTCTTGTCCAACTTGAATATATTATCTACAGTTGCTAATGTGATATAAAATGTGATTTTGATTGTGTTCCCGCCCTGCTTGAAAGTCTGCACTGCTGCTCTCTTGCTAACGGGAGAAAGGCTTAATTTCTTTCTATGACCCATTAGGCTCTTTCTGATTTGTTCTTTGCCTCCTTGCCTCCCTGTCTGCCTCAAACACTGTGCCACCATGTATACAGTTTCCTGTAGGATTCTGTTTCACGCTTGTTATGTGTTAGCTACCTCCTTTGTCTGGAATGCAGTATTTTTTTCTGTAGAGTGTGTGGGTTGCTTTTCGGAGTTATAGGACTTCCCATTCCTTATGGAACCTATAGTTAAGTGATACCATGCCTCACTTTTCTGGCCTTATCATTATTGAGGAATATTCCTGATCTTAAATATCATTTTAGAGAGCCAGGACTGGGTAAAAGTGGCTTTCGTTTTATAGAAAGAATATAGGCAAGGGCATGGGCAAGGGTGTTTTACAGCTCTTCAGTCATTTAGCTTACTATTAGACTTTTCTCAGTCTTTACTGACTCTAATTTTATTTTCTTTTAAGTATTCTTCTGGGAAAAATGTATCTTTTCAGAAAATACCACTATTGTTTGCCTAGCTGATGTTTTATTTTGCTGTCTATTCCTACAAGGTCTTCTAGGTTGCTGAGAGCCTCACTATGTTTCCAAGGCTGGCCTCAAACCTGCAGTTCTCCTGACTTAGCCTTCCAAATACTGGGATTTCAGACATGTGCTGCCATGCCTGGATTAGACTTTATTTTTATACATACTTTCATTGGTGCATTGTAACTATACACCCTAGTGAGATTAAAAATGATACATCCATACATGTACACATTGCTTCATGTATTTTTCTTTCTGTACGTTCTTTAATAAATACTTTTTCTTTCTTTGTGTGGGTCTGGGGATGGAACCCAGGAGAATTTGACCTCTGAGCTACACCTCCTGCACTGTTTTTTATTCTTTATTTTGAAACCAGGTCTCATTGGGTTGTGGAGGGCTTCACTAAGTAGCTGAGGCTGTCCACGAACCATGATCCTCCGGTCTCAGCCTCTTGAATGCTGGGATTACAAGTGTGCGCCACCACGCCTGGCTGCTTTTTCTTTAATATCCTTTTGTAGAGTTCCATCAATTCTTTCATCATGAAATAAGTAAGTGCTGCCAAATGTAAGAAATGTTGCTTATTTTTCCAGCTTATTATAATCTGATTATTGGAAAATGAAAATCCAACTCTATTTTTATTAATACCTCATAAGGTGAGTATGAAAATTAAATGAAATAACATTGGCAAAATGCCCAACATAGTACTTGGTACATAATAGCAGTAAATATTAGTTCCTTTTGTTCATTTTTTATAGATTATTAAAATAACTACATAACTTCATACCTTAATGAGAGAGAGGAATAAACTCTCAGCCGGGCATGCCTGTAATTTCGGTACTTGGGAGGCTGAGGCAGGGAACTTTCAGGTTCAAGGCCAAGCACACAGTAACTTAGCAAGACCCACTTTTATTTTTATTTATTTATTTATTTATTTATTTATTTATTTTTTGCGGGTCTGGGTATGGAACTCAGGGGCATTCTTCCTCTGAGCTACACTCCCTGCCCTATTTTTTATTCTTTATTTTGAAACCGGGTCTCACTGAGTTGCAGAGGACCTCACTAAGTAGCTGAGGCTGTCCGCGAACCGCGATTCTCTGGTCTCAGCCTCCTGAATGCTGGGATTATAAGCATACGCCACCACACCCGGCTTAGCAAGACCCACTTTTTTTTAGTGGTACTGGGGTTCCTGGAAGCCCTTCTACCTCCGGGCTACACTCCCAGACTTATTTTTACATTTTTTAAAAAAATTTGGAATCAGGGTCTCCTAAGCCAGCGCGCTCGGCTGGCTTCGAACCTGCGCGATCCTCCTGCGCGGGGATTACAAGCGTGCGCCACCACGCCCGGTAGCAAGACCCACTTTTAAAATAAAAAATAAAATAGGACTATGGTATAGCTCAGATATAGAATGCCCTAGGTTCAATCCCTAGCACCAACAAACAACAACAACAACAACAACAACAACACCACCAACAAACAACATGTATTTATTGAACTCTTGTTATATGACCAGCAATATTCTAAATACCTTGAGGGATACCGAGATATAAAGATGGTTATGGCTGCTTTTCCTTTCCGAGGATAAACATTAGCTTACCATGTATATTTTTACATTTGTAATCCCCTCTTTATTCTGAAAACATTTTAGTCTCTGAACTGTATTTTTCTTTTTTATTTACTTGAGCACAGAACACTTTAAAGGTTGGTTTGCCACATGTGACCCATTACATTTCTCTCTGTGTGTGTGTGTGTTGATACTAGAACCTATGATCCTTCTGTTTCAGCCTCCCAAGTATTGAGATTACAAATATGTGTCACTTCATCTGGCTGATCCATTACATTTTTTCTGGTACTGAGGATTTAACTCAGGGGTGCTCTGTCTCCAAGCTACACCCCTGCCCCATTTTTAATTCTTTGTGTTTTATTTTGAAACATATAAAACAAATTGCTAGGTTGCTGACAATTTTGCTATGTTGCTGAGGTTGCTCTTGAGCCTACGATTTTCCTGTCTCAGCCTCCCAAGTACTGGGGTTATAGGCATACGCCACCATGCCTGGCCCATTACATTTCTACAAGATTAGTTATTAACTTCATTTTATAGGCGGGGCCCCCTGAAGGTGATGTGCCCAGCTACTGGCAGGGGTTAAAATAGAGTATAAGGAGATGTAGAAGAATGCTAACCATTGCATTGCTAACCTCAGTAGGTGTTGAACAAATATATCTTGAATGGGTGAATAAGCTTTTATTGAATGATATATGAAGCCTATTCCTAGCTTCTGGTTAAAATAAACATTAACATTCAGTGGTTTGTGGGGAGGACACTAAAAGTTGCCAAGAAAGATATGTACACTGTTTTAGTCATAATGAAAAGAGGCTTTGAGGAAAGATTTATGTGCTAAGACCAATTACATTTGCTAAGATAACTTGTTGCCCTGGTGCTGATTCTTTGTAAGACCACTTTTCTGCTTTCTGTAATAGCCGTAAGGGGCTTCCCAAGTTTGGGGCCAGGGTAAATTGGCCCAGTTGTACTTAGACACCACTTTGTTCTCAAAAGGTTTTTCATTTTTAATTTCTAACAAGATAGGAAAAATTAGCAATTATAATTAGACTCAGAAACTTGAGAGTAAATCTTTTTAGATGGACAAACCAACAAATACACAAACTGTAATAGAATGATTACTGTCTCAGAGTTTACTCTGTATTTAACTTTTTATAGTTGGCTATATTTTATAGTAAAATAAGACTTTTTAGTAAAAATGATGAGATTATAGTATTGGAGACAGGCATCCATGAGCTCATTGTAGAGAGAAAGTAGTATTAACACAACTGTCACTCTGCACATTGAACACTGCATTAGTCTTAAGCTTGCTTTATTCACTCCTTTTTACAAATTTTATAAAAAAGGTTGGCCTGTTCCTAACCTGAAGTTCATTTTTCTACTTAGGATTTGCTCATCGAGGCTTACAAGGATCTGATGTCTCATACAATAATAGTTAAAAATATGGCTTGGGCAGGGTACTTGGGAGGTTGAGACAGAGGATCACAGGTTTGAAGATAGTCTCAGCAATTTACTGAGACCCTCAGCAACTTAGTGAGACCCTGTTTCAAAATTAAAAATTAAGATGGGCATGATGGTGCACTCTTGTAATCTTAGTACTTGGGAGGCTGAGATGGGAGGATTGCAGGTTCAGAGTCAGCCTCAGCAGCTTAGAGAAGCCCTTTGCAACTTAGTGAGACCCTATTTCAAAATACAAAAAAAATAGGTCTGGGGGTGTAGCTCAAAGGTAGATAACCTCTGGGTTCAATTTCTAGTTACGAGTGTTTGCGTGCGTGTGCAAACACACAAACACGCATACACACACACTTAAATAAATAAAAAGGGCTGGGAGTGTAGCCTGGACATAAAATGTACATTGGATGATGAATCCCAATCAAAAAAAAAAAAAGGCTTGGGGAGGTTGAAAAAGAGACTTATTCCAGTTCTTCCTCTTCCCGGCTGTGTAACTTTGGACACGTTATTTCATTTCTCTCTTGGTCTCCTTGATAGTAACACGAGCTTTCTGGTAGGAAAGGACCATAAAAGGGTTCCTGTGAGCATTAGATAAACTAATATAAATGAGATAGATGACAGTGCTTGGTAAAAAGTGCCTTAATCCAGCTGTGGTGGCACATTCCTATTATTCTAATACTTAGGATGCTAAGAAAGGAGGATTGCAAGTTTGAGGACAACCTCAGCAATTTAGTGAGGTTTTCATCAACTTAGTGAAACCCTTTTTCAAAATAAAAAACTGAATAGGGCTGGGGGTATATCTCTGAGTTACAATATCCCTGGGTTCAATCCCAAATATCAAACCAAAATGAAACATAGTGCCTTATGTTTTAGCTATTATTATTTATCACATTTGAAGATCTGGCATGACACCAGTTTTTAAAATTTGAAATATTAGCTAGGTGTGGTGGTGCATGCTTATAGTACTTGGGAGGCTGAGACAGGATGATCAGATTCACAGCCAGCCTTAGCAACCTCCTGAGGTCCTCTGCAATTTAATGAGACCCTGTTTCAAAATTTATTATACATAATAAAAAGTGACAGTAGGTAATTAGTTGATGCATCATTGATGTTAAAATCAAGTTTAAAACATAATTTTCCTTTTAGAAGTAATCTAGCACTTGTCCTGGTTAATTGGATTTTTATTAAATTGGGCCATATATACTTCCTTTTTTCATTAGTTTTTTTCCCCAGATATTTCTACTTATATTTTCTCCATCAAGGCAAAACATTATTTTCTCTTAAATTGCTGACCCCTTTCATGGATATTTTAGAAATACTTCCTATTTCACATGTGTGTTGTCATTGTAAGGTTTATTTTTGCAATAATTTGAATTTTTTCTATCTCTCCTCTTCTTCCTCCTCCCCTCCTCCTCCTTCTCCTCCTGCTCCTCCTCCTCCTTCTTTTTTTAAATTTATTTTCTTTTTTTATTGGTGCACTATACTCATATATCATAATGGGATAAAAAAATACTTTTGTAGACATACATGCACACATCGCCCAGTTAGCTCCTACCCAATTCCCACCCCGTTCCCTCCCTATCCCTCCTTCCCATGATTGGCTTAGTGGTTGACATCTAGTATTATAGCAATTTATCCAATATTAGCGATGATAATGCCACGTAACAGTTTCATTTGTTTGATACCAAGCTTTTGATTACTTAAAGATAACATTTCAATATTTCTTTTTGCTTTCTTTCTTACCAGAGAATATTTTTTTCTTTTTTTAGGTGAAACTATCATACATTTATTTATTTATTTTTCAGAAAAAATCTATCCTAATATGGAATATGGACTCTAGATACCCAAAATGATCTCGAAAAAGAATAAACCTAGAAGATGTATATTTTCTGATTTCAAACCATATAAAGCTACAATTATTGAAACAGTGTAGTACTGTTCTAAAGGCAGATATATTAAATCATTGGAGTTAAATAAAAGCCTAGAGATAAATTCTTCCAATATTGTCAAGTTATTTTTGACAAGGTTTCCACGAACATTTGGTGGAGGAAATAATCTTTTAACTAAATATTGTTGAAAAATTACAACTACATGAAAAAGAATAAAATTGGACCCTTACCTAACACCATATACAAATATTAACTCAAAATAGATAAAAGACCTAAATATAAATCTTAAGACTATAAACTTTTAGGAGAAAATCTGGGTCATAAAACCTCACAACATTGAAATTGGCAGTGATTTCTTGGATATGATTTCAATGGCACAGGCAACAGAAGAGTATACAAACTCCCTAAAAAATAAAAAATATATTGTATATCCAAAGACAATGTAAACAGAGTTAAAAGTTACTAATAGAATGGGATAAAATATTTCCAAATGCTATATCTGAAGGTATATTAATATCCCAACTAGAAATCCTAAAAATTAACAACAATAAAGGCAAACAATACCATTTAGAGATAGGTAAAAAACTAACATAAATAATGAATCTCCACAGATAACCAATCTTAGTTGTCTGTTGGATGGAAAATATTGTTTCTCTGGTTCTGGTGTGTGTTACCTATTTCTTCTTTGTAGTTCATCTCTTTGAGTATTTTCTCTAGCGCTGGTTTTGAAGACATAAATTTCTTCAGTTTCTGTTTGTCATGGAAGCTTTTTATTTCTCCTTCTAATTTGATAGAAAGTTTTGCTGGGTAGGAAAATTTTGGCTGGAAGTTGTTTTCTTTCAGAGTTTGGAATATGTTACTCCAAGCCCTTCTGGCTCTCATGACTTGGTTTGGGAAGTCTGGAGTGATTCTAATTGGTTTGCCTCTGAATGTCTCTTGGCCCTTTGTTTTTGTTGCCTTTAAGATTCTCTGCTTGGCTTCCACATTGATCATTTTGACAGTTATGTGGCTTGGGGATCCTCTTCTCCGATCCTGTCTAAAGGGAGTTCTATAAGTTTCCTGGACCTGTGTATCGACCTCTTGCTCTGTTTGGAAAATTTTTTGCTATTACTTCCTTGAAGAGATTGTTGATCCCTTTGGTTTCACCTTCTTTTCCCTCCTCTATTCCAATTATTCTTAGGTTAGCTCTCTTAAAATGGGCCCATATTTCTTCATTGTCAGATTCCTGCTGTCGGATTTTTTTTTCTAATTTAGAAACTATGCGTTCATTTTTGGAGTGATCATCTTCTAAGAGCGAGATTCTGTTCTCCATGTGGTCTAATCGGTTGTTTGTGCTTTGAATTGAGGCCTTTACTTCATTAATTGCATCCTTTATCTCTTTTTTGGCTCTCTCTGAGTTCTTTTTGAAGCACCTCTATTATTTCTACAGTTATTTTCCTGATTTGATCTTCTAGAAATCTCTGAATTTCTGTTTTATCGGGTTCTGATGTTGTGGGGTTGTGGGTATTCATTGCTCCATTGTTATTCCTCTTTCCTATGATTTAGGAAGTTTGTGCCTTCTCTGGGTTCTTCCCTTGGGTCACTACGACTTCACTTAAGGTGCTCTAGATCTCGAGTCTGTGGTATCTCGGTCCCCACTACTCCTTTACTAGGTTGTATCTCAGAGTCTCAGACCCAGGGAGTCAATCGAGGCTGCTTTTGACCATGGGGGGTGCCAGGTTGGGCATTCTCCTATGGTGTGATATCTCTGCCACTGCCACTTCCCTACTGGGTCAAGTCCCTGGGAGTACAGTACTGGGATTTCTCCTCCAGGGGCCGCAATTTGACTCACTGTTGTTGAGTGCGGTGATGGAGCTGTAGTGGACTCAGTGAATTCGCTGCTGCTGCTGCTGCTGCTAGTGGCATTATGGTGCTGCTGCCACGCCCTCGGCCGTGAGGCTGGCGTATTTCTTTTCTGTTTTTGAGCTCTGCTCTGAGTCCCTGCAGGGTGTGCTGAGCCCGGCCCCTGGGAGCTTTAGATGCTCCCTGCACCAAGAAATCTGCCGAATCCCGCCCAGCTGTTCCGCAGTGGCTCACCTCGGCTCGCTGTCCGCCGCTCCTCTCTGGAGCCTGGTGGGCTGTTGAGTGCGTTGGTCTTGTGCTGTCCGGTGAATTCGCCACTGCCGCTGGCAGTAAGGCGCTGCTGTCGCGTCCTCAGGTGTGAGGCCGGCATATCTCCTCTGTGGCTCTGAGCTCATTCTGAGTCCCATTCTTCTCTGGGGCCTGGGCCTGCAAGGGAAGATGGCGCCCGCCGCTTTGTGCCGCAGTTCCGGCTGCAGCACTGCGGTCTGGTTTCTTTCTGGTGTCTTGTTTTTCCAGCCCTCTTTTTCTCTGTCCCTTGTAATTACATTTTTTGTTTCTCTGCTGATGGTGTTTTCTGGCTATGAAAGGCGCGGATTTTGTGGTAATAGAGATTGGTTGTTAGCGGGGCTTGTAAGCCCCGCTTTTCTCCATGGCCATCTTCCCGGAAGTCGTCCTCCTCCTCCTCCTCCTCCTTCTTCTTCTTTTTCTAGTGATGGGTATAAAACCCAGGGTGTTGTGTGTAAGCTTTCTTCCATTGAGCCACATCCCCAGTCCAATTATGCTTTACTTTTTGAGAATTGAGATAAAAAATGAAAATAGAATTTCATTATTCATAATAAATTTGGTTTCTATAAATGGTCTGAGGTTAAAAACAGTAACAGTCTAGCACCCATTGAGGGTATTATTAGCACTTTGGGGATCTTCTTAAACAGTGGCCTTTGAGCAGAGACTTGGAAGAAATACTATTAAGGATGCAGGATGTGTGTGGTGTGGTGGTGCATATCTTCTTGGGAGTCTGAGACTGGAGAATCATAGTTTGATGCCAACCCTAGCAACTTAGTGAGACCCTGTTTCAAAATTAAAAATAAAATTGGGCTGGGAGTGTAGTTCAGAGGTAGAATGCCCTGGATTCAATCCCCAGTAATGCACAGGAATGCACATGCCTGTGCCTGCACATTCACATATACACACAAAAGGATGCAGTGTTTTTTTTTTAAATGGGGAATCCCCTTACTTGATGTATTGCAAATAATTTGAAAGTTAATTTTAAAATTGGTAAAGTTCTACATAATTATATAAGGATGCATATATATCTATTTTGCCATAAAGCAAATGTTTCTCCAGTATTTTACATAAATCTAAGGCCTTTTCAACTGACCGAAGGTCTTTTTCATTCTACTATACAAACCATACCCCTTCTTGCATTAGGTCCTGTTGATTTCATGAAAGTAAAGCAATAACTTAGGTAACCTACGAAACTAGGGCAGAATTATAAATTTTATAGTTCTCTCATGCATTTTATTTATTGATAGATTTTTATTTACAGTGGGATTGAACCGAGGTGTGCTCTACACACTATATCCCTACATCATATTAGTTATGAGGCAGGGTCTCATAAACTAATATCTAACTTGACAGCCATATTTTTTAAGTGATGAGTCTTTGTTGAATGTTGGCAAAGCATCCAATGTTTTTACCTAAAGGACAATTCTCTTTTAATTGTTTTGCATAATATTTAATTGGAAAACATCATGATTATTACAAGAGGAATTGAGAGACTGTTTTAGGGAAGAAATGTTACTGACTGGATGCTAAATATCCAGCTGAATTTAAGGAAGCAGAACTATGAAGCTGAATCGTTACTGGTAACCAAGAACATTGGCTCTGTTGACTTCAGCTGGTCTGTTTCACAGAGGTAATGGGGAGGGTGTTGGTTTAAGTCAGGTTATCTAAGCAAGTGCTGCAGGCCAATAAGGCTTGAGTGCACAGTGCAAATGTGCTTTTGTAATGCATTTTACAGTTTTTAAAAGGTCCATTTTCCCAGAATAACACATTATTTTGCAATCTTATAGAAGATAACTGTTGTTCAGAATGCTTGAAGAAAATCACTCTGTTCAACTAGAGGTCCCTCCATTCTTACTAGCCCTATGGTTTCTACCTCTTCTGGGCATGTGTATCTTTATTTTAGCACATGGAATGTGGAGTTAATTAACCTGTGTGTCTTTTTTATAAGGTCTTCCTCTGAGGAGCTTTGTACATAATGCTGCCAACTCAAGAAATTGAAAGAAAGTTGTTCAGTTGATTTGAACAGATGGTTCAACCTAGTGTTGCTGGGATGTAGTTTTCATTGATGGGACCTAGAAAAATAAGCTGTCATTACCTATCAGTTCAGTCAAGAACATATTTTAGCATAATTATACTTTATTGAATATATTATATATCAAGGTCTAAGATACTGTGCTGTAGCTACAATGCCTTGAGTTTGTTCTTGTTTGTGAACAATATATTATTAGTACAGTGGGACTGTTTGGGGAGGAGAGATTAATTAAAGCCTGGATGAATCCAAGAGGGTTTGAGAATGAATAGGCCCTAAATGGACTGAGAATGATAATGACGATTGGGTTTTTAGGCAGGTAATTATTGATTTATCACATTTGACAGTCCAGATTCCCTTCAAACACATGTCCTTTCTTTTCTGTCACAGACTCCTGGTTTTCCTACTTGTATTTCTAGCCTCTGTCCTCTGAAATATCATTGTTTTCTTAAACAATCTGCCTTTGGCCATCCTTCCCCCTTTTCTTCCCTTGCTTTGCTGTTCTAAGCCTATCCTTATGTTTCTGGAAGTATGCTTTCTTGCTCTGCACACCCACACTTCACAAATAGCCCTCTTGCACCACTCTTCATTATATACATAACATATCTTTTACTGGTCTGTAACTTCCTGAGGGCAAGTTGCATGTTTGTATCTCTTAAAGTATCTAGTATTCCTTTTTTCTAAGTAGTAGGTGCCGCATACCATCCTCTTAAATTTAACTTCTTTTCCCCACACTTGGCTCCTATTCTAGGCTTTCCATTTTTCTGTTCATGATATGAGTTTGCTTTTCAATTCCATGGTCAGTCAGCAAGTTCTCCTGTCTTCAAAATGATATCTGCAGCTGCACCATTCTTCTCACTCTCATTATTGCACACTGAATAACCCCCCAGATATTTAGTGTAAATTGTGTTCTAAGCACTTTTTAGGTACCAGAAATACAGATACTCAGATCCAGTCCTGTGTTCTTAGAATATCAGCGGAGGCTGAGTGTGGTGGCAAATGGCTGTAATGTCAATGCTTGGGAGGCTGAGATAGGAGAATTGCAGATTCTCAAAGCTGGCCTCAGCAATATAGTGAGACCTTCAGCATCTACTGAGATCCTATTTCAGAATTAAAAAAAAATAAGGCAGAGATGTAACTCAGAGGTAGAATGCCTCTTGGTTCAATTCCTAGTACCGTCCCTAAAAGAATATTAGTGGGGGAGAGAAATACTTATTTTGACATTTTATTATGCAAATGTTTCTTGACTATTTTCTCTGTGCTATTATTATAGGCGTGGACCTATTGTAGTCAGAGTCTTTTTTCACAGGCTGTTCATCTTTGAGGAGAAGACGCCTAGAAACCACAGCTCCTGGATTTCTTCCACTTTAAGGTGCAGTTTCCTCCCTGTTTTAGCATTTATGAAGTCCAGAAGAGTCTATATCATCAAATGTATGTTTAATGGGGTTTTAAAATTTTCCCTTTAATAGCTATATAATGTATCTTGTTTACCACTAGTTGAAGTATATAACAGGGAAACTATAGCATATGTCAATGGTAAGTATTATGATAGAAGTATATATAGAATTATGTTCACAAATATGGTAGCTTCTAACCAAATGGGGCTACTTAAATATTAATTAATTAAATTAGACAGTAAGCAGGCATGATGGCACATACCTGTAAATATAGTACTTCAGAGGTTCAGACAGGAGGATCACAGGTTTGAGGCCAGCTTTAGCAACTTAGCTAGATACTGTTTAAAAAAAAAAATCTAAGCCAGGCGTGGTGGCGCACGCTTGTAATCCCAGCATTCAAGAGGCTGAGACCTGGGGGATCGCTGTTCGCGGACAGCCTCAGCTACTTAGTGAGGCCCTGTGCAATTCAGTGAGACCTGGTCTCAAAAAAATAAAGAATAAAAAATAGGGCAGGGGGTGTAGCTCGGGGGTTGAATGCCCCTGAGTTCCATCCCCAGATCCGCCAAAAAAAAAAAAAAAAAATCTAGCCAGGTGTGGTGGTGCACACTTGTAATCCCCGTGCTTAGGAGGTGGTGGGAGGTGGAGACAGGAGGTTCGTGCAGGTTTGAAGCCATCCTCGCTGGCTTAAGAGACCCTGTTTCCAAATAAACTATAAAAAATAGGTCTGGGAGTGTAGCCCAGAGGTAGAAGGTTCCATCCTCAGTACCACCAAAAAAAAAAAAAAAGAAATAATAATAATCTAGGCCTAGGGGTATGACTTAGAGGTAGAATGTCTCTAGGTTCAATCTTCAGTACCATCATAAAAGAAAAAAAAGACATTAAATTGAAGCTGAAATTACATAAAAGATTAAGTTTCACTAGCCAGAATTCATGTGTCCCAAAGCCACATTTGACTAGTTACTATATCATACAGTACATATACAGAACATTGCATGATCATAGTATACTTTAGGTGGCATTGGTCTAGAATGTGGTTCCACAGTTGTACCTGCAGGGTTGGAAATTTTTTAGTTACTTCTTGGCATTATTATTATTTGTATTTCTTCCTTTAAGAGGGCCAGGTAACTTATCTTTGGTTTTACCAGGACCTGGAACAGTAAAGCAATGAATACCCATATAGTTAGCTTTCCTCAATGTATATCCCTGTATTCTTTCTTTTTTTTTGGTGGTATTGGGAGTGGAACCCAGGGGCCTTCTCCAGGCTACATTCCCAGACCTATTTTATATTTTTATTTGGAAACAGGGTCTCTTAAGTCAGCAAGGCTGGCTTTGAACCTGCGCGATCCTCCTGTCTCTGCCTCCCAAGTGCGGGGGTTACAAGCGTGCGCCACCACGCCCGGCCCTGTATTATTTTTTTACAGAGGGTTTTAAAAAGCAAATTCCCTTGCACTGAAAAATGTATGAAGTTTCCCTAGGTTGTTACCACTTACTTATCATGTGGGATTTAAGGAGGCCCCAATTATGTTAGAAGACAGTGGTTTGGCAGGATGCATCACAATTAAAACTTTCAAATTAGTAATTTACTCTACAATGTGTAATTTCTCAAGGAAGATATAATTGGACATTGTAGATGGAAACACATGAACCATTAACTTCCATGGATTTATTTCCCATTTAATGAGTGTGGTTTCAAATGATTAAAGCAAGAATTTCCTAAATCTTTTTTATTTTTTCCCTTTTATTGTGTTGTAAAACACACTTTATCCATTTTCTTGTTAATGATTAAATAGTTTATTGGTTTGGGACAATACAAATAAAACTGCTATGAATGTTTTTGTACAAGTCTTTTGGTGGGAAGCTAGTTTAATTTCTCTTGGGCATGTAAGAGGAAAATGGCTAGGCCATATCATATGTGATGAATGCTAAAATTTCTCTAGAGTAGCTGAACCAATTTATGTTGCTTTGTTTCTGACACCGCAGAAGATTAAAGTTTGTCATGTATGCATTTTTACTGAGTGTTTGTTTCCCCCAAGCCTGTTTAAGGTAAGTCATTAATCACTACATGTCACAAACCTTTGAGATATTTACAAATAAATCTGAAAATAATGCAATAACACAAACTGCAAAATAATATCATTCAGATGGCTTTAAAAGAATAAGAAAACTATTCTATCTCTCCTTTGGCAATCTTGATTGACTTTGAAGACACATGATCTTTGAAGAAACTTGTCTCTACCTTTGTAAATTGTGTTGAATGTTGGCTTCCTGTTTATTTCTGCTATCGGAGTTAGTATACTTTACCTCTTGTTGATTTCATTAGCAAGTACTTGGGGACTTATGATGTAAAGTATATAACAGAATAAAAGAGCAAGAACATTTATTGTGATGTATCCCAGTACCTTCTGACAGTTTAATTCATCCTAGTTCAGCCTAATAAATTGATAAGTTTAGTTTGAACTAAATTCTTGGTATTTGCATTATTCTGTCCTGGGAATTTCTAGGTAGAAGATTACCAACAGTTGTTTCCTCACCTCATAATCTTGTCTAATGGGGATAGGAAACACATAATAGTAAAATCCAACTACAGTTGTTATTAGAATTGTAAGTAAGTTGTTATGGGGCTTCCATATCACATTATTTTTGGGTTGCAGAAAGGGACAGTGTCCCTGTAAGGCTGCATGGGAGGGGCAAGTATACAAGGTGAATTTTGGAAGGATTTTTATTATGTAGTATATGCCAGGTGAAGATAACTAATTGCTTGAGGGATTCATGAAGCAGGAAAGTAAATTCTATATCAATTGGTTCTCAGAGCATAGTCTCCAGACCAGCTGCATCAGCATCCTCCGGAAACTTGTCAGATATGTCATTTCTTGGGTCCCATTCTAGTCCTACTGATCTGGAAACCCTGGGGAATCCAGAAATCTGGGGTTTAACAAGCCCCTTCTAGGTGATCACAGTGAGCTCAAGTTTGAGAGAACTATTGGTTTGCACTTGGTCAGAGAATAGTACAATATCTTTGGCAGGAGAGTAAGGATTGAGGGAGAGATGAGAACAAGGGGGCAGAGGCTACTGCAGAGACCTGGAGTATGGTGTGAGGATATATACGGGTCGGGGAGAAGAAAGAGATGCCCAAATGCTTATTTTTAGGAAGAATAAGCTGACATTCTTTGTCTGTTGAGTTAAAACTGCAAGGTACTAGGATCAGTGAGCTAAGTTGGGGTGAAGGAGCCTTGGGAATTGCAAGGCTGCTGCTGAGAGCTCATATGCTTCGGTCAGCTTGCTGAACCAGTAACAGGAAATAGGCAACTTGCAGCCTAGGAAGCAGCTGAGGTGTTGCACCTGGGTGCTGGGAGAGGGTGGTGGGGCCTGCAGAAGCTGTGTGGGCAAAAGGTGAGATGCCACATGGTTCTGGAAGTGGGATAGGTGGCAAGAGAATATTTCCTCTAAGTAAGACAGCTTGCTAACCCACCCCTAATGATACAAGCTCAGTGTATGAAAATCAGGTAATTGAGGGAAATTGAAGAGGGAAGCAGAATCCTTCAAAATCCCACTTTTAAGAGATAAGCAAAACATTTTCTGTTTACATATTTATGAGTATACATTTGTTTATTTAAATTCAGCTTTATACATGGAATTATGCAATTTGCACCCCAAATTCTTAGATGGATGATCCTGAGTACGTAGCAGTGTCACACACGTGAAAGTATATCCAGGTCAGTGTGCGTTTGGAAATGGGTGAATCTGTAGTTGGGAAACAGAATGTTTATATAAACAGCTGATTGGTAAAGATTGTGATTTCATTTCACATGATCAAGAAAACATCCCATTTGTATCAGTTTTAAAGAGGAAATCTGGAGCAGCAGTCTGAGATCCCTGATGTGCCGAGCATTGTTATTGAGAGAAGAACTCTAAGAAGAAAGTGAGGAGACATTTGTGGCTTTTATTAGGATAACAAAGTTATTCTGGTGTTTTTCTTTTTTCCTTTTTGATACTGGTAATTGAATCCAGGGGCATTCTACCTCCGAGCTATATCCCAGCCCTGTTTTATTTTTGAAACAGGGTTTTGCTAAGTTGCTAAGACTGGCTTTGAATCTGCTGTCCTCCTATCTTAGCCTCCCAAGTACTGAAATTACAAGTATGTACAATGCTATTCTGCTGTTTTATAAGAACAAATTAAAATTGGGCACAAGACAATCTTATTTTTAGGTTATTTACAAGTTTGGAAGCTCTCCTTTTAAATAGGTAACTACTAGTGAATTTCTTAAACAACAGGTAAAATGTAGAACAGTTTGCTCATTTTTTAGTTTTGTGAAAGACTTTTTTATTGAGAGAATATACCGTCTTCCTTTCTGTGTGGTATTGGGGATTGAATTGAGGGTCATTTTACCTCTGTGCTATACCCTTAGTCCCCTTTTCTTGTTTTGTTTTGAAACAGGATCTCTCTAGGTTAGGAGGTTCTGGCTAATTTGCTGAGGCTGGCCTCAAACTTGGGATCCTCTGTTTTAATCTATTGTGAACTGAGATTATAGGCATGCACTGTCATGCCCAGGGATAATATACCATCCTCTGTAGTATGATAATTTCCTTCAGATAAACCTATAGAAGTAGAATTTTTTATTTGAATGGTATTTATGCATTTAAAATGTTGATACTTGTGTCCATATTATTCTTTAGAAACCTTTATATTCCTATGTACTGTGAATGGGAATTCACAATTTCCCATATCAATGAGAGAGCACTAGATATTTGTATGTTACTTTTATCATTGCCAATATGATATGTTAATAAGGATTTCTTGTTTGTTTTTAAGTGACTAAACTAGTGACTTGGGCAGCATTTCATAAGTTTTTTTAGATAACTGAAGTTCTTTTATAAAAGAACTTAATATATCTATTTGCTTGTTTTATCTTGGGTTGTTTAAATTATAATGATTTGTAAGATGATAACATATTAAGGATATTCAACTTTCTTCTTCCTCTTATCATTTTGCAAATCAGTCTTTCATTGCCATTTTTTGTGTGGTTTTTGGTGTTTGGGAATAAACTCAAGGGCATTCTACCTCTGAGCTATACCTCCAGCCCTATTTTATTTTTATTTTGAAACAGAGTCTCACTAGGTTGATGAGAGTCTCATAACTTGCGGAGGCTGTCCTTGAACCTACAATCCACCTGTTTCAGCCTCCCAACTGGAATTACAAGTGTGTGCCACCACATCCGGCTACTAATTGACTTTTTTATGCAGTACTGGGGAATGAGTCCAGGCTCATATGCATGCTAGGCAAACACTGTACCACTGAGCCACATCCCCGGCCTATTCATTGCCTTTAAACTTATTTATAGTGAAACATGATAAAATAAGATATATCAGACATCAGTGAATTATCATAAAGCCAACTAATGTAATTTGACCCAGGTGAAGACATAAACATTGACAACCCCAGAAGTCAGTGGTGTACCAAAGCCTGGGTGTGATGGGCAAGGTCCATTTCAGGTTCAGACAGTAACAGAGTACATTTTCCATGGAGGATTTAAAATCAATACAATAATTTAATAAAAGTTGGTCTTCTTTTTATTATCACTATATGTAGGACTTTAAAAAATGTTACTGTATGTAACATCCATTTTATTCTGGGGCTTACCTGTTCACTTTATTCTTTATAAATAAATATGAGCGTTTAATTTTCATATAGTCTTGTTATCTGTGTTTATTTTTATGGCGGGTGCTTGCTATATCCATAGAGAGCTATTCTATATTATCTTTTTGGAGCTTTATTTTTTATTTTATATTATTTTTATGGCACTGGGGATTGAACTCAGGAGCATTCTTCCTCTGAGCTCTATCCCCAAACATTTTTATTTTTTATTTTGAAGCAGTATTCTAACTAAGTTGCTAAGGCTAAGTTGCAGAAGCTGGCCTCAAATCTGGGATCCTCCTGTCTCAGCTTGCCAAGGACCGGGATTATAGGCATGTGCCAACATCATCAGCTTGGAATTTATTTTTCTACTTTTTTTGGTACTGGAAGTTGAACCCACATGCATTCTACCTCCAATCTACATCCCCAGCCTACTTTTTAGCCTTGTTTTATTTTTTGAAACTGGGTCTCACTGTGTTGAAGGGCCTTGCTAAGTAGCTGAGGCTGTCTGCGAACTGCGATCCTCCAGTCTCTGTCTCCCAGATGCTGGGATTACAGGTATGTGCCACCATACCCGGCTATCCCCAGCCTATTTTATTTTTTATTTTGAAACAGGGTTTCTCAGCTGGGCGTGGTGGTGCATGCTTGTAATCCCAGAGTTTGGGAGGCTGAGACAGGAGTATCATGGTTTGAGGACAGCTTCAGCTACTTAGTGAGGCCCTCTGTAACTCAGTGAGACCCTATTTCAAAATTACGAATAAAAGAAAATAGGGCTGGGGTGTAGCTTGGAGGTAGAACACCCCTGGGTTCCATCCCCAGTATCACACCAAAAAAAAAAAAAAAAGGAAAAAGAAACGGGGTTTCTCTAAGATGCTTGAGGGTCTTGCTAATTTGTTGAGGCTGGTCTCAAACCTGCCATCCACCTGTCTCAGTTTCCCAAGTACTAGGATTATAGGTTCCAACATGTCCAGCTTGACTTTTGTATATTTAGTTTTATAATCTACCTGAAATGAGTACTTATGTATTATGTGAGTTGGAAGTCATTTAATTTTGTTTTCCCTTATGGCTATCCAAATGCCTGTCATGTATTGAAAAATCTGATCTGCAGTGCCAACCATGTAGTACAAACATCCATTTCTTGTATGATCTGTTTCTTGGCTTTCTGTTCTTTATTTTATTGTGCTTGTGTAACATACTGTCTCCATGACTGAACTTTATAATACATCCTGATAATCTGGAGAGGGCTGTCTTTTTGTTCTTCATCACAGATCTCACTAAGTTGTCTAGGCTGGCCTCAAAATTGTGATTCTCTTGTCTCAGTCGCCCAAGTAGCTGGGATTCTAGGTGTACATTCATCTAGAATGTGTTATTTTTTGATGATATTATCAATAGCATTAAATATTATTTTTAACTTTATTGCTGACATATAAATATACTGTTGATTTTGAATATTTATATCCCTCAGCTTAGATAAATTGATTTTTCTATTAGTTTATATGTAGGTTATTTTGGACTTTCTATGTGTACAATCTGTGAATAATGATAGCTGTTTTCTTCATTCCCAACCATATGTTTTTGTCTAGCTTTCTACTTGTTTGCAGTGATAGGAATTGTCTGAATTACCTCATGAGCATTAGAAGCAGAAATTATTTCTGAATAAAAAATTGCATCCCATTTTCATTTCTGAAATAACTTTGGATTTCAACACAAATCTCTGGGTGCCTCAACAGTGGTCAGACAGAGTGAAAACAAGTAGGATCTTTTGAGGTAATGTCATAAATGTTCCTAAAGGCTATATAAACAGATATTATGAAATCTTTATTTTTAGTTTTAATATTTGACTTTGATGGTGAACACTTTTAAGGTGTATTTCAAGGACTGATATACAAAAGCTTATCAGTAGCTTAAATTCCTCCAAGTAATAGGGCCCCTAGGGAAGACGTGGGCATCTCTGATATACTAATTTTCCTTAGTCATCATTGTATGTGTGTGGGGGGTATTAGGGATTGAACCCAGGGGTGTTCTACCTCTGAGCTATACCCTCAGCCCTTTTTGTTTTGAAATAGGGTATTGCTAAATTGTTGAGGTTGGTCTTAAACCTGAAATCCTTTTGCCTCAGCCTCCCAAGTACTGGGATTATAGATGTGCACCGCCATGCCCAGTTTCTTAGTCATTATTCTTAACAGTGTTTCGCGGGAGATAGCCCAGGGAGGTCTCCTGTTTGCAGCACACATCAGTTTGCTTGGATAATGCCGCAGGAAGGACTCTGGAAACTGCATGGGGAGAGAAATGATATCTGAGTGTCTGTGTAGGCAGGTGGCAGGTAGTGTTTTATAGAGGAAAATTCCAAGTTGACTAGTAATTCAGTAAGTCGCAACTGAGGTATTAGAGAATATTGTCATAGGCTGTCCTTTGGCAATGTCATGCATACTTGTGTGAGCTCCAGGAGTCTGTTTCAGCCACGGTCAAGAAGTCTACAGGTACTCAGGAAAGAGGTTGGGACTTAAAGGGCCTACTGCTGTAGGTTCATTTCCATGGAAGCCTCTGGCCATCTCAGTTGTGGTCTTTTGACATAATAGAGTTCTAGAGATGGACCAGCAAAAGGCAATTTTAATGAGCAAGGGCTCTATGACTATTTCAGGAGTCATAGGAGCAGGCAAGCAAAAGCGAACTGAAATTTGAGTTATGGAAAGAAACTCAGTTTTTCTTTCCATTCCATTTTTGTCTTTCACGACTATTTATTTATTTATTTATTTATGGTACTAGGGATTGAACTCAGGAGAATTCTACCTTGGGCTACACCCCGAACCCTATTTTTTATTCTTTATTTTGAAACAAGATCTTGCTAAGTTGCGGAGGGCCTCACTAAGTAGCTGAGGCTGGCTGTGAATGTGCGATCCTCCTGTCTCTGCCTCCCAAGTACTGGGATAGGTGTTTGATTAATGTCATTTGTAGGTGTTAATGCTTTAGGAAACTTTTAGAAACTATTAAACATGATAAAATCAAATGAGTTCAGAATTTTTTAAATGTTGGTATCTTTATCAGTTAGCTGGTTAAATAATTTTCATTCCTCTTAGATTAAAATTTACTTTAATTTCCACTAGACTTGTTTTAAATCCTTTCATCATATTGTAGATAAAAAAAATTACTTTTGCCGGGCGTGGTGGCACACGCTCGTAATCCCCGCGCTAGGGAGGCAGAGACAGGAGGATCGCGCAGGTTCGAAGCCAGCCGCACGCGCTGGCTTAGGAGACCCTGTTTCCAAATAAAAATGTAAAAATAGGTCTGGGAGTGTAGCCCGGAGGTAGAAGGGCTTCCAGGAACCCCAGTACCACCAAAAAAATTACTTTTACTTATTTTTGTGGTACTGAGGATTGAACCCAAAAGCATTCTACCTCTGAGATACACCCCACCCTTTATCTTTTGTTTTAAAACAGTCTCATTAAGTTGTTGAGAGCTTCACTTAAATGCTGAGGTTGGCCTCAAACCTGTGATCCTCCTGTCTCAGCCTCCCAAATATTGGGAGCCAACATACCTGGCTAAAAAAATTGTAAATATCAAATTTACAGGAAAACCTTATTCTAATTTTAAAATATGATATATTTGAATTCAAGTACAGTTTTCCAGTTTGAAGAAAATAGTTACAGCTGTAATTATAGTCAACAAATGAATGGGATATGACTGACTTAAGTTAAAAAAATTGTGACCTTAAGTTAATTAACTCATAATGTTTTGTAATTTTTTCAGAATGTGCTGGTATTGTAAGATTTTTCTTCATAGTAAATGTAAACCAAAATATTCTGTACAAACCTTCATAAAGTGGTATTTTTCCCTATGGTGTTTTACTGAATCACTTTATTAGTTGTATGTGCCTTTCATGAGTTGGGAATTTATGCAGGGAACTGAAGAAATTCTTCCCACCCCAAATATAAATTCTCTACCATATTGTGGCTAGGTATCCAGTGGTGGGCCTTTAGTAAGCATGAGTGCTGGCTTATTTATACATGTTTTTACAGAATAGCACCCTCTTGTAAAATGGTTTGTTTCCAGAGTTTTTCTAGGTGGAATAACTCAAATACACTTTAGGAATCTTTCTTTCAAATAAAATGTGAAGTGTAATCTTTTTAAAATGAGAGTTCATTTGTTAGCATGAATAGCTCCTTACCTCCTCCCCACTGCCAAAATATATTTTAGCTCCTTATAGGGTGAGGTTTTTATATATAATACACTTTCTCAAGTCAGGTACGGTGGTTCATGCTTGTAATCTGGTACTTGAAAGGCTGAGAAGGAGAATCACAAGTTTGAGGCTAGCTTCAGCAACTAATCAAGTTGCTGTTTCAAAATAAAAAAGGATTGGAGTACAGTTTGGAGGTAGAATACCCTTGGGTTCAAACCTCAGTACCAAATCTAAAACCAAAACAAATCAAAAGAAATTCTCAGTCAGAATTTAGTGTTTTAGGCATTAGTACCTGAATCTGATATTTAATTATGTTTCTTACTCATGGAAAATGTCTTTTATGTTTTTTTTGTTGTTGTTGTTTTGGTACTGAAGATAAATCCCAGGGACATTTTACCTCCCAGAAACATCCCCAGTCATTTTTATTTATTTTTATTTTTATTCTTATTTTGAAGTAGGGTCTCCCTAAGTTGCTGTGTGTCTCACTAAATTGCTGAATTGTCTTGAACCTGCAATGCTCCTGTCTTAGCCTCCCACGTACTGGGATTACAGGCTTGAGGTACCACACCCAGCTTTCCTTTCCTTTTTGAGATATTTTTTATGCCCTGGAATGTGGGAGGCTAACTTTAGAATATCTAATGTCACAGTCATGAAAGAAATAGTTAATAATTAATAAGAATTATGTGAAAGTGTTTTAGGTTTTTATAATTCGTATGGTACCTGAGGAATCTTTAGAAAATGTGACTTAAAGAAAAAAATAATCAATGAATTAGACCTTTCAGTGTCAGTTCAAGATTTAAATGCTGAGTTAGTATTTCATTCTTTTTATATGATACTGGAGATTGAACCCATGGACATTCTACCACTGAGATACATTCAAAACTTTTTTTGTGATACTGAAACTTAAATCCAGGCTGTTCTTTCTCTGAGCTAGGGTCCAGCCCAATTTTACTTTTATTTTAAAACAGGATCTCCTTAGGTTGATGAGGGCCTTTCTAAGTTGCTAAGCTGATCTGGAACATGTGATCCTCCTCTCAGCCTCCTGAGCACTGGTATTAAAAGTATATGCCACTGCAAAAAAAAGTGTATGCCACTAAGTCCAGCTACCTCATTCTTTTTTACTTTTTATTTTGAAACAGGGTCTCAATAAATTATTGCATACTGTCCTGGAACCTTGGATCCTCCTGTCTTAGCCTCCCAAGTACTGGAATTACAGGAATGTACTACCATGCCAGGCCATAATTTTATAATTAGAATTCATAGGCTCAATTCAGAGATTTCTTTAAAATTACTAATATTTAGTCAATTTGTCTTTTAGCAAGTCCTGAAATGACAAATTGATTAAAATGCTACTTAAAAAACTGAAATATTAGCATATTATTCTTGTTAAAACAACTCAAATACTCTTAAGTTTAATTTTTATATGACATATATAGGAAGATGATTAAAGACCAAGTAATAGAGCAGATTTTAGGACTTAAATGATAGAAAGCAGAGTACATTTCTTTCTCAATTTTTGTGTGTAGCACTGAGAATCTAACCCAATTTAGCAGTACTCTACCACTAAGCTACATCCCTATCCCTTTTTGTGGGGGTACTGAAGATGGAACTAAGGGGCATTCTACCTGCCAGCTGCATCTCCATCTCTAAAACAGGACTTGTTAAGTTGCTAAGGGTCTCACTGAGTTGCTTAGGTGGGTCTTGAACCTCTGATCCTCCTGTCTCAGCCTCCTACTACTGGAATTTAGGTGTGCACTACCACACCTATCCTTTTTTAAAATTTGAGATAAGGTCTCATTGAAATCATGATCTTCCTGCCTTCGTTTTCTGTGTAGCCAAGACTACAGGCCTGTACCACTGTGCCAGGACAAAGTTCATTTCTTATATACAAGTAAATGGAGCTGGACGTGGTCGCATAACTCTTATAATCCCTGTACTCAGGAGGCTGAGATGGAAGGATTACAGGTTGAGTCCAGCTTCAGCAGCTTAGCAAGAGTCTCAGCAACCTACTGAGTCGCTGTTTTAAAACAAAAAATAAAGAGGGTTGGCGGTATAGCTCCGAAGAATCCCAGTAGTTCCCTCACTCTCCTCCACCCCTAACACAGAAAAGAAGATAATAGATGAAGTGAACTGGTTGTCTCTGGAAAAAATTAGCTTAGTAGTAACAGGAAAATTGCTTTCAGAGATTAAACCCATTCTATCAATGCTGCTAGATTACAAATTAGCTGCTGAATTTAGGGTATACTAGGATTCAGTTAGAGAAACAGTGTGTGTAAAATGGGATATCATTTATTACTGTAATCAGACTGTGCACATTTGCAGGAGGAATGGGTATATATGGAAAAGGAAAGATGAGAAAGAAGAGTCATTAATAGATCTTCCAAAAGCATGTTACAGGTTGCTAAGTCAGAGTTTATAGGGAAAATTCAAGGAAGCCAACTATGTATGGTCACAAAAGTGGAAATGCTGGGGAGGGAGGACTGGACATAGAGGAAACAAGAGGAGAAAGGATGAGCTGGTAACTGCCAAACACCTTTGCATTTATCTTCTGTCTAACCATCAAGTAATCCAAGAGCTATGCCATTTCTAAGTTGATGTACCATATGAAGGAGAGAATTCTAGGGAAACAGTTCCTAGCTTGACCAAGTTCTCAGCGTAATGGTCTAGTACATTGAGCTTTCCTTTTGGTACTATGGATTGAACCCAGGGGCATTCTACCTTTGAGCTACAGCCCCAGCCCTATTTTGTTTTATTTTTGTTTATGAAACAGGGTCTCACTAAGTTGTGGATGGCCTCACTAAGTTGCTAAAGCTATCCTTGAACCAGTGATCCTCCTGTTTCAGCATCCTGAGTACTGAGATTACAGTTGTGGGCCACCATATGTGGCTGAGCTTCCCATTTTGAAAATCTCTTTTGGACTCATCTCAAGAGTAGATGATGGAAAAGTTATACTTTGGGCCTCAAAAGTTCTATTTCCCTATGGTATTTACTGAGGAAATGTTCATATTCTGTTATTAGTGGAGACTTATTTTTTGTGGAAGCCTCTTCTAATTTTTAATTTTTTAATAAAACAATTCATTTAGAACTTTCAAATAGTTAATAACTAGAGAAATTATCTAATAGTTCACATATACATTTAATTAGTTAAATCTTAGTGAATAGATTACATTAAGTAACATCATGTACCTTCTTAGCTTTCAAAATTGTTTTTATGCATATATTGGTGCATTAGAATTTCACTTCATAAAGGAGTTCATAGTGATGGTGACATGCATGCAAATAACTCTTGAGGAGCTTTCTCTTTGCTCCCTCTATCAGTGGAGAATTTATTTATTTATTTATTATTATTTTTTTTCGGGTCTGGGGATGGAACCCAAGGGCATTTGACCTCCGAGCTACACCCCCTGCCCTATTTTTTATTCTTTATTTTGAAACCGGGTCTCACTGAGTTGCAGAGGGCCTCACTAAGTAGCTGAGGCTGTCCGCGAACCGCGATCCTCCAGGTCTCAGCCTCCCGAATGCTGGGATTACAAGTGTGCACCACCACGCCCGGCTTATCAGTGGAGAATTTAAAATGTTAACCCGGCATGTTAGTACACGCCTGTAATCCAAATATTGGGAGACTGAAATAGGAGAATTAGAGGTTTGAGGCTAGCCTCAGCAACTTAGGCCCTTAGTAACTTAGTGAGATCTTGTTTCAAAATAAAAAGGCCTGGGGGTATATTTCAGGGGTAGAACCCCCCACAGGGTTCAGTCCCCCCATACTTACATAAATAAACAAAATATTGTATTTTGGTTAACTCTTTTCTGTCATCATTGCCTTTTCCTGATATGCTTTACTATATAGTCAATATCTTATTTACTAATTCTTGTCTTGTCATTGTTGTTACAATTTTAAAATGACTGTGAAAAATCACAAGTCAGATAACCTCATTTCAATTTTGTAGTGGAAACCTGGTACAAAATTTAAATATGAGGCACTTTACATAGTCTGTGGTTGATTCAGGGCTAAAAATAACCAAGTGTGTAAAGACTTCGTGCTGTCCTTCTGAAATGTGAATAATTTAGCGATGGTGAATGAAAGGAGATGACCTTTTGCAAGAAATTTTAGTTTGAGAAAATCTCTCTAGGCCCTTTTTAATATAGAACCTCAAGTTTTTGTCAGCTATATTGATATATCAGCCAGAAAAATCAAGTGGTTTCCTAATCTTAGATTCTCCCAACATGGTTTGTGTTCTGGGTCTGCCTTTCTTTTTCTACAATACAGGTAAAATATACATGGCTGCTAAGTTTTTATTTTTAAATATTATAATTTTGCTGAATATAGTGGCACACCCCTATAATCCCAGTACTTGCAAGACCACCCTAAGAAACTTAGCAAGGCCCTCAGCAACTTAGTGAAACCCTGTTTCAAAATAAAAAGTGAAATAAGGATGGGGTCATAGCTTGGAGGTAGAACATGTCTGGGTTCTATCCCCAGGACAAGACACATCAAAAAATGTATGATGTGATCAGGAAGGGGAGTAAGGGCAAGATAAAATATAGAAAGGAAGGGCTGAAAATAGTTTTCATTTATCTCTTTCCTGTAGTCCATAATGAAAGTTCATTTGTCTATTTCCCATTTATTTCTTTTTCCTCTCAAGGATTGAAGACTGTCTTCTAATCCTTCCCTTGTTTCTTTATTCCTTGTATTGAATCCATGGACATTTTATCTGTGAGCTATATCACCAAACTCTTTTATTTTGTTTTAGGTCTGGGGTTGCAACCCAGGGACATTATACCTCCGAGATAAGCCCCTAGCCCTATGTTTTATTTTTTATTTTGAAACAAGGTCTTGCTAAGTTGCTAAGGGTCTCACTTAGTTGCTGAGACTGTCCTGGAATGTGTGATTGTTCTGTCCCAGCCTCCCATTTATTGGTATTACAGGCATATGCCACCACAGCTGACTTCTAATTTCTTTTAAGAACATTCAGTTAAACTGACTGAAGCATTCTGGAAGTTACATGTGCCTCTCCAGAGTTTTAGAATATTCTGTATATTCTAAGTGGGCTTCTAGTATCTCTTCACTTTTAGTATAGTAATTGACTGTTTTAAAGTAGGCCCCTGCCATTCCAGTCAAGATTATATTTCCTAGTCTCCTTTCCAGCCAGTTGTGGATACAGGATTATTAGGTCTTGGTCAGTAGGTTATGAATGGAAATGTTTGGTACATTTTCTGCTTTTTCCATTAAAAAGAAAGAAGTTTTGCTCTTCCTGCATACCTTTCCCTTTCTGTGGCTGGGATGCAGGCCAAATGAGTTAAATGCAGTTGAGTTATTTGGTCTATGAGATAGGAAACTCTGGAACCACTTACCCATCTTTTTATGAGAAATAAACTTTTATTTATTCTACTATTATTTGGGGTCTCTCTGTTAGTACAGCTATACTGATTACCTAACATGCATCTATGTGTGATATATTCCCTATTATGATTTGTCATTGTCTTAAAGAATAGAAACTTAGTCAACAAAATATAAGTCAAATGAGGTTTTATTATAAGAACTCAGGATATCTCCTGCAATCAGTGGCAGAAAAGAATCAGGCAGTTGCTTTTCTCTGAGAATTGCTGCTCTTCCAGTCATTCCCAAATTTCTCACTAATCCAGTTACAGGTAGTATGTTATCTCTGCCTCAAAATAGCAGCCTAAGTCCCTGAGTCTAGAGGACCTCCTAATAAGTTCTTATTATAACTAATTACTGTCTTGATCTCTCAGTCTGAATTTCCATCTCCCAGGGAGGAGAGTATAATATGTCCAGGTTTGGCCAGGCATTTCTCTTTTCTTTGGTAAGTTATGGCCAAGAGTGCATGAAGGACTGGCATCAGTGACCATGGGTGGAATCGTTTTTCTAAGTATGGCTAGGACAGAAATGATTGGCATCTTGTCTAGATAAAGATTTTCTGAAATGTTATGCTTTCTCCTGCCTTTTCAAGATGTTCTTTAATTTTTGTAACTTTTGAAAGAGTAAAAGTTTTGAAAAATTCCAGAAGTCTTAGTGTAGGGTTGGTTGTAAGCCTAAAATAAAATGTTAATATTACTAAGGAGCATACAGTAATATTTTACAAATCTATAAATCATAATATGCATTAGGCAGTTTAAGAAATATAATTTCTGTTATTTGGTAAGGCAGAAAAGGTGATGATACAAACTGAGAGATGAGTTGCTTTCCTTTATTATTTTATTATTTATCAGATTAAATAATATGTCGTTCTTATGTTCAGTACCTTCATCTGGAATAATCTGGATAAAATTGGAAATGAAATATCCTTCCATATTAAATTTGTTCTCTAATTTTTGAAATATTACTTGGCCTTTGCTCCTGTGTCTATAGATTACATATTGACTGGAATTGTGATTTCTTATTTGGATGTATACATAGTATTTTATGGGAAATTAATCTTAATTATTTTACTAAATTTTTTCTTTAAAATCAGATAACTGAATTATGATAGGTATTTCTAGAAATTTTCATGAAAGAAAAAAAATTAAACCTACATAGAGCACTTATTTTTTTTTGGTGCCTTATACATACAGTTAAAGACTATTTACTAGAATACGTAAGGCAGTTATTATATATATATATAAATATAATATATATATATACATATACATATATATATATATATTCATTCACTTAGTCACTCATTAATATATTGGCACTTGGAATTGAATCCAGGTTCATTCTACCACTGAACTATACCCCCAACCCTTTTCTAATTTTTTATTTTAAAACAGGAACTCACTAAGTTGCCAAGGGTAGTCTGGAACCTGAGATCTTCCTGTTTTAGGTGTGCTTAAAGCATTAAATACGTTTAAAACCAAAATTATTGAGATAGAAGGGACTTTTTGTTTAGTGATTGTGAATGTGCCTGATTGTTTATAATCTTATATGATAACTGAAAAATTATGGGGCTATGATGTGTTATTCCTCTGAAAAATATCCTATTTCCATCTCTGCTGCCATTACCTTAATTAAGGTTCATACCCTTACTCACCAGGACTTTTGCAATAATATCCTAATTGTTTTGCCATTCTCCATGTTTCTGCATCCTCCAAACTATCTTCCATCTCCAGCAATGCTCTCCAGTTTACAGATTTAGCGATATCACTACTTTCTTTAGAAATTTTCAGTGATTTCTTATACTTATGGATTAAACTACAGACATATTGTAAAATAATATGTATATGGGGTGATGTCAGTTTCAGCATCCTTCTCATCAAATCCTTTTATGAGGCATTAAATCAATCTCCATTTCAATTCTTTTCTGCCCCTTAACTGAAGAAAAATGTAATAATAATGATTCACATTTGTAAAACAAAGATAGGCAAATAAAAGAAATGAGCTTGGGATAAACTTTTATAGTAAATCCTAAGTAATTAAGAGTCGACTATGCATATTTATAATAGTAACTGACAGAATGAACTCATAAACGTTATTGTCTATTATTCGCTGTAGAGTATCATATTACATTTTATTTTACAGTTCTATTACTAACTTTTTTGTATTTTTAGTTTCATACAGGCAACATGTAAAGGCCTTTGAAATCCTAACCACCATCTTTTTGTTCAGAGAATCACAAAATCTGAAAGCTAGAATAAACCCTGCACACTCGTTACAGCAAAGAGGAAACAGAGCTTATGTCCAGTTCTCCTAATCAGTTTCTGAGAAGGAGATTCACAATAGAATCAGTGAGAACACTAGACAGCTTCCTGGTGATCCTGGAGCCTGCTTCACAATGTGAGATCATTTAAAAAAAACTCTCATTTTACTTGATTATAGAAATAAGATTCAATACTCTAAAGAAACCCACACACAGTCCAAATTTAAATATTGTCTGCTATTTTCAATTAGTTGGGCTAATATATAATGACATATTATTAATAATGAAAAATCACAAGTGACTTTTTATACTTTGATATGTCTGCCTTAAAAGCTGGAAAGCTGGAAACTAATTCTTTCAATAATCTAATACTCCAGTACACCGCTTTGGGCACGGACCCTTTTTCAATCTGGACTCCTCTTTCTGTTCTGAGGATACTGACAAATTTAGGTGTCATTGTTCACTAATTATGCAACCATGAGCAAGTCCTTTAACCTCTTTAAACCCATTTTCTCACTCATTAAGAGGAAACAATACACTCCACTCATAAGCGAATGGGGGAGGATTCCAGGTTATATAAATAAGGCCTCTGATGCATACTAGCCACATAATAAAAACAAACATTATTACTAATTAGGTAACACTAATGTAACAAAATAGATGACAAAACTAAGAAGTCTAATACCTCTAGAAAGTGGGATTTACAATCTTAATTATGAGCCTGCACTTAAAGGGATTCCCCAAAAGAGATAAGCAATTTATGTCAAGATCCAAAAGGAATAATAAATTCTTGTCATTAGCATTTTTGCAAGCCATATTTTAGCCTTGCCAGTTCTGTTGGCAGTTACATTATTTGCAAGGCACTGTTATTAAGTTGAACAACATCACTGGGAAATTTTCTACTCAGTCTAAATAAGAGACCTTCAGGGAAGAGAAGAGGGCAGGAGATTTAGTTAAATATTGGCCAAGATTTCATCAGTCACACCTATGGTCTTAAACGACGGTACTCAGGAGCTTCTAGGTTGGTGACTACATGAAAGTCCTGGGAGGGTAGCATGCCCAGCCAAGGCAAAGATGCTTTGTGATCTCCTACCCTGTATTTTTTGTCCTGTGAATCTCCTGGTTTGGCTGTTCCTGAGTGGTATGTTTTATAAAAACATTGGTAAAAATAAGTTGAGTGTCTTGGGTTCTTGAGTCATTCTAGTGAATAACCGTACCTGAGGGGAGAGAGTTGTGGAAACCCTCACTTCATAGTCAAGTCAGATGCACAGGTAGCCTGGGGATGAAGGACCCGTGACTGGTGTCTTAAGTGGGCTAGTATTGTGGGTTTGAGTCCTTAAACCTAAGGATTGACTTGTAAGACACCATTTGGTGTCCAAGGATCAAATAATTGGTATCTGAAAAGATGCCATATATTTGCTATCAGGGGGAAAAACCCCATCAGGTTGTCACCAGTATATCTAGTTTACAAAAGGAAATAAACCAAAGCTTCAAGACACAGCTCAGCTCCAAATTAAGTTTGTGCGTGGGAGAACTCATAACTATTTGTAGCCATATTTTGTTTTGAAATTGTAATCTCCTTGAGGGACAAACCCTAACTTTTCTTTTAGAATATTAAATCTTTATTATTTATTTGGCAGGAGCTGAGATCTCTTGAATTGAGCTGAGTGCTTTCATCAATTAATGGTCTTGATGAAATTGCTTGTATTTTTGACTGTTCTTTGTTCTAAGTAATTTTACTTACCCTTCCACAGTTAGCACAGTCAGCTGAAGTATAATATTTTTTCTTGATTTTTTCTTCAGTTTCTTCTGTATTTTAAATAGGACACAAATATCTCTGTAAATAAAAATAACCTCCCAATCCATTTGGAAAATATCCCAGACTTCCTCTCCATGCATTGCAAAGTTGCTTCTGTCTAGTCATTATTACTATTTGCTTTTTCTCTTTAACATAAGTGACTCTCACAGGAATAGCGTAATCACCAGCTGTTTGGACAGCAGTGTTCCATTTATTCTGATTTTGCTATTTTCTTGAAATATTCTGAAAAGTAATCACTCCATTCCTTCCCTTGTTCTAAAAGGATTCTACTCATTTGCTCTGGAAACTTGTCTTGGTAAATGATTTAGAACCATAATGAAAAGAGACACTGTGTATGGTGGTGCATGCCTATAATCCCAGTACTTGAGAGGCTGAGATAGGAGGATTGCAAGCTCACAGACAGCCTCAGTAATTTGGTGAGGCCCTCTACAATTTAGTGAGGCCCTGTTTCAAAATAAAAAAAAATAAAAGAGGTCTGGGGGTTTAGCTCAGAGGTAGAATGCCTCTGAGTTAAATCCCCAATACCACAAAAACAGAGAGGTGGATAGGATATGTATGTATATGTACACACACATACATATATGTCTCTTATGAACATTTATTAATTGAAGATGTTTACACTTATTTTTAGTTTGAAAGGTTCCAACCAAGTGTTTAGAAATGAAATTGTGCACGGACACATGTCTTTATTCTAGTACTTGAGAGGCTGAAAAAGGAGGATTGCAGGTTCAAGGCTAGCCTTGGCAACTTAGCAAGACCCTCAGCAACTTAGTGAGACACTGTTTCAAAGTAAAGAACACAAAGAACTGGGAGTGTAGCTCAGAAATAGAACGCCACTGGGTTCAATCCCAGTATAAAAAAAGGGAGGAGGACTGTCAGTGTTAACCATAAGTCTGATAATTTGGCTTAGAGAAACCTAGGTTACAGAATCTACTATGTAATTTTCAGTCTACAACCACAAGGACCATGGTATGATGGTCAGATTGTCAATGCATTAACACCATTTAGCCTGGAAATACCTTTTAAAATTCTTTCATGTGATCAACAGTGCTTGAAATTGTGTTATGTGTTCAGGACCAATACCCTCTACTGTGTTGTTTTATATTTTCAATTAGTGGATTTTCAACATTTTAAAATCAACAATAACGCCCTTTTCAATATAATCTTATGTAGAATCTCAATATATAAGTGGTATTAAATTAGAACATAGTTTTAAGCATACTTTGAATTTATTGGAAATCAGTGAGAACATAATTTGTTAAATTCTATATTAGAGTATGTATATATTTAACCTCTAACTTAAAATAATTGAATGTATGATAGTATGTATATATTTCACCTGTCTCTAACTTAAAATAATTGAATGCATGTACTATAATTCATTTAACAAGGTTCCTATGATGTATTTAGACACTTTCCATTCTTTGTTTTCATAAAAATTGAGATAGTGAATAATGTATGTGCACAACCTTTATGTGTCTGAGGATAGATTCCTGGATATGTAATTGCTGTCATTAAAATATGTTTGCTTTTAACTTTGAAAGATACTGTCAAATTGACCTCCAAAAATTTTATCAATGCACATTCCCACTAGCTGTATATGAACAAGATTAATCCTCTCATGTTTCATTAACATAGTATCTTTTTTTGGTCTTGGCTTATCTGAAAAATCCTATCTTTTTGTGGTTTTACTCTCCAAATTGTATTATATATAAAGTTGGGTCTTTATTTTTTGTATGTTTAAGAACCATTCATGCTTCCTTTCATGTGAGCTTTTTGTTCATGTTGCTTTGCCCATTTTATTTTATTTTATTTTATTTTTATTTATTTACTTTTTGGTGGTACTGGGGTTCCTGGAAACCCTTCTACGTCCGGACTATACTCCAGACCTATTTTATATTTTTATTTGGAAACAGGGTCTCTTAAGCCAGCGAGGCTGGTTTTGAACCTGTGCGATCCTCCTGTCTCTGCCTCCCAAGTGCGGGGATTACAAGCGTGCGCCACCACACCCGTCTTGCTTTGCCCATTTTAAAACTGGCTTTTTTTTTTTTTTCGAGCCAGGCGTGGTGGCACACGCTTGTAATCTCAGCATTTGGGAGGCTGAGACAGGAGGATCTGGGTTTGCGGCCAGCCTCAGCTACATAGTGAGGCCCTCTGCAACTTAGTGAGATCCTGTTTCAAAATAAAGAATAAAAAATAGGGCTGGAGATGGAGCTCAAAGGGTGGAATGTCTCTGGGTCTCATCCCCAGTACCCCCCCACACAATTTTTGGTTTTTGTTCTTGTTTTTGAACTGTAGGAACTTTTTATTGTGATATTAACTCTTTGTGATACAACTTACAAATCATTTCCCTCAGTATTTAGTTTCTCTTTTATTTTTACTCCTTTTCCATTTTGTGAATGTCTAAACTCAAATGCAACATGACCAAAATGGAATCCAAACTTCCTCCCTTTCCTTTATCTGCTGCTCTTCTAGTCTTCCTCACATTAAGAAAGAGCAACTCCCATGTCTGTACCCATAGTTGAAGTCCCAAACCAAGAAGTTACCATTGAATCCTCTTTTCCTCACTCCTGGTCTCTCATCCATCACCAGTGGTATTGATTTTCCTTCCACACATATCCGAAAGCCATTTTTCTTTGTGTCTACCAATTTAGTCAATGCTGCCCTTATTTCTCACCTGGGTTGCTGCTGTTCTCCCAAACTGACATCGCCCCTTCAGGACCTTAGACATCCTCTGCTCTTTAGTTTATATGATCTGTTCAAAATATGGATCATCCAATTGTCACACCACCCCTAAACTTACCCCTCCTATTCTTGTTCAGAACCCTCCAGTGTTTTTTTTTTAATATTTCCTGGTAAAGATTATATTACATTAGTCCAACATTTTTTCTAGCCTCATCTTGTACTAGGTTATTTACTACCCCAATCCCTACACCCACCATCTTCAGAGTCTTGTGTGTCTACAGTGTTCTTGCTTAACTTGGGAGGTTTTGTGTAAATCATTCTCTTAGAGCATTCCATCTCCTCCATAAATTTATGCCTAATTATCCTACAGATCTCAACTTATTCATTGTTTTCTCTGGAAGAGCCAACCCACCTTAATTAGGTAGAAAGCCCTTGTCACAAGCCCTCCCCCCACCCCAGCACCTTATATCTTATATCTCTTTCACAGTACTAGTATTTTATTTGTTTTTTTTTTTTTGGTGGTACTGGGGTTCCTGGAAGCCCTTCAACCTCTGGGCTACACTCCCAGACCTATTTTATATTTTTATTTGGAAACAGGGTCTCCTAAGCCAGCGCGCACGGCTGGCTTTGAACCTGCGCGATCCTCCTGTCTCTGCCTCCCAAGCACGGGGATTACAAGCTTGTGCCACCACGCCCGGCCACAGTACTAGTATTTTAAATATTACATTTATTGTGATTCTTTGATTAAACTCTGTCAAACAAGAAATCTTGTTTATTTCTTTTACTGTTATGTCCCCAGAGATGATGGTATCTGGCATATGGTTAAGTCTCAAGACATATTTATTGAGTGGTTTGATAGCTCAATTATAAATTCTCAAGTGTCTTTAACTCTGGAGATGGCTTGCTTTCTTCCTTGAATGCATATTTCTTATTTTCCTAAATAAATCTCTATGTCTCTAAAAAAGAAATTCTCAGATGTAGAATTTATAAGATATAATTTTTTGTTACTGAGGAGTCTATCTTCGAGCAAAACCTTACCCAGCCCTATTTTTTATTCTTTATTTTGAAACAAGGGTCTCTCACTAAGTGGCAGAGTGCCTCACTAAGTAGCTGAGGCTGGCCACAAACCTGTGATCCTCCTATCTCAGCCTCCCAAGTACTGGGATTACAAATGTGTGCCACCACATCTGGCTTGTATCATTTTGACCCTTCTGAAAAATAGGATTCTATTTTCTCTTGGCAGATTTTCTCATCTTATTCCTCTGACCCAGGACTACTAAGTTCCAGCAATCTCATCTTGAAAGTCTGAAAGCATTTCAGCCATGAAATGTGTCCTAGCCAATAGTCTTTAATTCACTTAAAGCCTGTAGGCATTCTTCAATAGGCTTAGATTTTAGTTCCTTTTATCCTTTTTCATCTTAAAGTTGTTTTCTTGTTGGACAGTAATTTAGACCACATTTTCTGATGAATATCCACATATCAAAATCTAGATGGTCTCCAACTGTTATAAATTCATCTTAAATTCAGTTATTTAGAATTGAGGATTCAGAACTCATTACCCCATTGTAACCATGTTAAAGTTGCTCCTCTCCAACTTTTTTGAGTTAATTTGGAATTGAGAACATACCTACCCCATGCTAACCAGTTTAAAGTTGATCTTTACATTTTCATATGGATGCCTTCAAAATCCTTTTAACCAAAAATTTATCTTAATAATAAAATATTAATATGAATTCTGAATTTCTTTTGTCCCATTTTAACTCTTTTGTCCAGTGTGAAATTCAAGGCCCTCAGATTTTTTTCAACCTGAAACTCATGGCCCTCTTAGGAAAGAAAGTTTAATAAGATTGGCAGTGCTAGAAGGAACATCAAATTGGAACTGGATTTCCTACATTGTAGAAGGATTCTAAAGGTTAAGATATGTGTGTGGTAACTTGAAATTTTAATGCCAGTAAATTGTATGTAACTCATAATAGTCAAGTATCTGATTTAATAATGGGAACTGGATTATAGAGAATGGATTGATAAATTACTCTCTACTACTGGGAGAATAAAGCCAAATGAAGATCCTATTAATTATGGGTCAGATGGTTCCATCTAGGAAGAAAACTAAATAGAAGCACATTATATCCTTGCTTGTATTTAATGTGGAAAATTCTCTTTGAGAGGGTAATTAATTAGGATGTTTTTCATAAGGCTGTACTTTCTATAGAAATGGTTTCCTTCCACACATAGATCCTGAGTTTGATGATGATTTCAAACCATTTAAGCGCTCTTATAAAAGAAATTTTGTCATGTACCAAATTTATTTCTGTGCAGTTTTTAGTGACAAAATGGTCCTCTTATTTGTATGTGTAAAAACAATGCCAGGAACAAAAACAAAACTCATGATTCAACTGGTTTTGTACTCTCTTCGGGAAGAAGAAAAAGCCTGTTGAGATGAAGATTATAATTTTGGCAACAAAGGAAGCATTCAAGGCCCAGGCAGCTCTTAAATTCAATACTAATGATTTATGAAATGAATGATAAGCCTTACTGTTCTGTCAGTGCTTATAGGTACCTGCTTACTTGCCATGTGAGGACAGGGTTGCTTAATTCTAGGTGTATTTTCTTAGCATGAGACAAATTCGCTTTCAAATGCATTTGGTTATTTGGTTGCAAAGTTACTGGTTAATAAGCCCAAATCTCTTTGGGTGGTATTGTAGAGGACATCTAGTTCAGTACAAGACTCTTATCTATGGGGGACACATTGTTTACAGCTACCCCTTCTTGCCACCTGCTGGCCAGCTTCCTGTCTGTTCTGCTTTTGATATATAAATATACACCTTCTCTAGTCCTTCAACTTCCCAAGCTCTCCAAGACTCTGTACTGCCTTGAATGGTCTTTCCATTGCCCTGTGCCAGTGGCTTGCTTCTTTACATGAAAAAAGATTTCTCCAAAATGGCCTCCTCAGAGAAGCTATTCCCATACTACCTATCTAAAGGTTCTTCCCCTCCTAGCTGCCATAACTATCATAAGACTGTCTTTTATTTTCTTTACAATACTTGTCACAGTCTGAAATTATCATGTTTTTTGTTGTTTATTTTCAGCTCCCTGAAAGTAGGAGCCAAGCCTGAGTTGTTCATTGCTATATTCTGAAGACTACTTGGCCCATTGTAGACATATGACAAAAAGGAAAAATGAGCATGAATGAATGACCTCTGACGGCTGACCATCATTGTCCAGTCACTACTGGACTTAAATCTTTTTTTCATCTGTACCACTGATCTTACTTCTGCCCTCTTGAATAAACCATATACTCTACCGCCCTTTTTGTTCAGTCTTCAGATATTTGGATGTCAACCATCTCTCATTGAGGCCAAACTCAGTTTCCTTACCAGGTCCTCATCTGACATACTTTGGGAGAGAGATATCCATCCAGGTTATTTTTCCTGGGAGTTTTTGATTTTGCTGTGATTCCAAGTACTAGACACAGTATATTATATAAAGTTTGAGCGCTGGAGAGAGAGAGTACATGCAGTTAAACTTTTTTGTTCAAGGTAATATTGAAATGCTTTATCTTTGATAAAAGTTATTTTGCTTCCATATAAATTACCAAGAAATTATATATGTCATAATCAGAATTATCATGAATTCTTAAAAACCTATTTTAGCTGAGCATGGTGGTGCATACTTGTAATTCCGCTACTTGGGAGGCTGTGACAACTCAAAGACAACCTCAGCAACTTAGTGAGGTTCTCAGCAACTTAGTGTGACTCTGTTTCAAATAAAATAGGTCTGCCAGTGTAGGCTGGATGTAGAAGGCTCGTGGTTCCATCCCCAGTACCACGTACACAGACACACACACACACACACACACACACACACACAACCTTATTTTTTGTGGAATTATAACAACATAGAAATATATAGCCAAGTATGGTGATACATGCCTGTACTTCCAATACTTGGGAGGCTGAGACAAGAGAATAGCATGTTAGAGGAGGCTGGTTTCAGCAACATAGTGAGGCCATTCAAAACTTAATGAACCCCTATTTCAAAATAAAAGTTAAAAATAGGGACGGGGATATAGCTCAGAGGTAGAATGCTTCTGGTTTCAATCCCTAGTGCCAAACCAAACCAAACAAGCTATAAAACATAAGTATTATACTGTAATAAATAATTACAAGTGAATATTTATTAAACCAACAATCCAGAAATAGAAGTAGTGCCCCATAAAGTCCTTTCTTGTATCTTCTCAATCTTAACCACTCCCAAGAGGAAATTAATATTCCAATCTTTATAATAAACACTTCTTTCATCACTTTTTTGTGGTACTGGCCATTTAAACCAGGGCCTTTCTACCTCTGAGCTATGCCCCTAGCTGTATTTTATTTTGAAACAGGGTCTCACCTTGAAACTGTGATCTTCCTATTGCTGTCTCCCAAGCAGTGGGAGTATAGGTGTGTGTTACTATGCCTTGTTCCTTCATCACTTTTTATTGATTTGCCTCATATATGCCTACCAAACAAGTAGTTTGTACTTGTTTTGCCTATTTTAAAAACTATTTATAAATGAAACAATATTGTGCTAGTTTTCTGTTGTATAACAAACTACAAGCTTAGCCACTTAAAATGACATCCATATATTGGCTCAGTTCTGTGGGTCAGAAGTGTGCCCTGGTATGTTTGGCTCCTCTGCTCAGGGTATCTTAAGGCCAGATCACCCCATCACATCTCCCCCTTTTTTCCTGATGAGTTCCAACCTTGATTTTCAAGATCCAATTCTGCTTTCTTTTTTATTGTTTGCGTGTTTTCCTTTTCATGAATTTCTGCTCCGAGTAATTCGCTTTTATATTTTCATTGGATTTATTTTGTGCTTCTGTTTTAAACTTTTGAGATTAATGCTTAGTCCATTTATTTTCAGTTGATATATGCACATAAAAGTCTCAAATTCCTTCCTAAGCATTGCTTTTAGCTTCTTCGCATACATTTGAAGTTTTGTTGTTTTTAAGTGTCTATTATGATTTCTTCTTTGACTCACTAATGGATTATTTTGGGAATGCATTTACTTCCAAATGTATGAACCTTTTCAAATTATTTCTTTTGTGATTGGTTTCTTAACCTATTTTTGTTGCAGAGACAGAACATCCTCTGCCTTTAGTCCTTATAATTTGTTTTGCTTTAAAATATATCCTAGGATATCATCAGTTTTTGTAAATTGTGTGCATGTGCTTGGAGAAAAGGTGTTCTATAGTTCTTCGCTATAGTATATGTATGTGTATTTGGTTAAGTTTTAAAAAACATATTCAAGGTCTTCTATGCTTTCCTTTCATTGGATTATTTTTGTATTTTTCTATGTTTTTAGGTATTCTAATTTAGTTTTCAAATTTCATTTTTACCTTTTGGGCTTTTCAGTTCTGTCAAGATGCTCAACCCTTGGTTTTCATTACTACAACCCTGTAGTAGCTTTATAGGCCAGTGCCAGTCATTCTAATATAGTTCTTTCTGAGTCATTTTCTTTTTTCATTGTTTCTATTGGTTTTTGTTCAAGGTATCTTACCTGTGTATCTGGCACTCCTTGATTATGTACTGCACAATATAAATGAGCAGTTATTTATAGCAATATTATGAGGCTTAGGTTGATGGCACCTTCCTGAAGACAATTATTTTTTTTTGCTTCACCCAGAAAATTCATAGCTCAACCAATATTAATGTGGAACCATCATAATCTAAGGTACATAGTAGGTTTTTTCTAGATCACCCAGATGACCTAAAGCTACAATTCAAGTCTGCCCAAGGGCTGATTTTGCTGGTGTCCCCTATCAGGGAATGTAGCTCTTCGGGGTTTTGGCTTCAAATGAGTGGTGGTTTATCAGATTTCCTCCTTTTGAAACACTGTTGGCTTTGATATTTGTGGCCCTGAATCTGAAAGGGTTTCAAGAGTGGCCTGCTTTTCTTTTCTTTTTTCCTGGATCTTCAAATACAAAAAGGGATAAAATAGTTTGGGGTGGTTTGGATTACCTCCCTGGATTCTATTCTTTTGCCTTGGTTTTAGCCAGATCATTCTTTACAATCTTGTTAAGTATTTGGAACTTTTAAGCTATTTTTTAGTGTTTCCTCCAGCATTTGTATTTGTCCTCAAAGGGACAGTTCATCCACATTATATAATTTTGCTATTACCAGAAGCTAAAGTGTCTGTTTTTTTATTTTTTTCTTTTAAAGATTAATCAGTGTTATTCATATAAAATTGCTGCTAAATTCAATTTGGCATTTTTTTCCCCAGTATGAATATGGGTAGTTAAAAGACTGTTCTTGACACCTATGTTATGCACTCACTCACATATTCAAATTCTGAATCTCAGTTGATATCACTGTTTTGATCGCCACAGAGACTAGGTGGGACCAAACGTTCTTTATATATTCTTATGTGTAGAACTTTTGGGGTGCTGGGTCTTCCTAGGGCAATTTAATTTTTATCTCATTTCTTTTTAAATGAGTCATACTATTATCACAAGGAATAGCATATTTAAATGTTTCTTGGGTGTTCTTCCAAACCAGCCATAGAAAATGAATGAACGATTTATTTATTTTCAGAAGCACCCTGAGCATTTTTCACCTAGAATATGACTAATGTAGATATTCATATGATGGGCTCCTTCCTGTCATTGGGACCTCAGACATCACCTTTTTAGAGACACTCTCCTTTTCTAAGTAATCGGCCTTTTATCTTCTTCATGACGTATCAGTATTTGAAAATAATCTTGTGTGTTTTGTCCCTCAGCAAAATATAAAGTTTCATGAGGCAAAGGCTTTGCTTATGTTGTTCATCACTGTCCTGTGTGTCTTATTCCCTCACTCCCTAGAGCATGGGCGATAGGGATTATTTAAAGGATGAATAGAATAGATATTTGTTTCTTCTCAAATTGTAGCATAATTTTCTCTAAATGCCACAGTATTCTTTTAAAAATTGTGCTTCCGTTGAACTACAGTTTTCTGAAATAAATATAGAGAAAGGAAGTTTGTGTGATTGTAGCAAAGTGAGCCAAGGGAGAGACTAGTAGGAGATGATGGGGAAAGAGGGGAGGTTAAGGCCTGCGCCTTCAAACTCCGTGGACTTTGGCTCCCACTCTTAAATAGGCACTTAAGGGATTTTTTTTTAATGGTACTGGGGATGGAACCCAGGGGCATTCTACCCCCGAGCTACACCTCCAGCCTTATTTTTTCTTTATTTTGAAGCAGGGTCTTGCTAAATTGCAGATGGCCTTACTAAATTGCTGAGGCTGGCCATGAACGTGTGATCCTCCTGTCTCAGCCTCCCCGATATTGGGATTAGTGAGAAATGATATCTGACTTAGGTAAAGTTACTGTGATTTCTCTTTCTGTCAAGACTGTATGAAGCTGACACAAGGATTGCAGTTTGGAGGCCAGCCTGGGTAACTTAGTAAAAACCTGTTTCAAAGTAAAAAAAAATAAAATAGGTCTGGGGGTATAACTCAGAGGTAGAATACCTCTGCTTCAATCGCCAGTACCATATAGAAAAACAATCATACAGGCCAGCTATTTAGTAGAATGTGTCTCAACTTGGGGTTGTTTGTTGGTTCTTTAAAAAAATACTAGAAACGCCGGGTGTGGTGGCACACGCTTGTAATCCCTGCTTGGGAGGTGGAAACAGGAGTATTGCGCAGGTTCGAAGCCAGCTGTGCTGGCTTAAGAAACCCTGTTTCCAAATAAAAATAAAAAAATAGGTCTGAGAGTATAGCCCGGAGTTAGAAGGGCGTCTAAGAACCCCAGTACCACAAAAAACCTTAATTTATTTAGTTAGTTTTATGTGTGGTTACTGGTGATTGAATCGGGGGTGGGAGTTCTACCACTGAGATCACCCTTCAGACTATTTTTCATTTGTTATTTTGGAACAGGGTCTCGCTAACTTGTCATGATGCTGACCTCAAACCTGCAATCATCCATCTCCCAAATCTTGGGATTATAGGCATGTATCACCGGGCCTGGCTTTTCTGCTGCTTCTTATGGTTAGATTCAGGTTTTACATTTCTGGCAGAAATGCCATAGAAGTGGTGATGTAATGCAGCCTATCAGGAGGCATATAACATTGGTTTCTTTATTAATGATGATAACTTTAATCACTTAATTAAGGTTCTGCACTGTGAAATTCCTGGTTTTTTCCCTCTTGTAATTAATAGGTACCATGCGAGAAAATACTCTGAGGCTGGATAATACCCTGTCTTTCATCAAACTTTCTAGTTCTAGCCTTAGCACATATTGATAATGGTTGTCTGGAATAATTATTACTAAAGTGATTATCAAAGTTTCTTTGTGATGGTGGTACAGGGGATTGAACCCAGGGGCATTCTACTTCTGAGCTACACCCCCAGCCCTATTTTATTTTTATTTTGAAACAGGCTTTCACTAGGTTAATGAGGGTCTCATTACTTGTTTAAGCTGTCCTGAACCTGCTGCAATCCTCATGTCTCAGCCTCCCAAGTACTGATATTACAGGTGTGTGCCACCACACCTGGCCAATGGTTATTTTTTAATTCTATCACAACATTTATTATTTGGATTCTTACTTTACAAAAGCTTTTCCTTCTCCTTATTTATCTATTTATTTATTTATTCTTATGTCAGTATGAACTTATGTATTTTTATTTTATCTTACAGATTATAATGTTGATGTCTTTATTTACATTGCTGCTTAGATATTACCAATTTGGCCAGTGGGAGTCTTTTGCATCTGGCTTCTGTGTCCATTTAATAGGCTGCCATCATACTTTGAGCATTTCCTTATTTTCTGGCACCAAAAAATTTATATCTTAGGGCCATATTGTACTTGTCTTGCCCTCATCTTCATCCATTTCCCCAAGGAACCCTGGGTACTTTTACTGCACCTCTAGCTACTCTCATGGCTATTGGGGTGTCATTCCTTCTAGACCCTCTCATGGGACAAAATTAGGTTATATATGAGTTTACACACATATACATCTATTTCTATAGCACCAGATATTTATTTATTTATTTATTCATTCATTCATTCATTCATTTCTTTTTTTGTGGTCCTGGGGGTGTAACCCAGGGGCTTTTCTACCTCCGGGCTATACTCCCAGACCTATTTTATATTTTATTTGGAAACAGGGTCTCACTAAGTTGCTGAGAGCCTCACTAAGTAGCTGAGGCTGACTTTGAACCTGTGCGATCCTCCTGTCTCAGCCTCCCAAGCGCGGGGATTGTATACAAGCGTGCACCACCACGCCTGTCTAGCACCAGATATTTAAAACTGAGTATAGCTGGGCATGGTGGCGCACGCTTGTAATCCCTGTGCTTGGGAAGCGGAGACAGGAGGATCGCACAGGTTCGAAGCCAGCCTTGCTGGCTTAAGAGACCCTGTTTAAAAAAAATAGGTCTGGGAGTGTAACCTGGAGGTAGAAGGGTTTCCAGGGACCCCAGTACCACCAAAAGAATAAAAAATAAAAAAATTAAAAACTGAGTATATACCACTAACTTCAACTCTAAGCCTTCCACCTTTGCATACTTATAGCTCCCTTTTATGGGAATTAAAAAATCAAGGTCTTATCCACAGTTTATTTACTCATTTGCTCAACCCTAAATACTCATAAAAATGTTTTATATTACTGTGTAACAAAAAGAAATCTAAGTGGTAGAATGCAGTATTTGTGTCTTTTCTTTTTTCTTTCTTTTTTGTTTGAGGACAGTATATAAACTACTATTTTGGAAAGTTACTAAGGATTAATTCCTTATCCCTGGTCTCCTTTGATGTAGTTTTGTTATTCATTCATTTCAAATTGTGTGAGGTTTATTCTCTATTATTGTTTTTCTTTTGTTAGCATATGGAACATTACCATGGATTTTAAAAAATTATACAAACAGGTAGGAAAGGTTATTAGAGTACTGCAGTATACAACTAATGGCTCTTCTTTATGTTTGTTCTTTCAGAAATTTAATACTTCATTGTTGGAACAAATATGTGAAAGTTCCCATCAGCTATTGAAACTTCTTTCCTTTGGACATTTTTTCTTCTAACTTCTTCATAATTTCCTTGGAAGTTTCTTTTTCGTTGCCATGCTCTATGGCATACATCAAAAGAGGAGTTTGTCTTCATGAAGATTCCTAACATTGGTAATGTGATGAATAAATTTGAGATCCTTGGGGTTGTAGGTGAAGGTAAGTTGGGATTTTTGTGTTCCTTAAACTTTTGAGCAATGCACATCTGCATATACCACTGATTTTTTTAATAATTCAGATCCTGTTATTTTAACCTACATCAATTCAGATATGCATCTAAGAGTGTAATGCTAAAAATAAAATTACTCTTAAATTATTTGGGTCTTATTCTCCAAAGTCAATAACAATTTAAAAGTCTTCAAAGTTTAATAAATCAATAATTTCTTAAGGCTACCTTCATTTCAGTCTTTTTATTATCAACAATTGTTTCCTTAGTCTATATATGTGTTATTTTTTGCATGCGAGTGAGGAAAGATATTCTGGTATAATAGAATTTAAATGACTTCTAGGCTAGATAGCATATTTGAATAGGCTCTGTGTTTGAGCTTACTTTTGGAAAATTATCAGCTTTTAAGTTTCAAATCTCCTAGAACCTTTTTTTCTGGGAAGGGGTTCTGGGGATTGAATCCAGGGACATTCTACCCCTTAGCTACAGCCCCAGCCCTATTTTATTTCTTATTTTAAAACAGTTATTGATTCTCGTCCTTTTGGCTAAGATAAAGTATAGAAACAGGGTTTTACTAAATTGTAGAGGGCCTCACTAACTTACTGAGGCCAGCTATGAACCTATGATCCTCCTGTCTAAGCCTCCCAAGTACTGGGATTTCAAGCATGTGCCACAACACCCAGCTCCCAAGAACCTTATGAATTTTTATTTACTCACAATGTCATGGCCCTGTCTCATTTCCTAAATATTTAAGTATAAATCTAAAAATGTTTTAAGCGAAACTTTATTTAAAAAGAGAAGCATTTAAGAGGGTTCTAAAAATGAAATGAAATATTGATGTTTTATTTGTATGTTATTCATTACATTATTACTCTAGAAATTTTCATTTTAGGTATCATTATTGTAAGATATACTGATAAGACAGGTAAACATAACAAAACTTGAATTTATTGAAGAGCTATATTTTGTATACATGTCCCTAATTCCTTGCTTCTTTATTATTACAGGAGCCTATGGAGTTGTGCTTAAATGCAGGCACAAGGCAAGTACATGTTTTTTTTTTTTTTTTTTTTTAACAAGGAAACGATTTAAACTGATTTGAAACTAATGCAATACTCTGTACATATGGGCATACTATTTAAACTGTCTGGTGATTATCATGATGACTCTTAGAGAAGTAGAGCTGATATGTAAACCCAGAAGAAAGAGATGCATTTTGGATAAATGTGACTGTGGTAAGTAATCATTAGCCTTTTGTTGTCATATGCTGTTTTTTCAGCCAACCTAAATATTGGTGAAAAGCTGCCTAGTGGGAAGAAGGAATGAAGGTACTGATGGATTTAATTTACATTCAAGTACTTAGGAGGGATTAGGAGTTTTGTTTAGTATTTTTCATGTAGACCCAGTAACATGTTATTTGATTAATTTAAATTTATATTTTGAAGAGTAATGGATAGATGTTTGACTATGGACTGGGATGTGATATAATAGTGTTTGATAATGATTACTGTCTGTAGCTGATCCACTCTTTGACAGCCTTGCAATGAATCTTGTGAATTATTTGGCTATAATAATGATTACAAATATTATTCAGGAAATTTATTTGAAGTTTCCATATTTGTTGCTCAGTGATGAGATTAACTTTAATCTGGCAAGTGTTAAAATTGTAACACTTTGAAACATTGGGTTAAACATTTTTCTATTCAGTATCTAATATTTGGCTTCATGTTATTTTGTGTATAATGTGATTTGATGGTGGTATAAGTTGTTTCTGAGACGAGCTTAGTAATTTAGCTCAAAGCATAATCTTTTGAATCTATCATCTATAAGTAGTAATATACAGTATGTAGATAAAATGATATAATGTTTATTTTTGCTTTTCCTTTCCTCTTGCACAAAATACAATCTAGCTTAGGGGTTTAAAGATTCATGACATTTAATATATTTTAGTGTTTTAGATCATAAGTCTTCTTAAATTCAGTGACTTCTCTTCTCTTAAATGGGATGTTTGGATTATTTTTATGTTGATAGTAGTTATTTGAAGGTCTCCATCAGTGAATCCTCAAAAATTGTTTGAATATGATTAAGCTATTTTTTTATTTGAGTAATTTTATTTATTTATTTATTTTATTTTTTAACAATTTTTTATTGAACATAAGTAGTCTCCCGTGCTCATGGATAGGCAGAATAAATATCATCAAAATAGCCATTCTGCCAAAACTGATCTATAGGTTCAATGCAATTCCCATTAAAATACCAGTGACATTCTTCAGAGACCTAGAAAAATCAATCATGAACTTCATATGGAGAAGGAAAAGACCTAGAATAGCCAAAGCAATTCTCAATAACAAGAAACACGCAGGAGGCATTACAATCCCAGACTTCAAACTATACTATAGAGCAATAGTAGTAAAAACAGCATGGTACTGGCACAAAAACAGATATACTGACCAGTGGATTAGAATAGAAGCTATGTTGGATACTAAGGATTGAACCCAGGGCATTCTACCCCTGAGCTATATCCCTATCTCTTTTAATTTTTTTAAATTTGGAAACAGTGTCTCACTAAGTTGCTGAGGGTCTTGCAGAGTTCCAAAGGGCTTGCCTCAAACTTGAAATCCTCCTGTATTAGCCTCCCAAGTACTGGGATTGCAGAAATGTGCACCATGCCTGGCATTAAGGATGATCAAGAATTTAAAGTAATAGATGTTATTAACATAAGCTTAGTATCTTGCATATGTTGTTAAGATTAAGCAAATGGAAAACTCCCTACTGAAATATTAGTTTTTAATGAATTGTTTTAAGTTACCGCACATTTCTGAAAATAGAATTCCTAGTTGGATATAACTTAAGGAAAATAGACTGTTAGTTTCCAAGTCAAATTTGACTCATGAACATAATACCTCCTTTTATACTATGGCCCTTTTGTACAGTATTGCAAATGGAAGCTTCTGTTCTTAATCTTGGGGGTTAAAACCTAATAGTTTCTGAGAGATATACATATTTAGCCTATATATATACACATTTGCATATATTATATATACATATATATCTGATATATATGATACAAATAGTCCAAGATTTTTCTTCCAGTATTTGCCATTCTTCAACATGTGTGTGGAGATACTATCTTTAGCCTTTACCTAAGCGCTCTTTCTGCCTTTTATGTAAATATAAAATGTATTTTATTTAAGTATATTGTTTTATCTTTCAATTTACTGATTTGTTAAGATATGGATATTATTTGTGCCTGGTTCTCATAAAGTGCTGGCAAGATGGGCCCAGAAGGAATGTGGATGAACATGTGTATCTTTGTTCTTGGGAAACCAACTACAAATGTAAACTCTTGATTCCTAGTGGCTATATGTAGGGCACTTTGAAGTATAAGAATGAATAGACCAGCATTTTCTTGCCCTTATATGACTTATGGTCTGTTTGAAGAAATACAAGAATAGATACTTTAAAAAGTAACCCATGAAGTTTTGGGAAATTAAATTGCATCTAAAATTTTTCTTTTTGCTGACCTTCTCTAAATAAGGGACTCATGGACCAGCTTTCTAAGTATTGTTGCTTTTTTCTTTCATGCATCTAAAAAGATATCACTGGATGGAAAATTTAAAGCATAAATTAGTGCCTAACTCAGAATAATATAAAACTTTTTTTAGAATCTGCAGCTGTTTAGTCATTAGAGTTGTTATAGTGTATCCTTTTCCCTGCTAAAATCAGACCTTAAAATGTATACCCCATTATCCAAAAATAGAGAATTTGATGCTTCTGGTAAGATTTATGCTGGATCAAATGAATAGATTACTGTGAAATTTGCCTTATAGTTAAAAATATATGTAATCCTCCCTATTGTACCCATTATGTATACAATAATTATGCTAATATATTTTGCATACCTTTAACATTTTAGTGAAGTGCTTATAAAATGCATAAATTAGGTCTGTGTGATTACTTATACATGGGTCCGTTTGATTACTTAAGCATAGATTGGATATCTTTTTGAAAAGGTTAGCTGTGGGTGTATATATAATTAAATAATTCTTATCAAATTGTGTATTTGAGCAAGTATGAAAGAAAATCACTGTTTTAATCTGTGTACAGTTGTTGTAAGAATCTAGAGGTTGCATATAAATGGGCATTTCTTATCCTTCTTGAGTACAATGTAATGTTGGGCTATTTCAGGCCAAATATCATACTTCTTAATTTACAGAAAAAAGTGCTGCACAATTAAAAAAGAAAAACACAACTTATGCCCTTTTTTGACAGCGTCTACACACACACACACACACACACACACACACACACACACACAGAGGCATGTATATGAAAACTCTCAGCAATGACTTACTGTTAAGCCTCTCTATATAACTCTTCACATTTGGAAGATATTCTGGTTTGGACCTTTCCCATACAGATACGTATTGTTGGCTTTCTTTTTATTTCAATGTCTGTTTTGAAGAACCTATAGGAGAGAAGTCATGTCTTGCAGGATACTTTTCTGAGCAGAACCCCAAAGGGACCTGCTTACAACAGGGTTGGGAGGATTGAATGAGGTTGAAATAGGGAGATTTACAACTGAGGATTCTGCTTAGGGGTAGAGCACTTGCTTAGCACATGTGAGGCCCTGGGTTTGATCCCCAAACTGCCAAGAAATGGAAGAAAAGAAAAAGGAGAATTTGAACTTGAGGAAAGAGAGTTTGTACAGAGAGGTTGGAGGATGATGTTCATTGAACCCAGGACAGGGAAGTGCTGATTCATTCCTATGGCTCCTTTCCTAAAGCTAGGGTTAGCCTATGATAAATTTTCATTTGTTGTTTTAAAGTATTAGGTAACATATGCTCTTGAGATAGCTAATTGTATACAGCCATGAACAGTCCAGTATTGGGGTACATCCTATAAGTGTGTGATAAATAATAACATTCACTAAAATTAGAGAACTTTAATAAAGGACACAGACGAGAGCTATTACAGAGTAATATGTACTTGGTCCCTGCAGATGGATCCAAAGTGATTCCAAGGATTTGAATGTAGTCAACTTGAAAAGCACTGGTATCATTTGTCTGTGTAGAAAACCTAATGGTGTATAAGTTTGGTGGGGGGAGTAGTAATGAGGTTAGCTTTAATAACCATGGCAATGGGGTAAAAATTCTGATACTAATAACACACATTGAGACACATACTCTACTAAATATTTCAATCCCATAACATCCCTACTCTGATCTCCATTTTACAGATGAAGAAACTGAGGAACAGAGAGATTGTTTAACAAGGCCAAGATCATGTAGTTGATAGAAGTGACTTAATAGGCCTTTGATCTGCCCCTGGAAATAGCTAACTTGAGTCTGAGATAGAGCTGTTAAATAGGAATGTTTCAAGAGGGAGTGCAGAGCAGAGTTAAGGGGCTGTTTATTTGTTTGTTTGTTTATTTATTTATTTATTTATTTATTTATTTATTTATGCTATACTGGGGATGGAACCCAGGGGCATTCTACCTCCAAGCTATACCCCCAGCCCTATTTTTAATTCTTTATTTTGAACAGAGTCGCACACCATAATGTAAAATCATGTTGACAGTGACATACATGCATACAGGACTTCGTGGACTCACTCCTTCCCAATATAGGGTACTGAGATTGACATGTGCATTTGCACACACGTGTACACACACACACATACACACACACACACACACACACACACACACACTTGATAGTAGTAATTCTACTAATGAACCTCACTCCTCCTCCTCCTTTTCCCAACTACTTAAGAAGATACTTGAGGAAAAGACAATGTACAATCACCAATTTAACAGCATATTTGAAGTTATTTGGGAGTTTATTTACCTCAGGCAAGTGGCTGCTATGTAACACCATAGTTGGTAATTTTCTGTTAAAACAAAAGCAAACATTTATTATTTCAACTTTTACCACATTAAATAAAGCAAGCATTTTTCTTTCATTTCTATTTTAGGCTTTATATGTGAACTGAAATTTTAAAACAAAAGTGTAAGTTTGAGCCGGGCATGGTGGCACATGCTTGTAATCTCAGTACTTGGGAGGCTGAGACAGGAGGATTGTAGGTTCTTGATCAGTCTCAGCTGTTGAGTGAGACCTTCTACAACTAAGTGAGACCCTATTTCAAAATGAAGAATAAAAATAGGGCTGGGGGTTTAGCTCAGAGGTAGAATGCTCATGGTTTCAATCTCCAGTACTACAAAAAAAAAGTATAAGATTTAACTCAGCAGTGAGAGATTGAATATATGATATTAGGTTGTATTTGCTTCATTACTTCCCTCCTTATTTAAATAAAAATAAGATGAGAGTTCTTTTGTGTGCAAAATTTCTAGCATTAAGGTTTTTTAATAAAGTTTGCAGGAAACTAGAAATAATTTTAGTATTAATGATTTTACAATAATCATTTTTTAAGATTACTCTTTCTTAATTGACATTAATTTACCACAGGTTATGGAGATGAATGAGATGTGAGTGTTAAACTAGACATCAGGTTGGAAACAAAGATAGCAGGAATCATTAATTAATAAGGAAAAAATGATCTCTTACAGAGGCACTCATATAGAACCATTACTTCTGTATGGTTTCTGCTCTTGACATTTTTTTTTTTGGTTGCTGATCCAATTAATCGTCTCTGAAACTGCAAAAGTTTCACCAAAGTTATACTTCTTTGCATTATATTTTTTTATTTCAGATTCAGTTAGTCTATTGATGTTGGAATAATGGAGCATGTGTCATTTTTCAGGTGGATCTGACTCATTTGGGGAACTAGAAGAATTTGGGCCTTTATAGGCTTCCTGGTTACCTTTATCTTCATCATCCTAATCTGGATTTAGTTTTCTGTTTGTTAGGTTTTTTTTTTAGTAAATAGGGTAAGGCAGTGGTCACACTAAAATTAGCCAGTACTAGTTTTCTCTGCACTGAAGATTTTAGCTCATTTATCCTTTTTATAGTGACGTAGTTCCTAAACTATAATTCCTCCCACCTCCTCCCTTTTCTAAAGGATGAGTTGGCCAGGATGCTTTTCCAGGTTACCATATTCAAATCAATGAGATCAGCTTTGATCCTTTATCAGGAACCAAATCCCTGCTTCTCTGCAACAGCTCTCATCTGTATCCCTTATTTTCAGTTCGTATTTAGGTCAACATTGTTGTTTATTGACCATTTCTAGGTACTCAAAAGTTTTCTTTACACAAATCATAGAACATAAGTAGTTCAAAGGTGAGACCATTCTTTCCACACCTTCTTAAGAATAATTTATTTGTCTCTGTTATATGCTTGTGCTTAATAGATTTTTGTGAGCTCCTGAATGCTGCTTTTCTTCCAATTTCAGGAGTAAAAATGAGTGTGGATTTTTTATACAGGCCTAAAATATATATATTTAATAATAATAACAGCAAAAAAGAATTAAGAAATGCCTGTTGAGTGCCTATAATCCCAGCTACTTTGTAGGCTGAGGCAGGAGGATAATAAGTTCAAGGTCAGCGTGGGCAACTTAGTGAGGCCTTGTCTTAAAAAATAGAATAAAATAAAATAAAAGGGCTAGGAGTATAGCTCAGTGGTAGCATCCTCCTGGGTTAAGCCCCTAGTACCACAAAGAAGAAAAATTCCAACAGTGAAATACTATATAATTAAAAGCTGTTGTTCATATTCTACAGTGCTTTTGAGCTTTAATATTTCTTAATTTAAAAATTTCTTTCGTGTATGTAAAGCATTTCATCTTTAAAAATCAGTAACTTTTGGGGTGTTACTAGAGATTGAACCTAGGGACATTCTACCTTGAACTAAATCTCCAGCCCCATTTTTTTTTCTTTTTATTTATCTTTTTAATTTTTTAATTTTTTAAAATTTATTTTTATTGGTGCATTGTAATCATATATCACATTGGAATACAAGACTTGAGAGGATATACAAGCACACATCATCCAATTAGCCCTCATCCACTCCCCATCCCATTCCCTCCCACTCTCTTGATCCCATGCTTGTTTGGTGATTAACTTTGATACATTTGTTTATGTACCTCCTGTGTTTTAAAGAGGCTCCATCCTCCCCTATTCCATACTCTCTGATTGGTCACCTTAATTGCTTCACTATACGGCCCTTTCTATAGCTCGACCTCTTCCTGTTGCCCCTTTCCTCCTAGATATTGCTGATTAGGGGAAGCATCTGATTTTTATTTTCTGCGATATTTCTCTGTGCATGCCACGTTGCAAGCACCGATCCCACTCTTGACAGCCCCAGCAGTGGCCTGGCTACCCGGTGGACTGATCCAGACCTCGCTGGCTCAAGCAGTGGCCTTGCCTCATGGGAGGCCCCGAATCTGGTCTCACTGGCCCTGACACCGGCCTAACCCCTCAGCTGGCTCTGATCCCAGCCTCGGTGGCCCCAGCACCGGCCTAGCCTCAAGGAAGGCTCCAATCCCAGCCTCGGAGGCCTCAGTAGCGGCCTAGCCTCACGGCAGGCTCCAATGTTGTCCACTGGCCCCGGCACAGGCCTAACCCCTCGGCAGGCTCCGATCCCGGCCTCACTGGCCTCGGCACCGGCCTAACCCCTCAGCAGGCTCCGATCCCAGCCTTGGAGGCCTCAATAGCGGCCTTGCCTCACGGAAGGCTCCGATGCTGGCCACTGGCCCCAGCATCGGCCTAACCCCTCGGAAGGCTCAGATCCCAGCTTCAGAGACCTCAATAGCGGCCTTGCCTCACGGCAGGCTCCAATTCCAGCCATTGGCCCCGGCACCTGCCTAACCCCTCGGCAAGCTCCGATCCCAGCCTCGGAGGCACCAGCACCGGCCTTGCCTCACGGCAGGCTCCGTTCCCGGCCTTGCTGGCCCCGGCATCGGCCTAACCCTTCGGACAGGCTCCAATCCCGGCCTTGAAGGCCTCAGCACCGGCCTTGCCTCACAGCAGGCTCCGATCCCGGCTTTGCTGGCCCCGGCACCGGCCTAACTCCTTGGCAGGCTCCAATGTGAGCACCCTCTTCGCCCAGCCATTTGTCCCACGTTCTCGAGGGTGCGTAATGGTAGCATTCTGCCTCTGGGGTTATTACTTCAAAGGTTTCAGGTGTGATGCATCAGATCTCTGCCTCCCCTGAGTACTGGCCACTGCCAGTGCCACTGCCTCCACCATTTCAAATCTTTCCCAAGCTCTTTTTCCACTTTGAATGTTGTCCAGTGTTCCTAAGCCTGCGCGACGGTAGCATTCAACATTTGGTGAAATTTCTCCAAAATAATAAGGTTGTTAGGATCCTATTTCTGCTTCTCCCAAATACAAGTCTCCACTGCCATCGCAGAGACCGCTTTCAACACCTCCTTTCTCCTAGGTCTCCACTAAACTCCCTCCTTATGGGTGATGTCCAAGATTCTTAACAGTGCAGAGAAGAAGCAGTCCTCCTTCGCGGGGAATTTTTCCAAAAGTTCTAGTTCATTTGGATATGTTTTGTCTGCATCTCCAGTATCCTGGCATCCACCACAGCCTTCTTGACCCCTCTCCGATATTTTTCTTTTTTCTTTTTCTTTTCCTTTTTTTTTAATAAGAGAAGACAGTATATGTGGTTTGAGGAGGTTGTGGAATCAGGCACTCAGTAGCACTGTGACCTGGCCCGGTTTCCCCAGGGGTCCAGCATGCTCCACTTGACTCCGTCTGGGGCCCAGAGTACTGCGACCTGGGCCCCGGCTATTCCGGGGTCCGGTGTGCCCTGCCTGACCCCCACCTGGGACCCAGGGTCTTACGACCAGGCCCAGTTTCTCCAGGGGTCTGGCCTGCTTCGCACGGTCCAGCCTGGGGCCCAGAGTCCTGTGACCCGGGCCCTGGCTCTTCCTCCAGCCCTATTTTTTAATTCTTTTTTGAGCACAGTATAATACTTAATATTCTATAGTTTTCATTTTCCAAAATTTGGATTATAATTTTATCAATTTATAATACATGGGAAAATTATGAATGTGTCATAATCAGTAGTAACAAATGAAAATATAAACCTTGCTCTTCTCTAACTTGTATGAAAGCATGGTACACTAAATATTGTGCAAAGTTAATCTGTGTACTTGACAAAAGATTAGGGCAATTGAAACAGGGGCTCACTAAGTTTCAGAGGACCTCACTAAGTAGCTGAGGCTGGCCATGAACCTGAGATCCTCCTATCTCAGCCTCCCAAGTACTTATGCCACCACACCCAGCAAAACAACCCAGCAACTTTTTAAAAACTACCTCCTTTACTTAAAGTGCTGTGTTCTGAGCATGGTGTTAGAAAACAAAAATCAGCCACATATGTTTTTAAGAAAAACCTATTGAGTGCTGACAAAATATCAGACACTTAACTAAGTACTTGCTCTGTAAAATCAATAAGAGGTAATTCTTTTAAGCAATTTAGTCTAGCATGGATAAACCAACAAATACAAGGTTTCATTTTTATATTCAGGAAGCCCAAGTGTTTTTTAGGAATGGTAAATCTGAAAGAAGATGGCAGTTAAAATGATACTGTGAAACATTCTCTTTTTCTCTCTTAAATTCTCCACTGAAGTCTGCTGAAGAAAAATTCATGTCAGTAATAAAAACAGAAAAAAGCACTTCAAGAACCCCACAAGATGGAAATCAAATTAGGAAGTAGCACTATTAGCAGATGACAGACTGAATGATGATGGTATAGTGAGAACCGGAACCTTTATTTATCTCTGAGTGCCAGAGGCCCCACATTTTTGGTGTTAGTAGCCATGAGTTGTACAACCTTCCCCAAATGACATAGTGGAAACTGTTTTGATTATTGTAGCTTTGTAGTAACTTTTGAACTCATAAAGAGTGAATCCTTCACCTTTGTTCTTCTTTTTCCATCTTGTTTTGGCTAATGAGTGCTCCTTGAAATTCCACATGAATTTAAGTATCCACTTTTTCATTTCTAGGAAAAAAAGCCATTGGATTTTTTTTTATAAAAATTACATTGAATCTGTAGATTGCTTTGGGTATTATTGCCATCTTAACTATAAATTATTTCAACTCACAATGGATATTTGAATTTTTTAAATCTTCTTTAACTTCATTTAACAACTTTAGGATTTATTTTCTCTCTTAATGTTTAGCATGCTAGTCTTTGACTCCCTTAGATTTATTCCTAGATATTTTATTCATTTGAATGTTGTCATAAATGAAAATGCCTTCATTTTCTCTTTTGATTGTTGCTAGCATACAGAAATATTAATGATTTTTATCTTAATAGAATATATAATATAAAAGTGCCATTTAGCAGTTTCTCTTTTTAAAATATGAATTTATTTTTTCATTATTTTTATTGGTGTACTATAGATTTATATCAGAATGTGGATCATATTGACAATGGCATACATTCACATAGTACTTTATGGCCTTCCTGCTGCTTCCCCTCCCCCCAACAATGAGTGTCCACGTTGACCATGCTTCATTCACACTTATACACATATACGAATGTAGCTCCTCCATTAATCAACCTCAGCCTTCTTTCTTTCCTACCTTTCCTTTCTAGCTTTGCTGAGGTTTCTAAGTGTATAGTTCAGTGGCATTAATTGCATTCACAATGATGTGTAACTATCACCACTATTTCCAAAATTTTTTCATTACCCCAAACAGAAACTTCATACAAATTAAGCAGTAATCCTCTATTCTCCCCCATTACCTAGTAACTTTAATATACTTCATTTTACTCTATGATTTTGCCTATTCTAGATATTTCACATTACTAGACTTGTATATTACTTTTCCTTTTGTGTCTGGTTTTTCACATAGCATGATGTTTATAGCGTTCATGCATGTTGTAGCACATATTAGAACTTCATCTACTTTATGTATATATCACATTTTGTTTATCCCTTTATTTGTTGATGGACACTTGGGTTGTTTCTATCTTTGGCTATTGTGAATAATACTCCTATGAACATTCATACACAAAAATCTGAGTCCTTGCTTTCAGTTTTTTGAGTATATAGAGAGTAAGAGAATTTCTGGCTTATATGATAGCTATGTGTTTAAAGTTTTGAGACCTACTAGTTTTTGTGTTTTGAATATTTATTCTTCAACTTTGCTAAATTTGTTTACTAGCTCTAAGAAGTGTTTTGGGGTGTGTGTGGTACTTGGAATTGAAATCAGGGACATTCGATGAGGGTTTATTTTTTGGTGGGGATTCTTTAGAATTTTTTGTGTGTAAGTTACCATCTCTGAAAAAGAACAGCTTTGCTTTTTAATTTCCAAACTGGCATGTTTTATTTATTTTCAAGCATAATGTAGAATAGAAATGGCAAAGGTAGATATTACTGTCTTGTTACTGATGTGTGGAGAAAGGCTTTCAGTTTATTACCACTGGGTGTCTGTGAGATTGGCTGGGCGGTATGCCAAAATGCCCTTAGCCAGGCATAGTGATGTATACCTACAGTTCTAGCTACTCAGGAAACCAAGGCCAGGGGATCACTTAAAACCCACAATACCAGCTTGAGTCATGTAGCAAGACCACGTATCAGAAACAGACAAATCCTTTATCAGGTTGAGGATATTGCCTTCCTTTTCTGTTCTCCTCATGTGTCGTGGATATAAAGTATGGGGGTAGGTAAGTAGGCAGTTTAAAATGGATAGCACTTTCTAATCACAGCAACTACCTCCTTCACCAAACCTTTCCTTGGTGGTTGTATGCATTTCAGTAGCTGTAGAGTTTTGGAAAAGTTGATTCTTAAACTTTTTTAGCTTATTAGTTGTTTCTAATGAGGGATCAAATACAAAATTCTGCATTTTTTGGTGATAATATGTTTTATAAATGTGTTTTACACATATTTTCTCCCAGACTGTGGCATGTTTTATTTTTGTTCCTGTAATAGTGCCTTTAGCAGAGTAGTTTTAATTTTAATTAGGTCATACTTAACAGTTTTTTTTATTTCATGGATAGTACTACTGGTGTATCTGTAAACTGATCAGTCACCAAACTCAAGGTCACCTAGATTTTCTAGGTTATGTTCTGGAAGTTTTATAATTCTTCATTTTATATTTAGGTCTTCAATTCATTTTGAGTTAATTTTTGTTGAAGTTGTAAAATATGTGTTTAGACTCTTTCTTTTTAAATTTTTTATTGGTACATTGTATTCATACATCTTAATGGGATGCAAGATGGTGGAGACAGACATACATGCCCACATCACCCAACCCTTACCCAGTTCCCACCCCATTCCTTCCCCCTCCCTCCTTCTCATGTTTGGCTTAGTGATTGACATTGATATGTTTATTAAATTACATCAAGTGTAGACTCACTTATATATGCACAGTTCATTTATATATGCACAGGTAGAGCATCATTTGTTGGAAAGACTTTCTCCATTGGATTGATTCTACTTCTTTGTCAAAGATCAGATGACTTTGTGTTGAGTTTGTTTTTGTGCTCAATTCTGTTTCATTAATTGATGTATCTGTTCTTCACCAATAATATACTGTTTTGACTACTTTAGCTTTGTAATAAGTCTTAAAGTTGGGTACTCTTAGACCTTTGACTTTTTCTTTAGTATTGAATGGGCTGTTAGTTTCCACAAAATAACTTTCTGGGGTTTTGATTAGGCTTGCATTGGATCTTTAGGTCAAGTTGGGAGGAATTGACATTTTAGCTATGAGTCTTTCAATCTATGAATACAGAATATGTATTTATTTAGACCTTCTTTAATTTCTTTCAATAGCACTATTTGGGTTTCCACATATATATCCTACAAATATTTTGTTAGATTTATACCTAAGTACTTTAAATATTTTTTCTTTTTCTCCTTCTGGTATTCTGGTTACACATGTTCTGCTTTCGTGTTTTTCATAATTTTTGGATATTCTCTTCTGGTTTTTAAAAATAATAATTCTTTGTAAGCTTGTAATCCCAGCACCTGGTAGGCTGAGACAGGAGGATCACAGGTTCAAAGATAGCCTCAGCAATGTAGTGAGGGCTTCAGCAACCTAGCCAGACCCTTTTTAAAAATAAAAATAATAAATAAAGGGCTGGAGGTGTAGCTCAGAGGTAGAATGTCTCTAGGTTCAATCTGTAGTAGCAAACACACACACACACACACACACACACACACACACACACACATGCATACAGACACCTCTTTGCATTTTAGTTTGGAAAATTCATATTGACGTATATTTAAGCTTACTGATTCTTTTCTGGATCATTTCTAATATACTAATGAGTTCATTAAAGGCATTCTTTGCTTTTGTTACAGTGGTTTTGATTTCTAGTATTTTCTTCTTTTGGTGTGGTTTGGGAATGGAACCCAGGGGCATTCTACTCTGAGCTATACTCCAGGCCCTTTTTATTTTTTATTTTTTATTTTGCAACAGGGTTTTGCTAAGTTTCAGAAGGCTTCACTAAGTTTCTGATCCTTGGCTGTGAACCTCTGATTCTCCTGTCTCAGCCTCCCAAGTACTGGGATTACAAGTTTGTGCCACCATGCCCTACACTAGCATTTTCTTTTAATTCTTCCATAGAGTTGTGTATGATTACATTACTCGTCTGTTCTTACATGCTTTTTTTTCCCAACAAAGCTTTTGTTTTGTGGTACTAGGAACTGAACATAGGGGTGCTCTATCACTGAGCTACATCCCAAGCCTTTTTATTTTGAGACAGGGTCTCACTAAGTTGCTGAGGCTGGCTGTGTGATTGTGATCTTCCTGTCTTAGCATCCCTGTGTACCAAGATTGCAGGTGTGTATTACCACATCCAGCTTCAATTGGTGCTCCAGATATATTAGTCTTATTTATTTATTTATTTATTTATTTATTTATTTATTTTTGTGGTACTGGGGATGGAACCCAGGGGCTTTCCTATCTCCAGGCTATATTCCCAGACCTATTTTATACTTTGTTTGGAAACAGGGTCTCATTAAGTTGCTGAGAATCTCACTAAGTATCTGAGGCTGGCTTCGAACATGTGCGATCCTCCTGTCTCATCTTCCCAAGTCATATTTATTTAAATTACATGTCTGGTCATTCCCAAATTTGAATTTGGTTTAGATACTCTGTCTCTTTCTTTTGTATGTCTAGTGTGTATGTGCATGTGTGTTTTAAGGTGGATATGATGTATTGGGTAATAGGAACTGAGATAAATAGGCCTTTAGTGTAAGGGTTCATGTTAAACTGGCTAGGGAGGAACTGGGCCATTTTTAAGTTTTGTGTAGGCTTCAGTTTTCTCTACTGCCTTTGTTTTTTATTTCTTTCTCCTGCCCTGTTGTCTTTGGGTTTCCCTAAGAGCTCCTTTTTAAACACAGTGTATGTTGTATACCTCTTTTTGTGGGGATCCATTATTACTGTACTAGAACCACGTTGAAATGGTGAAGTATGGTGAAGGGAAGGTGTTTTATGTATGTATGTATGTATGTATGTATGTATGTATGTATTTATTTATTTATTTATTTATTTATTTATGATACTGGAGTTCCTGGAAGCCCTTCTACCTCCGGGCTACACTCCCAGACCTATTTTATACTTTTTATTTGGAAACAGGGTCTCTTAAGCCAGCGAGGCTGGCTTAGAACCTGCAAGATCCTCCTGTCTCCTCCTCTCAAGTGCGGGGATTACAAGTGTGCGCCACCACGCCCGGTGTGGGAAGTTGTTTTATGATCTCACAGTTTTGTTGGGCCTGAGTTGGCTACAACCTTCGGAAGGGTTTCTTTGGGCTCCCAATTCCTTTTTCCTGTCCTCCTATTAGATGAAACAGAAAGGCTGGGGATGGGGCTGTAGTTGCCTATTTAACACTCTCCCAGAACATATAAGGCTCTGACAAACTAACTTGGAATGTTGGCCTTTGTTACAAATAACATTCTGAAATTATTTCAAAAGCATTAATTTCCCCTTAGGTGCATTTTAAAATGATTTATTTTTCCTTCCCCCAATAAAAATGAGATTTATTATTGGATTTTTATCCCTGGGTATATTTCAAAATGGTTACTTTTCTTCTCTTATCCAAAGTGGAGCAGATTTTCCTTGGATCTTCATAATCAGAACTCGGTGAGTTTCTTGGAGTTAAAACCACCAGAATGTCTGGTTCTTGAGATCAGGTCCTTCAGAGTGCTCACATTCAGTTTTGTCTTACTTAGCCTTTGTTACAATTACCATGTAAGTTTTCATACTGTTGTATTACTCCAGTGCCTTCTGCTATAGTCAAGCCAATCTTGTACATGTTTCTCTGTATTTGCCTGTTTCTAGATATCAGGAAGTTGTGCATTTGCCCTGGGACATCAGTTCTCTGATGGGTCTACAAAAAGTTGTTGCTTTTCATTTTGTTAGGAATTTTTGTTGTTGTAAGGGCAGGAGTGATAATATCCCAAGCACTGCATGTGTTGAAGCTATAATTGGAAGTCTTACGTTTATATTTTAAAATTGGAAATATCTCGTCCAGTTTAAAAATAATGTTCTGCAAGAGGTTCTCAACTTTCCTATGAACCACTTGCTTAGTTGAGATGACTCATCCCAGTTATTTTCATCCCTTTGTGTCGTATTTTCACATGCCTAGTAAGAATTTTTCAGAACAAAATATTTGAAAAACTTAAGAATTTCATGTAGTTCTTGAAAATTGATAATAACTTTACCCTAAATGAACTAGAAGTTTTATCCCTATTACTTCCCTACAACACTATTCTTTTGTTTGTTAAAGACATATATGAAATTACCAATGCCATTTTCAATATCCTGTATGGTGAAGGGGAAGGAGTAGGGAGGGAGCTGGGGAAAACTCACCAAGTATTATGTATGTGCGTTACTATCACTATGAAGTGCATCATGATGTGAGACTATAATACACCAGTATTAGGTGAGATATAGGGGTTTAGCTTCATCTTTTTACAAATGGCTAGCCAGTTCTCCCAGCACCACTTGTTGAAAAGGCTGTCTTTTCTCCAGCGTATGTGTTTGGCCCCTTTGTCAAAGATTAATTGACTAAAGATGTGTGGGTTTGTTTCTGTATCTTCTATTCTAATCCACTGGTCAGTATATCTGTTTTTGTGCCAGTACCATGCTGTTTTTACTACTATTGCTCTATAGTATAGTTTGAAGTCTGGGATTGTAATGCCTCCTGCGTGTTTCTTGTTATTGAGAATTGCTTTGGCTATTCTAGGTCTTTTCTTTCTCCATATGAAGTTCATGATTGATTTTTCTAGGTCTCTGAAGAATGTCACTGGTATTTTAATGGGAATTGCATTGAACCTATAGATCAGTTTTGGCAGAATGGCCATTTTGATGATATTTATTCTGCCTATCCATGAGCACGGGAGATCTTTCCATCTTCCAAGGTCTTCTTCTATTTCTTTTTTTAATGTTTTATAGTTTTTGTTGTAGAGGTCTTTTACATCTTGGGTTAGGTTTATTCCTAGGTATTTTATTGGTTTTGAGGTTATAGTGAATGGAATTGTTGTTTTTGTTTCCTTCATTGTGGATTCGTTGTTGGCATAAAGAAAGGCCATTGATTTCTTTAGGTTGATTTTGTAACCTGCGACTTTGCCGAATTTGTCGATCAGCTCCAGAAGTCTTTTGGTTGAGTTCTTTGGGTCTTCCAGGTAAAGGATCATGTCATCTGCGAATAAGGATAATTTCACTTCCTCTCTTCCTATGTGGATTCCTTTGATTTCCTTCTCTTGTCTGATTGCTGCAGCAAGAGTCTCAAGGACTATATTGAAAAGGAGAGGTGAAAGTGGGCATCCTTGTCTTGTTCCTGACTGTAGCGGAAATTCTTGCAGTTTTTCCCCATTCAATATAATGTTGGCTTTGGGTTTGCAGTATATTGCCTTGATGATGTTGAAGTACTTTCCTTCTATCCCAATTTTTTGCAGTGTTTTTAACATAAATGGGTGTTGGATTTTGTCGAATGCTTTTTCAGCATCTATTGCTATGATGATGTGGTTTTTGTTCTTGGTTCTATTTATGTGGTGAATAACATGTATTGATTTGCGTATGTTGAACCAGCCTTGTTTTTCTGGGATGAAACCGACTTGGTCGTGATGAATTATTCTCTTGATATAGTTTTGAATGCGTATAGCTAGTATTTTGTTTAGAATTTTTGCATCTATGTTCATTAAGGATATTGGTCTGTAGTTTTCCTTTCTTGAGGTATCTTTATTTGGTTTGGGGATTAATGTGATACTGGCCTCATAGAAGGAATTTGGAAGAGTTCCATCTCTTTCAATTTCCCGGAACGTGTTATGAAGTATTGGTGTTAGTTGTTCACTGAAGGTTTTGTAGAATTCAGCTGGGAACCCATCTGGGCCTGGGCTTTTCTTTGGTGGAAGAATTTTTATTGCCGTCAAAGACTTAGAAATTAGACCTGAGACGGTGAAGTTAGTAGAGGAGAACATAGGTTCAACACTACAACATATTGGCACAGGCAGTAACTTTCTCAACAAAACCTCCAAAGCTCAGGAAATTAAAGCAAGAATAAACAAGTGGGATAACATTAAACTAAAAAGTTTCTTCTCATCAAAGGAAACTATCAATAACCTAAAGAGGAAGCCTACAGAATGGGAAAGGATCTTTACCAGCCACCATTCTGATAGGGGGCTAATATCCAGAGTATACAAAGAGCTCAAAAGGCTCTACACCAACAAAACAAACAACCCAATCAAGAAATGGGCAAATGAACTAAATAGACACTTCACAAAAGAAGAGATACAAAGGGCTAATAGATACATGAAAAGATGTTCTTCATCACTGGCCATCAGGGAGATGCAAATCAAAACTACACTGAGATTCCATCTAACCCCAGTGAGAGTAGCAAGCATAAAGAAATCAAACAACAACAAATGCTGGCGAGGATGTGGGGAAAGAGGAACTCTTTTACACTGTTGGTGGGAGTGCAAACTAGTTCAGCCACTATGGAGATCTGTGTGGAGATTCCTAAGAAAGGTGGGAATAGATCCACCATATGATCCAGCTATACCACTCCTGGGTATCTTTCCAAAAGGGTTGAATTCAGAGAAATACAGCAACATATGCATACCTATGTTCATAGCAGCACAATTTGTAATAGCCAAAATATGGATCCAACCCAGATCACCATCAACAGATGAATGGATAGCAAAACTGTGGGAAATACACACAATGGAATTCTATTCAGCCATAAAGAAGAACAAAATTTTATCATTTGCAAGAAGATGGAAAGCCCTGGAAAGCATCATGTTAAGTGAGATCAGCCAAGCACAGAAGGAGAAGATACACATGTTTCCTCTAATATGCCCAAACTAGAAAACACAAAGGATACCAGTAGGACCCCAGATATTAGAGGGGAAATACTAGCTAAGTTTTAATGGAAAGATAGGAGAGGAGAAAGGCCGATCTTGATTAAGGAGCATCTTCACCTGAACATGTGTAAAATTATGAATAAGACATGGTTAACCTGGCCAACCATTGGTGGGGGGGGGGAGAAAACGGGGGCGGGGGGAGAGGGCACCAAATATAGTGTAAATGTATACTATTTATGTTCAATAAAAAAAATTGTTAAAAAAAATAAAAAAATAAATAAAATAAAAAAAAAATAAAAAAAAATACACCAGTAAAAGTATAAATAAAAAAATTGAAATTAAAAATATTTGGGGCATGTGTCTCAGAGCTACAATACCCCTGGGTTCAATCTGTAGTTCATAAAAAATATCTCTTACAAACCATGTTAAAGTAGTTCTGGGGATTCTCTTCTCTACTTATTTCACACCATTTGTTTTTGAAAAAGTAACTCAATTCCTAAGTTATTTTGAAATCTCTAGAGACTAAGTACTGTTAAAAATTGAAGAACTTATGAGAATAAATGTGGAACTCTCATGCTGCCAATGGCTCATTTTCAATTAACCTTGAAGAATGTGTTAATTATAAACTAGAGATCTTGGTGGCTTTAGCTTAATAGCATTACTTTCAGAATCTGTGAAATAGAGGACAGTTTGGCTAAGATGTGTTACTTAAGCAATTGAGAAAGTACTGTGTGTACTATAAAGCCTTTTAATTTGATTACTTGCTAAAAATTTGCATTTTGGGAGGCTTTAGTTGTTATCCTCAGATAACAGTTGTGACCAGCCTCAAATGATTGAGACATTGTAAATTTGCTACCTTTGTCCTTTTTCAGTTTAAGTTTCATTTTTCTCACTGAATCTACTATGAAGATCAGCCATTAAACCATGAAACAAATTAGCTGTATGATATTTAATATTGCTTATTAGCTGTCAAAGTCTTATGTTTATGTTAAGAAATATTTTTTTCTTCCAATTTTCTCAGCTATTTAAAATGAATATTTGCATTTGGGAATTAAATATTTTGAGGAACTAATTAAAATGTTGAATATTATAAATGTAACTTAATATATTAAACAATTTTTAAAGTGATTTGCTCTATTTGACATGATTTGAATTTCTTTACTTCTTTCTTTATTTTTGTGGTATTGTGGGATTAAATGCAGAGGCATTCTATCTCCAAGCTACACTCAAGCCCTATTTTATTTTTACTTTGAAACAGGATCTCAATTAGGTTGATAAGAGTCTCACTACTTGCTGAGGCTATTCTTGAACCTGCAATCTTCTTGTCTCAGCCTCTCAAGTATTGAGATTATGGGTGTACACCACCATCTCAAGCTACGAAAATAATTTTTTTTGCATGTAATAATTCTATGGTACAAGGCAAGATCCATTCGTCTAGCATGCCCTGAATTAGAGGCAGAAACTTTTAACTCTGCTTTTGCTTTAATATCTTTCTTACAAAGATATATGGGCTGTAGACTAGCAGGTTCTACTCACCCCCAATAGATTATCAGAGTTAGTTCTGCAACTCTTTTTCCATATATTATAATAATATCGTAGAAGAAACCCACAACAATGAACCCAGTGTATAAGTAACTTAGTTTAACAACAACAAAAACTACCATGTGCTTACAATACCACTGAAGGTATATGGTCTACATTCAGTAAATAGTTAAATTTGGATCCCTGTTGGCAGGGACCTGACCTCCAATTCCCAGATAATGAAAGAGCAGCAACTCCTTTTTTGTCTTGATCTTGTCACTTCACGCTACTTGGGCTGGCAGCTGTCATTGGAAAATGCCACTTCATTCAGCAAAGCAGTCAGGACCAGAGTTCCAGGATTTGATTGTCTGTTACCCTCCCCAGAGACTCAGTACCAGCCTGATCATTCTTTTTTTTTTTTTTAAAAAAATACCACCCAAAGTCATTGGTCATCCTCAGCACGAAATACCAATTCCTGTGCTTACTGCTCAGAACACCTCTCACTCTGGTCCAGTTTTCCCTGGCACTTCCCCTGTACACTAGAGCTCCTGGACAACCATTTGTAATTTCTACCATGGCCTCAGTCTCATCCCAGCTTTACAGTATAATCTTACTTTCTGCCCCCAGGCTTCTCTCTTGCTAAGTGGACAACTGAGGCGACTCCCCTACCACACTCATCTCAGACAGTGCTATCTCTTATGCTCACTCCCTCGTAACTGTGCTGCCTCCTTTTAGTTCTTTGAATATAGTGAGTTTTTCACCCATACAATCTTTGCACATGCTACTGCTCTCACATGCAGCAACACTTCACTTACTTTTTGCTGGGCTGACTCTGTTTGGCCTTGTCTGGGATTCCTTGCATTATTCTCTACCTCCTGGTTCTTCTCTTCTTGGTACTTAATTAAATTTGCAATTGTATATTCATTTGCTTGCTCATCCTTTTCCCTTGGTTCTAAAATGTACTGTTTTTACTCGCATTTCTGAAATTGGAATGTATCTTACACTAGGTGCCTTGATTCCTTTCTGAATGGTGAGTAAACTTATGGTTTATCTTATAAGTACTTTATGTCTTAGATCTAACAAAACAGTGTATTTTTATATGATTTTGGGGATTGAATTCAGGGACATACTGCCCTGAGCTATATCACCAGCCTTAAAACAAACAAACAAACAAACAAACAAACAGGGCCCGGCTAAGTTGTTGAGTCTGGCCTCGAACCTGCAATCCTCCTCCTGCCTCAGCCTCTCAAGTACCAGTATTACAGACATGCACCACCATGCCCACCTACCACTGGACTTTGGATTGTTTATTTCCCCTCTTTGATTGTGAGTTCCACAAGTACAGGAATTCTATTGCATTGCCTAGCACAGGAGCTGACACCTGGAAAGCACTGCATTAATAATGATTGTATATCACTGAATAAATTTAGGAGATGTCGGCCTAATTCCTCTGAGAGGCATTAGTCAATCCATACTTATACGAGTATGGCTAGTATGGATTGTTAATATACTAAACCATCGAGACATTATTTTTCGAGATCATTTTATTCTTGAATTAAAAGAGACCTATAGATTTTTCTATTTTTTAATCCATTTGTTTAACTTGTTGCATTATAGATGCTTGTGCAGGAGTACTTACTGTGTATGGAAATGAATTCACTTAAGTTTTTACCTGGTGTCAGCAGTTTTCTTCCATCAGGGAAGTATCAAAGAGCAGCAGACACGGAAACTTTAGACAGTTTTTACTCTTGGAATGAAGAGTACTTTGCCTTTAGCTGTAACATGTGACAGCCTGGTTGGAATTGTCTGCTATGACTAGTCTTTCCCAACTCTCACATGCACTTCTGGGTGCTACAGATCATGTGTGTGCCTGTGCTGTCTTGGACCTGCTGCATGTGTTTTAGGGGATGCAAAGGGAAGAGATCAGTTGAACAAGAAGAGGAGGAACTCTGAGTTCCCCATACTGATGGTGGCAGTGTGGAGGTATACTGGCAGGAAATCAAAATAAAGAAGTTCTGTATGGCATTGAAGAACTTGGGTGAAAATGAGAGGGGGCACTATGCCTTCAGTATCTTCCTCAAGTCTGTCCTCAAGTGGCCTTGCTTCTTATCCTATGGTACATCTGTGAATTCAGCCTGAGTGTGGTTTACATTTGTAAATGGAACCCCTGCCTGCACCAGGCAGACTGCTTCCTCTCTAATCCCATGGAGAAAAAGCATCTTCATCTTCTTCATGCAGATGGTGTCCCTTGGTATCTCTTGGCTTGAACACCATAGAGTTTTTCTGTTTTAAGAGCATTATGAATCATGTGAAAGATAAGGAGAGTGATTTTTACCATGATTCAGCTGGTCTGCAGAGCTATTCCAATGGCTCCTCATCAGCTGCTCTTTCTTGCATGTCTCCTCTTGGGAACCAGCTGGTTCCTGGAAAAAGAAACCACTCTTCTTCCTACTGCAATTACAGTGAACAAAATTGTGACAGTCACAATGCATCGAAGGATCAAAGGGGGCAGGCAGGAAGTACTATCTCTCATTTGTACACATAACCTTTTGGTTTCCCTGGGGATAAGCAAAATTCATTAAAAAAAGAAAGAAAGAAAGAACACCCTAGATACTGGGCACTAGCCATTGTAGACCAGCATTTGTTCCACAGAATCAGCAGTCATGCCAGCACCACCTTGGTGACCTAGAGATCAAGATCTGTGTTTGAAAGCATTAAAAGATTCTGCTTGATTGCTAAAGAGAAGGAAGGCATGGTAGAAAGTGTACCTTTGCTCCAGCGCAGGTGGTGCTCAATAGCCATAGGCCATGAGACCCAGAAGACACAAAGACATTAGACCACCAGGGTTCCTTGGGGGTGTCTGGCATGGGAAGTAGGGAGAGAGGGATTTATGGGGTTGTGTTGGTATTTAAATTGTTTGACTGGAGTTGAGGAGGGTGGCTGAACATGGAGCTCATCAGTAGAGACAGAATGTGTGAGATCCTGCATTTAATCCCCAGTACTGCGAAGAAAAAAGACAGACAGACAGAAAGAAAGAGGTCGATTCAAAGAAGGTTCTCTCCCATATACCCCTAGAATGGTTCCGTTTATGTAAAGGAGTGGTTTGTTATGTACCAATATGTCAGTGTAGATTTTAAAATAATATGCACATGCTGTTCAAATTTGGGCCTTTTTCTTGGATTTGTGGTGTGGATCAATGCTGTGTTCACATTACGTGGTTCCTGTGGTGAGAGTAAAGTATCTATTGTCCCCTAAATGTCCCCATATGTCATACTATGTATGCTAGTCCTGTTAATTATTATGTTTTTTCTTTTGTGGAGTATAGCATTCTATTGCCAACATGAATAATTTTTTCTAAAATGTAATCGCACTTGAATGTTAGAATTTTGGTGCAATACTCACTAATGTGAGAAGCGTTAAATACTTAGAGTTGGACTATTAAATATACAGACATGAATTTGGCAATAACTGATATTTTTAGCTTTATTATACTTAATGCACATTAACTCAGGTCTTCTGCTATGAGTCTGGCAGTCTATCTTTTGGGATGACTGTCATTTTTAATGTTTGTACTAAGATTTTACTTAGAAAAAGAGAAGGGTTGAAGGAGCTTTGAGCAGCACCTGCGTGACTAATTTGTTTACGATGTATAAAAACTTAAGTTTCTTTCAATGCCTTTATTAAAGCTCATCAGGATGATTGGTGAAAGTAGCTGAGATTCGTACTTTTATTCTTGCAGCTACATACACAGTTCTCTACAATAGGGAATACTAATCTACATCCCATTTGATTTTAAAGTACTGTCATGCTCAGCTTCCTTGCATGCAGTGCAGACTAGTCCATCACATCCTATTCTAGAGAATTCCTTATTCAGTAGTTTCGAGAGAGCAACTGGTGTATGTGCCTCCTCTGGGAGCTGCTGGACTCACTGATCTTTCTTACTCTTTTGAAATCTTTGTTGGTACATCTTAAGCAAAACACACTGGAATCAGAATACTAGAAATCACATTTCAGTGACTACATGATAGAATTACTATTAGCATCGTTCGTTACATGTAGCAGGATCACAGATATACTTCCTATTCTTTCTATATACTATGCTTATTATATACTTTCAGATATGCAAAGTTATATGGCTTCTTATATTTCCTCTTAACTCATCTGACTTTCATCAGAAGCTTCTTCCCACCCCCAAGGAACTGGTGGAAGGAGGACACGGACAAATCTGCCAGTCCGCAGCATCTTGCTCTGTTTTAACAGTCTCATTTAGAAAACCCAGTATTTTAGTCAAATGATGAGTCTTTCAGATTTTCTTCTTATAAACTATTTTGTGAAGAGCAATCACACTTATTTTCTAATGTGATTTGTGTGCCTGTTAAGTACTACAAAACTTCTGAAACCTTGCATTCAGATTGCCACCCTCGCTTCTTTCTTCATGTTAAATTTCATGTATAGCTTGTTCTTTTTCTTTAGACTTTTTGTCTTGAGATCATTTTAGATTCCCATACAATTATAAGAAACAGTGGGTTCCATACACCTTTTAACCAGTTTCTCCCAATAGTAATATAATGCATGATTATAGTGTAATTTCACAATGAGAAGACTGGCATGGCCCATAGATTTTATTCAGATCTCACCAATTTTACATGCACTCACTGTGTGTGTATATGTGTGTGTGCTTATATGTAATATCACTTGTGTAGATTTGTGTGTCCACTCGAGTTAAAATACAGAACAAATTTTTTTTCACAAGGATCCCCCATGCTTCCCTTCCCCCTTCCTATTGTTGGACTGGGGATTGATCCCAGAGGCATTCTACCTCTGAGCTATGTACCCAGCCCTATTTTTATTTTGAAACAAGTTTCAAGTTGATAAGGGTCTCACTAAGTTTCTAAGGCTGTCAGAAAACCTGCCATCCTCCTGTCTTGGCCTCCCAAGTACTGCGATTACAGGTGTGCACCACCATACCGGGCTCTATTTAATCATTGTGTGTGTGTGTGTGTGTGTGTGTGTGTGTGTGTGTGTGTTTTACTGGGGATGGAACCTAGGGGAATTATAGCTCTTGAGCTATATCCCCATTCCACTTTTATTCTTTTATTTTGAAACTGGGTCTTATTAAGTTGCAGAGGGCCTCACTAAGTTTCTGAGGCTAGCTGTGAAACTGTAATCTTCCTGTTTTAGCCTCCCAAGTACTAGATTACAAAAGTGTGGCACCACACCTGGCTCTCTACTTAATCTTGGTAAAAAGCAAATAGCCATGATTTTGTGTGTGTGTGTGTGTGTGTGTGTGTGTGTGTGTGTGTGTGTGCGCGCGTGTGTGTGTGTGTGTGTGTGTGTGTGTGTGTGTGTGTTTCTAACTGGTCCCTGTGACCATCATTTCAGTGGGAGCTGGTGCAGATTTTCCATTGTTTTTTTGCCTGGGAAGGGTAAGTAATGGCAAAAAGTTTTCCATTGTTGGATTACCCTTTTCTTGGTCCTTTGACCTGGGGAACAGATTTAGAGCTTTTTTGTTTTCTATCTGTTGGAGGTAGGTGGGAGGTAATATAAAAACCCAGGGAACTTGCTATCATGTTGTTTCTCAAGCTCTACAGCCCCTCGGCAGTCTGCACTTTCTTCTAGCTTGTCTTAGGATGTTTGCTCACTTGTATTTTATATCCAGGGATTCTTAGTTTTAAGAAGAACCTAAGAGTGATAGGGCTACTCATTTGGACCAGAACCAGAAGTGTGTATGTGTATTTGTGTGTGTATGTATGTGTATATTTAATAGATGATAAAAATTTCAAAATAATTCCTGTAAATATTTTATATGATAATATTAGTTCTTTCTTCAAATATATATCAGACACTGTGATTGACTTTGGGCCTATAGATAAGACTAAGACATAATCCTTCCTTTCAAATAGCCTATAATTTTGTGGAGTCCAGAAAGCTATGAAATATATTTAGTTTTTCCCTGGCACTGGTGGAAAACACAGTCCTTGTTTTTTGGTGGCACCAGGAATTGAATGCAAGGTCTATATGATACACAGTTCTTTGTTTTAGAAATAAAACTAAGCCAACCATGGTGGCGCATGCCTGTATTCTCAGTTCTTGGGAAGCTGAGACAGGAAGATCATAGGTTTGATGCCAGCCCCAGCAGCCCAGCAACTTAGTAAGACCCTGTTTCAAAATTTAAAAAATAGAGATGGAGATATAGCTTAAATTAACCCATCCCTAGGTTAATACACACAAGGAAAAAAAATAAATTAAATCTAGCTCTGTGCTACCTGGCTTGTGTTATTGGAGCTCCTTACCCTCCTATTGGCTCATCCAAGCTCCTTTGGATTATGAGGTACCAGACAAATGGAAAGGAATCCTAGTGCTTAGTGCCTTGTGGTTACCTTGGTTACCATTGCTTGTTACCCTGATTACTATTAAGCCCTTTACTTGAAGCTGCTACCTAGCAGGCAGTGTTTCTCTGGCCGTAGCCTCCAGGCCATATGCTTAGTTATCAGAGGGGGGCATCTCTGCAAGTACCACCTGTCAGGATTCCTGGATCCTTTCTGCCATTTGCAGGATTTGCAGACTCTTGGTCCACCCATCGAGGTGGAACTTTGTCTCTCCGTGCTCTATTGGCTGGGAAGTTCAACTCTATTGCCCCTCTGGGGTGGAGCTTACAGAAAACTGTAAGGACTGGAGATTCCCTGCAGGGCAGGAGGAACCAAAACTGGGAAACTCAACCCCATGCTCCCTGAGTTTCTTTGTAAAATTACTCTCAATTATTTAGGAATGCCTCAAATTTTGAACTTTCTCTTAAATGATAATAATGGTGAAGACATTTAACTTGGATTTATTCTGAGCATTTAATTTGTGTGTTCTCATTTCATGCTAGTAGTAACCTTGGAAATATGTGATATTATTAGACCCACTTTTCCCACCAAGGAGATTAAGGCACAGAGAGGTTAAGCCATTCCTTATGACCACCTACTCAAGTAGTAGATAGTGGAGCCAGGGTTTAACTTCAGGATGTGTGGGTAAAGAGCGTGTTTGGCATTCTTTGGAAGTATGGCAACCTTTGAGTTTCAACTTGCTAGAGCACTTTTTGCTTGAAATCAAAGGTGAGTTATCTGATAGAAGTGCTGGGGGCTTCTGAAAGGTATCACACAATTAAATTTGACTGAAGTCTTAAGATTTATATTTAGGTCTTTTATCTATTTTGAGTTAATACTTGTATATGGGATTAGGTAAGGGTCCAATTTTATTCTTTTCCATGTAATTATTATTTTTCAACAATATTTAGTTAAAAGATTATTATTTCCACCACCAAATATTCGTGGAAACATTGTCAAAAATAACTTGACAATATAGGGAAGAATTTAGCTCTAGGCTTGTATTTAACTCCAATGGTTTATATATCTGCCTTTAGAACAGTACTACACTGTTTCAATTATTGTAGCTTTATATGGTTTGAAATCAGAAAATATATATCTTCTAGCTTTGTTCTTTTTCAAGATCGTTTTGGGTATCTAGAATCCATATTCCATATTAGGATAGATTTTTTTCTGAAAAATAAATATATAAATATATGATAGTTTCACCTAAAAAATAGAAAAAAAATTCTCTGGTAAGAAAGAAAGCAAAAAGAAATATTGAAATGTTATCTTTAAGTCATCAAAAGCTTGGTATCAGACAAATGAAACTGTTATGTGAGATTATCATTTTTAATTTTGGATAAATTGCTATAATACTAGATGTCAACCACTAAGCCAAGCATGGGAAGGAGGGATGGGGAGAGAATGGGGTGGGGATCGGGTGGGGTCTGACTGGGTGATATGTGCATATATGTCTACAAAAGTTTGTATCCCACTATGATGTATGAATACAGTACACCAATAAAAAAATAAAAAAAGAATGTTTTTAATTGGAAACAGTTTTAGTTTTATTTCCTAGACAACCATATAGATAGACTTGGCCACAAGAGTATGAGAAATAACCAGTATATAGCTTATATTCTCAACTGCTGGGAGTGTAATCCTCTAATAATCAGATTTTTCTTGTTGTTTCTATAAGTAGGAAACAATGTTTTTATTAGATATTAGTATATTTTATTTATTTTCAGCTCAGTAGAAAATTTAACATATCTTATTATCATTTTGTTTATATATTTGTGATCATTTCTATTTATTTAGCTTCTATTTTTTTTAAATACAGCTAGCAGAATAACTAGAAGGGCAGATTCACGAGTCATTATGTCAATTATCTGTGCCAGTAGATTTAAATTCTGCATTTGACAAAGCATTTATAATGTAGCCAAGTTCCTCTGCTTGGAAAAGATTCGTGCTGCCCTTTGCGTTGCTTTTTCAGTGTAAATGCTTAAATTTTTTCATTCATTTGAAACATGGAATCAAGTTCCATTTACATACATATTCTATGTACTTGGTACTATAATCTTACAGTTTGTTCTATTCTGTGTAAACACAAAGTGTTGAATATAAATTTTCTTCTGTGTTTTGTTAGAGAATAATGCATAATTTATCTTCAAGTCATCCATTAATTTGCATCTTTCATACTGTTGACTCTTAAATTTCTATAAGCACTTAGCCACTATGTGATTTATCTGAAGCAGTTATTTTTTCAAATTCATATTGATTTATCATCCACATGATTTGAATACATTTTGTTGATATAAATTTCTTTTGTTAGTTCTAGTTTATGAGAGACTCCAGGAGTGAGCTTTGAGACTCCAAATTAGTCCATTATGCAGACATATGTTAAAGCCCCTACAAAAGGGAGTCTTGATGGGTGTTTAAGGCAAAGGACAAGAAGGACATGATCAACAATTACAGAGAGACTACCTTCTAAAAGGAAAAGTCTCTTGACAGCACTGTGATGGGTGTACTCTCTACGCTTGAGTAGTTCACAGGCTGTCAGAGAACAACAATGCAAAAGCAAAATCCTTCATGTCCTTTTAACCAAAATAAATAATGTTTTATTTTAGTAAAATATTTTTGTTCTATAATTTTATTAGTTAAATAAATTTTTACATCTCATTTCAATGTATCCTTTGTTTCATTCCTTTTTGGTCATTATAAGTTTCATCAGAGATGCTCAGAGCAACTGAACTGTCCACCAGTACTATTTCATCCTTTCCCATTTCCTTTCTGCTAGGTCTTATGAGCATAGAGTTAAATAAGTTGCCTACTCTCATGATTATTTTAAAATAGAATTTTATTGGTACATTGTAATTATATATTATAGCAGATCTTAATTACTGACTGGCCTGGGAAGTGAAGCTATGTGGCAAATCACAGATTTCAGGGAATTTGTAGTAAGTGCTTTGCTGGAGGTGTAGAATTAGAGATCAAGATAGAAGAATGCACAGAGTAAGCCAGGGATTCCTACAGTGCTTCCCAAAGGAAGGGTTTGAAGGTAAAAGAAATGTTATAGAAGTAGGAGAGCTGGCTTCTTGTCATTACTCAAAGCTAAAATGTCACTTCCTCTAGCAATCCTCTATCCAAAGAGACAGTATTAGATTTTTGTTTTACTTCTATAATGTTCTTTCCCTGAGAACGTGATCCTCCTTTTTCTTGACTTCTACATATTTCCAATGCTTGGCTCAGTACCTCTCACATAGTAAGAATGAGAAAACTGTTTGTTGGTTAAATAAATGGATGAAGAGAGAATTAATGCTTGAGACAGTGTGAAAAGAATCAAGTATCTGTAAAGGTTCAGTTGAGAAATTGCAAATAAGCTTGCTGTACACAGCAACATGGAAGAGAAATCAAGATATGGAATAGTGTTAAAAAAAGAAATTGCAAATAATTAGGTGTGATAGGAGCAAGGGGTTATTTTCTTAAAAGTTCAGGAGGTAAAGAATGGAATTAGAACTTTATTTTAAAAGTTTAAGGAGGCCTGTCTTTTCTTTAATTTTTGTAATTGACAGCTGAGTATATTTTAATTACCTATTATGTGCAATGCTGATGACCTCAAAGAATCCTATAGAAAATATTATACAGAGAGGATTTTAACATTATGCTTCAGCAATACTCAGTTTTCTATGAGATAAATATTTTAAATTCTATAAATGAGATTATGTGGTACTTGTCTTTCTGTGCCTGGTTTATTTTACTTAACATAATGACATCTAGTTCCATATTGTCTCAAATGACAGGCTTTCTTCCTCTTTTAAGACTAAATAGTACTTCTGTGTGTATATGTATCACATTTTCTTTATCCATTCATCTGTCAGTAGACACTTAGGTTGGTTCTATAGTGTGTGTGCATGTCTGCTAGGGGTTAAACCCAGGGGCACTCTACACTAAGCTATATCCACAACCCTTCTATTTTTTGTTTGAGACAGGTTCTCACTAAGTCTTGAATGTGGAATCATCCTGCCTCAGCCTCCAAAGTACTGGGGACACAGATGTGTGCCACAGTACCCAGCTGATTCCATATCTTTGCTATTGTGAATAGTGTTACAGTGAACTTAGGAATGTAGATGTCTCTTTGACATACTGATTTCATTTTCTTTGGATGTATACTTGGGATTGCTGGAGTATATGACAGTTTTTCAATTGTTTGAGGATCCTTCATACTGTTTTGCATACTGGCTATACTAATTTATATTTCCATCAACTATGTGCAAGTGTTCTTTTTTCTCCACATCCTCACCAATGCTTGGTGTCTATTGTCTTCATAATAGCCATCTTACTGGAGTGAGCTCATATCTCACTGAGGTCTTGATTTGCATTTCCCTGATAAACAGTGATGTTGAACATTTTTTCATATACCTGTTAGCCATTTGTATATCTTCTTTTCGGAATGTTTATTTAGGTCTATAACCCAATTTACTACTGTTGTTTTTTTTTTTTTTGCATTGAGTTGTTTGAGTTGCTCATATTCAATGAAACGGTGTGTGTGTGTGTGTGTGTGTGTGTGTGTGTGTGTGTGTTATTGAGACTTGAACTCAGGGTTATTCTACTCCAAGCTATGTCCCCAGCCCTTTTGACTTTTTTGTTTTGAAATAGGTTTTCACTAAGTTGTTGAGACTGTCCTCAAAACTGCAGTCCTCTTGTCTCAGCCTCCCAAGTACTGGGAGTATAGGTGTGTATCACCCTGCCTGGCTTTAGTGCTATTATTGACAAAGAGTAACCAGACGCAAGAATGCTACTGAAGATCATAGTGTTCTTTGGCTAATTCTCTTGAAACACTGAACTGCTTGAGACTTACATGTCACTGTTCTTTCATGGCCAGTGCCATTTTGGTGAGTTTTTGTCTGTTTCTCCTCTGTTTTGCTTTGGCACTCAAGGTGCCATATATAGATCCTCCAGCTTCCCTATGTGGCAGTTGTATATAGCTCTTCTTCCAGGATTGTGTTATAATATGTCAATTCAGAAGATGCTTTATTATTCACCTCTCATATGTAAGATAAAATGCTGGGTACTTCAATACAAAGACAAACCAGATCAAGCTGGTTTAATATTTCAAAACTATCATAGTCTGCAGACTTACATTTAATACTCTTTTCTTTCTGTGGTAAGAGAAAGCAATCCTGGGATTTTCCAGTTTTTCTTAAAGTGCATAAGATGTAGGGAGTTTCACTAATTGAAAAAAAAAGATTGTTACTGCCTGTGTTAAATGTATTTTTCAGTGTTCTATGTGGATATACCTATGACAAAAATAGTGACTTGGACACCAGGTGTGGTGCTGTACACTTGTAAATATTAGTACTTGGGAGGCTGAGACAGGAGGATCTCGGGTTCATGGCCATCCTCAGCAATTTAGTAACACCCTCCACAACTTGGACAGGAGTATCTTGGGTTCGTGGTGCACCTGAGGATCTTGTACCCAGGTAGCCTGGAAATATTATATAGAACACAACTGTACAATGGTTCCTTTTTAACTTCAGAGTTTCATTAAGTATACTCCTTTGTAAAAATCCAAGTAGTATTTTTCATGGATTGAAAAAAATTAAAACTTCTTGTTTCAGCTTTGTCAGGTTTCAATATTCACACTGTGTATTTTTATAGGAATATGTAAAAGAGTAGTATGGTATTTCCCAAAACCCACACATAATATATTTTATATATGTGCATGTATGATTTATTGACATGATAAATAATAGCATAGCAGAATCATGCTGGGTGTGGTGGTGCACAACTGTAATCCCAGTACTTGGGAAGCTGAGGCAGGAATATCCTAAATTTCAGGCCAGCCTAAACAATGTAGAGAGACCCTGTCTCAAAATAAAATATTGTTTAAAAAGGGATCATAGGAGGAACTCCAGGTGAAAAATGAGATCCTATAGAGGAGCAAATAAGGCAACCTAATGGTAGGGATGAGAGGAGGGGAGAAGGAAACTCTTTAAAGTATATGATGTACTAATTCATATCATAGTCAACCACTAGGCCAAGCATGAGAGGGGGGGATGGGGAGGGAGTGGGGTGGGGACTGGGTGGGGGCTGGCTGCATGATGTGTGCATTTATGTCTACACAAGTTTTTTGCTTCATCATGATGTATAAATACAATGCACCAATAAAAATAATAAAAAATAAAAAGGACTTGGGATATAGCTCAGTGGTAGACCACTCCTGGATACTCCCAAACAAACAAAACCTCAGAACCAGACATTCTTAAGTGCTAATTTATTACCATTTATCTCTGAGGTCTATCTTCAGCAGCAAGTATGAGTATATGCTTACTCATGGGCCTATTTATTGTTAGGGCTCCCCAGGAAGCAATGAACAATATCTGTACATTATTTTTGGAATAACTAGTGATGGAGCTTTAGTCAATAAACTGGTTTTTCTCTCCTGACCTTTTCTTCCATCATGGCCCCAGGAGACAGTGTAGCCTGAATGCCAGTTTGTAGGGGAAATTCCTTTGGGAATTAAAGGAGCAGTGTGAAGACAGCTCCACATTGTAACAAAGCAATGTGGAACGAAGGGGCTGAGTTAGAACAGAAAAGGGATCAGGTATGTCTTGAATAGCTCAGAAAACTGAAATTTGTTGGTTTGTAGGGAAGGTTATGTTGAAGGCAAAGCTAAAAACAAAGGAAGCCTGTTTCTGTCACATTGCGCTCTTGGAACATGGGTAAGAAACTGCTTGCAGAGTTGCCTCATCTCAACTGCAGCATCCATAGCAGAAGAAATGGAAGTATGGTGTGGCTCCATGGAGAGTGCTCCTGGGCCTCCTTCAGCTTGCGAGTGGCGTCTAAGGATGCCAGTGGTACCGCATACGCCCCGTAGCTGACTTGAAAGCCAATGAACTCTCAGGAAATCTGTGTTGAGGGGCAAACTGATACCAAAATTGTAGTTGGTGGCCAGATGTTAGGTGGAGATGAGATTACAGAGTCTGAATGTCTTCAGAACCTGTAAAGCTGCCCCTATGAGATCCAGCAGCAGCATCAGACCAGCCTCAAAGGTACCTTGTCTTGAAGATATGAGCACTAGTGACCTTACTAGAGTGAAGTTCTATTACCCCACCTAAATTCGTACACCTAACTGCCACCTTGGTAGAAACAGGAGGAAAAATCTGAAAAAACAAGCAGAAAGAGATTAACCCAGAAAGGACTGAGTTACCGTAGAATGCAAGTTAAAGTTGGGGAGGGTTGCTTAAAAGCAAGATTAAATCAGTTACAGGAAAATGAAAAGCCATACTTTCTACAGCTTAAATTTAGTATGCTATCAATTACTGTTCCTGCCACAGCAAGATAATATTTAAGGCTATATTTTCTGCATTAAGATTTATTTGGGAGTGATTTTATGCTTTATTTGTTTTTTATGCTTTTTCTGGTACACTGTAGTCTCACCTCAATGTAGTTCATAGAGTGACATTCATGCACATAGCACTTGGTGGGCTTTCCCTCCCCACTTCTTCCTTCCCCATACAGGATATTGAGACTGGCATTGGGATCCTCACATATGTGCATTATGTCAGTGGAAATGATTCCTTCTTTGATTCTCCCTCTCCCTTACCCCTTCCCCTAGACCACCAATGTGGCTGCCTTGGAGTTTCTTTTAAATTCGTATTATTGCTTACAATTGAACATAGCTTAAGTCCAATGACTGACTGATTGCCTGCATTTGGCATGCCTAATTAATGCTGTCGTGGTCTCAATTACTTGATCACTAGAAGAGGAGCTTTCATTTTCTCATTATCTGCTCATTGTTATAAAATAAGGGCAAATAACTGCAGTAGAGACACGATGCTTAATAATACTAAACTGCAGTCTGACAGGCATCACCACCATGAAGTCCTTGGAATTTTTATTTGCTGTCAGGTTCTTCTGAATTTGTAGTATACAAGGTGGTTTGAGGGCACTTATGCATAATTCATGAAAGTATGGGTAATATGAAAATTTAATATATCTCAAATTTTGTATGATCTATTAATATGGAGCTAGATTGTTTTGAAAGTTCACATGTCTCTCCCTTTCTTTTCTCCTCTATTTTTTTGATAGAGTCTCACTTTGTTGCTCAGGCAGTCTTAAACTCACTGTACTTTTGCCCAAGCCACCCAAGTAGCTGAGATTATAGGCAAATGCCACTGTGTCCAGCTTCTTTCTATTTTCCTATTAGGAGGAGTTGCTGTTTAAGTAGGTGCGATGGTGCACACCTGTAATCCTAGTACTTGGGTAGCTAATACAGTAAGATCACAGGTTTGAGGCCAGTGCCCAATAACGCAGTAAGGCCCTATTTAAAAATTAAAAAATGAAAAGGGATGGGATGTAGCACAGTGTTAGACTGCCCCTAGGTTAATCCCCCGGTAGAACACACACATACACGCATACACAGTTACTGTTTATTTTGTCAGAGGGCCTAGCAAAAAATGTTTGGGTATCTCATTTTTCATTTTAATAACTGCATCTTAGTTTTGGAACATTTTATTAATTATGTAACCTATAAAATTAATATAAAGGCAGTAAATTCATATTAATCTTTATGAGGTGAAGTACTTTTAAGTGGTTTATCTTAACCTTACTGAGATATACATACAAAAGTATGCCCGATGGATCTGGGGGTATGGCTCAGTGGCAGAGTACTTGCTTAGCATGTGTAAGACTCTGAGTTTAATCCTTAACCCACAAAAACAAACTTTTTTTGGTGGTACTGGGGTTTCTGGAAGCCCTTCTACCTCCGGGCTACACTCCCAGACCTCTTTTTACATTTTTATTTGGAAACAGGGTCTCCTAAGCCAGTGCGCGCGGCTGGCTTTGAACCTGCGCGATCATCCTGTCTCTGCCTCCCAAGCGCAGGGATTACAAGTGTGCGCCACCATGCCCAGCCCAAAAACAAATTTAAAAAGACTTCATTCTAAGTATTGTGAGAAGTACAGTGGCCTCGGGATTTGGTTATCAAGTTATTAGACAGTACTATAAGCAACATAAGTAGTCGTAGTTACCTTTCTCATGACTGTTCAGTCACTGGGAATGTCTCAGGCAGTGAGAATGTGAGATAGTAGGTATGTAATGTTTTTGTTTTCATTTTGCTATTGGCCAGGCTAAAAGAAATCTTACTAGTTTTGTTATAGAATGAAATAGAGATGACAGCGAAGAGGAGTCATTTATTGTTTCGGGTAGAGAAATCAGTCGACACTAATGTTTAAATTTAGTAAATCTTCTAACTCAATACATTGGCCACATAGTAAATGTGACCATTTTCTAGTACTGGGATGAAATAAATTTATGACAGAAAGAAAGCAGTAGCAGTTTCACAATGCATTTTTAAGATCTGCAGGAAGACCTGAGTAGCCAAATAGCAAGAGGTTTTTAATCAAGATGGTACAATTCTTTTGGAACTTTAAGAGCTAATTTAAATTTCTCTCTGCCAAAGGACATCTGGAGAGAGCCAGAACTGAAGGGCCTTATATCATGGCTCCTTTCATTATCTTCATTCTTTGAAACTTTCTAAAGCATAGAATAGATCTATCCCAATATGTCTCCTAAGGAATATACCAACCTTAATAAGGCAGAAATGTGGATGTTGTGGTCTGTATTCTTGGTTAGTTGATCTTTTATCATGTAACAAGGGATATCTTTTTACTATGGTAGAAAAAAGGCATTTCTCTGTTAAGCTGTGTTGGAATTATTAAATGAGGCCCAACCAGAAGGTTGAGCCAGGTCAGCAGAATCTGTGTTTTAAATTAGTGACCCAGTATAGTCAAACATTTTCAAGTACTAGATCTTCATCTCTCTTCCTGAGCATATTTTTGAGCCAATGATGCAGTTTTTTTGCACCTATAACCTTTCATTTTAGTAGTAAGGTCAGACCTTGATCAAGTGGTCGTATAGATCTGTAAAAGTAGAACTTTAATACAGATTATGAGGAATACATGTTTTCAGAGAGAGAGCATACGTTCTTCAGGCCTTCTCACAAGGCTGTGGGAATTGTAGACTGAGCCAGGATCTGAGGGATCATGGAGATTTGAGTGGGAAAAGGACAAAGGGCATAGGCTCTGTGACAGGAGAGAGTGTGGCAAGGGTGGCTGGAGCTTGACAAACAAGGGAGCCCTAGGGGTAATAGGCTAAAGAAGGTTACCCAGTGGTCAGGCCTCTGGTTAACCTCTCCCACCACAGGGAAGAGCTGTGATGTAGTTGTTAGGTCAGTAAAGTTTGGGGAGAGTTTTAATGGGGGATGGTGGGGCATAAAACAGATGTCAATTTCCAGAAAAAGTGCCTAGTTAGAAGCCGGGCATAGTGGCGCACACTTGTAATCCCAGCATTCGGGAGGCTGAGACCGGAGGATGGTGGTTCGTGGACAGGCTCAAGTACTTAGTGAAGCCCTCCGCAACTTAGTGAGACCCTGTTTCAAAATAAAGAATAAAAAATAGGGCAGGTAGTGTAGCTCAGAGGTAGAAATGCCCCTGGGTTCCATCCCTAGACCTGCAAAAAAAGTTTTTTTTTAATGCCTAGTTGCTTGGGGCAGTGTATTGGACAGGTTAGGAGATGAGGAGGAGCTCCAGGAAAGAGTGCCAACAGCTTGACCTGGAATGGGAGCATTTCAGTAGATTTGCAAAAGATTTAAGGAGGTGCATGTGGTGGTGCAGGCCTGTAATCCCAGTACTTAGAAGGCTGAAACAGGAGGATCACAGATTCAAGGCCAATCTCAGAGATGTTTTAAGATTTTCACCAGCTTAGGGAGACCCTGTTTCAAAACAAAAAATAAAATGGGCTGAGAGTGTAGTTCAGAGGTAGAATGGCCCTGGGTTTATTCCCTGGTAACACACACACACACACACACACACACACACACACACACACACACACACTTAATAAATACAAATAAAATTTAAAATTAGGAGATAAAACATATTATCACTTGGTGGCAACTGGATGGATTTAGAGTCGCAAATGGAGATTTCTAACTAGTATTTGCTGAGATACTGGACAAGAGATAGACCCTAGTGGGGGAAGTGGAAAAATGGTTAGGAATTCTCTCTGAATATTTTATACCTGCATATTCCCATTTTACATTATTATTTTTGTGGTAATTGGGATTGAACCCAAGGGGATTCTACCTCTGAGATGCACCCACAGCCCTTTATTATTTTGAGATGGAATTTCGCTAAGTTATCACTGGCCTCAAACCTGTAATCCTTCTATCTCAACCTCCAGAGTACTGGGATAATAGGAGTTTGCCACTGGACCCAGCTTGAAATTTCTTTTTATAATACATTCATCTTTTCAGTAAACTTTTGTCTGAAGTCAGATGATTTCAGCCCCTCCAGGTGGTGGGCAAATCCTTAACAAGTGACAGTTTCACTTTTTTAAAGGGTAATATCTGCAGGGAATAATACAAAATAGTTAAAATGAATATATAAAATAGATGAGTAATTAAAATGAATAACAGCACTATCAACATTTGATGCTAGGAATTCTGTGTTGTTGAGACTGTCCGGTGTACTGTATGATATATAGCAGCTCTCTATTCTGTACTCACTAGATGCCATAAGTTCCCTCCCCTACATGGTAATAAAATGTGGCCCCAGATATCTTGGGTGTGCACAATCACTCCCACTTGAGAAGTACTAAAGTAAATGTAAATTTCAATTCAGATACGCATTGTTGTGTTAAAAAGAAAAAGGAAGCTGTTATAAAAAGATATATACAACAACATTTTAGTTAAACGATTTTAATAAACAAAACAATAATAAAATTACTTATGGTGAGTTTTTTTTGTAGAACCAATAATGTGTTATTGGAATGATAAATATCAACCTCAGGAAAGAAGTTACCTCTGGAAGAGGGAATGGGAATGAAGGGAGCTATATTTATGACATTGTCTAGTTCAGAAGATGAGAGAAATCAGAAGCAAGTAAGCCAAGATCTGTTCGATTGCTAAATCTTAAAGAAGAAAACAGTTTTTCTGTATACTTGCATGATTAATCTCTTCTTGAATTCCTGTGTCATATTATATAATATTTGTTTTACTTTTCAACTTTTGTCATGCGTTTTTAACTTCCTGTCATGCATTATTACACACTGAGTTGTAAGCTTCTGTGGACACGAGACAGCTTCATTTACTTACTCATGTCAAACACAGGATCCAACAGAAAATCTTACATAAAGCAGGAGCCTAGCAGACATTTGTTAGTTGATAGATTAAAATGCTCCTCTTTTTGCTATACTAGATTGTTTCCTTCCTGACTTGATCTGAAATACTTAAATTTAGCAGTAAATCTAACTTTTAGCATTGACACACGATAATAGTTTTCAGGTAATAAATAATACAAGTAGCAGTCTCAATGGGATTTCTTGGACAATCTAGCTTTTATCATTGCGTATCATGGATGATATTTTGTATTTCTATGGTACTTGGCAAATGCATATTAGCTCTGTTGTATTCTGCCTGCTATAGAATGTATCCTGACTTGAGTTTACTCCCATTTTGTTCTTTTACTCATAATATAAAAATAATTCCAGTCCAAATTATTTTAGAAGGTTTCTATAAGAAAATATAAAGAAGAAAATAATGAAGTATTTGCATATACTTCCAAGTACATAAATATTGTAGCAGATATTATTAGAAAACTATTTGAAGATGTTTGTTGGTGCTAATATGTTTTTTCCCCAGAAAAAAGGTGGAAAAGAAATATTGATTCCTCCTCGAGAGTGTATTTTTCTAGGCATGTGTTTTGATTATGTACACGCATATTTCAGAATGTCTCTCCTTTTCTGTAACAAAATTTACATAGACGGCTTCCATTTGAGAAATAGCATCCAGAATCAGTGTTCTTGAGTCTAAAATCTCAGCTTTGCTATAGCTTAAATATGTGATTTGGGGGCAAATTATGGCACTTCACTGAACTTGATATTTTCATCTCTAAAATAAACATGATAAAATCCTCCTCAGTGATGATTCGAGGATTAAATGAGATAACCCAGGGGAAGCACTTAGCATGGAACCTGGCATAGAAGTTGTTGAAAATAAGAATAATCTGAAATAGAGCTTACTTTATCTGATACATAATGGTCTATAAAGTAAGAGGCTGTTGATATGGAGCATTTGTGTGAAAGCAGTTAGACTGTTGGGATATTTTTATACAAAATATGGACTGTCATATTTAAAATACATTGTCAGGTGGCATTCTTTGCTACTTTGGTAAAGAAATAAACATTTCTTTCAAGGATAGGCTTCCTCAGAAAGTAATTAGAGAATTAATTGTAGAGTATAACCTTTGAAATGGCTTAATCTGTGAATAGTAGAATTAAATAGAATCAATACTTTTTGTTCTGTTTCATGGTGCATGATGGGTATTTTAACCTAGAGAGCAAAATCTTTTAAACAATAACTCCTGCTGCTTCCATACACAGGGTATGATCAGTTTAAAAAATTCACTGTTCCAGAGCATTGTTACATAACTGCATTTTAAAATAACTTGGTAAATTTTATGACTGTTATACCAATTAGTTGCTTTGCCAAAATCTTAAGTAAGGAAAAATTAATACTGAAGGATAAAACAATGACTCAGGAGGTTTAAACAGTCAACAACAAGAGTGAGTTCACTCTTGTTACAAATCTCTCTGTCCAATATTGTTGGTTAGTGGTTAAGGCTTCTTTTTTATGGCTTGGATATCTTTTTACCCCTTCTCTCTGTCCAATATTGTTGGTTAGTGGTTGAGGCTTCTTTTTTATGGCTTGGATATCTTTTTACCCCTTCTCTTTATTTTGTGGTACTGGGATGAAACCCAGGGGCTTTCAACCTTTAGGATACACTCCCAGACCTATCTTATATTTTATTTGGAAACAGGGTGTCCCTAAGTTGCTGAAAGCCTCACTAAGTAGCTGAGTCTGGCTTGAAACCTTCGCGATCCTCCTGTCTCAGCCTCCCAAGTGCTGGGATTACAAGCAAATGTAAATGAGGATTGAACTCAGGGACTTGTGCATGCCAGACAAGCCATCTCCCCCTGAATACATCCCCAACCCTGGAGTAGAGACCTCGATATTGGAAGAACTAACTAAAGGCCTTTCATATATTTTTGTGTTAGTTACTACTCTATATATTTTCATTCTCCTTCTGCTTTTTTTCTTTCAGCTGAGAAATTTTATTCTGGAAAATGTTAAATGCCTTGATATAGCTTGTTCACTCATGAAGTTAGTACAGTTCAGAAACCTTTATCAAAGTTACCTAATCTTTCTTTTAGATTCCAACAAAATATAGTTCCAATTTTGAGGTAGAATTTAGGATGAGGCATGGAATTATCATTAATGAATTACTGATTTATTTTATCACATTATTGATTTATTGCTTAAAATGTCATCTTTTCACTACCTCATTATTTTTACGAAGCAAGACTCTGAAACAAGTAGCAAATTATGCCTATCTTGCTAACTACAGCTGGTGACATTCTGTCGCAGACATTGTGGGGGCAATGGTAAGCTTTTGTGAATAAATTGAATTTAAAATGCAAGTCCTTCATATTTTTAAGATACTTTTCTTCTTTGTGCACACCTATGTTATGTATCTCATCTCAGAGTAGTGGTAGAATAATAAAGTTTGGTATATGATCAACTTCTGTCTCTTTATTTAATACCATGAAGATATTTTAAAAGGAAAACAAACTCATAACAGCTTTATAAATTAAAAGTAAACATCAAAGATTGTTGGCAGAACCAGAGGAAATTTATTTCATTAGCAGGAGTAGGTTAGCAAGCATAGTCTTGAATGTCATTCTATTTATTCTACTTTGAGAACCTGAATTGGGCAAATAAAGGGAGTAAGAAAAGGCCCATGCCCAGAGGGGCTGGACAACAGGCAACCATCTCACCAAGGAGCTGGAGTTCTCAGTGTCCCACTATCTCACATTAGCATCTGTATCTCCCGATTATTCCAGAGACTAAAATACCCCAGATATGGTAAGAAAAAGTAGAGAAGAATTGGAAGAGGCATGTGGCATTCACAGAGAAGTGTGGTGGGAGCATGTTAGGGGCCAGAAAATGGCATGTGCTCCTCAGGGTTCTCATTTGGGGAACTCTGCTCTGGCAGTCCAGCCTCTGGCTAGCCACCTCCAATGAGAAGAATATTTGTTAGGAATCCAGATTCTGAAAGCAACCTCGGGGTACGTCAATATGTATTTGAAGTCCTGGTGGCTAAAAAAATCCAAGTACCGTTTTTGTTGCCAGATGCCAATTCTAGTGTCTCGTGATTCATCTCAGTAAAAAGAAGGCATAAAATGAAATAAAAAACAAAGAGGGAGGCACTCTAAAAAGATATAGCAAGATAAAACATTGTTCTGAATATTTAGAAGCAACATCTAGTCCTGAAATGATTTTTTTTTTGCACTGAACAGATGAAGATATTTGTTTAATCTCCTAAAAGGGTACCATGAAGATTCTACCTCTATAGAGACAGAACAAGCTGAAATAAGGCAAAAAATGTAGAAGTTGGTGAAGATGAGAGAAAAGATGAAGAAACCTAAAATGGAGCAAGTAATGAATAAAAATGATGTAGCAGTTTTGAGTAATTCACGCATTCAATGCCCATTCATTAAATATTAAACACCTGCTATGTTTCTGTTCTAGGCACTGAAGTAACAGTAGTAAACAAAACATATTAAGCAGTTATAAAAGATCCACCTAAAGTTTGTAAGGATTATAGTAGAAAATAGTAGCAAAATAGAAATTAAAACACTTAAGGTTGCTAGAAGAAACTTCTAGTGTCATTGATTTTCTTGTAATAATAGTTCAAAAATACAAACATACAAACTTCCTTCTATATATACTCTGATAATTTCAACTTTTTATTTCAAAAAAAGGAAAAGTCCTAATAGTCCTAATAGTATCTAGGCAGAGGAAAAGAAGTTATCTACACTGGAACAAAAAACAAATGGGCCACTGACTTCTTATCTATAACACTATAAATACTGAAGACCATCAGGGCATTACTTCCCATTTAAAGTTTTATGTACTATTATTATACTTCCTTTATGTTAGAAAATGGCAGCCTTTCTTTTAAAACCCTTAATTTTCTTCCTCTTGAAAAGTATATAGTGTGTGGATTTTGCTGAAAGACCCTCACTTATGTAAAGATGTTCAGAAAATAGGAAAATAGGGTACTTCCTTAGGAGACAATTCAGAGATATGGATAAAGACATAAAGAAAGGAAGAAAATCATTAAAATATCAAGACACATATATGTGGATAAATATCAATCATGATCAGGTTAAGTAAGGATTTTGGCCCTCAAAGTAGTGGACATAATAAAAAGGGCTATATCAGTATATTCAATGATGAAGTAACAAGTTATATTCAGCAATAAAACCCTAAATAGTTCAATCATTATGATAACTTGGGAAAATTTTTGAAACAGATTTTTATCCATGAAACAATAAGAAAAATATTACCTTAGTAAATCTCATTGCACTTACCAGGTGGTAAAAGAAAACTTCTAAACTCCCTGAATTCCAGAAATTCTTTGAATATTTGTATGTTGTTTTGGCACTAGTTGTAGACTGGGTAGTCTTATATACTGCTAAATGGAACTATGAAATTATATTGTTTTTATTTGTATAATATAATTATACATAAAATGTATACAGCTTTGGATGTTGGTTTGGCAGCATGTATTAGGAAATTTTAACATTCATACCTTCTGAATGGATTATATCACTACAGAATTTACTCCTTGGAAATAAAGATGCAGATGTTGAAATATATTTATTGAGAGGATTTTAAATTATTTAACAATAGGCCAAAATGTTTATACAATATTGAATAAAGTAAAGGCAACATACAACAATATTTCCATTTCAATTTGAGAAAAATTTACTGGAAGCAAATATACCAAAATATTATCAATAATTATATGAATACTTTGGGATGCCTTCTTTATACTGTTTATTCTTTTTATATCATGCCACTTTTAAATAGAAGAGATAGACGCTTCTGGTTGTTGGTCATGCATATTCTGTTACCATCTTTACTCTTTGTCCTCTTCCTTCTCCCCTTTTACTTTCTTCTCCTCTTTTACTTTCTGTGCATTCAAAGAATGATGAGAATGAATCTTGGAACCAAGAAATGGGGTGCTAGAGTGGGAGAATAATCTGGTTTTACTCTTTGGGTTCTTGCTACTATGTTCCATAAAGTTATCCTAGGTTATTGGGTTCCTCAGTTGGGAAAATATTGAAAAATGACTTTCCTTACTTTTTCCTTTGCAGGAAACACATGAAATTGTGGCAATCAAGAAATTCAAGGATAGTGAAGGTACATTTGTAATTTTTTTCTTCTGTATTAAGTTTTTATAAATGTTGAAGAGGTAGGATTTAGCTGGTTAGACCTCATTCCTGAGATTTTATTTATTTTTATTTTATTTATTTATTGTATGGTACTGGGAATTGAACTCAGGGGCATTTTACCTCCAAGCTACATCCACAGCCCTATTTTATTATGAAACAGGGTATCACTAGGTTGATGACCTGTGATCCTCCTGCCTCAGCCTCCCAAGTACTGGGATTATAAGTGTGTAACACCATGCCTGGCTTGTTCTGGAGATTTTACAGTCATAGTCTCAAAAAGTAGAGATAGCTTTATATATGTGTATGTGTGTGTGTGTGTGTGTGTGTGTGTGTGTGTGTGTGTGTGTGTGGTACTGGGGATTGAACCCAGAGGAATTCTACCTCTGAGTTACACCTTAGCTCTTTTTTATTTTTTGTTTTGAAACAGGGTCTTACTACATTGCTAAGAGTCTTGATACATTGCTGAGGTTGTCCTCCAACACTTGATTCTCCTGTCTCAGCCTCTCAAGTACTGGGATTACAGGCATGTGCCCCCATGCCTGGCACCTTATTTATTATCATACATTGCTTTGAAATATTTAATTCCTTCCATGTGAATATTTTCCTATCTCATATTTGGAAATTTAACTTGTATTTTAAGGTACAGTCAACATTGCAAATCTCGCTCCAAGGGCTTGGTAGAAGTCATCTTACCTGTGATATTTCCAAATATAATTAAAATGAAAAGGCTGCCTTAAAGTAGCCAGTTTGATGGTTCACATAAGTAACAAGTGTTTTGCGAAAGATTTCAGTATTGGATAGTGTGACCTTCAGCTTCTAGTCAGAAATGCAAGGATAAATGAGAGACAGTATCAAGGGAGTGACTATATTTAGAATCTCTCATTGGAAGAATAAAAAAATTTTAGAACTATCATATTTGAAGACCTTGATCACATATCTACACCATTTCAAATGGAATATTAAAATGCTGGGCAAGAAAGTTTAAAAATAAAGTATTTCAGTAGCAGGTCATTAGATTTTATTTATTTATTTATTTAGTGGTATTGGAGATTAAACTCAGGGGCATTCTACCTCCAGGTTAATCCTCTAGCCATTTTTTATTTTATTTTTTTGTTTTATTTTTGAAACAGCCTAACTAGGTTGCCGAAAGTCATGCTACATTGCTGCAACTGGTCTTGAACCTGCAATCCTTCTGTCTCAGTCTCCTAAATACTGCAATTACAGGCATGTACCACATGTCTGCCTTAGTTCATTGGGTTTTAAATCTCAACTCTTGGCCATCCAAAGATAACCAAGTAGAGATTTTTGATCATCAAATTCTACATGGCCTTTAAAAAGCTACAGGCAGTGAGTGTTTCATCAAACTTTTCTGAACAGATAACCCCCCAGTAGATGTATATTATATACTAACCCATTGTCCACACACATGCTATACTATATGTAACTAAAGCAAAAGTGTCACAAACTACTTTATTTTACTAATATAAAGTACTCTATTTTCATTTTTTTCCTATTCATATACATTACTATTGTGACATCAGATACATTGATTATACCACTAATGAGTCACAGCTTGTCTTTTGAAAACCAGTGGTCTAGGGGTAGTCGGAAGTATAAAGCTGGCTGGTCGTGGTGGTACATACCTGAAATCCCAGTGCTTAGGAGGCTGAGATAAGAGAATGGGGAGGTTGGAGCCAGCCTTAGCAACTTAGAGGCTCTCAGTAACTTAGTGAGATCCTGTTTCAAAATAAAAAAAATAAGGCTGGGGGTGTAGTTCAGAGGTAGCATGCCTCTGGGTTCAATCTCTAGCACCCCCACACACACACAGAGAAATAGGAAGATAGCCATCATCACCTACCATCTTCAACACACATTATTAAGTACTGTAAGACACCAGCTTATATTTATGAAGTTTCATCACTCTCACCTCAGAGACTTAGCAAACATGAAATAATAAAAAGGGCTTGCTAACAAAAAAAAAGCCCCAGGAAAGAATCAGTAGTATTTGATGTAGCTGAACTCTGATGTACTGGTTATTTGGAGCACATGCATATCAGCTGGGAACTTTAGCAGCCATTGTGAGAGCAGCCTTAAAGGAAAGCAATGAAAAAATGCATCCAGCTTATTTTGGGCTAAGGAGCGGGGGTGTGTGTGCTTCAAACACTGTGCCTATGGTCTAACGGAAACAGTAGCCCTCAGCCAACACACTGTGACACCATTGGAAATGAGCTCTTTGAGCAAAGACTTTGAGCTAATGACAGGTGGCCCAGAGACAAATGGTAATCTCCTAAAAAAAGAGTGCTTGCAACAGTATATCAAAGCACAAAATTCACATGTGTATCGAGGCTTCTGGCAGCGCATTCATCTTTCAGGGCACATCAGCAGGCATCAGTTACCACCAAAATAACAGTCGTCATCAATTTTTTAAAAAGTACAATCTAGGCCACATATGCCATTGCTTTCTTATAAAACTAAGTACCATATTCTTCACAATCTCTATCTTGTGCAAAATTAGACATACACAATTATATTAGCTACAATTATATGACATATTTTATCAGTTATAACTTCAGAGTGACAATAAAATATGCATCTGCAGAAATTTGTTGAGCACTGAGCCAGATGCTGTAAAAGGGTCATAAAGATAACTCAAGTGTGGGTACTTTCAAGAAATGGACAGAACTGGAGGACATTATGCTAAGTGAGATTAGTCAGTCACAAAAAGTAAGAAATCGGATGCTTTCCCTAATATGTGAAAGCTAAGGTGAAATGGGTGATCCGAGGATCTCCAGGTGAAAAAGGAGATCCTATAGAGAAGTAAACAAGGCAACCCAACTGAGGGGGTGGGAGGGGGAAGAAGGAAACTCTCTGAACACTTGATGTACTTAAACAAACATATAGATGTCAACCACTAAACCAAGCATGGGAAGGAGGGGTGGGGAGTGAATGGGGTGGGGATGGAGTAGGGTCTAACTGGACAATGTGTACATGTATGTCTACACAAGTTTTCTATCCCATTATGATATATGAATACATTAAACTAATAAATAATAATAATAAATCTTATGACCTAATAGTAAAATTAAAATTTGTAAATAAAAATAATAAGCTGGACTTAGTGACACACACTTGTAATTACGGTACTTGGAAGGCTGAGACAGGAGGATTACAGGTTCATGGCCAGCCTCAGCAGCTTAGCGAGCCCCCCCCCCCACAATTTAGTGAGATCCTGTTTCAAAATAAAATATAAAATATGGCTGAGGGTGCTCAGAGGAAGAATGCTCCTGGGTTCAGTCCCCAGCACCACAAAATATATAAATAGGTGAATACAAATAAGTAATAATAAAAACAATAGAAAACAGTGCCTAAATAAAGACATGGAACTTGGATCATTTTGGGGTGGAGATATTATGTCTAGCTCTGACATCTAGGAGGACATGTATAGTCTAGACCTGGAAAACATTCGATCTGCCTTATTTGACTGAGTCATCAAAACATCAATTTGTTCTGCCCACATTTCTGCTAGTCTGTTAGAGCTCACCATTCCTCACTGGCACTCAGTCTTACACCAATTCCACCTTGCTAACGTCCACCTACATACACCTACACACACTTCTAGAAGAACACTTCCAAAACATTTCTTTGATAGAATTTGAAGACGTATCCAATTATTCATAAGTATTGTAATTGCAGTCCTATTATAGGACCACTTTCCTACTGTTTTCAGTTCTCCCTGGGAGACCTCCAGTCCTGTCTTCTCTGTCTCTTACCATTTCCCTCTGCCAGAGTTGTGTAATGGAAAACAAGAGCACATGTCTGGTGAACAACCCTTTTAGAGTGTGGGATGTACATAGTTTTGTATAGGTGAAGATGTCTATTCAACTCCCATGTAAACTATTTAGTTTTGAATCACTTTATTATCTTAAATTTCATTCAGATCTATTATAATAAAAGTGTCATAATATTGTTGCCCTTATTGTCACATAGCTCTCATTCATCACTTTTATTAGTTACTCTGAAAATAGAATTTTGATAGTGTGATAGTGATTATTCTAAACCTAGTATTTAAAAATCTTTGTGATGTTAATGATAGATTCTATAAAAACAGTGTTAAACTGAAATAGGATCTGTACTTGATCTGACCCACATTGGAGCCAGTAAACTATTCTTTAAGTGATATCAAGGGATATTTAGTGAAAATATATATTACCTTCCGGTAGAGTTGAAAGATTATAATATCCTACTGTTTTGTTAAATTCTTATGAATCCACAAATTTGTGTTAAACCATTTTTATGGCATTGGGGATTAAATCCAGTGCATCCTACCTATGAACTATACCCCCAGCTCTATTTTTAATTGGTTTGTTGTAATCATACATCTTAATGGAGTACAAGATGGTAGAGGCATATATGTACATATCACTCACCAACCCTATTTTTATTTTTATTTTTTAAATTTTGAAACAGAGTTTCACTAGGTTGCAGTAGGCCTAAGTTGCTGAGGCTGGCAGTGAATCTGTGATTCTCCTGTCTCAGCCTCCTTAGTATCGAAATTTACAGTTGTGTGCCACCATGCCTGGCTTGTATAAAAACCTTTTTGAGATTATATTTAAAGGTAGACCACTATTTCACTCAAGAGATCCTTATTATACCAAGATAATTGATCACTAATTAAAATGAGTACCAAAATGTCATTGTAAATAAAAGGTTATATTGAAAAAGATGAAACTAAAGTTATAAAAATAAGTTTACTTTATAGTCATGATGCCAACTATGTGCTAGAAGAATGTTCTTAGAAGAATCAAGTGTTATCATTTTGGTAGGAAGAAAAATTTTCACAGTAAAATTGAACAATAGGCCAATGAATGACGTCCACAATAAAAAGAGGATCATTTAAAGAATTTACAAAAGGCTTTGTCAGTTTTTCTTCATTTTTTATATTCTCATCTTTCTCTCTTTATCTTTTTTTTGGTTCTCTATCAGATCATTCATCAGTTTCTGTGCCTGTGATTTTCCCTGAAAGACTTTGATACCTTGGGTGGGAACAAAAAGTCCTGTTAAAAAGAAGGCATGTGAGCTAAGGGTGTAGCTCAGTTTTAGAGTATTTGCTTAGCATGATTAAGGACCTGAGTTCAATCCCTAGCAACACAACCCCTGCCAAAAAAAAGGACAAAAATTTGAGATTGCTTCATGAGTTGGTTTTTGTCTTATTTTGATGACTTCTGGTCCTTGACATGCCATTATAAATTTTGAGTCTCAAATAGTGATTTTTTAGCGATGCCTTGAATGATGGCATTATAAATTTGTCTATTAACATAAGTTTTCACAGAGGGACATTAACTATTTAACACCAAACCAATCAGAAATCTTCATGTAATTACTTTTGCTCATTGTTTAAATTTTATCAGAAAAGGAAAGAAGTGACCACAGACTATAAAGATATTAGAGATCCTTATTTAAAAGGTTCTTTTCAGACTATGTATAATTAGAAATTTAGACTAATTTTCCTACACTTCCCATAACTTCAGTCTTGTACAGCAGGATTTGATGTTCTGATGATAATCATCTGTCACTGTTAGATCATCATTCTCACTCATAGGCTTGTACAAGTGCATGCTGCCCCAAATTCATTAAATAATCAAAGAGCATTGATTTAAGCCATATAATTTTTTTGGTGGTACTGGGGTGAAACCCAGAGGCTTTCTACCTCCGGGCTATACTCCCAGACCTATTTTATATTTTATTTGGAAACAGGGTTTCACTATGTAGCTGAGGCTGGCTTCGAACCTGTGTGATCCTCCTGTCTCATCCTCCCAAGCGTGGGGATTACATGCATGCACCACTACACCCGGCTAGGCTATATAATTTTGGACTAGCAAGAATTAAAAATATTGTCGGAGCTGGTATAGTAGTGTACTTCTGCAATCCCAGTACTTAGGAGGTTTAGATTAGGGTTGCAGGTTTGAGACCAATGAAAAGTAACTTAGTGAGACCCTGTTTCAAAATAAAAATAAAAAACAAATTGAAAGGTAACTTAGTGAGACCCTGTTTCAAAAAAAAAAAAAAATTGAGCTAGCCAGGCATGGTGGTGCATGCTTGTAATCCCAGGACTTGGGAGGCTAAGACAGGAGGATCTGGTTTCACAGCCAGCCTTAGCTACTCAGTGAGATCCTCTGCAACTTAGTGAGATGCTGTTTCAAAATAGAGAATAAGAAATAGGGCTGGGGGTATATCTCAGAGGTAGAATGTCCCTAGGTTCAATCCCCAATCCCCAGCACCACAAAAAATTGGGCTTGAGTATATCTCAGTGGTAGAACATCCCTGAATCAGTCTCTCTTCTCTCTCTTCTCTCTCTCCTCTCTCTCCTCTCTCTCCTCTCTCTCTCTTTCTCTCCTCTCTCTCCTCTCTCTCTCTCTCTCTCTCTCTCTCTCTCTCTCTCTCTCTCTCTCTCTGCCTTACTTTAGGAAAACCTTTGGTCTGGAATTTATTTTTGACTCACATTTGGATATTCCTTTTGCTTCTCTGGATTTTTTCATTTTTCCTTAAATATACAAGCAATGAGATTAGGAAACGTTCTTCCTACTTTTCACTGAGCCTCAGTATATGACAAGGAAGCTGACTCCAGGAAAATGTACAGCAGTCCATGTTTAATGTGGAATTTAGAGATTGTTTTCTGCCTTTATACCAGATAAAAATGCTTGCATTTTATATTCTGCTGCTGATTATGGTTTCTATAACTATTTTTCTTTTGGGATAGACATATGTATTCTCAATTATTAGAAAATATTTAATTGATCATCTATTCTTTCCTCCAATTTATGTTATACTTACTTTTATCCAGACACTACAGAACTATTCTGATCTTTTCTTTTGTATATTGATACAAAACCAGAATTCATAATCTTGAGTCATTAAATTCAAGAACCCAAATTCTCTGTAAGAGAGGCCTTGAAATAAAATTTCTATCCCTTGATTAGACAAAGAATTTGATGAACTGAGCTTGAACATTTTGGCTTGTCACGATTTCACCACACTTTCTTTTCATGCACAAAATGGGTTTCTTTCAAACCTCAGGGATTCTTCTAAGATTTGATGACCATTTTGTACTTTTTGTGATTTCATAAATTTTCACTTTCATTTTTGAAGGGTTTTCATCTTTTTTGGTACATAAAACAGTAGCACCAGCATTCCAACCTCTCTGAGCACGTAAATTACCCTGCTGCTCATGTCCCTTCTTCAATCAGGACAGCCAGAATCAAACATGGTGCCCCTATGGTTTTGAACAAGGATGGATTGACTTTTCTTTTTCAGTATATCTGTTTAAAGGTCTGTTTTGGAGGCCTCTTTGGCTACACAAAAATGTCAGGTTTGTGATTTCATAAAGTAGGTTACAGCTATTTCTGGATTTCTTTTCTAAGCCCACAGTTCTTTAAAAATAGAGTTATAATAGAGTTTCTGCTCATCTTTAGTTTCTTCTTTTCATTGCTTACTTACCTTTGAATTTCTTTTGCTTCTATGATCTTTCTTCCTAAAAACTGTTACCTTTATTTTAGTGAATCTCTCTTGACTTTTAGGTGTGTTAATTTGCCTCACTGGTAAGCCTCTGGAAGTGGGTCACATTTTTGTTTGTTCTTATTAACATCCCTCTTTCCTTATTGTGTTACTTAGTCCTCACTTAGTGGGGTTATGTATTTATATGCACATAACTTTGTCACAGTTGCTCCTGCCTTCACTGAACTCCCTCAGTGGTAACTGATAATGACCTTGGCCAACATGCACACAGGCGGCTATTGTGTAGAAGGGCTACCTCACTTGAAGAGACTTTTGTAATAATTCATTATATCCCCAGCCTCAATTTACAGATGATGAACTTGTATGTGATTAACGGAGACTAAAATACAGAGCTGGGATCTTCATTGAGTTTTTCTTCCACCTGTACTATGCAACTTGACCACATGGCCTTAGCAGCAATTCAGGTGGCCAAGTCGAATGGCAGAGCATATGCCTGGACCAGTCTCAGTCTCCCTACAGTACACTCACCCTGAAAAATTTAGCTCTTATCGAGCTTTGAGTTTTTCATTTGTGAACTGGAAGAGCTAGTATAGGTAGAGAACCCACAAGCCACAAGGATTATTGCAACTAAAAGAGCTCACTAGAAGGGGAGGGACACAGTGATTTTAGCCAGGTGTGGTGGCACACATCTGTAATCCCAGTACTTGGGAGGCTGAGATAGGAGGATCACAGGTTTGGGGCTAGCCCCAGCAAGTTAGCAAGACTCAGCAACCTAGTGAGACCCTGTTTCCAAATAAAATAATGAAAAAATAGGGCTGGGATATAGCTCAGAGATAGAATGCTCCTGACCCAATCCCCAGCACCAAAAAAACAAGAGCAAAACCAAAAAACAATCCACCACCACCAACAGTGATTTTTGTGGTCACATCAGTGGGTTGCACTATCCCCTTAAAAATCCACCTCACTGTTGGAGGCTGTGACAGGAGGATCGTGGTTCACAGTCTCAGCTACATAGTGAGGCCCTCTACAACTCAGTGAGACCCTGCTTTAAAATAAAGAATAAAAAATAAAGCCAGGGGTGTATCTCAGAGGGAGAATGCCCCTGGGTTCCATCCCCAGTACCAGGAAAAAAAATCGACCTCACTGAAGTGCATTGCTACTTTTTTAATTTTTAATTTTTTATTATTTATAAGTGGAACAAATTGAAAGTGGTGTACATTTAGATTATCCTTCATGCCCTTCCTCCTCCATTTCCCTTCCCCCTTCCCAATAGAGAGTGTCCAAGTTAACCATGTTATATTTATACTATTACACATATTCATATGTAGCCCCTCCATTGAACAACCTCAGCTTTCTTCCTCTCTTCTCTTTTCATTCAAGCTTTGCTGAGATTTCCCCCCATCATCTGGAGTCCCTCTGGTATTATCACTACTCCCTAGCTTGGGCATATTAGAGAAAACATATGTCCCTTCTCTTTCTGTGCTTGACTAATCTCACTTAACATAATGTTCTCCAGTTCCTTCCATCTTCTTGCAAATGCTATTATTTTATCCTTCTTTATAGCTGAATAGAATTCAATTGTGTGTTGTATTTCCCATAATTTTGCAATCCATTCATCTGTTGATGGAGATCCAGGTTGGTTCCATATTTTGGCTATTACGAATGTGCTGCTATGAACATGGGTATGCATATGTTAGCGTAGTTCTTTGATTTCAACCCCTTTGGAAAGATACCCAGGAGTGGTGTAGCCAGATCAAATGGTGGATCTATTCTCATTTTTCTAAGGAATCTCCACACTGATCTCCATAGTGGCTGAACTACTCTGCACTCCTACCAACAGTGTGAAAGAATTCCCCTTATCCCACATCCTTGCCAGCAATTGTTGTTGTTTGATTTCTTCATGTTTGCCACTCTGATTGGGGTTAGATGGAATCTCAGTATAGTTTTGATTTGCATCTCCCTGATGGCTATAAATGCCCAATAGATACATGAAAAGATGTTCTGCATTACTACTTTTTGCTTCTCCAAGGAGAGAAGCATGTTGAGGTGGAGTGTGTGCTCCATCAGCTTCTCATTTGGTGACGCAGTTTTCATGATAAAGGACAGGACAGACTAAAAACCTTAAAAGTACCTCAAGAGAGAAAATTATAGGATGTTCCAAGTAACGAAGAGTGCACATTATGCTTGCACGTCAAACTTTAATAACTCCATTTCCTGCCTGCTCCCATTTATTACAATCTTAATGCCTGAGTGCTTACCTGGACCTGTAATGCCTATGGCTGGCATAAAGTAAAGAAGCCTTCATTTCCTAGAAGAGGCTGCTCGAATTAGGTTGTTTTGGCACTACATGCTAGGTGATTTAGTACACTTCATTTTGAAGGGTCATTTATCTTTTTTCTTTATAACCATTGTTAATTGAAGTCAGTATAGAGTTGAATGGTGTATATATAACAAAGTAGTGTAATTCAGTGGGATTTAGGCATATAGTGAGTAAAATTTTCTTATGTAGTACTAGATATTGAACCCAGGGGTGTTCAGCCTCTGAGCCACACCCCAGCCCTAATTTTATTTTGAAACAGGGCCTCGCTAAGTTGCTAAGGCTAGCCTCCAACCTGTGACCCTCATGTCTCAGCCTCCTAAGTACTGGGATTATAGGCATGTACCACCATGCCTGGCAATAAGTTTTTTTAATAAAGCAATTGTAAATTACTAGATTTGGTAAGTCCACTAGATTTAGAGGAGGGATGTTTATTTATTTACTGATAAAAATTTAAGTGGCTTGCACAAGGTTATATGTCATACTGTTAGTTGGTTAATAGACCAAATCGAAAATCTCTGTAATCTTGTTCCATGTTCTTTCTATTAAAACTGTTCCAATTGAGCCATTCTGAGGTGGCTTTATCCACTACCAAAGTGAAACTGCCATGGACTGATAATACAAAGCACCCTTTTTTCACTTCCTCTAGTGCCAAGATTTCACCAGCATTTGATTAGGGAAGATATACCAGCTGTGTTTATTTAGTGGCTTTGTATCGAACTCCACAATAGATTATGGACCCTCTTAAGGATTTTACACACATGCATGCACACACACGTGTGCATCTACACACGCAGACACATACAGAGTACTATTAGTTCGGTGGGTCTTCCAATTTTATAGTCACATATTGTTGAATCAACCAGGATCAGTGGTGAATGAGGGAAAATAAATTAAGGTTGTTTTATTACTTGATAAGCAGCCCTTTCAAAGTTCTCAAGAGAAGTCTGAAAGCACTCTGCTCAAAACTAAGAGGGCCATGTTCCTATTGCTTGCCATCCCATCACTGCTGCCCCCAGTCTGAAATGAGGAAGAGCAAATCCTATATGAGCAAATATCTCCTCGTGTCCCTACCTGAAGCATTTGCATAGCATAGGAAATCTTTATGAAATTTGCCTCTTTGTACCAGGTACAGTCCTGGGTGGCTGGATATATATAGTTGAACAGAAGAACTTAGTCTTATCTTTGTAAAGCTTTCAGTTTATCAGGGATGGTCACACAGATGGTAAACTAGTCAGCAATAAATATATAGGTTGAAGCTAGATGTGGTGGTGCATGCTCATAATCCCAGTACTTGTTGAGGCAGAGACAGTAGGATTTGGGGCTTGGGGCCAGCCTCAGCAACTTAGTGAGGTCCTCAGCAACTTACTAAGACCCTGTTTCAAAATAAAAAAGTAAAATAGGGCTGGGAGTGTAGCCAGAGGTAGAGCCCCTTGGTTCTATTCCTAGTACCACAAAAACAAAACAACAACAAAACTTGCATATACATGTTCAGCTTCACCAATCTGAAAAACTAAAATCTAAAATGCTTCTAAATCTGCAACTTTCTGAATGCCAACCTTCTGCCACAAGTGGGAATTTGCACACTTCACCTCATTTGACAGGTTGCAGTACAAACTTAAGCACACCAAAAATACTGTATAAAGTTACTCTTAGGCTATATGTATATATAAGGTGAATGTGAAACATAAATGAATTTCATGCTTAGGTTTATCTCCCAACCCCAAAATAGATATCTCATTATATATGTATGTATGTGTATGTGTATGTGTGTGTGTGTATGTGTGTGTATATATATATATATATATATATGTATCCAAAATCTGCTTCCCAGCATTTCAGTTAATGGATACTCTACCTAAATCAAGAAAACTGGTGGGGGCAGCCTGTGAAATAAAAGCCTAGATTACTGTGATAAAGGATTGGGGCTATTGCCCATTTTGCTCTACGATCTGGGAAACAGTCATCAGGAATGATATTTGAACAAAAACCTCAAGGAGCCAGTAGCCCTATAGCTGGGCTAGTTGAGCGAACATTTGGTGCACAGGGAACAAATGCAAAGGCCCTGTTGTTGAAAAATTAAGGCTAGAGCTGTGTTGGCAACTGAAATACTAAGATGAGGGAGAGGAGAGGGTTCCTGATACAGCGTCACTTGGAGCCTGCTGGTGGCCCCCAGACTGTGGAAGCTAGAGCCACTGCCACACTCCAGCAGTCATAGAACACTACTTCTCTGGCTCAGCCCCAATTTGCAGAACTCATCCTTTGTCCCCTAAGCGCCTTTGGATTGTCCCCTGATTGCTTCTTACCCATCCCCTCCACTGCCAGGTGGTGTCTACTGTCATATTCTTTCTCGTGCCACAGGGCTAGGTTGCTGCTTCTGCTGGCGATGGCCTCTGGCTCTCGTCTTCCCACAGGCTATGCCTCTGTCCTTTCCTGATTTATGTTTCCCAGCATTCTTTGACAGTGGTTTGGCTGAAGTAGAATACTTCGATTATGTAACAAGTCCACAAAGGAGCATTGACTTTATGTTCCCTGTTTTGTTACAGATGCTCTAGTGCCACAAAGCTTCTGCTGCCACTACTGTCTCTTCTCTAAACTCAGTTCCAAAGGGAGTCAAGAGGAGGGCTAGGACACAATAGAAGCTGAGAAGCACTCCTGGCTTTGCACTTGGCTTCCCTTCCCCCCATTTACCCCTTCCCCTTCTGTGTACCTTGATTATAAAGGGTGTCTTCTTAGAAGTCCCCCTGTCCCCAAGCTCTAATTTCTTCCTCCTTGGACTTGAAAAAAATGCCTAGATATGTGGGTCACACAACTTAACTCCTCAAGTAGGATTCTTCGGTTCCTTTCTCTTGGGGCCAAATGTGGTTTGGAATTCATAACTCTGGGTTGTTTAAAGTAGAAATATGACATGTTACATAGCACCCTGTAATCAAGTAGTATTTCTGTAGCCCAATATATGAATATTCATATTAGGTGGGATGAACAAGGAACTTAAGTGGTTTCATATTAGTTCAGTTTTGCCTCTAAATGGATTTGTCACAGATTTAGAAAAGGTTTTAGTTTTTAGACTCGTTAAGGGATTTGGAATTGTAGGTGAGGGACTATGAACTTGTACATACATATATATGAATACCTATAGACTGAATTTACCAGCTATGCCTGAAGTTATCATAGAAAGTCATTTAAAATGAAATAGTAGTTAGATGCAGTGGCACTTGCCTGTAATCCCAATACTTGAGAGGCTGAGACAGGAAGATTACAGGTTTGAGGATAGTTCATGATGACTTACCAAGACCCTGTTTCAAAATTAGATAATTTAAAAAGGGCTAGGGGTATATTTCAGAGGTATAATGCCCCTTGTTTTAATCCCCAGTTCCACAACTATATATAATATGAAATATTAGCCTCTCTGTCCCCTACCCATCAATTCCGCACAGTCAATGTGACTTCTATCCTGCTGTGGAGGTTATCATGAGTGAAGTTGATGATATGGAAGGTTGGATATTGGTTCAGCATAAGTCCCCCATCCCAGAACAGCTACACCATCTGGGATGGACAGATGGACATGCCACAGGAAGGCAGCAGGACCTTACAGCAGCTGCTGTGCAGAAAGAAGATCAGGCACTCCAAGAATTCCCTGCAATTTGGCTAGGAGCCGCATTGTGAATGCCTGGCGCACGACCTCTGCGCACTGAGGTGACTCACATGCAGCCTGAGGAAGAAAGTGCTCTTTTAAGCTAAAGCTCAAAGCCACCCTTAAAGACATCGCCTGCTACAGATGCAGGCGGCAGAGAGGCTCCTCTGCACACTGATACAGTTGACTCTGATGACTCCTTGAAATGCCTTCTTCCCTGGTATGAAGTGTTAAAGTGACAGTGGATTCATATTTTGTTTCCATAAATCTGTGTTCTTACATGTACACTTTATAGTAAGGAATATAAGAAAATGTAAGCAGAAAACGAGGCACATGCTGGTCAAGAAAACATTTTCTTCTTTAGATTTCTTATTCTCAATTATTTCAGCAAGAAAAATTTGTTATTCAAGCTAGGCTTGGTGGCACACACCTATAATTCCAATACTTGGGAGGCTGAGGCAGGAGGATTGAAGTTTCAAGGCTAGCCTCAGCAGCTTAGTGAGACTGTGTCTCAAAATAATAAATAAAAAGGGCTGGGGTTATAGCTTGGATGTAAAATGTCCATAGGTCTAATCCTTAGTACCAACCATTTCATATTCCATCCATTAACTTCTTAAGCAAAAGTGCCCAAAGTAGAAGGTGAAATTGAGATGTTTCTGTGTTTGGAAGCTTTAATTTTCTTCTCTTCATCAATGTTTACATTCTAGAAAATGAAGAGGTCAAGGAAACGACTTTACGAGAGCTTAAAATGCTTCGTACACTCAAACAGGAAAACATTGTGGAGCTGAAGGAAGCCTTTCGTCGGAGGGGGAAACTGTACCTGGTATTTGAATATGTTGAAAAAGTAAGTCATCAATCACTATTCTGTAGACCTGCTTGGCCATTTCTGCTATTTTTGAAGAAAGTGTTATTGTTTAGTATGACTTGTCACTGGACTCTTCATCTGAGGACTCAAAAATGAAAATACTATCTATAATCACTAGAAGTCCTGAAATATACTTAAGGATTTTTAATGAGTTAATAGTGTAAAGATAATCTTAAGTTTAAACTATGCTTACTTGGTTTCTGAAGACTTAGGCTCTGTGTCCGACAAGTTATCTTTAGACTTGATTTATTTTAATAAAACTGAAACAAAGCTTCTAAAGGAGAGCCAAGTAAATTGACAGTGATGGTACAGGATGGTAGAAGTATGTGTCAGATCCCACGCAAGCATAGACAGGAGTCTGAATCAGACTGAGGGTGGTAAACGATCAAACGAAGCAGTCTCTTGTGATTGCCAGTGCTTTCGTTTTCTTGGAGGGAAGGATAATGCCAGTAGGCCTAAGGTGAGGCTCGAGGCAGTGGATAAGACCAGGAATGAGGAATTGGAAGCATGGGGAAAAGGAAGAAAAGTAGACATTGTTCCAAGTGTCTGCATATTTGCCTTAGCATTTAAAAAAAGTCAAATTGTTAGTGACAGTTTCAGAGTTTTGTTTTGTTTTTTGTTTTGTTTTGTTTTTTAGTTTTGTGGGGTTTTTTGTTGTGTTTTCTTTTTTTTTGTTTTTTGTTTTTTTTTTTACATTGGGGATTCAACCCAGGGGTGCTCTACCACTGAGCTACATCCTCAGCCCCCCCCCCCTTTTTTTTGGTGTTACTGGAGATGGAACCCTTCTACATCTAGGCTACACATCCAGACCTATTTTTTATATTTTATTTGGAAACAGGGTCTCTTAAGCCATCCAGGCTGGCTTTGAACCTGCACGATCCTCCTGTCTCTGCCTCCCAAGCACAGGGATTACAAGTGTGCACCACCACACCTGGCATCCTCAGACCTTTTTAATCTTTATTTTGAGACAGGATCTCAAACTCTTAAGTTGCTGAGGTTGGTCCTGGTCCCATCTCGGAGTGACAGTTTTAATGTTACCCTAAGTGCAAATGCATGCTGCAGTCATCAATGCGGGGTGCCTTGGAATTTTTGGAGAGCAGCTGACCATCCAGAGTTGGTAATGGTCAAGAACTTCTACTAATAATATTAGAAGAAATGAGCCAAAGGAGCCTTTTAGAGGTTTCCTAGATGAGTAATTAGGTGGATTCTGTTGATTTCCTATTGCCATGACCTAATGGAGATTGAAGTTGGCGAGGTTTTTGTTTGCTTTAGGTCAATTCCCAGATGCTTTTTGTGTCATAAATGGCAGGATGTCACTGCCATTGTCACCATTCAATGAAAAGCAGTGTTGTCTAGATGCATGACCAGAGCCGGGCGTGGTGGCGCACGCTTGTAATCCTCACACTTGGGAGGCTGAGACAGGAGGATCGCACGGGTTTGAAGCCAGCCTCAGCTACTTAGTGAGGCTCTCAGCAACTTACTGAGACCCTGTTTCCAAAAATAGGTCTGGGAGTATAGCTGGGAGTATAGCCTCTGGGTTCCACCACCAGTACCACACACACACACAAAAAAAAGATGAATGACCAGTAATGCAACTTGGAATTCATTTAACCATTATAAAATAGTTTGTGAAATAAATCATGTATATGTAATAATTTTATATTATTCACAAAATTTGAAAAATAATAGGTTCTTTGTCATTTTTTTCAATTTGGTGGTACTGAGGTTCCTGGGAACCATTCTACCACCAGGCTACACTCCCAGACCTATTTATTTTTATTTTTATTTTTATTTTATTTTTAAACAGGATCTCTTAAGCCAGCAAGGCTGGCTTCAAACCTGCGTGATTCTCCTGTCTCCACCTCCCACGCGCGGGGATTACAAGCGTGCGCCACCACGCCCGGCTCTTTGTCATTTTTAAACCACTGCTTTGATGTTTCTTTTCCAAAATCTGTTTTAAATTTCTTTCTTTTTATCAATTTTGGTGGTTTCCCTAAAGTGCTTTCCCTACCAAAATAAAACAAAATTTGATTTTACAAAAGTGATAAGAGCTAGATGTGGTGATGCACACCTGTAATTCCTAGTGTTTGGGAGACTGACACAGGAGGATCTCAGGTTCGAGGCCAGCCTCAGCAACTTAGTGAGGCCCTTAGCAAATTAGCGGGACTGTCTCCAAATAAAAAATAAAATAGAGCTGGGAGTGTAGCTCGGAGGGCGAATGCCCCCTGGGTTCAATACTTAATACTATAAAGACTGATATGAAAAATATTTCTCTGCTAGAGTCCTAGGGAAAATTGGATGCTCTTCATTTCTTAGTTATCACAAATGAATCATGTAGTTTATAGCTTTCACTGCCAAAATAATAAGCTTTTGACAAATCTAGTATTTCAGTTTATCTTTTTTATTTCTGTTCTATTTATGGTGATCATGATAAATAACACTTTAGTATAATAAATAGAGAAATCACCTCTGTGTGTTTGCTCATGGGGAGAGGCTATTTGGCATGTCTGAGGTCTCTGCAGGTAAGTGGCAAGGCTGCTACTAGACCTGCATTCTGACATCCAAGCTGGGCTTCTGCCTTGCCCCTGTGGTTCTTAAAGGAAAGGTGATTGTTACACTTGTCCATCAGTGGCAATGCCCAACAATCAAGTGAGTTTCAGAAAGATGCTTCAAAACGTAGGGTGTTGGTATCAGAGACCCAGAACTAGAGTTTCTTATATAGGATATTATATAAGGAGTTACAATAGGAGTTTCTTAATCACATACAAATACAAACGTAAGCAGACAGGTCTGATATGGCGGCTCTGCTCCACAGTTGTAGGAACTTCTTCACTTGGACTACCTCTGCCTCTTAGCTCCACCAGTCCTGAGATGTGGCTCTTGCCCTTAAGGTCAGTATAGACCTCCTGCTGTCATGGCCCATTGGCCAAAATGTAGTTGCATGGTCACACTAGCTGCATGGCAGAGAGGAAATGGACACTTCATTCTGAGACACCTAGGTCTCCACTTAAAAATGGTACTCTTATGGAGGAAGAGAAGACTAGCTATCAGTGGGCAATATCTCTGTCACTGAAGAACCAAAGAAGAAATACAATGTGAAAGATAATGATTTATATTACAAAGCCCTCTTATTTCTCCTGTGTATTTGGGACCTCCTGTGTTAGCTGAAAAAGTGAGTGCAACACAACCTTCAGCCAGGCATGGTGGTACACATCTGTAATCCCAGTACTTGGGAGGCTGAAGCAGGAGGATTACAGGTTCAAGGACAACCTCAGCAATTTAGAAAAACCCTCACCAACATGTGCGTCCCTGTTTTAAAATAAAAAGGGCTAGAGGTGGAACTTGGAGGTAAAATGCTCTTGGGTTCATTCCCCAGTACAAAAAAAAAAAAAGAATCATGAAAAACAATGTATATGTTCCTTTAACATTTTATTTTAACTCAAAGCATAAATACATATTTTCCATTCTTAGGAAGTAGGTCAGCTGGGCACGGTGGTGCATGCTTATAATCCCAGCATTTGGGAGGCTGAGACAGGAGGATCACGGTTTACAGACAGCCTCAGCTACTAATTAGTGAGGCCCTTGGCAACTCAGCAAGACCCTATTTCAAAATAAAGAATGAAATATAGGGCTGGGGGTGTAGCTCGGGCGTAGTATGCCCGTGGGTTCCAGCTCCAGTACTGCAAAAAAAAAAAAAGAGAGAAAGAAAGAAAGAAAGAAAGAAAGAAAGAAAGAAAGAAAGAAAGAAAGAAAGAAAGAAAGAAAGAGGTCAAGGGCTTTTGTATGTTGCTCTTCTGATTGAAATTCTGATTGGTTTTTCTCATATACATCTTACCTATAAAACATCCATAAAATGAAGCAAAAGCTCAGAAGCACTTGCAGTGCAATCTTTTTTACTGTCCTTTAGTATTTATGCTTATTACCACCAGCACCCATTTCTTGCCAGTGTTTTATAGATGTGTAACTCAACTTTGATTAGATAATAATATTTTTTATGGGTTTCCTTTAAGTCTTTCTGAAGTATACTACTTTTATTTTGTTACATACAGCAAATCTTTTTTTAACAAAAACATTATTTTCATTGTGATATATTTAATTAAAATAAAAAACTGGATGTAGTGGCAAACACCTGTAATTCCAGTACTTGGGAGGCTGAGATAGGAGTATCATACGTTCAAGGCCAGCCTCAGAAACTTCATGAGACTTTGTTTCAAAATAAAAAAGTTTAAAAGTTGGGAGTATAGCTTGGAGGTAGAGGGCTCCTGGGTTCAACCCGCAGTACCGATAATAGTAATAATAATAAGAAGAAGTATATTTGTTATATACAATTATAAGAATAAACACAACTTCTCATTTTAAGTATACAACTTAACTAGTGTGAACAAAATTGTGAGGCTGGATTAGAGCACTGGTTTTCCACCTTTCTGGTGTCAAGATTCCTTTTTTGGGGGGAAGGCTTGGTACTGAAGATTAAATCCAAGGCCTCCTGCATGCTAGGCAGGCACTCTGCCATTGAGCCATATCCTCAGCCCTCCTCCCTTTTTTGAGACAGGGTCTCACTAAGTTGTCCAGGCTGACCTCAGACTTGTGGTCCTCTCAGCCTCCTTAGTAGCTGGAATCACAGGTGTGCATCACCATGCTCGGCATCCTTAGGGTCTCCTTAACACTCTGTAAGATATTGAAAACCCTCAGAACTTTTTATTTGTGTGGATTTTATCTATTAACGTTTCTCATATTAGAAAGCAAAACTAGGCAATATGAAATTATTCATTTTGGATTTGGGGTTATGGTAATGATAAAGCCCTTGCCTAGCATGCAGATGGCCCTGAGTTTGATCTCCAGCACCACCCAAACTATAACCATTTTAAAATAGCACTACCGTTAACATAAACACGTTGGAATGTCAGTCATTTTCTCAAAGAAAAATGGTATTCCACCAAGAAGCACCAAGTTCACCTTGTGCCTCATGTCAGTCACCCAGCTGGCCTCAAGACAGTCATGGTTCAGATGGTGCACATACAGCAGAAGTGCTTTTGTGGATTCCTCGTTTTCTTCTCATGTAGAGTCTTAAAAATATGTGTATTTTAAGAAATGAAATTTAAGCCGGGCGTGGTGGCGCACGCTTGTAATCCCCGCGATTGGGAGGCGGAGACAGGAGGATCGCGCAGGTTCGAAGCCAGCCGTGCTGGCGTAAGAGACCCTGTTTCAAAAATATAAAATAGGTCTGGGAGTGGAGCCCGGAGGAAGAAGGGCTTCCAGGAACCCCAGAACCACCAAAAAAAAAATGAAATTTAGTAAAAATAATATGGTTTACTGCTTCATCAAGGACGTCTTGCAAACTATTGATTTGTTCCTTTCTTAATGGTGAGGGTTAATTGGACCAAAGAACCGTTGCCTTGATTCATGCTAAGGTGAGAACAGTTTACTCACTGTTGCATTTACATAGATGTAAATGGCAACATAGTGAAAAGGCAAATATCTAAGTGTTATAATCAGTATAATTTATACATGAAGTCTGAGACCCCTGCAGATTGCCAGGCCATACTTTGAGAACGGCTGTTCCCGCTCATCACATACAAACAATACACTGTGTGCTGTGGACTTTACTCATTGTGCTTTACAGAGGAAATGGAGAATGTGTGGCTAATCTTGGAATTCAGTGGAGACAGGCTAAGTGAAGTTTCGACTTAATAAAAAATATTTGCATGGTGTTTAGCATGGTCTCTGACTCTAAACGATTTTTAAATATTAAATTGTATTGGGGTCTGTGTGCTTTTATTTCAGCAGTATTTCCTACCCTGATTTAGTTTTTGCACTAAATCTTTTTATCTTTTTCTTTTATGAGAATTACTCAAGCTGGGAATGGTGGAGCTTGGTGGAGTACACCAGCTGTTTGAGAATTGCAAGTGTGAGGCCAGCCTGGGCAATTTAGCAAAGTTCTATCTCAGAATTAAAAAAAAAAGGTCTGGGGATGAAATTCAGTGACAGATTGCTTGCCTACATGTGCAAGACCTGGGTTAAATCCCTATTGATGGGAGGAAAAGAAATATTATCCAGGTTTCTCTCACAAATATTGTAAGACATGACCTTAAGCTGGATATGGTGCCTCATACCTGTAATTCCTGTACTCGGGAGGCTGAGACAGGAGGATTTTAGATTAGTGGCTTCCCCAGCAACTCAGTGAGTCCCTGACTCAAAATGAAAAATAAAAAGGGCTGTGAGTGAGCTGGGCATGGTGGCTCATACTTGTAATCCCAGTACTCGGGAGGCTGAGACAGAAGGATCACAGGTTTATGAGAAGCCTCCACAATTTAGTGAGGCCCTCTGCAACTTAATGAGATCCTTTTTCAATATAAAACAATTGAGCTGGGGTATATTTTCGAAGTACAATGTCCCTGGGTTCAATCCCCAGTACCACAAAAAAAGACTTGATTTTTTTTGGAACATTCTATTACCAATACATAGCACACTGTGTTAAAATAACTTCCACCTTATACATTGCATGTCCTATCACTACTTTGGATTGCTTTTACCTTTAAATTGTTTTCAAATGATGCTTGAAAGTCTTTAGGGGAAGTGAAAAGAACACACAGTTATTATTTGGGGCAGTGCAGAGAAGTAGTATATATGGAATTTCTTATAAAAGAAAATCTTGATTTAATGCACTATCCTGATTTAACATGAACTAAATTGTAGATGAATTGCAAAACAAAAATACTTGCTATGTATCAGTTGAATTATAATCAAAGATACTTTCAAGAAATTAATAATTTTGAAGATTAATGGCTCTCTCTTTGATTTTTAGAATATGCTTGAGTTGCTGGAAGAAATGCCAAATGGAGTTCCACCTGAAAAAGTAAAAAGCTATATCTATCAACTAATCAAAGCTATCCACTGGTGCCATAAGAATGATATTGTCCATAGAGGTGAGTAAACAGTAGAAAATATTTTTAAAAATCAAATAAAAATATTGAGTATCTTAGGAATATTTCTATTTGAATACATGAATACATTTTGAAAGAATAGGTCATGAGAAATCATTTTTTCTTCAAATCTCTTTTGTACCATACAAAGATGGATCATAGATTTATGCGGATATTGTGATAAGATCTCTGTGTTTGTTTAATCAGATCCATTCTGAACTGTACAAATACCACGTGACATAAAGAAATTCAACAGATTTATATTTTGAGGCTTAATTTCAGGCAAGATTGGGGGTAGGGATGGCAAAGAGATGGAAATCATCTCTTTTTGTCAGGTAGACCAGGTAATATGAACCAACTCAGAATCAGGTTTTATAGAAGTGCCTAAATTTTTTTTTTTATTGGTGCATTGTAGTCATACATCTTAATGGGGAAAAAAGACTTGTGGAGACATACATGCATAAGCCCTTACCTGATCCCCACCTCATTCCCTCCCCATCCTTCCTTCCCATGCTTGGCTTAGTGATTGACTTTGATATGTTTGTTTAAGTATATCATGTGCTTTAGAGAATAGTCCCTCAGTCACTAACAGTATGGCACTCACTTTTTATTCTCTTTTAGACCAGTAGTCTCCAGTATTTATCTTTACCTCCTGTTTTTCCCTATTCATTGGTGAAAAGTGCCCATTGTCTACGTTACAGGCATGGTCAACCTTGCATGAAGGCCATTACTATACTTCTATAAACTGACTTAATTTGTCCTTTACTGCTACAAAGTCAGTGGCTTATAGCAATATAAAGGAAATTACTCAGCATCATCTTTGACTCTAGCATTTACCTTCTGATAATCTCTCTGGCACTGCAGAGTTTTACAGGTGTGGAACAATGCAACAGTAAAGCTAAAAGATGTTTATTCAGATAATGTTACAATATCTACTTCTTGTCCTTGAATTATCATATAAATAAATGCTACATTTAATTCACCTATACAAATGCACAATGATATCACTTTAAAAATAGTCTCACTTTGAAGGATAGCTTAAAAGTCATATGTAGAATGCCAATTCCTATTAGTTCTCGAGTTTATAGTTCTCTTACAATTAACTCTCATAACAGTTACCTTACCAAAGTTCAAGTGGCATGAACAGATCTCCAAGTGAACTGGCCATTTAATGTCTAATGCAATGCTTCTAAATAACAGGCCCTATTGTTTTTGTTTGGGTATATAAATAAGAAATTGAATTATCTGCATTTCCATCATGAAATTCTGATTTGGTTAAGTGTATAGTGAATCAGTGGTTATGAATTAATGGTAGACGTCATGATTTTGAAATCTACAGATTTTCCTATCTTTGCCCTTTCTTCACTTCTACATCTATCATATGATTCAGATGATGAGTACTGTACACAGAAATTGTGCCTCCCAAAGGGAGAATTCAACTGCATTTTCTTCAAATTTCTACTTGATTCCTATGATATCTTTATAACATCTATGGGAAAATTAGAAATCTTCATTTGAGGCTGGGTGTGGTGTTGCATGCCTGTACTTCCAATACTTGGGATGCCGAGAAGAGGATTACACGTTCAAGACCAATGTGAGCAACTTAGTGAGACCCTGTTTCAAAAAAAAAAAACATAAAATAGGACTGGGGTTCTATCTCAGAGGTAGAATGACCCTGGGTTCAATCCCAAGTAGAGAGAGAGAGAGAGAGAGAGAGAGAGAGAGAGAGAGAGAGGGAGGGAGGGAGGGAGGGAGGGAGGGAGGGAGAGAGAGGAGAGGAGAGGAGAGGAGAGGAGAGGAGAGGAGAGGAGAGGAGAGGAGAGGAGAGGAGAGGAGATGGAAGAGGAGCGAGAGGAGAGAGGACAGAAGAGAGAAATCTTAATTTGACTCATCCAGTACAGCTTCATCATTAGACCTTGATAACTGTGAACCACACCAGAAAGGTTAAAACATGTATAAACATAGAACTTATTTTGGAAACTTTTCTTGTATTTTTCTTCAATAAATACAATGAATACAATGCTAGCTATCTGATCTCCTGTGATATCAAGTAGATGTAAACATTTTATATTCTTTCCCCAACAATTTGTATTATTAATATTTTATAATGTAAAATTAGCTCCTTGAAATGTGTTGCCCTAGATTTTCTGATTCTTAAATTCCTTTCAGAGATCCATTGAATTCCTTTAAGAGTTAAAGTGGGCTGGCTTTCACTCAGAGGTAGAATGCTTGCCCAGCATGCTTGAAGCCCTTGGGTTTGATCCCCAGCACCACTGGGGGGAAAAAAGTTAAAAGGAACTACTTTTTACAATCGTGGCCTGCATGCTTCTTAAAAAATTAATTGAAACTTTTATGTAACCGCATAAAATGTGTTACATTGCTTTTGACTGCCATGGTTTTCTATTCAAATTAATCTAGATGTATCTAATTAGATGCTGTCACAGTGATCTAGCAGTGACAATCAGCAGAACATGGAACATTTTTATTAATTGTTTTTTATTAATCTGAATACTCTAGATATAAAGCCAGAAAATCTCTTAATCAGCCACAATGATGTTTTGAAACTATGCGACTTTGGTAAGTTAAAATGAAATTAATCCTTGTACTTACAGAATTAATTTAATATAACATATAAGTGGCTTTTAAAGGCATATATTTTTATGTTTTGGCTTAAATTAGAGGAACATTCTGTTGAGTCATATGTTCACAAATTGATTGCTAGAAAATTATTTTTGCTTTATAGAGCATTGTCTACTGTTTTTAACATTTCATCATGCAGTATTTAATGATAATCAATTTAAAGCAAATACATGCATCTTCATATCCTAATAAGTTCAGCACATAATGTCTCCAGAAATAAAAACTATCTTAGAACTATCACTGTGGACTCCTGACTTGAGTAGGATAAAATATTTTAAATGGTGTTAAAAAATTGTTCTAGGTTTAGTTGTAACAACTAAAATTATGCCTGTATATATGTTTATTACATACATGAAATGGTCTTATACCTGTAAAGTCAAGTCATTTTTAGAACAATTCCATTTATTCTTATCGAATGTCTAGTTAATGAAACTGGTAATTGATGTGTAGTATTATAGTTCTTGAATATATAGGGATATTTTTAGGTATACTTTCTCCTAGTAAAATAAAATTTCATATTGTCTCCCATATAGCTTACTCTATACTAAGTGATGTTAACATTTAAAATATTTTTTAAAATTTTAAAATCATAAACTAGGATTCTGCCCCCAGTACCACAAAAAAATTAAATATTAATTGACTTGCCTGAGGAAAAAGATTTAATTTTCTTTGTAATTTATCATAAGAAATATTATAAAAAAGAATCTCACTGTATCCTAATTTTTAAAGAAGTGCTTATAAAAATAAGGAGGAAAGATTGAATACTATATCTGAAAGACTTTGATCTTAGTATTTCCTTAGTGGTATGACTTTCAGGAACAATATCTCCATCTGACATCTTGTCCATAATTGTGATTACCACCAACAATAGACTTTTTGCACCTTTTATATTATTCTATGGGCCACTTATCCATCTAAACTCCAGGGTTACTGAAATTATATAAAGCAAATTATAAGTATAAAAGAAAGCACGGGGCTAGGGTTATAAAGCTCCAGGAGTACTTGCCTAGCATGTATGAAGCCCTAGATTGAATCCCCAGTATTGCCAAGAGAAAAAAAAAAGCTCTGAAGAATGGTTAATAAGAGGAAAAGAGAACTCCTAGTTTAACATTATTTCTTAAAGAAAAGACTGTTTTAAGTGGTCAGGAAGTTCCTCATGGCTGCACCACATGTGGCAGTCTGTATCCTGTGCATCCCCAACAAGGACTTCCTAATCGCTTCCCCTCCTAGAGTGGGCAGCTCCATTTTCTGGCTTGAAGAAACCCATTCATAAATCAAAGTATTTCTTCCAAGTATATATTACAAAAAGTGTTGATTAACTGAAGGTGGGTTTCTGTTTTCTGCTGTGCTTGTTCTTAATTTTGATTGTTTCATTTTGAGAAATGCTATTTTCTACTTTTCAAAACTGACATATACTTCAATTTTTATCCCTGATTTTAATATTTTTTTCTTTTTATGTAACTATTGATGATGAACCTATATCACATTTGGTGAATTAGTTGTGTATTTAATGTATCCTGCTACAAGTTGGAGAAAAAAGTAGTGCTCAAGTCTGTAAGATAATTAAGAAACCCCTAACATGCTTCTTGCTAATTAGGAGATAATAGTAATTTTGGCCACTTTGCCTCCATCACTCCAGACTGTTAGTTGTTTATAGAATGGTTGTAACCGCTCAGGAAGAATACATATATAAATACTATGTAAATTCCACATAGTAGAATTAACAAGCATCTCTATCTAACATGCTGGTTTAGCTTTGACTACTGGCTGCGGTAAGGACTTCATTTTCTTCCTGTGATTTGAGTTTTTAGGGGACTGATCTAAAAGTATGCTCTGAATACTTTGAAAAGCATGGGGTAACTTTAAAAATGAGAATTTCTTTAGCATAGAGGAGATACAGATTTTGTAGTAAATACATTGACATATGAACAGTACTTTTTAAAATAATGCTATTATGAATAAGCAACCTACTGAATATCAATTATTACATTCTTTTTGAGGTTCTTTTGAAGTATTGCTAGCATTGAAATATTTTGCCAACACAAAGTTGTTGTTCTTTTAGGTTTTGCTCGGAATCTATCAGAGGGCAATAATGCTAATTACACAGAATATGTGGCCACCAGGTGGTATCGGTCCCCAGAACTGTTGCTTGGGTGAGTTACCTTCCTAAAATACAATGACCTGTTTGCACCTGTTGATCATTGGCTTTGGGATCACATATGGAAAATAATAACTAAATATTTCAGTTATATATTCAGTCTAACAAACCACCTAAAAGCTTAAGAATATGGACCAAGCATGACTGGGTTTGCTCAGAATTCTGGGAGTCAGTAGTACGAGTTCAGCTTGATGGTCTGTGTGCTGGTCTCTTTTGGAGTTGCTCATGTAGCTACAGTTGGCTCTCAGATCAATCTGGGGTATGATTGGTATAGGGGACCTCAGTTGGACAGACCATCTTAAGTCAATGGTGACTCAACTTTCAATAGGCCAATCTAAATTTCTAAGTGTGATAATGGGAGAATTTGTATAACAAGAAGGTAAGGCCATTGGCTGAAGCATATTCCATAACCAGCACTTGATTCAAAGTAAGGAGAAATAAATCCGACTTCTTGATGGGAGAAGTAACAGTCACATCATAAAGTGGCATGCATATAGAAATCATGAATTGATTGCAGCCATGTTTGGTAATAATCTTCCACATAAGAATGTGAATGTCCAGAGTTTGATGTTCTGGCTTATCTCTTCATTCAACAGATACTTGGAGTAACTCTTATATCCAGCCACTTTGTTAGACACATGGGGTAAATATTGAACCAGTTGCCATGTTTTTCTGAACACCATAAATCCTGTTTAATTATAAATGATTATTCAAACTAGCACTATGTTGATATTTTTCAGCAATACTTCTAACATCCATCTACTTTGTGCTCACACTTCCGTTAGTAGTTTTAAAAGGCCTTCTGATAAGGTTCTTAACTTAGGAGCCCAAGAAGTAGTCTGTAATCCTGATCTCCATTACATAGTTTGAATAATTGTCTGTCCTAGTTGTAGTATATTTATTTCCCTCTTTGAGACCACCCAAGAATGGAAAAAGACATGCTATACAAATACAATTAGAAATAGAAATAATGATGACAAACAAATTTAGATTTTATCTCTTTAGTGAACCATATATGTATCTGGAGCATATGAGAAATTGAAGTGTGTGTGTGTGTGTGTGTTACTAGAGATTGAAACTAGAAGGCGTTCTACCTCTAAGCCACACCTCTAGGCCTTTTTCTTTTTATTTTGAAATAGAGTCTCACACTAGGTTGCTGAAGCTGTCCTTGAACTGTGATCATCCTGTCTCAGCCTCCCATGTATTGGGATTACAGGCATGTGCCATCATACCCAGCTGAGAATTTTCATTCTTAAAAGATACTTTTTAGAGCCAGCTGTGGTAGTGCATGCTAGTAATCCCAGTACTTGGGAGGCTGAGACAGAAGGATCTCAGGTTCAGGGCAACCTCAGCTACTTAGTAAGGCCCTCTGCAACTTAGTGAAACCCTGTTTCAAAATAAAGAATAAAAAAAGAGGGCTAGAGTTGTAACTTGGAGGTAGAATGCTCCTGGGTTCTATCCCCAGTACTGCAAAAAAAAAAAAAGATACTTTTTACTTAATAGCAATATAAATCTCTGGAATTCTAAAGAGCATGATGACTACATGTTTAAGTTACTGAGAGTTTTATGAATGTTAACTATTCATTTACCAGTATCTTCCAACCATCTAGTGGTAATTCTTGATTCTTGATTCACTGCTGACCTAGAGTCTATAAGAATCATTGGCATCAGTTTGTGAAAGTTTACTATTTATTTTTGTTGTTGTTGCTGGGGATTGAACTCAGGACCATTATAACTTTGAACTACACCCCCAGCCCAATTTTTTTTTTGAAACAATGTCTCACTAAGTTGAGAAGGGCCTCACTACTAAGTAGCTGAGGCTGGCCAAGAACCCAGATCCTCCTGTCTCAGCCTCCCAAGTACTGGGATTACAAGCATGCTACACCATACCCACCTGAAAGTTTTTACTATTTTTTAAATCAAAAGTGTGCTTTATATTGAGAAATAAATAATGGTTAGTCGCCTTATTATCCTTTTATTGGTTGTGGACAGAGTTTTAGATTTCTGCACTAATTTTTAATCTTGGATATCAGATTTTTAATTCTTTCTGTCTATATTTCTTCTCCTGTGTCCCTTTTTGGACTCACTGACATGTATAGTTTATTTTAGGGGTGTGGCAAGGATTAAAATTTGAATTTACTGAACACTGTTTGCCAGTGAAAAAATGAGTATGAAGTTGATCATTCTTGGAAAACTTAGGTTTTATTTAGAGATGTGTGGTAGCTATCCAAAGTGAATGAGGAAAGGGCAACTAATTTAAGCTAAATTTGATATTGGTAATTGACTGTCAAGTACTAGTTAATGACCCATGATATTTCTGTAAAAATTCCATTTTGAAATCAGTGAATATTTGGTTTCACATTAAGAACTTTCATTTTTATACATTCTCAGGGCTTTGTCTTTGACATTCAAAATAATTCCAGCTGCATAAATTATTCAAATCAGATGACAGAAGAAAAATAGCTTGTCAAGGATATGTGGAGATTTTCTGTAGGTTTCTCCATCTAGTACCATAGAATAACATGTTTCCCTTCAAGAAACATGTTTCTCCTTCAAACATATATGAAAGAAAGAGGAGTATCCTTCCTTCCCTAGCAAGCTACCAAAAGATTTTAATGAGGTCTTCTTAATGGTTCCTAGGTTTTTGTGGGACCAAAATTCAATAAATGAAATATTGCCTTATCATTGCTGTGATTTATTATCTTAGAAACTTATTCTGTATAATGTTAACACTGCTTTGGCTTAAAGGTATTATGTTACTATTATATCATGTGACATCCTAGAATTTCATTCCATATTCTTTCAGGGTTTTTTTTGGCTTTTCCTTATTAAAGCTTGTTTATATTTTAGTTTGAAACTAAAATATACATAGTTTCTTATTTATTCTGCCATAAATAATTGACTTAAGGCTGTAGATAGTAGAGTACAAGTATAAAACTGGGGGATAACTAAATATTCATATATGGCCTCTGTTTTTAACAGCAACTCTCCTCCTAAATCTTTTTGGTAAACATATATCCAAGATGAGAGCCATAAACTCCTAAGAAAACTAAAAAATTGCTTTGAGGAAAATGGGTTTCAAAAAGCTCCCAATATAGCTGGGTGTAGTGGCACATGCCTGTAATCCCAGGATTTGGAAGGCCAAGACAGGAAGATAATGGGGTTGCAGCCATCCTCGGCAACTTAGTAAAGCCCTCCACAACTTAGTAAGACCCTGTTTCAAAATAAAAAATAAAAAAGGGCTGAATTTATAGCTCAATGCTAAAATACCCCTGTGTTCAACCAATCCCTAGTGCCACAGGGAAAAGCTCCAGATAGAGTATAATTATACTCAAGTCAATACAGTAGAACTTAGTATAATCTTACGTATTACAAAACATGAAACTAAGTGATCAAAGGTTAAACAATATTCAGTATTTGCTTAAGAAGACACACAAGTTCATAGTACATTTTAATAGACGAACTCAAAAGGTAGAAAAAATAACTTTTTGACATTTAGATAGCTAAAGTATAATTACCTAGAAAATGCATTTCTTGGGAGAATTTCATTTCCCAACTGAGATGTTAACTATCAGTCATATGCACTACATCGGGATTTATTAAGCCATTCATGTTCAAGATATATCAAGATTTCAAATTAGTGAATGCTAAATTGTCACCAAACTGATGTCTTTATTAGTGTAGGTTTACTCACTTGAGTTCTGAATTTTTACTTAGATATCCATAACTCCTTATTTTCAGTATTACTTTTTTCTAATGGCACTTTTAATGCCTTAAGTATGCAATATGTTTTGGTAGAGAGGGATATTGGGAATTGAACCCAGGAGCATTCTAACTCTGAACTATACTACCAACCCTATTTTATTTTATTTTATTTTATTTTATTTTATTTTATTTTGAAACAGGAGCTTACTAAGTTACTGAGGACCTAAGTTGCTGAGGCTGGTCTCGAACCTGTGATGCTTGTTTCCAGCCTCTCAAGTACTGGGGTACAGGCATGTACCACCCCGCATGGCTACAAATGTGCTTTGACTCATTAATCTGTTCAAAATAATTTGGAAAGTTTTAAAACATTGTATTTCTTCAGTTGCCAAGATGATATCTCCCTTTGCTTTGCAGAGCCCCTTATGGGAAGTCTGTAGACATGTGGTCAGTGGGCTGTATTCTTGGGGAACTCAGTGATGGACAGCCCTTATTTCCTGGAGAAAGTGAAATCGACCAACTCTTTACTATTCAGAAGGTGCTAGGACCTCTTCCATCTGAACAAATGAAGCTTTTCTACAGTAATCCTCGCTTCCATGGACTCCGGGTAAGAGGTTTTGCTAAAACCCCAAATGAAATCAATACTGCAATACTTAACTCATTGTTCATTGCACAGTAGAATGCTAAACTAGCCTTTGAATACTATTCTCTTTCATATTCTAATGTGTATAATCCCATCACATTTTATTTCTGTCTTCTGCAATGTTGGGGTAGGAAGTGCTCAGATTTTGAAAGTAAGAGCTGCTCATGTTTTTTAACTTATACATTCAAAAATTTTAACTTTTTTTACACATGTATATTATTATATTCTAAACCTTGATTATCATAGACTGTCTTTATCCAATATATTAAGCTTTCCACCCCAAAATATATGAAGGTCTGCTGCTTACTTGAGCAAATGTGTTTATAGTGATTTGAGGAAAGCCATGAATACTTGCCTTATGCAGATTTAAAGGTTCTTATTCTAGAAGATATTCCCTGTCCATTGACAATGAAACATCAAATATTTTAAAACCAGTGTATTGTCTTATACATCCTTCCCTAGACTTGCTAACTTTGTACAAAACTTGATTTTCTGAGAATAGACTAAGAAGCATCTTAGAAAGTATGAACTTTTTCCCCAAAAGGAACATCTAACTTTCAGAGGCAACTCCTTGGGGTGACTAGTGAGTTACAGGCTGCCTCTCTCATCTTCTACCCCAAAGGTGACTTTTTAAGTTTTCAAATACTCTATGGGGCCAACATGTCAATTGGTGGTCATTGCAGGAAGTATAAAATGATCTAACCATCACTTCCTTCCTTTGTCTTAACTGTGTTATTCTCAATCTATGTCACCTTGCAATTTGGAAGCACTCTCTTTTTTTGATTCTCAGGGTCTCAGTTAATTTCCCTGTGGAGAACACAATTACTCACACACCAGTGGTCAACACAACCCCAGCTTCCTGGTAGACTCAGTGGATGTGAAACACATGAATGAACTGAGGCACACAGTTCCTCTTTTATCTCTTTCTGCTTTCTTTCCCTCTTCCAAAAGTATCTAAATTTCCTTGGGCATATTTTTCTCTTTTTACTTTTGCTTTTGTAAGTCAAACTCAACGAAGTTATGGCCACTAATTTGGGTACGAATAGCACATGTCATTGAACAGGTTAGTTTATCAATTGTTGAACATTTGTCATACTAGCTGCTGGAAATGTGACAATAAATTGGACTTGCCTACTGGGCGTGGTGGCATACATCTATAATCCCAGTACTAGGGAGGCCGAGACTGGAGGATCACATGTTGGAGGACAGCCTCAGCAACCTAGCAAGACCCTGTTTCAAAATAAAAAATAAAATCAGGCTGGGATTGTAGCTCAGAGGTAGAATTCTCATGGGTTCCATTCCCAGTATCACACAAAAGGGGAACAGGGTTGTGCTCAATCCAGCAGAAAAGAAAAGCCATTAAATTTACAAAGTTAGTCATAATACTAATTTTTTCCTTTCACTAAGAATCCATGTTTCTTGACATAGCCTGAGACCTTGCCTAATCCAAGTCCTCTGGCTCCTTGACCTTGATTTTTTTTTTATCTATTGCCATTCCTCACTCTCTGCAAATTCTCATCACACTTGCCTGTTTTTAGGCTTCTGAAAACATACCAAGGTTTGCCAGCTTCATGTATTTGAGACCTGTGACTTCTTCTCCCAGGAAAATTCTTCCCTTATCTGGCCCCTTTTTTCTTCCCATAAATATGCACTCAAAGAAGGCCTTCTCTGTCTTCCCACCTACTATACCCCCAGTCTCTCTCCCCATAGTACCTTTATATATCATAGCACTTTTCACAGTATGGAATTATTTCACATGTTTGCTTACTCATTAAGTATTAACTTCTAGTTCTCCTCCACTAGCATATAAGTTCCCCAAGTACAGAAATAATCAGTGCTATCACTGGACTGGAGTATCTGACACAGAAACTAGCTCATCTGGGAGATCTTCACTAAAGAGCTGATGGATCTTATCCGTAGCATCTCAGCACTGAAGCTCAGTTTTATTTCCTTTCTCTCCATCTCTAATGCTCCTTTCACCATTACCCTGAACTATAGACAGTACTTCCTAAACTGATCTCTTGAACTTTCTCTCTTTGCTTAAGTCTCAATCCATACATTTCATTCTATATCCCTTCTGTTTAAAAACTTCTACAGGGCTGCTGATGAACTTTAAGATTCTTAGGGTCGAATTCAGAACTCATTTTCCTTGGCTCTCAGGCCTCATCTCCACCTTCTCCCTGACCCTGTTCTTGGACTGCCTTATCTACTACTCCCACCATACCATTCTCTTGAAATGTGGCTTCTGTTATACCGCATTTCCACTTCTCTAGTGCTCCCAACATTCACGTAGACTCAGATCAAATCTCCTTCCTCCATGATGTCCTGGAGCATTCCAGGCTGAACAAGTAGTCCCTCTCCTAAGATTCGTGTAGTACTCTGTCACATCTTCTATTTGTACTACTTATTGCTTAGAGAATAAAAGAGATTTAAGTAGCTGTTTGGAAGTATGTATCCTCATTGTAGTAATGATGTTCTTATATAATATAATGGTGCACAGAAATGAACTGTTCTGTGCACCATTATATTTGCAGCATACCTAGGTTGAAGAGTGTTGAGTGAATGAATAGTTCACCTCAGGATTTGAAAAACAACTGCTGGAACATTAAGCTCAAGTCCAATAGCTGGCCTGTTCTTGGCCTGGCTTACGAGGCTATATTCTGGGTTCTTGAAGAGATACAAACAAATCTGACATGATACCTGGCCTTAATGACTTACACACTAACTGAACAATTAAGACTTTCATGGTGAAATAATTAGAAAGCTGTACAATTATTTAAAAAACGTATAATGTACCTGCACGCAGTAGTACATACCTGTAATGCCAATACTTGGGAGGCTGAAACAAGAAGATTGTAAGTGCAAGACCAGCCTCCACAATTAGGGAGGCCCTCGGCAACTTAGTGAGACTTTGTTTCAAAATACAAAAGAGCTGGGGTGTAGCTTAAAGGTAGAATGCACCTCAATTCAACCCCCAGTACTGGGGAAAAAAAGAAAAGCACAGCATATAATAAAGTACTTCATTTTCCACTTCATCATCCTGCTTTCTAATTGCTGTTTAACTCAGAAAGGCCACGCAGAGGGTATATTTTCCTCATTCGTCAGTGCTCCTATTTGTTCACTGATCTCCTCATAAACAATATTCTATAAAATACTAGACAGCATTTGAGAGGGCTGTTTATAAATATCCTTCACGGAAATTGCTGCTTCCATGACACACTGATTTTTATGAACCTTAAAACGTTTACATTTTAGTTTAAAAGTGTTTGTGGTATCTTAACATAATTAGTTCAGTCTCTTTAGAAGTTTAACAACATCTTTTGAGGGAAAATTTTTTTTCTTTATGAGAATGTCTGTGACATACAGCTAAGCGCGTAGGTCCTGTGGAGTGCCTTTGCCGTGAGTCCATCAATAACTAAAATCCAGTGTTATGTGCTTTTGGATCCACTCTTGTATAGAGTGGAAAATCCACAAGATATTGCTCTAGCTATATACATTATTTGGAAAAAATAACAATTGATGTCCTATAGCATAGGGCGCGAGCTCTGGTGTTAAAACCACAAGATTTAAAGCCTGACTCCATATTTACTACTTGAATGACTTCAAGAAGTTATTTCACTATCCTGTGCCTCAATTTCTTCATGTATAAAATGATAATAGCAAAAGTATCAACTGGTATGAAGGTGAAATGTTATATATAAGATGCCCAGACAAGTGACTGTCATATAGCCAGGGCTTAGTAAAGAGTTACTCCATCATATTATGTTGGCCAGGTGACTAAGAAAAGAAACAAACTACTGACTGGGATATAGTGTAAACTTCTGTCCTTAAGTTTTGGCTGTTCATTGAACTATCTCATATGAGAAAGGTAGATTTCATTCAAAAGCAAATAAATTATTTCTTGTTATGAGTTTGTTTGATCATTTTATTAGAATATTTTCTAATGCCTTTTGACTTTCAGAATTAATTTTCTTATCAATGAAATGTCATTTCCAAAAAAGAAAAGAAGAGGGGATCTGGTAGCATAAGATAGACTTCAGAAGCAGCAATGTATTAATTAGAATGTACCTGTATAGGGTCTTTTATCATGGTGTGGCAGATGTCTCTCTCTTTGGGCTGATATTTAATGCTCTAACAAGATCAAAAGGAGCTTTTGCACCTCCCTTAGGAGAGGTGCCTCAGTTTAGAAAGAGTGTGGGCTTGGATCACAGGCCTGGGTACAAATACTAGTTCTATTGCTTGTGAATTATGTAACTTTCCTTGAACCAGTTATTTGAACTTTCTGATCATCCTTTTCCTCATGTCTAAAGTAAGAATAATAATCCCTAAAATGCCTTGCATAGAATTATTTCCCTCAGGAATCAATTTTAAGTTTTTGCCTATGTGTCTGGGTTAAGTTCATGTTTTTCCTTCTTCCTCTGTCTAGAAAGTGCTGCCCCACTTTTCTCTGTCTTCACATTTTTCTATCTTTTTTTTTCTTTGCAGAACTAGGGATGGAACCCAGGGGCATTCTCAATGAGGCACACCCCCAGCCCTATTTTTTTTATTCTTTATTTTGAAACAGAGTCTCACCAAGTTGAAGAGGGCCTCACAAAGTAGCTGAGGCTGGCCACGAACCTGCAGTCTTCCTGTCTTAGCCTCCCCAGTACTGGGATTACAATTATGTGCCACCATGCCTGGCCACATTTTTCTATGTTTCAAAAACTATTTCAAATGTCACCCACAGGTTCTTTCTTCTAAAGCCACAAAATAGCTTGGTCTCATTTTTCTCTGAGCTTTGATTAGAACATATGGCTGTACTGATTGTTTTCCCAAAAGACAATTGATGCCTCAAGTGCAAGGTTAAGGTATTACCCATATTTTGTGTTTCCTGCTCTACTGAGCACAGTGTGGAGATGTCATAATTATTCCCTAAATATTCTATGTAAAGTTTACTATATAATTAGACCTTCTATTCACTAGTTTAACATAGTAGAGATTTCTGTAGTTTGAAATATTCTTATGTTGGTATACAAGAGATATGTATTAGAAGAAAACTAGTTCCCCCATTTGGAGGGATCTCATGACATTGAGCTCTTCCAGACATATTACCTGGTGCTTCAGCATCTACTCAGACATTGCCAAATGTTAGTTGGCAGAGGAGAGGATAGGACATCTACATAAACTTGACCCCTCCTCCTCATTTTATTAAAAGTTAATTTGTTAGACCATGCCTGTAATCCCAGTATTCGGGAGGCTGAAACAGGAGGATCGCAGGTTCAAGGCCAGCCTCAGCAACCTAGGAAGACCCTGTTTCAAAACAAAAAAAATAAATAAAAAGAGCTGGAGGTGTAGCTAGGAGGTTGAATGCTCCTGGTTTCAGTCCCCAGTGACAAAAAAAAATCCATTTGTTAATCTAGACACCTATGTTTCAACTTAGAAAAAGGAAGAATTTGAAAACTAGCCATTAAAAAGTATATTAAAAGCAGTAACAGAATGCGTACCTGAATTTACTGCTTCTATTTCTGTGGCCTTTCAGTTATGGCATCTTGCTGCCTTTTTCTTCTTATTAACTATTTTCAGGAGTAAATAATATATTCTTGAGAAAAAGCCATAACCTCTTATGTGGTATAATTATATCCCTTCTCTTAGTCTCCCAATTATTATCAGTAATTAAGAATTATATATATAAGCAAATTCTGTATAAGCTATTTTAGAACTGAATTGTATAAGCAGACAATACTTTATAAACTTTATAAATACAGTTTGAGATGTTTCTATTTTGGTCTATTTTACATGCCTCAGTGTTGTTTGCCTAGATTGAAGTATCATATTTTACCTGTGATTTTCACTGTTATTTAACATCCATTTCTATTAATTCATACCAAAATACATGGATAACAAAAGTAATACATGGATAGGAATTTGACTCAGGTTTACACTAAGGTAACAACTTCTGCTTGGTGGCTCCCTTCTGCACTACTCAGAAGCACATGTACACACCTCTGTCCCCACATGCTGATGTTGCCCTTGTGTTGTCCTTACAGTTTCCGGCTGTTAACCATCCGCAGTCATTGGAGAGAAGATACCTTGGAATTTTAAATAGTGTTTTACTTGACCTAATGAAGGTAGGAGAAGTTGATGTTATTATCTGTATGAAAAAAATGTCCTTTGCTTTATTGATTCTCTTGTGAACATAGCTTGCTTTTATGAATTCAATGTTTTGTTTGTAGATGTAGAATTCTGAATAATGGGGGACTATGTCATGTTAAAAGGCATGTAATTTACTTAAAATTGCAGCAGAATCTGGTATTGTTATAGTTCATTTAGACAGGATGAGATTCCTAATTTACTTTCCTAAAATGGGCAGAATAGTAAGAATGTGTTAACACTCAAGAGCTGATCAGGAATAGGTTTAAAAACAAATGTTAACATGAATGGTGAAGGAAAAGAGATTCTAGGATTTTCTTACATGATACTGAAGGCTTCTCATAGTCTATACAATGATTGAATCAATGGACCTAATGCTTCTTCTCTTCTTCTGACTTGACCTCTTCTGTCCAAGACAAATGGTTCTTGCTGGCTCTTCTTTAGACCTGTCAGGGTCCCTCTTACAATTAATGTGGTATGAGTATTCCTCCTTGTCCTAGCCCACCCTTTTCAGAAAAATCCTGCCCTGGACTACTAAAAACACCCTCAATTATTTTGGAGGATATACTAGAGACTGAATCCAGGGACATTCTACCTCCAAGCTATACCCCCAGCCATATTTTATTTTTTGAAACAGAGTCCTACTAAGTGCTGAGGCTGGCCTTAAACCTTCAATCTTTCTGTTTCAGTCTCAAGTGCTGGGATTATAGGCACACACCACCATACCCAGCCACCCTCAAATTTTTTATTCAAGGTTTTCTTCCCCAGTAGACAGATAGTCAGCCCCTTAAGGGAGAACTATTTTTCATATTTCCCCAAATTTAGTTTCAGCCAACAAACTCATAAGCAAGCATTAGTTGTGTGATAGTAGAGCTTCAAAAAACACCCATTAGTGGATCTGTTTGATTTTTGTGCCATCAAAATCAGTGGAGGCTTCACTGTGCACAGAGCCTTTAAAAGACATACTTAGCACAGTTGGAAATTACCGAACTGTATTCTTAGATCTTTGCTGTGCATTAAATTATGTTAATCTGTGTTCCATGGAACACAGTGTAAATAGGTATGGAGGTGGAGTGGGGGTGGCATTTGGGAAAGGCCACATACCATATAACCTTTTGAAGAGATTCACAATATTCCCAAATCTCTAAATGCTTTTAGAAATCTCATAGTAAAGAAGCATTTCTATCTCACTCCACATTTCTAAAAATTAAATACTGAATACTGTTTTTCATAAAACTTTAAGTACTAATGTTCTGAACACAGATTGGAAAATGCTCTTAAAAATAAGAACCCGTTTAGCTGGACATGGTGGTGTATGCCTGTAATTCCAGTTCTTGGGAGGCAGAGACAGGAGGATCACAAGTTCAAGGACAGCCTCAGCAAGTGGTAAGACTCGTTATCAACCTAGCGAGATCCTGTTTCCAAATATGAAATAAAAATGGGCTGGATATGTGCCTTGAAGGTAGAATGTCTCTGTGTTCAATCCTCAGTACCACCAAACAAAGAAAAAATAAAAGAACCACCTGCAAAGCTCTTTCAGTTCAGTTATGCATAAATTATCACTAAAATCTATTGGACTTTGTCAATACTTTTCATGCAATCAATATTATTGATTAGAACTTCAGTTATTTGGTAAATTTTAAAATGTAGATAGAAAAAATAGGGAAAATGGTAAATATGATTTCATGTCCTCTGCCTTTTGTCTTTTTATCAAAAATTATTGAATTTTTAAAAATCATTACCAAATGTAATTATCAGTCACCAATATAGCACCTAAATAAAAGCAAGTACTGATTAAAAGGCAGCACAGACAAAAGTAGAACTATATCCTGAATTTTTATGGACCTCTACCAGTTTGAAAGTTGAATATTCTAATTCCTACTTTTAAACGTGTTTACTGTCAAATTTATTTAACAGTAAGAAAATGATTTTATTGAACTATACATTCAGAATGTGCTCAAATTGTTAACTGTTTGCTAGTGAGAACAAGACCATTTTATATACCCCATAGTTTTTGTTCAATAATAAGGTAAAAAGAAAGAATTTGGATTATTTCAGAATTAGCATCTGAATCAATTTGAATATAAATCTACTTGCCTGTAATCAGGGGCTTGGGTTTCAATAAACAGAATCTTTCAACCAAAAGTGAATATTTCTGTACACAGTGGGATTAGAATTCAAATTTTCTGTGGTGCTAAGTTGAAGGTCGTTGTCTGAAATTGAAGTCTGTCTTATTAAGAGCAAATTTGTTCTTGCTGTTCAACAGTGGGTCACAAAGAGATTAACTCTGGGCAAAACCAATGAAAGTGAGCTACAGATGGATTTGTAAGTGCTAGAATTTCACAGTTTGTGAGTGAAACAACCCTCAGGTTGGATTTGTGAGTGATGGAAATTCACTCAAAGAGCAAATTTCAGTGTGCTCTATTGTTTTGTCAGGATATGTAGGTTATATTCTTTAGATATTTTCCAGGTTTGTAAATAAAACTAATATTAAGAATTTACCTTTTAAAATCTTGTCCAGTTACTAAGATATCTGATATTGAAAGAAAAAATGTTAATTGCAAAGAATCTAATATATGCCACATAAAACAAAGGAATAGTGCCTTAATGGACAAAGAACTCTTACAAATAAATAAGGATAGTGCAGAAATACAAAATAAATATATATATATGCATATGTAACCACTAAACTTATAAAAGCATTGAACCTTACTAGTAGTCAAAGATGTGAGCTACAACAGTTGCAAGATCCCGTCTTTTAAATATCTAATTTAGCCGGGCGTGGTGGCGCACGCTTGTAATCCCCGCGCTTGGGAGGCTGAGACAGGAGGATTGCACAGGTTGGAAGCCAGCCTCAGCTACTTAGTGAGGCTCTCGGCAACTTAGTGAGACCCTATTTCCAAATAAAATAGAAAATAGGTCCGGGAGCCGGGCATGGTGGTGCAGGCTTGTAATCCCCACACTTGGGAGCCAGAGATAGGAGGATCACACAGCTTCGAAGCCAGCCTTGCTGGCTTTTAAGAGACCCTGTTTCCGAAAAAAAAAAAAAAAAAATATATATATATATATATATATATATATATATATATATATATATATATATATCGGAGTGTAGCCCGGAAGTAGAAGGTTTCCAGGAACCCCAGTAGTACCACAAAATAAATAAATAAATAAATAAGTCTGGGGAGTATAGCTCAGAGGTAGAAAGCTCTGGGTTCCACCCCCCAGTACCCCCCCCACTAGATAGATAGATAGATAGATAGATAGAGCCAGGAGTGGTGATGAACCTCTATAATCCCAGTTCCTGTCAAGGCTGAGACAGAGGATTACAGGTTTGAGACTAGTGTCAGCAATTTAGTAAGACTCTCAGCAACTTAGTGGGACCCTGTTTCAAAATAAAAAGAGCTAGGGGTGTATCTCAGAAGTAGAATCCCCATAGGTTCAAGTCCTACTATACAAACATACATATAAAATTTATAAGTAGTAACAAAATAAGAATCCTTGTTGCGATGAGGGTGCCAAAAAACTGGTACTCGTTCAATTGTTGAGAGGAGTATAATATGAGACAACTATCCTATACAGAAAATAATCCTTAAAAGTTTGCATACTTAGCAGTTCCGTCTTTAGGAGTTTAGCCTATGAAAAATTTTAGGTGTTTGCCTCAGCATTAATTAGTGAAAAGCAAATAAGATCTAAATGGACTTCAGATAGGACTCAATGGTAGAGTGCTTATCTGCACTAGGCCCTGAGTTCAATTCTCAGCACTGCAAAAAATAAAAATGTAAGATTATTTGTTGCCTCATTGTTTATAATAACAAAATAAGAAAAACAACCTGAAAATTTGTCATTTGGGAATTGCTAAAAAACAACCACCAGGTTGAAGTGCTCTACCAGTGTGGAATGAACTGTTAAGATTGTATGTCAAGTTCCGGTATGCTGGCACATGCTTCTAATCCCAGGAAAGCTAAGACAGGAAGATCCCAAGTTTAAAGACAACCTCAGGGATTTAGCGAAACCCTATCTCAAAATAAAAAATAAAAAGGGCTGGGGATCTAGCTCAATGGTAGAGTGGCCCTGGGTTCAATCCCTAGTACCACACACAAAAATTATTACATGTCAAGTGGGAAGAATTTAAATGCAGACAGTTGTATGTATGCTACTACTTGAATAAAATAAAAAGAACAAATAGAGATATGTAAAACATATAGTTGCAGAAGGTTGGGCAAGAAATTGCTGAGCTTCAGAAAGGGGAACTTGGAATAGAACAGAGATAAACAATGTGAATATACACCCATCAAAAAAGATTTTTAAATGTTTAAATTATTGTAAAATATAAGTAAAAATTTTGTGTATAACATGACCTAGATGTTTTAAAAGAGATAGGTTGGTAGATAATTCAACTAAGGGCTGGAAGGATATCTACCAAGAAAGAGGACAATGGTGAAATTATGGGTCACTTAGATATTTTTCCCCAAACTGTGTTTGCTAGATATTCTGCATTGATCATGTACTTCTTTTCTATGAAGAACAAATAAGTTTGAATTAGAATTTAATTTTGATTTTGTAATGTCCAATCTTAAACTTTATTTCCTAAGAATTTACTGAAGTTGGACCCAGCTGACAGATACTTGACAGAGCAATGTTTGAATCACCCTACATTTCAAACCCAGAGACTTTTGGATCGTTCCCCTTCAAGGTCAGCAAAAAGGAAACCTTATCACGTGGAAAGCAGCACATTGTCTAATAGGTAAATATTCCCTTTTAAGGAAATACAGATGCAAGTGTTGGTCTTATAAGTAGGTGGAGGAGGTGGCTGCTAAAATTATGCAATTAGAAAAAAAGAAGGAAAGCCCTCTTTATTCAAAAATATCTTCCTTATGCTTATTACATGATTCAGAACTATAATTAAAGAGTTGTGTGGGTCTTAAAGACTTTCTTATCTTTAACAAGTATATTATGGAAACCTATGTATTCTCTGAGAAAGGTAGCATTGAGGTAGCACCTCAGGAGATTTCTAGCCTCAAGAACTATAAGATTCTGTATAAATGGAACCCAGGAGTGATACCTGGAGGAAGAAGGATGGGGGAGGGGACTCCTGGAAGGAGAAGAGGATGTCAAACATGTGGGAGGAACTGTACCTGGGACAGTCTTTTCAAAGGAACCAAGTAGGTTGGCTCCTTAGAAGGGTCATGTGTTTTATTGTTCCTGTCTTTTAATTGTTGAATAGAGAAAGTAATTTTTCATAATTAAGTGTATGGAAATATTAAAGTTAGCAATTAAAATGGTGCTTTTTAAATACAATTTTTTGCTTACTCTTTAATTTTTTTTCCTGAAAACACACACACACACACACACACACACACACACACACACCTGAGGTTGAATCAGTCAAGTTGTCTTTTCAGACCCCAACATTCTATGGTTGTTGGCCGCATCTGCAGGAGGACAGTTTTCTAGGCAAGATTTCCCTGTCTGTCTTCATCTCTTAAATTGGTCTTGGCAGCTGGGATTATTAGATTACAGGAGATATAAATAATTTTCTTTCATCTGCTGTTAGAAGATAAATGTCTAGCCTATGCAAAGTCCTGGATTTGATTCTCAACACACAAAAAATTCACAAAATTAAAAGAGAGAAATAGAAAATAATAATGCTTAAAATGAAGCTTTTAAAATTCACTCCTCCCTCTAGTCATCCCTCCACAAAGACCATTTTAAAAAATACATTGGAATTTTGAAAGCTCAGGATCTGATACTTTGAGGTCTGGGAGGACATCCATTAACTGGTGATAATCATTTGCTCTGCTTATCTACAGTAATGTGATTGTATTTCAGAGATATTTACTGTTCTGTAAAATGACTGGTTTCAGTTATTGTTTCCCATTACATCTTACATTTCATAGACCATTCTTCGCTAGTTTATTTGTTTTAAAATTATATTAAAAATGTGCTGGTGGCACACACTTTTAACCCCAGTATTTGGGAGGCTGAGACAGGAGGATCGCAGTTCGCGGACAGCCTCAGCTACTTAGGCCCTTTGCAACTCAGTGAGACCCTGTTTCAAAATAAAGAATAAAAACTCAGGCTAGGGTGTCACTCGGAGGTCAAATGCCCGTGAATTTGGTATCTAGTATTGCCACAGTACTGCAAAAATATGTGTAGCTTAGAGGTAGAGCACCTCTGGGTTTGGTACCTAGTACTGCCTCCCACCCACACACAAATAAACAAGTAAATAGTAAAATAGAAAAAAAAAGATTTGAAAGACTTCATTCTCAGGTGTTAACACTATTGAATGCATTTTTAAAGTCCTAAATGGTTTCTGTGTGAATACTCTTACCTTATGTTACATGCATATGAGGCCTTTCTTGTGGCATTTGCCTAAGCTCCTTACTTAGCAAGAAGCCATTCCTGTTAGGGACAATAATTCTAGCTTGGATCTCATCAGAAACTAAGGCTTCTACGGACCTCCCAGGACAATTTTGGAAGTGCTCACAATACTATATCCATTGGTTGCCACTTCATATTCCATCACCCTGTCCCTGGAACCACATACTCCAATTTTTTCCTATATAGGAGGCAGTAGACTCAGGCAGTACTCAGCTTCTTCAGGCTCTCCTGAGGTTCCTGTCACTTCAGACATAGTGTGATGGTACTTTAGCCACCCTATACTCCTCTCTCACCAGTTCTGCTTCACCAGGCTTCTTCTAAAAATGTTGCTTGGTGCCTTTTATGTTTACTTTTAAACTTATTTTAAGCAAATATAGTATCTATCTGTCCATCTGCCAACCATTTAAGAGTGTTTTGCATACAAAACCTTCTTAAGTTATTGGCTGTTAAACAGAGATTCTTTATAGTTTTGTATCAAAGAGATCTATGGGATTTTTGAAACTGTTCTTTGTTGTTATACTTTGGCAGAGCTCCAATTTGCAGATAATATGGTGCCCTTTCTACATAGGAATTATGATATATACAAAGCTCAATGACTTCCAATTAATCTAGAGGCAGAAATGTTCAAAATAGCAGTTTAAGTTGTTTGTGCATTTCTGGAAAACCTAAAGCTTTGACAAATGTTCCTGCCTTCACTTTATAGCCTCCTTTTTCATGTTAGAAATTGTCTTACATTGCTGTGAATTATGTATAAGATCCCTGTAGGTTTGTGCTCAACATTGATAGCAGTGTTCTAACAGTTCCAGAAGCTGACAGACGCTCTAGCAGCTGTTTTCACTGTCCCATTCTGGTCCTCATTTAAGCTTGAGACATTTCTCAATATCAGCATGTGTTGTCTCTCTACCACTACAATCTCTAGGTCTGAAGAAGAAGCTAGAAACATGAAGTTTTGAGAGCTCAGGGACAGCAGGAGCTGGGTGTGAGGAGCCACCTGTGGAAGTGATTGTTTGGAGGGACACGGCTAGGATCTGAGTTAGGGTGCCAATGCCAGGAAGCAGCAAGGAACACCTCCCCTGAACTCTTTGTCCTCTTGCCTTGTGATGACTTTCCCTGCTGGGCTGGTAGGGAGCCTCAGAAACACAATCCACAGCATTGGAGTCCTGAGGCCCAGGATCAGGCAGAAATGTGGAAAGTGGATTGGGAATTGGGCGAGTAGAAAATAACCAACACACTTATCAGATCAATTTGGGGATGAGACAGTACTATCATTGGGTTTTCAGAAAGTCGCTAATATATTTTAGTTAGCAAGGTGAAAATTGACCAGCAGTTCTAAAGGTTTAAGATATGCAGCCATTAGGATACAAGGATTGTCCTTTATTGACCTGGGGATGGATTTTGTTTATATCTTTAACAGAATGTGAAACTTTTCTTTCCTTGTCATTTCTTTCTAATTCTGAGGTTTGCCAGTTGGTTAGCTCAAATTTAAGTGGCCTTGATTAGTGTTATGATTCTTTGACCTAACCAAGAGAGATTAGTGTGTGTGTGTGTTTAGAAGATGAGGCCTTCTATGTTGTCATGGGCTTGCTTAATAGCAGATGATTTTTTGATGCTCTCAGATTTCCGACAGATTGCCATCTAAAAGGTATAATGGAAAAAGAGCCCTTATATGTGTTGCCTGAGCATGTAGATTCTTATAGGGAAACTTAGAAGGAATAGTTTCTCAGGTTACTATTCCGCATTGAAAAAAATAATCCAGGGATTTATTTTTGCAATTAGTGTGTGATGGGAACAACACTTTGCCAATTTGAACCATTTTTAGCAGTAGCTATAGCTACAACAACATTTTCTAAGTGCATAATAAAAAGGGAATTGTGTAAATCATTATTAATTTTGAAACATTCTAACCTGTTCCAAGCCATGATCATGATCTGGTCCTTTTTATTAGTTTCAGTAGAATAAACTGACTTCAGTGGTGTCAGTTTCAGCCTTCAGATACAGGACAAGGATTTCCTCTGGACTTATAGTTTGTATTTTAAACTAAATAGAAAATGAAGCCTTGAGCCTTAAAGAGGGCCTCAGTATAGAATAATGAAGTGTGAAATGAAGGAAAGACTAAATTGTGTCTTTTACAATCAATTAACAGTTTCAGATCCCTATTATCCAGTAGAGGAGCCCTGTTTAGTATCCACAGAGGTGACTGAACTGTTAGTGACATAATCCTGTTTAGTGTACAAGGAAGTATCTGAAAAGCCCAAGTAATTGCCTCTTCTCCAGCACATAAACATTGATCATCATGTTTTCAACCTTACTGGACTGTTTACATTTCTTTCTAGAGTGTCCTTTTCTTTTAATGAGTACATTGCTAGAATTCTCCTTCTTCAACTATGTAGGCTAATGACAAAAGAAACATTGATATCTGTGTTTATGTGCTGTGAGTTATGCCTCTCTGAGGCAGACTACAAGTTTTACCAACAAACATAAAGTTCAAGGAATGCAGTAACCTTCAAGTCAAATTGTTGTCTTCTGACATTCAAGCAGATAAAAGAATTGTAAAGTATCAGTGTATAGCTAAGCTCTCTTCTGCTTAGCAGATATCCTATAACAAACACTTATAGAAATACCAACATAGCAAAAGCATGTTTACCAGATTATCACTCAGAAACTGTTGGCAGCAAGTTAGCCAAGCATATAAGGATGCCAGAATAACTTTATCAGGATTGGTGCTTCGTTGCAGAATGATTTAGTCTGAGGAGCGTCGTATTGATAGGTTACTTGTTATCAGTAGACACATGTTTGAGGAAGTCAATTTTTTTCATACTTTTATTGGTGTATTTTAATTATACATCACAGTAGGCTATAGATTGACAGCAGTACACAGGCACACAACACTTGGTGTGTTTACCTCTGAATCTCACACGATGAACACTTTTTTTCTTTCCTTTTTTTTTTGGTGGTACTGGGGTTCCTGGAAATCTCCGGGCTACACTCCCAGACCTATTTTTTATATTTTTATTTGGAAACAGGGTCTCTTAAGCCAACGCGCCTGGCTTCGAACCTGTGCGATCCTCCTGTCTCTGCCTCCCAAGCACAGGGATTACAAGTGTGCGCCACCACGCCCGGCTCTTTCCTTTTTTTAAAAATATGATACTTTGCATTTGCCTGCTATTGAGTGTAACTGATACACTTCTTTTGTTTTTAACACAGAAACCAAGCCAGCAAAGGTGCCGCTCTACAGTCTCACCACAGGTCCAACAGCAAGGACATTCAGAACCTAAGTGTGGGTTTGCCCCGGGCTGATGAAGGCCTTCCTGCCAATGAAAGCTTTCTGAATGGAAACCTTGCCGGAGCTACTCTCAGTCCGATGCATACCAAAACCTACCAAGCAAGCACCCAGCCTGGGTCCACCAGCAAAGATCTCACCAACAACAACATGCCACATCTTCTCAGCCCAAAAGAAGCCAAGTCCAAAACAGAGTTTGACTTCAATATTGAATCGAAGCCTTCAGAAGGTCCAGGCACAAAGTACCTCAAGTCAAGCAGCAGATCCCAGCAGAACCGCCATTCATTCATGGAAAGCTCCCAGAGCAAAGCTGGGACCCTGCAGCCCAGTGAAAAGCAGAGCCGGCACAGCTATATAGACACCATTCCCCAGTCCTCCAGGAGTCCCTCCTACAGGACCAAGGCCAAAAGCCATGGGGCACTGAGTGACTCCAAGTCTGTAAGCAACCTTTCCGAAGCCAGAGCCCAGATCCCAGATACCACTACCGGTAGGTACTTCCCATCCAGCTGCTTGGACCTGAACTCTCCCACCAGCCCAACTCCCACCAGACACAGTGACACAAGAACTTTACTCAGCCCTTCAGGGAGAAATAACCGTAACGAGGGCACTCTGGACTCACGCCGAACCACAACCAGGCATTCCAAGACCATGGAGGAGTTGAAGCTGCCGGAGCACATGGACAGCAGCCATTCCCATTCACTGTCGGCACCTCACGAATCTTTCTCCTATGGACTGGGCTACACCAGCCCCTTCTCCTCTCAGCAGCGTCCTCACAGACATTCCATGTATGTGACCCGAGACAAAGTGAGAGCCAAAGGCTTGGATGGAAGCTTGAGCATAGGGCAAGGAATGGCGGCCAGAGCCAACAGCCTACAGCTTTTATCACCCCAGGTACAGCTCAGCACCTTGACTCTAACTGGTGGCCCATCATGGGAAGGTGGCACGTTTACAGGATCAGTCTGTGATTTTGCTTCCTGCAAGAGGCTGTACTTTCCTTGGGAGAGTGAATAGAAGGAAGTGATACTTGAATAATTATTTAGCCAGGTGCGGTAGCACACACCTCTAATCCTATTACTTGGGAGATGAGGCAGGAAGACTGCAGGTTCAAGGACAGCCTCAGCTACTAAGCCAGACCCTCAGCAACCTAGCGAGACTGTTTAAAAATAAAATAGGTTTGGGGATTTAGCTTGGAGACGGAATACCCCTGGGTACAATTGCAAGTACTCCAAAATAATAATTATTATTTATAGCTAGACATAGTGGTACATGTTTCTTTTTTTTTTTTTTTTGGTGGTACTGGGGTTCCTGGAACCCCTTCTACCTTCGGGCTACACTCCCAGACCTATTTTTATATTTTTATTTGGAAACAGGGTCTCTTACGCCAGCACGTCTGGCTTCTAACCTGCGCAATCCTCCTGTTTCCGCCTCCTAAGCGTGGGGATTACAAGCGTGCACCACCACGCCCAGCTGTACATATTTCTAATCCCACTACTGGAGAGGATGATGCAGGAAGATCACAGGTTCAAAGCCAGTGCATGGTAACTTAGTGAGACCCTCTTTCAAAATAAAAAATAAAATAGGGCTGGTGTGTAGTTCAAAGATATAATGCCCCTAAGGTTTCATCTCCAATATCACAAAACAATTATTATTTAAATCAACCTTTTCTAGGTGTGGTGGTAGACACCTGTAATCCCAGTACTTGGGAGGCTGAAACAGGAGGATCACAAGTTTGAGATTGACCTCAGCAACCTAGCCAGACCCTATTTCAAAATAAAAAAAAATGAAAAGGGATGGGGATATAGCTCAGAGGTTCAGTTCTCCAGTACCACACCAATAAATAAATACATCACTTAATTAAATCAACTGTAAAAGCCAGGCATGGTGTCACATCCTGTAATCCCAGTACTTCTGAAGCTGAGACAGGAGGATCAGAAGTTTAAGGCCAGCCTCAGCAATTTAATGAGGCCCTCTGCAACTAAGTGGGACCCTGTTTCAATTTTTTTTTTTTTTTTGGTGGTACTGGGGTTCCTGGAAGCCCTCCTTCCTCCGGGCTACACTCCCAGATCTATTTTATATTTTTGAAACAGGGTCTCTTACACCAGCACGGCTGGCTTCGAACCTGCGCGATCCTCCTGTCTCCGCCTCCCAAGCGCGGGGATTACAAGCGTGCGCCACCACGCCCGGCGTGTTTCAAATTTTTAAAAAGGCTGTAGTTGTAACTTAAAGGTAGAATGCCCGTAGGTTCCATCCCTAGTACCACAAAAATAAATAAATGAATAAGCTATTGAGTACCTAAGAGAACTCAAAGTTTGCTTTTAGTAATTTGTTTCCTAATGTTCCCTTTGCAGCAGATTCTGTTGAGAAAATCCTATTTTGATTTATTACCAATTCATCTGCTTATGTGGTTTAGCTTTTAGTTTTCTCAAAATTCACTGTGAATTCATGGGTATTTTCTCTAATCTCTCCAAACCACATTTGCTTAAACCAAACATTTTTCTAATATTTTATCCAAAACTCTAGATAAATTTAACTTCAGGCCAAAATAAATTATAATTTTCAGTCTTTCGGGTTATTTTATGATCTTAAAATAGTATTATTCATATACTGTTTCCTCCTTTTTATTGATCACTAGACTCTGGAACTGAGACTAACCTGTGTAAAGAAGTAGCATACTAGCAGGTTGTGCTGGTACACACCTATAATTCCAGCGCTTGGGAGGCTGAGACAGGAAGGTCACAGGTTTGAGGCCAGCCTCAGCAACTTAGTGAGGCCCTCTGCAACAAAGTGAAACCCTGTTTCAAACTAAAAAAGTAATATAAAATAGGGCTGAGGGTGAAGCCCAGAGATAGAATGCTCCTGGGTTTAATCTCCAGAAACACACACACACACATACACATACACAAAGAATTAGCATTTTTAGCCAGGAATTGTAGCTAAGAATATAATCCCAGTATCCCAGTATTCGGGAGACTGAGCAAGGGGGGTTACAATTTTGAGGCCAGCCTGAGCAATTTATCAAACCCGTCTCTCTCAGAAAAATAAAAATAAAAAAGGCTGGGTGTATAGCTCAATGGTTCAATCCCCAGTACCACACAAAAAAGTAGCATTCTTTTAGGAGAACACATCTTAAAATCATATTTTCATGATTTTGTGTGTAAAGTACTGGGCCCATGCCTGGACTAGAGCAAGTATCTAACAAATTTTAGTCATTGCCACTGTCCCCATGCTGGTGGGTTATTTACCTTCTCTGGAGTTCTCAGGCACTCCAGAGACTGAGATATGGTTCTTATCCCTGAGAAAATTAACTTTTCTCTGGGAAGATTAAATTATATATGACAACAGTGAAATAACTAAGGCCTCCATTCACAAGTTACTGGCCATGAATAGGAGTTGAGAACAGGAAGAGATCATTGTCACCAGCAACAGTGAGAGTGGCTTTGGGAGCAGCTGAAGGTCTTGCTTTGGGCAGGGATGTAGAGACAAGCACTAAATGGCTAAAGAGTCAAGATGGGCTCAGATATGTCCCAGGCTAGGCACCACACAAGGCCCTAGTTAAAAAGATGAGAATGACAGGGTCCCTGTCCTCTTAAGAGTATGTGAGCCAGTGGGGAACAGTTGCCAACAAACTAGCCATCTGATACTGTGAGGCTGTGTCTTGGCTACCATGCAAGAGGCAGGCATGTGTGCTGAAGGGAGAACAGTTTGGCAGTCCAGACCAGGCATTGCAGGAGGCTCCCCAAGAAGGTGTCCTCTGAGCACAGATTTTCAGAAGGGTTGGGATTTCACTTGGGAGGAAAAGTGACCAGAGCAGCAGGAAATAGACTTGAACAGAGAGAAGTAAAGGACATTTCCGGGAGAAAGAAGGTAATAGAGATCTGATGTGCCATGGCATGCTTCAGGGATTGCAACTGGTTCCACATTGCTGGAGGAGAAAATGCAGGATTGGAGTGGCTTTTGCAGTAATTTACATGCAAGGCAAGGAGAGTATGTTCAGGATTAAATGGTTGCCAGTGGGGAAAAAGGATGGGTTTTAACAACTGCTCAGTAGAAACAATAGGACTTGCAAGTTGCAGGATTGAATATAGGAAAAGGGTTGGATATAGGAAAAAGGTTGAACTTGAAGGTTCTTTCCTAGGAGCTCCTTTTTAGAGTGAAAGCCATTTGTTTAGTCAACCCCTTCATCTCACAGATGAGTATGCTGAGGATCAGAAGTGATCAAATTGTCCAATGTACCAAACTAGTTCAAGCTGGAGCTGGGATTCAGAGACAGTTTCCAGGTCCCCAGGTGTCTTCTAAGAAGCTGGAAAGATAATCCTGGGACCAAGTGAGGGGAGGAAAGGAGGTGTGCCTTTGCATGGTCAGAGGAGCCCCCAGGAGCCGCTGGTAGAGAGAGCAGAGCCTACAAAGATCGTTAGCACTTGGCAGCTGCCTCTAGATGAGAGATGGAGGTCAAAACCAGGCAAAATGTGCTGGCATTAAGGATAGTGTCAAACAGAGAAGTAGGAAAAACAAAAGGTAGTTTTGTTGGGAAAAGGAAAAATGACTGGATCTCCGAGAATTCAGGAAAAGGATTTTCATGAACATGGTGGTCATAAGCTAATTCTAAGCAAATACTTTGGCCTAAGTACGGATCCAACTATTACTGAAATCCAGTTCAGGAAACACAGTGCTAAGCCACAAGAAAGTACATGTTTTTCTTGTGGTTCTAGGGATTGAACCCAGGAGCACTGTGCCTCTGAGCTACACTCCCAGCTCTATTTTTTTTAGTCTTTTTATTTTTGAAACAGGGTCTCACTGAGTTGCCAAGGGCCTCGCTTAGTAGTTGAGGCTGTCCGCGGACCATGATCCTCTGGTCTCAACCTCCCAAATGCTGAGATTACAAGCATGCGTCACCACGCCCTGACTAGAACTTAAGACATTTTAAGATGATAATTCTTGCAAGGACTTATTATAACTCTTTTTTTGTGTGTGTGTGATACTGGAGTTCCTGGAAGCCCTTCTACCTCCAGGCTACACTCCCAGACCTATTTTATACTTTTTTATTTGGAAACAGGGTCTCTTAAGCCAGCGCGGCTGGCTTCGAACCTGCGTGATCCTCCTGTCTCCGCCTCCCAAGCACAGGGATTACAAGCATGCACCACTACGCCCGGCATTATTATAACTCTTGATATGAAAAAATAAACATTTTCATTTGAGTTGGTCATATGAATCCTTCCTGAAAAAATAATTTTGGTCCCACATGGTTCTTTCTGGAGATCCCAGCATAAAATCTGCTAATAGAATCTAATAGAATCTCTAACAAGAGCACTGCTCAGAAACATAATTGTCTAGATATTAGAAAGATTTTTATAATAATAGATTTTTAATAATTTATTTTAATAACAATTTTCCCACTAATTTATTTCTTGCCTTAACTTTAATGAGAATTTTGCTTTCAATTTATTTAAATTCAACTTTTTTTGGGGGGTGGGCTGCAGATTGAACCCAGGGTCATTCTACCTCTGAGCAACACCCCAGACCTATTTTATTTGTTGTTTTGAAACAGGGTCTCACTGAGTTGCAGAGGGCCTCACCAAGTTCTTGAGGCTGTCCTCAAGCCTGTGATTCTCCTGTATCAGCCTCCCAAGTACTGGAATTACAGGCAGGTGCCACCATGCCCGGCTCTTCAATTCATTTTATATTCACAAGATGATTCACTTTTTCCCAAGACAACTAAAGTTTTGGCCGACTAGCATTTTTATTTTAACTGGTTAAGGTACTAGTTGTACTAAATAAAGACCATGATGGTTTTCATCCCTACAAATAGGATACCCTTATAATTTTGAATTTGACTTTCAGCCTGGAGAACAGCTACCACCAGAGATGACTGTGGCAAGACCTGTTAAAGAATCTTCCAGAGAAGGCACCTCTTCATTCCATACTCGTCAGAAGTCTGAGGTATGAATTCTTCAGAGTTGCTACATTTTCCTATAAAATGGTCTGTAAGGTTACACCTCATTACAACCTAGCTGGTAACATTTACTCATACCTAATCACCCACAAATAACTCAGGCTGGCCTTTAAGTAGTGTTCCTCAGGGCACAGTCCTGAATTTTCTTTTAAAAAGATCATTGAGAGCATTTATGTTAAATATCATGTAAAAGTAAAAAAATCAGTTAGGTGTGGTGGCACAAGACTATAACCCCAGTACTTGGTAAGCTAAGAGAAGAGAATCACAGGTTCAAGGCCAGCCTCAGCAATTTAGTGCAACTGTATTTCAAAACAAAATAATTAATAACTAAAAAGGTTGGGGGTGTTGCTCAAGGGGAGAATGTCCCTGAGTTCAATCCCCAGTACCACAAAAAAGTAAATACACCCCAGTACCACAAAATAAGTAAATACAAAGATATTTGGATTAACTATAGATTGATTAGGCACAGGACTGATGTCTTAAGCAACATTGCCATTAACCTGTGGTTTAGCTTTAATAAGCTTGTTTCCTGCCTCAGGGTGGAGTGTATCATGACCCACACTCTGATGATGGCACAGCCCCCAAAGAAAATAGACATCTGTACAATGATCCTGTCCCAAGAAGAGTTGGCAGCTTTTATAGAGGTAAGCTACCCACAGCGTTGACCCTCTGCAGCCCACCACCCTCCACTACATTTTCACTGCCCTGACTGACTTCCATACCTCAGTGTTTTTTCAGGCACTGTTACCTTGCAGCAGTTCTCTGTGCCACTGATCCTACTGTCTTTGTTCAGGCCCTCCTGGCTTCTGCCTTGGGCTCATTGAGTAGCCTCCTAACCTCCCTGTTCGCAGGGTATCCATCCAAATAGTCCCATTCTTCTGAAGTTGCACTCTGACCATATCACTCATTCATTCAGTTAAGTCATGAAACACCAATGCCACCTGTGTGTCTGGTACTTTTCTAGCTTAGAATGTATGTGAGTGAGGCAGCTAAAGATATCCACCCTCATGGCACTCACTTTCTCAGAAGGAGAGATCACCAGTAAACTTAATCGTTCTAAAGTGTAATAGTGCTCAAGGAGAAAAAATAAAGCAAGGCAACCCCCACCACCCTCCCCAGTACCCTAGCTCTCATCTGTTAAGAGGCCTCTACTGGCTTCCCATTGACCTGCACGTAATATGAATTCTCATACTCTCCAGTATTGACCTGCACGTAATATGAATTCTCATACTCTCCAGTATGGCCCTTCTCATACTCTCCAGCTACCCCCACCCCACCTCCCTCTGCCAGAGGCTGTCTAGTGCCCAGCCTGTGAGACACACAAGCTACCACCTTCAATGGCTTGAAACAAAGTGAAGTAATTCCTTACCTGTTCTGCCCATGGTACCTTGTCTATGCCTCTGATACAATGCAGACCACATTGTACTGGTTTTCCTTACTTTTCTGTCCTAAGATTGTGAGCCCCCTCAAAGTTTCTGTGTCCTCAGACGTGGGGTGAAGCTCAATGGTAGAGTGCTTATCTGGTGGACTAATGTGTGTAAGGCCCTGGGCTTCATTTCTAGCACTGCAAAAAAAAAAAAAAAAAAAAAAAAAAAAGCTGAGTTCTCTTCATCTTTTCCTCTTTTGACTAGCATGCTGCCTGACACAATTTATAAATATCTATTGATTGAATTAAAGAAAATATTTCATGTGTATTTGCACAGTCGTAAAATGTGACTTAACAGAGAAATGAAAGATGCTTTGGGGGTTTTATGAACTTATACGACTTGGGTGGTGACTGTATAATCCTAGACTGTAAAACCCTTGGGAATGCCAACACCCTTGTGGAGAAATGGATAGTGAGCCCACCAGGCAGGAGGCCCAACCTCACCAAGGCTCCAAGAGTCACTACAGCCTCCTGTCATGCACACACATTGCCTGGCTTCCCACTATTTCTGTTGTTTTAGGAGGATAGTTGGAGAGGGGTAGGAATTAGGGGAAGTGGGGGACATGGAAAACTAATTTGGGGTCATTTTAATTAGGATTCCAAGCTAAATGAACTCATAGAAGTGTTATTTAGGAATAAAAATGTGTTGAATATTTAGGCTACTCATTTTGCTCCTAGCCCTATCTCTGGAAAAAACATAAGGCTTTGAATATGCTTTTCAAAACATTTTTTTCTGACACCAGGGTTACTTTAGAATCTTATAGGACTAAACTATTAATTTGGATTAAAGTTTATTAAAACAAAATTTTATAGCATATATGAAAAAAAACTTTACTCTGTCAATGTTAAGTTTTATATCTAAAATGTACATGTTATTTCTGTAGATACCTGGTGAAAATACTTAAATATAAAATATTAATGGAGTTTAAGTTACTGTATTAGTCTTTAGCTTCTGGAAACAGTCTTATTTTGATGACAAATGAGTTTAATTGGTTAGTATCTAAGAAAAACCTCATTTGTCTGTCTCATAATCCACTTTAGGGTTTGACAGTAGAACATTTTTATTTTTTATTTATTTTGGTGGTACTAGGGATTGAACCCAGGGGCATTCTACTTCTGAACTATACCCCTAATCCAGTTTTATTTTTATTTTGAAACAGTCTCACTAGGTTAATGAGAGTCTCACTAGTTCAGGCTGTCCTCGAATCTGCTATCCTCCTGTCTCAGCCTCCCAAGTACTGAGACAGCTTTAAAACATTTTTAAAAGTTCATAAATAACCTGGGCACAGTGGCACATATCTGTAATTCCAGTTATTCAGTAGGCTAGAGCAGGAAGATTGAAAGTTTGAGACTAGCCTGGACAACTTTGCAAGGCCCTGTCTCAAAAGATAATTTTAAATGGAGGAAGGGATATATAGCTCGGTGATTGAGCACCTGTCCAGCATTTTCAAAGCCCTGAGTTCAGTTCTTAAGTACTGCAAAAATTTCAGAGTAGAAAGAAAAGGTTCAGCTAAATGACAGATGTTTCTACAGTGATTTCTGTTTTCATTTCTACTGATCAAGAATCAAGTGAAATGGGGCTGGGCATGGTAATGCATGCTGGTATCCCAGCACTCGGGAAGTGGAGACTGGAGGATTGTGGTTCGCGGACAGCCTCAGCTACTTAGTGAGGTACTTCACAACTCAGTGAGACCCTGTTTCAAAAAATAAAAGACTAAAAGATAGGGCTGGGAGTGTAGCTCAGAGGTACAATGCCCCTGGGTTCCATCCCCAATACTGCAATAAATAAATAAATAAAGAATCAAGTGAAATGGTATCACTGATTTTGATATCCATTCTGTATATTACTTTTGTGATGAAATTTATTGTACTTTTTGGCAACCAACCTTAGAAATTGGTGGAAAAAATTAACTGTTCCCTCTCCAAAAGCAGAAAAATACTTACTCACATACATTATAGTTTATTTTCTGTTCACTCTTAAAATGAGAATGCAGAGAAGAATAATTTTTGTGCACATAACCAAATTTCTTGTAATTAACTTTTAAAATATATAAATGGCACTCTTCAAAATGTCAAAGCTTAAATTGTAGTTTGTATTTTGCAGCATACATATTGTTAAGAATTACTTCAGAACAAAAGTATCTTTTTCACAGTGTGTCTATGTTAAGAAAGATTTAACTTCAAAGAATGTTATAACAATGGGAGGGGACTATGTTATTCATACTTTAAAATATGCTCTTGAGTTTATCAGCTGACAGATCAACTTTCTGTTTTGAAGTACATATTGTCATGTGCTAACTGACCCTTGCAGGTTAATGTCAAGCAGTCAAGGATGGAGAATGTTTCTGGAATGTCTCCATCCTCGGAAACCACCAAAGTTAATGTAAAAGGAAGATAAGGAGTTGTGCTTATCTGTTTGTTTAGTTTGTTTTGTGTTAAAAAAAAATCAGTAGAATAGTGTAAGAACTGCTTTGATGACCAAAAGATTACATCACTTACTTGTTCCTCATTCAGTGCCATCTCCAAGGCCAGACAATTCTTTCCATGAAAATAACGTGTCAACCAGAGTTTCTTCTCTACCATCTGACAGCGGTTCTGGAACTAATCACTCAAAAAGACAAACCACCTTTGATCCATGGTGGGTATTTTGATGTGTTTTTCTCTTCATTTTCTAATTGTAGATTTAAATACTCAAAAAAATTCTGGATAAGCTTTTGAGCATTATTTGTCCTGCTAGGCCTTTCTTTCCTAATACATTGTTGGATAAGGAAAATATGATTTGTCATTATTTATAAATGTTTTTCAAGTTTAGCCTTTATATTAAGCATCGTGTAAATTTTTTTATAAAATTGGCCAGATATGATCCTAGTACTCGGGAGGCTGAGAGAGGAGGATTGCAGGTTCAAGGCCAGCATGTGCGCAAGATTGTGTTTCAAAATAAAAAAAAATAAAAGGGATAGGGGAGTTAGTCAGAACCAGGGAAGGAAGGAAGGAGGGAGGAAGGGAAGGAAAATAATAAACCTTAATCAATACATATCTGGTAAGTTTTCCATTGTATCCTTCAAGACGTAAGCAGTAGTGTTTCTTGTCTCCTTTTATTGACATTGCGCCCTTCGCAAACACTTCGCTTTGAATTTTGTGTACATTGTCTCAGTCAGTCCTCACAGTTGCTCTTTGAAGTACAGGTCACTCCCATTCTATAGAAAGGGAAGCTTGAAAGTCAAGGAACTTGTCTGATGTTGGACTGTAAGTCAAATGGAGGAGGGGAGCAGTATCCAAACCTAAATGGGTCCTGACTCCAAAGCTTGTGGGTCTTATCTTTGTACCACCTGCCTTTAATTCATGGTAAAGACCTAAAGAAGGGAACACCCCTTATGCTAACATAAAAGGAGTAGTGGTAGTCAGAGGTTCAAATGATGTGGCGATTTTTAAAATAATTTTTTATCTTTTTGTGTTATGAGGAGTAAAAATTTAGGGAGATAGTTACACATATATCAAGTTCCACTAGCAGATCTGTCTGAGGAGTAATGACTTTAACAATAATGATGATGATGATGTAGATGTAGATTTTTTTATTTTCAGCTGCCCAGAAAGACTGCCCAGAATCTAGGTATGAGGGGTGTTTTATGTGTACTTCAGAAAACTACTAAGTTCTCTGTCATGAGAGTGAAATGGAGGCTGAGACAGGAGGATCACAGGCTTGAGATCAACCTCAGGAACTTAGTGAGACCCTGTTTCAAAATAAAAACTAAAATATCAGTCTAGGGGTGCAGCTCAAAGGTAGAAATGCCCTTTGGGTTCAATCCCCAGTGCCATAAAAAAAAGAGTGAAATAGAGAAAAATAGAATATCACAGTAACACTCTGCACGTAGAATAAAATTGACAGAGTTCATCTATAGTGTTTCAGAAGTGGTAGAAGTGTTTTGTGTACAATTGTGCAACCCTGTGCATTTTTACAATTCAGCCCCTTTTTGTAGGATTATATCAAATTTTCAGTGTTATTGTGTCCTATGGTGAAAATTACTTAATTATTCCTAAAACAATAATAAAATGACTTTATTTTTTCCATATTTTATTTTATTTATAAGTCGAACATATTGAAAATGATGTACATTTAGATTGTCCTTCATGCCCTTCCCCCTCCCTTCCCCTCCTCCCCCAATAGAGAGTGTCCAGGTTAATCATGTTATATTTATACTATTACACATATACATATGTAGCTCCTCCATTGAACAACCTCAGCTTTCTTCCTCTCCTATCCTTCCATTCAAGCTTTGCTGAGATTCCCCTCCATCATCTGGAGTCCCTCTGGTATTACCACTACTCCCTAGCTTGGGCATATTAGAGAAAACATATGTCCCTTCTCTTTCTGTGCTTGACTAATCTCACTTAACATAATGTTCTCCATTTCCCTCCATTTTCTTGCAAATACTATTATTTTATTCTTCTCTATATATAGCTGAATAGAATTCCATTGTGTGTATTTCCCATAATTTTGCAATCCATTCATCTGTTGATGGGGATCTAGGTTGGTTCCATATTTTGGCTATTATAAACTGTGCTGCTATGAACATGGGTATGCATATGTTAATGTAGTTCTCTGATTTTTTCAACCTCTTTGGAGAGATACCCAGGAGTGGTATAGCCAGATCAAATGGTGGATCTATTCCCAGTTTTCTAAGGATATCCACACTGATCTCCATCAAACTAAAAAGTTTCTTCTCATCAAAGGAAACCATCAAGAACCTAATAAAATGACTTTTTAAAAGTCATACATATTTTTCCTATGTAAGCACACTTTACATCCACTGCCTTATTTGTAAAATGAGAGTCTTAACATTAGTGATTAGGAGTTTAGATTCAAAATGGAGTATCTTGATGGATGTGAGATTCTAGCTATGTCACTTTTTCTGTCTGTTGGTTTACTCATCTCTAAAATAAGATTAACAATGTCAATATCAGTACTCTGCCTGGGAAGGAGGAATAGGGGAAGGAACTGGAGGAAAGCCTACCAAGTGCTGTGTGCACATAGGTCACGATCACTATGAACTGTATTATGATGTGAGACTACAATGCACCAAGAAAATCATAAAAATAAATACCACATTCAATATAATAAATAAATAAATAAATAAATAAATAAATAAGTAAATAAATACAGCTGGGAATTTAGCTCAGAGGGAAACCCACATATTCAACATACACAAGGCCCTGGGTCAATTCCTGGCACTGAAAATATAGTACTTCCCTTCCCTTATAGGGCCTAGAACAGTGCCTGGCAGCTCAGGGGCTCAGTAATGTTACTGGTTAGTGGCTGCAGTTATTATCTTTAATGTAATTTAAACTTCACTATCACTTGTTAGATATTTTCACTCCACCTAACCCAACTGATAAACATTCTTGGCTGTGTAGATGAGATCCACTGTTCATTAACCTAAATGTACAGGTGCTGCTTTCTTTAGTTACTAGTGTTGACCGTTCTCAGTGTGGCTTTGTCAAGTCCTGAAGAAGTTTGAGAATATATTAATACAGAAAGCATCGGCTTTCCCTTGGTTATTTCATGAGGTGTTGACAGTTTAAGAGCATCAATTACAGATTGCCATAGTACTATAAAAATTAGGTCAGGTCAAAATTGAATCCAAGTCTGGTTAGATAGTATTAGTAATGTATTGTTTCTTTCTTTTCTAAAGGGTTTTTTGTTGTTTAGTTTGGTTTGGTCTGGTCTGGTCTGGTGCTGAGGTCCTGGTGTATGCTGCTACTGAGCTACTCCCCCAGTTCCTTGTTTCTACCTTTTTAATTGAGTAGAGCTTTAAACATGCATGCATGCATACATGCATATATATGTACGTTTGTGTGCATATACACATATATGTAGAAACCTGAAATCAGTTGTTTAAAAGGAATCAGAAGCCGGGCGTGGTGGCGCATGCTTGTAATCCCAGCATTTGGGAGGCTGAGACTGGAGGATCGTGGTTCGCGGACAGCCTCAGCTACTTAGTGAGGTCCTCTGCAACTCAGTGAGACCTGGTATTCAAAATAAAGAATAAAAAATAGGGCAGGAGGTATAGCTTGAAGGTCAAATGTCCCTGGGTTCCATCCCCAGACCCACAAAAAAAAAAGAAAAAAAAAGGAATCAGAAGCACAATTGTGACATTGAACTTTAGTCAAATCTTCATTGAGTCATCCTTGAATTTCCAGTGGTGAGTTGGCTTTCTTCTTTTGTAACCCTGTTCTTATTGATAATACTGATATGTTTCTTCCATGCCTCACATCTAACTTGGCCTGGTCATTATTTAAACTCAACTCACCTTGATTTTCTACTTGACCAAGGTCTCTATTTAGTTCACCAGTCTTTATATTTGAAGGAAATATACAATTTAATAACCTATAAAACACAAAAGAGCCTTGTTTAGGTCAACATAGTGAATTACTATTCCTAACTTGGCATGTAAGCTAAAGGCAGTCTGTTTCTTTTTCCTAGTTGCACTTTAAATTTCTTTTAGGAAGAGAATATTTGTAAAAAGTATACATATTTCCCACAATGCAAAAATCAAATGAATATGATATATATATATATATATATATATATATATATATATATATATAATTTGTGGTATTGGGGATGGAACCCATGGCCATTCTACCTCTGAGCTACACCCCCAACCCTATTTTTTATTCTTTATTTTGAAATAGTGTCTCACTGAGTTGCAAAGGGCCTCATTAAGTAGTGATCCTCCTGTCTCAGCCTCCTGAATTCTGGGATTGCAAATGTGCGATACCATGCCCGACTAATATGTCACATTTTAAAGTAACAAATATATCTTCTAGTATAATACCCAGTGCTTGTTATGGTGAACATCCTCAGCTGTCTTGAACCTACTTAAGAACTGGGAAGTGAGCCAAATATCCTAGAACAAGAAAACTAGAGTAAATGCAGCCAGATTCATCATCTTTACTAATAGCATGACATCTCCACCTTTACTTGGAACCTGTTTCCTTATCTTTCTAGCCATTAGCACTCAGGTTGTTGGGGCAAGAAATAAACCCAGGTAACAACACAGTGTTCAGAGGGAGGAGGATTCAGAGCAATAGCTTTGGAGGAAAGCAGGTGTTTCTTGCATATCATAGATATCCATTTAGAGTGTATGTTTATAAAATAGATGGCATTTGCTTTGCATAAAAAGATAAAATATATAAATGTTTAGACAGACTGCCATCAAAATTGGGTTAAAATTGATTCTTAAGCAGTAAACTAAATTCATTTGAAATCTCACTAGTTAAGTGAAGAACCCAGTTCTTTCTAGACATATGAATATATTGTTATCTATTGTAGCTTGTCACCCTGTCTTCCAGAATTACTCCTGTAGAATCTTTACCAATTTTCTCCTTTCCTACATTAGCTGACTGCTCTAGTCACACTGCCAGGGAGGATTGGTGGCAGGGAAAGGGTCACAGAGTACTGTCTTGCCTCGGGATTGTACTAAAGCCCAGTAGCTGACTCTGCTGCCTTATCTTTTTGCTAGGAGTTTGGGAGCAGCTTGAGTGAGGTCAGACTCCTGTTTGATTTGCCTCTCTATCTATGATGTGAAACCAAGGCCTGGCACATAAAAAGTACTCAGTAAATGTTGGCTGACTTTCATTAAGTGGATTTTGGTTTTAAATCCTTCGATTCCAGTGGCTATTTGGAATCCTCTCTTTTCCCTTGACTGCTTATGAAAATAGCTGTCGTGTTAGATGACATTGGAGTCACGTGACTGCAGGAAGTCTCCTGCCTTGTTGCCCCCCCCCATACACACACCTATACTGTTTCGATCAGAGCTGTTGCCCTGGATAATGTTCTAGGTGACCGCATGGATGAGTCTTCTCAAAGCTTCTATCCCTGAGATTTATGTGAGCCTCCGCTTACCCATCTGTGCTTCTCCTCTTTGCCTCACTCAGCATGAAACTGCCAACTCTGTCAGGTAGAATTGCAGGGCCCACAGCCTGCAGATAAGGGAAATGACCACTCTTGTCTGATTGGCTCAGTGCCACTGGTCTGCATTCAAGGTTCCTTGTTAGTTCCTTTGTGTACCATACAGCTTTTCAATTACTTATTCCAGCCACCTCTGTGTGTGTGTGTGTGTGTGTGTGTGTGTGTGTGTGTGTGTTCTCTCTCTCTCTCTCTCTCTCTCTCTCTCCCTCCCTCCCTCCCTCCCTCCCTCCCTCCCTCCCTCCCTCTCTTCACCCCCCTTCTTTTTCTCTGCTAATTCTCTGGGTATGTAGCTTTCTATTAAGGTTCCCCCTGAATTTTTTCTTTGTCTCCAACTTCTTTCTCTGTCTTTTGTGATGCAGACATACTTAGCTTCACTCCTATCTTTCATCTAGTTCAAGGATAATTTATTTCCTTTTTTCTTTTGGCCTCTGGGATATTTCATTGCCTAGATTTAAGCCCCACCATCTGCTCAGCTTCAGCTTTAAGGTGTTTTCCTCCTCATTCCTCCTGCCACACCTGGACTGCAGTTTATCCAGTGCCTCCGAAGAGATCCTGCAGAGAGGGCTTTGATCCATTTTCTCAGTTTGGGGGACTCAGCTCTGTAACACCAAACTGCAAACTCCAAGCTATTTCCCCCTTCTCTTTCATTAGCCTCCCATTTTTCAACCTCTAGCTTTCATCTTAGTCTCCCTTTCATCCTGGATAGACTCTTCTTTCCAGGAAAAAACCCACTTCCCATAGGACTGGGGTCTCAGGCCTTCCTTTCCTCTTCAGTCAGAATTAAGATTCTTATAGTAATACTAGGCCCCTTCTGAGATTGCACTTAAGTTGAGAGTATTTTCTCCAACAGTACAACACTGCAGTTAAAGAGTCTTTAAATATCTTTACCACCATTATTCTTACCTATCCCTTCATGTCTGAAGTTTTCTACCTTTCAAAATTATAAATGCATCATTCAGAGTTTCAGTGCTAGTTGTGTTATGGCAGTGTTGAACTGCAAAACTTATTCCACAGTTTGGAACTCCCAGTGATGTTTAAAATTTGCAAGTCTCAATGAATTTTGGGAACACTTGGACCTGCAGTACAGGTTTTTACTTCCTGGACATTCCTATTAAATTTTTAGACTCAACACAAGAAGAAATGGTCACTGTACCTTCAAGCAGATATTTTAAATAATTCTTCCCCTCTTGATTTTAGAGAATGGCTTATAGAAGAAATCCAGTCATTTAAGAAAATGGCTTTGCACAGCCATGTAGATACTGAAATTTAAAATTAGGGTCTTTGGCCAGGCATGGTGGTGCACACTGGCAATCTCCACTCTTGGAAGGCTGAGACAGGAGGATCATGCAGGTTCGAAGACAGCCTTAGCTGGCTTAACAGACCCTGTTTCCAAATAAAATATATAAAAAAACAGGTGTAACCCGGAGGTAGAAGGCCCCTGTGTTCCATTCCCAGTACCACCAAAAAAAAAAAAAAAAAAAAAAATAGGGTCTTTGGAGGTGGTTGTGGTGGCACATGCCTGTAATCCCAGTACTTGTAAGGCTGAGACAGAAGGATCATGGTTTGAGGACAGCCTTCTCAATGTAGTGAGGCCCTCAACAACCTAGTAAGACCGTTTCAAAACAAAAAATTAAAAAGCAGTAGGGGTAGGTATAGTTCAGAGGTAGGGGTAGAATATCCCTAGGCTCAATTCCCAGTACCTTCCCCAAATTATAATGTCCTTGGAATACAAGTTTTTCAAGCATAACACCAATGGAGTTGCTTTTTAAAGAGCTTATATTAAAATAAGTCTTCCTTTGCCGGGCGTGGTGGTACACGCTTATAATCCCCACACTTGGGAGGCGGAGACGGGGATCGCGCAGGTTTGAAGCCAACCTCACTAGCTTAAAAGACCCTGTTTCCAAATAAAAGTATAAAATAGGTCTGGGATTGTAGCCCGGAGAAGGGTTCCATCCCCAATACTACCAAAATAATTAATAATAATAATAATAATAATAATAATAATAATAATAATAATGTCTTCCTTTAACATATATGTATAGGTATCTTTTTTGAGGCCAAGATATTTTCCTATTTTCCTGTTTTTTAATATCTTCTATTTGCCAGATGTTGTGATGCACTTGTAATCCCAGTCCTTGGGAGACTGAGACAAGAGGATCACAGGTTTGTGGCAAGTCTCAGATACTTAATGAGGCCCTCCACAACTTAGTGAGAACCTGTTTCAAAATAAAGAATAAAATCAGGGCTGGGAGTATAGCTCGGAAGTAGAATGCCTCAGTTCTGCAAAAAAAAATTGTTTTAATTAAAATACCTGATGATGTCCATGGCTTGAAACTTCATGTCAGTATTTTCAGATATAAGCTCTATTTATGAGCACTTTGTATGAAAGTATTTGTCCTGTCTACATTTTAAGTATTTTTATTTACCTTTAGTAAGTAGGTAAAAGATTTAATAAATAGAAATTTTCCAGTTTCCAACGATTTTTTATTTATATAGTTTCTGTAGCAGCCCTGATTTTATGTTCAGGGTCTTGGCAAGCTGTTAATAATAAACTCATTGAGCTGGTTTTTAAAAGGTAAATAGAAAAATGAAGGTATTAAAAATGTTTCTGTTCTTTCCCTTAGAGGGTTGTAAAAAAGGCATCCTCACAGTTGTGCACTTTTCAGAATCTCTAATTCTAAGGCTTTCAAAAGCATGAAAATGGTCCAGCAGCACAGTTACAGATCATTTGTAACAGTGTGCAAATTGCTAGTGTGAGTGAGCCTATGCCGAAAAATAACTATTAACTATGGTTGATTAGACTCAGTTCCTCTCTTTTGAAAGACCTTTTACTTATGTGCTTGATTCTTCATGGCTGTTCAGCCTTTCTGTCATGCATTCACAGTGTTTATTTGTTGTGCAATGGCAAAAGAATTATTGGAAGATCAATATGATAAAAATGTCTTCTCATTTAGGAAAAGTCCTGAAAATATTAGTCATTCTGATCAGCTCAAGGAAAAGGAGAAGCAAGGCTTCTTCAGGTCAATGAAAAAGAAAAAGAAGAAATCGCAAACAGTAAGTAGATAGCTAATAACTATATATAATGCCGTGGGGTTCTGTATTTTCCTATGGATACTTCACACTCTGCATGTGGCAACCAAAGTTAATTTTCTTGCTGAAATTTGACAGGCAGACACTATAGAGGTCTCTTTCTGAAATTCAACACAACTGTCCTCTTACAATGCCTTTTTTTAGATTTAGCAGAATCTCCAGTAGAAGAAATTTAATTTGGATAAGAGAGAACACTTTAAGCCTCTTTCAATAAACTTCTTCTCCACAAGGATTTATATTCCTGTAAAAACTATGAAGATGCAAGATTTGTTTCCCTCTGGGGGCATAAAGATATGTGAAAACTTAGGAAATGGTTTTGATTTACATTTAAATCTTGATATTCATAAATAACCAGCATTCCTTATCCTCCCCTGGCAAGTTATAGAATTCCCATGTTGGTAAGTACATTTCTGTGCTGTACAGTCACAGAGAGAAGATTGCATCTGACATTTTGGGGCTTGCTTTAGTAGGAAAACCTGTTTCCCTGATGAATGCAGTGTGAGGTAGACTGCGTCTTAGGTGCTGAAGCCCTCTGCTCAAACAAAAGGCTGACTCCCAAGGACCAAGTGCATCACTTCACTAAGCCACCCTAGCAAGGATTCTGCTGGCTAGTGACTTGAGAAAATAGGGGGAACCAAACCTCGCGGACAGCAACATAGGGTGGTGTTTCACCCAACTGGGGCCTGCTTTTCTCTCTGCTTCATGACACCTTCAAGACTAGATGAGGTTAAGTTGGCTATTTTAAATGGGTGTTTCTAATTTTACGTCACACATAACTTACTCTTACTTATTTGAAGAGGAAAATTGTTTAATTATAATGGCCTGTCTGGATGCACCTCATGATCTATAAGATGAGTATCTTAGATTTAATGTTTCTGAGATCCGTTCCATTATGACTCCATGGTAAGTAAAGATGAGGTAGATGATTGTACCAGAATATATAACTGGAAGTAAGGAATTTTTATCTCACAGACATTCCAGAAATGTTAACAAAATTCTTGGATTCCTTTCTTGAATGCTTTTTCATTTGCCTGATTGTTGAATTTATATATTTTATTATAAAATAAATATGACCTCATTACAGAAATTTTGTGAAAAAGGATAAGATTATCATTAAACTTACCACTATACCAGTTAGTATTGTGATTTTGGTGTATTACCTCCTAGCTTTTTACCCTATGCATATTTTTGTGGAAGGAAAAGGGCTATGTGTGTGTACGTGTGCATACGTGTGTGTGTGTGTGTGTGTGTGTGTGTGTGTGTGTGTGTGTGTGAAGTTTGGTTTAAGTAATTCTAGTACAATTTTATATTCTGGCTTTTAACTGTATATCACCTGTACCTATACACACAACACACAATAAGTATGTATATTACTACACAGACTATTATTTTCATTTAATGGCTGTATAATACTCCTGAAATGTTCAAATGTTCATTTGAAAAATAATTTCCTTTATCTCTAACTGAAGCTCACCTAAAATGGAATGTCAAATAAAAATGCTACAGCCAAGCATGATGGCACACACCTGGGATGTAGCACATCCCACCTACTCAAGAGGCTGAGGCAGGAGGATCTCACATTCCAGGCCAACCCTGGAAAGCTTAGCAGTGAGACCTTGTCTCAAAAAAAAAAAAAAACTAGAATGTCAATCATTCAAAACACAAACAACAACAAATGCTGGCGAGGTTGTGGAGAAGGTGGAGAAGTGGAAAGAAAAGGATATGGGTGTATCTTAGTGGTAGAAAACCCATGGGGTCAATATCCAGTACCATAAAAAATGAAAAATAAAACACAAACTGCCACTCGTTCAATTATTTATAAATGTATTACTGAGACTAGATGAACAAATAGATCTAATTTATCCCAGGGATGCTTAAAATATTTAAAGTACTAAAAAATCTTTACCATTGCCTATAAAATATATTTATGTATTATAAACATTAACTTTAATTACCTCTTCATAACCACCATTCTTTTTTTTTTTTTTTTTTTTTTGGTAGTGGAGATGGAGCCCAGGGGCATTCTACCTCCCAGCTACACTCCCAGCCCTATTTTTTTATTCTTTATTTTGAAACAGGGTCTCACTGAGTTGCAAAGGGCCTCACTAAGTAGCTGAAGCTGCCTTTGAACCTGCCCAGCCCTCCTGTCTCAGCTCCCTAAATGCTGGGATTACAAGTGTGTGCCACAATGCCCAGCCCATTATTTTTATTTGGAGTTTGTTATCCTTAACCACAGATCTGTATCCATTGTGGGGATTAAATGACAGTAAATAATAAGGATCAAGAAATCATGTCTGTTTCTGTGTATAAAGAGTTCAATGTCTTTCTACCTTAGACCAACATTAAACTTAATGCCCCTGAATCATGGAGACCAAGTGTAGAGTATGGACATGTTGACCAACTTTATTTTAATTATTCAGGATGTAGTTTCAGTGTTAGGTATTTAAATAGTATAGATTAGGATAAGTAGAAAACTTACTATTCTCTAATAACTTCTTGACTTAAATTTTCATTCAGTATTGAAACTAACTGTAAAATATCATTCTATAGGCCAGAATGCCTTAAAATTTCAAAAGCAAGTTTTGTATTATCTTTTACTACAATATATTTTATTTTATTTATTTTGTGGTACTGGGGTGGAGTCCAGGAATCCAGGGAAATTTCTACCCCTGAGCTACAAAGGGCCTCACTAAGTAGCTGAGGCTGTCTGAGAACCACGATCCTCCTGTCTCAGCCTCCCAAATGCTGGGACTACAAGCATGTGCCACCATGCCCAGCTCTCCTACAATATATTTTAATTAAAAGAAAAAAAACATTACGGGCTTAGGATCTAGAGTCCTTTCGGGGGTGGCACTGGGGATTGAACCCAGAGATATTCTATCTCTAAGCTATACCCCCAGCCCTATTTTTTTAAATTTGAAATAAGGTCTCACTTAGTTGTGAAGGGCCTCACTAAGTTTCTGAGGCTGTTCTTGAACCGTTGATCCTCTTGTCTCAGCCTTACAGGTGTGTACCACCATTCCCAGCTAGAATCAGTTTTTAAAGAGAATTTTATTAGCCTAGCAGACCTCCAGCTCTTTGGCCTGGTATTGGGTTAACTCTGCATTGAATGAACATTCAAACATTATTAAAATTAAGTTGTTTTCAGTTTTTAGATCTTTTTTGGCAAAAGGAAACTTAAGTACAACAAACTTTTTAAGGCATTGCAGCTTCTATATATGATAGCTATGACATTTTTTTGTGTGTGGTACTGGGGTTCCTGGGATCCCTTCTACCTCCAGGCTATACTCCCAGACCTATTTTTTATATTTTTATTTGGAAACAGGGTCTCTTAAGCCAGCGCGGCTGGCTTCAAACCTGCGCGATCCTCCTGTCTCCGCCTCCCAAGCGCGGGGATTACAAGCGTGCCCACCACGCCCGGACTAGGTATGACATTTTTAAGTTGCGTTATAGCTGGGAGGCTAAAATAGGAGGATTGCAGGTTCAAGATCAGCCTCAGTGACTTGGTGCAATCCTGTTTCAAAACAAAAAGGGCTGGAGGTATATCTCAGATATAGAATTCCCTGGTGTTCAGTCCCCAATACCACACACACAAAGTTGAGGTGGAGCCTATATCTAGGCTCCCATTTGTTTCACTAGCATAGGAACTGAGCCCAGACAAGTTGTGACCTGTCCTAATTCACATAGTCAGTTTGGAGAACTCAACCTTGGTTTTCCTAAATCCCAAGCCCAGGCTCAACTCACTGCTGGACCCATAGCTATGGAGGGCCTCTGGGAGTATTTTTTGGCCTCTTTAACAATAAGACCTAAACTGGGATTTCTACTATTAGGACACACATCCATAAAAGATGGTCTGAATACCTTTATACATTCTAGTTCTCTGACATTTGAGATATCCAAAAGAGGGAAATGGACAGCAATGAATAATCTTGTGTTGTAAAGTTACCTGCTTTGGCCCAAGCAGATCTGGAAGCTGCCTTGGGAAATCTGGCTTCCGTTACATTTTCAGAGAATTACATAAGCCCTCAGAGCATATGGTGACTTTGCCAACTCGGTAATTGTATCCTACTTAGTATCTCAACTTATAATCATGCCTCAATTTAAAGATTGAACTCTGTTTTTTTTTTTTTAATCTGAAACCCAGTATTCCATATTATGCTAGATATTTTCTGATGGCTAAATATTTCTAAGAGTATAGAACAAGGCTTCTAACTCAATCTTAGCATCCCTCAACAGTGGTAGTTCTCTTCTAAATGATATTTTCTGGCTTGAGCCTTGACCAAGTTCAAAAGGATTTGCAATACATTATTTTCTAATAGGCAAATTATATGGTCAATCTTTTAGTTGCTGAAGTCATGTCTAGTAATTAGGAAAACATCAAAGTTTATCAATAGCTCATTGAATATAATTCTTTATAATAATCTATATCTTATAACAAATTCTTAAGTGCTTCATAAGTTTAATTTGAGTAGATGCCTATAGGTCTCTAGTCATTCCTACTATAGGTGTTGATGAGAATCACATGTTTTTTACTTAGAAGAAGTTCGTGCTTGTCTTGAACTTACCTTATCGACTTTTCATGCTCAGGTGAGAAATAAAAATAACACAGAACCTCTTTAGATGCACAACACAGAAATTCTTTCAGTGAGTGTTCATATTTAACAATATAAGGGCTGCCAAGGGCTAGTAGTTTCAATAAAAGCACCTTTCTTTGGCAATTAGCTTATTTGTATCTTATATTGCAGACAGATTCCACCAACGGGGAGAATCCAAGCATCAAGAAATCCCTCTTTCCTCTTTTTAATTCAAAGAATCATTTAAAGCATAGCTCTTCTTTGAAAAAGCTTCCTGTAGTCACTCCACCCATGGTATCCATTTTTATGTATGGTAGCCCTGAAAACTGCTCCAGTAAACTTGTTTTACTGATGACAAAAGCATGTCTTATTTTCATGGGGTCATATTCTCTTTATGCTAGTTAAGTCCCTGAGCCAGTTCCATAAATTTACTGGGATCAAAATTCTTTGCCATTCTGGATTTTCTAAATTGATTAAGAATGTTGAAGCATGAAGTCTAAACTAGTGAATGGCTAGTTTGGATTGTCCAATTGACCAGTTAGTGGCAGATAACATTCATAAAATCTCTTATTTTCCATAAAGTTTTTGATTAACATCAACAGTTAACAAAAGTCTTTGCATTTGGCTCACAAATTTTGTTAGTATTTAATTGGCAATTTGTTCCTTGAAACCAAGTCTGAGTTGACCAAATTAAGTGAGCTAGCAGGCTCCATGAAAAAAACAGCTTCTACTAGTTGGTGACTTGCTCTTTCCTTGCCTGGCTCTAGCTTTTGCTGGTCACTTAGTTTAAAGCCATGACTTCTGCTTGGCCTTTGTCATAACTCTTTTTTGTTCACCAAAATCAGCACATAGATGTATTGCGTTCATTTGACAATTTTGGCACAAATTTCCAGTATTTTCTGAGCTAGGCCCGCATTTACTGGGCAGTGGTTTGAGAAGGTGATTCAAATCATACCCTGCCACTTTACTCTCCTTAAAATCCTACTAGACTCTTTTGATACCACTAAATATCATGTTTGAATCATTTTCTCAGCAGGAAAAATGTTTTGTTTTATTGAACTGGTTCATAACCTAACTGCAATTATGGAATGAGGATACGACAACAGTTCCTTAGTTTAGCTCAATTTAACTGCTCTCTTTTACAGCGACTAAAACTAACAGCATGGGAATGCTTTAAGGGTTAAGGTTTTAACAAATCTGCATGACATCTGCCAATTTTTCCTAATGCAGGGAGAATTATTAAGAGGGCAGCAGAATTTAACTAGCATCACTTGCATTATGAACATTGGGAGACTTTTGGTGTCTGTCTTTATTGATCCATTTTTTTCCTTTGAATTTTGGTTTAGTTCCATTTGCTTTGGGGTTTGGTTATCCTCTTGGGTACAGTTGTACATCTTCATTAGATTCATTGGTGTGCTTATTGAAACATTGTCTATCTTTTGCCCTAGGTACCCAATTCTGATGGCCCCGATCTTCTGACATTACAGAAAGCCATTCACTCTGCTAGCACTTCAAGCAGCAGACCAAAGGAGTGGCGCCCTGAGAAGCTCTCCGATCTACAGACCCAAGTAAGTGGAACCTGTTTCACTCCAAGACTCTCTGACTCTGTATCCTTAGCATCTCTGTGTTACAGCAATGCTGACAGCTACCCCCAAATAGACCCTCACTAATAGGTGCAGCTTAGGTGTCAGGATGAGTCTTGCTTCAGTGATTCATCTCCCTGGGAAAAAAGCAATCCTCCATTAACCTTCACCTAGGTGGAGAAGGGAGGACAGAGGATAGGGGAGGAAGAAGGTGCAGTCTCAGCCCCAGATACTCTGCAGTCAAGGAGAGAATGATCTTAATAAAAAAAAAGTGAGGCCTCCCATTCAATGCTGGGGAGGATGAATGAAGATGGTGGGAAGAATGAGGTTTCCTTAAAGGTGGTAGCTTATGAACTGGGCCTTGAAAGACAGATATGATAAGCTTTTTTGTGAAAGAATATTTCTTTTTCTGAAACATACTATTTTTAAAAATAAGTAAGCCGGGCATGGTGGTGCATGCTTGTAATCCCAGTACTTGGGAAATTGAGACAGGAGGATTGCAGGATTGAGGAAAGCCTCAGCAATGCAGCAAGACTCAAAATAACTTAGCAAGATCCTGTTTAAAGTCAAAAACTTAAAAAGTGTTGGGGTATAGCTTAGTGGTAAAAAGACCTTGGGTTCAATCCTTACTATGACAAAGAAAAATAAATCATATCACAGATTTCTGTGATTTGGAAGTGATGGCTCCACTTTTTATAGGTTTTCTCTTCTCTTTAGCTATAAGCTATTTCTTACAGCTGTGGACAGGAGTCCCCCATTCTTTTTACCCAACCATTTATATTTTCTGCGTCTAATATAGTATGGGCTGGGAGATCAAGAGGGCATAGAGAAAGAGATGAGTTTTTTGGATGTATATCAAAACTAAGAACACAATGCTCTAAGAGCCCGATGCTTAGAACCTCCTTGATGAAACCATTTCTTTTGCCAAGAAGCTCTTTCCAAGTAACTTTACATCCCTAGCTGATTCTGAATTATTGTAATTGCTCAATAGTTATATGTGATGAAGGCTATAAAAATCTCCAGGAGTTTCATTGTGTTATCATACCAATTTAATAAAAAAATCGAAAAAAAAAGAAAACCATTTTGAGCATTTATAGTGCACAGGGTGCTGTGCCACCTCCTGTGGAAACCCCACAGCTTTCTTAGAAAGACTTGCAATGGTGACAGTGGATATTTCCCCAGGAGCAGTTTCTCTTTGAGTTGATTCTCAGGCCACTTTACCTTGGCTTTCAATACCCTGTTCCTTCAAACCCTGTAATGTTCCTGGAGATCTTCAACATGTTATTTCAACTCGGCTGAGCTCTAAAAATGTATGTTACTTGTACCACAACACTCAGAGTAAAGGTATTCTGAGGATCAGCAGCCAGAGATAGCCCGAGGTTAGGATTGTAGATGAGTGGCAGAATCCAGCAGTAGTGATTGGTGTGTATTTTTGAGTGTTTTCCACGCCTTTTCTGATAGTGGTCCTCGTGCACCCCAAAGTAGAGGTAGAGGGAGAAAAGGATAAGCTGCCTTTCACCACTGAGAAGCCTAAGGCTCAGGAGTTGCCTGAGAGGCCAACCCATCTAGGACCCTGCCTTCTACAGCAGGCTCCCACCACAGTACAGCACCCTGTTGGACCTTTGGCCAGTAGCCATACCATGAACAGACAGAATTATCAATTAGAGTCTATAGGGCTTTTGCTTGTATCTCTGTGTTTGCATTTTTAATACCCAGCCCTTAACTTCTCTGCTCCCCCCCCCAAAAGTAAACATTCAGATTTTACAATGTCAAGGGAAAGGGAAAATCATAGAGATAAGAACACAGAGGGCTGTACAATTTTTAGCTCAGTGCATTTGCTGCCTAATCAAAAACAATGCATTTTTCTGGCTTCTCTTGCAGCTAGATGTGGTTGTGCACCTAAATTCTAGCCAGTAAAATAAAAGTGGAAGCCTTATGTGGAGCTTTGGGGAAGTCTTCTCAAAAAGAAGACATATTCCTTTTTTTGTTCCTTTTACTTCCATTGTTAAAGCATAAGATTTTCTTTACCACGATGTGCCCAGATGGAAGGAGGCCTCTGAGCAGCACCCCACCAGCTCTGGTTGTTTTCTCTAGATTTCTAAGTTTTCACATGAAAGAACAGTGACCATTCTCTTGCTTGAAGAAACCCAGAGAGCAGACAGAGCTGGGCTAACCCTCCAACCCCACACTCGTCCTCCCTGGCCACATCTAGTCATCTCCAGTCTGAGATCCATTTCCTCACAGCTCTCTGGTCTCCTCTAAATTAAATCCTACACAAGTTCTCATCCTGTCTTTCAGAACCAGCCGTTAAAATCACTGCGCAAGCTGTTACATCTCTCTTCAGCCTCAAATCACCCGGCTTCCTCAGATCCCCGCTTCCAGCCCTTAACAGCTCAACAAACCAAAAATTCCTTCTCAGAAATTCGAATCCACCCCCTGAGCCAGGCCGCTGGTGGGAGCAGCAACATCCGGCAGGAGCCTACACCAAAGGGCAGGCCAGCCCTCCAGCTGCCAGGTCAGATGGATCCTGGTTGGCATGTGTCCTCTGTGACCAGGAGTGCCACAGAGGGGCCTTCCTACACTGAACAGCTGGGTGCCAAGAGCGGGCCAAACGGGCACCCTTATAACAGAACAAATCGCTCACGAATGCCAAATCTGAACGATTTAAAAGAGACGGCCTTGTAATGTGTGCTGGCGTGGGGAAGGGGGAGCCAAGCCAGCTGGGAGGGGAGGGCATGGGGTGGGTGGGCTGGGGAACGGGATGGGCCAGGGTGGTGAGCCAGTATTTTCAGCTTTATGAAGGTGTGTGCAATATTGCATGTGTGGGGCCATCTGGCTCCTCACAGCCACAAATGCTAGTCAGGGATCTTAGAGCCACGGGAGTTCCTTAGGGATCACCACTCCCCACAGGTCTTGTGTGAGAACCAATAGAGTGTGCCATTGAGGAAGAAGACATTCTTGCCAGTCTCTCCCCCTTACATTCCAGCTTCAGTGCAATCTCTGTTGAACTTGGGAAAGCCAGGGTGTGTCCTGGCACCAAGAGGGATAGAAAACTTCGTGTTGACCGATGCCCTTACCATGTATTTTTTTCTGCCTAGACTAAATGTGGGGTTTATTGTAATCCAAGAGTATCCCTTTGAAGGGTTAGCAGATGAACTGTATGTCTTAAATTGTTTTCTAAGCTTCCATATTTGATAGGATTTGTAACCTTTATTTATAATTAATATTGTACTGTTATAATCATACCTTTTATGTTATAATGTAAAGTTCTTTTGAACTGTTTGGAACATTGTGAAGCAGTGGGACAGCTACAGTAGTTTCTATAAAAACTAAACAGTAACATTTATATATTGCATCAGGAGTATTTTATTCTCTCAATATAAATATATATATGGTAAATATCTGTCTGTTTTATAAATATGCTCATTTAAAGAAAGTATCGTTATGACACTTATCTGCCATATTTTTATACATTTGTGATATGAAGTGAGTATTATACTTCTAATAAAGAGAGTTGAATCGTGGCTAAATGCGACCATAACAGTAGGAAACTTTGCTCAATGCTCCATGGTAGCAGATAAAACGCGGGATCTCTTTCCAGACCCACAGAAGAGGAAGGTCAGCCAGGCCAGCGAAGATTCCAGCAGGCCATGTTTCTGTCCTCGTTTATGTCCAGGTATCTTACTTGTACATGAGGGGAGAATAGACAGAAGTGTTGCTCGCGGGTCTTTGCAGAGAGAATGTGCTCTTCCACTTAGCATTAGTGTAGAGCGTAGACCAAAGATTTGCCAGCAAACATTCCTTGTGAGGCTGTAAGAGGTACCTATCTGCAGATCTTGTAAACCAGCTCTCTGCTCCTGAATACTGTCCGCCCTCCTGGAGATTATTGGCTCCAGGTGGAGTGTGAGAAAACTTGTGTGTGGCATTTCTACTTCTAAATGCTTTTTTTGTTATTCCTCTTTCCAATATATTTAAAAGGCTCCTGAAGCAATTCCAGACATAGAGAAAATTGTTATATTCATTTTTTTCTCCCCAGGACTGTCCATTTATAAGAAGGTCATCATGCACACCTGTATATAGACACCCCCCTCCATGAGAACAGGACCTATCTTTCCCACATTTGATCACTTTCAGCTCCCAAGTATCATTAAGGCCTTTGGCCAGCAAGTGTTATACCCCCGTGTCTCTGGGTCATCCTTGATAGACATCACCTCAACACCATCATTTATCAGTAGTAGTATTAGATTTCTGGAAGTAGTCTCTTAGCAATAAGACTTTTTAGAGGTCCCTCCCACCCCTCATAAAGGTAACTTATCAGTATTTATTACTTGTTCCAGAATTCTGAGAGTGGCAACCCCCTAATCAAGTCAACTATCATTGAAATATGCTGAGTTACCATTAATCCTCCCCCAAGATTTTTAGAATCATAGCTCCGATGATTATGAAGATTATAAAGAAAACAGTCTTAGATTCTTTGAAACTTAAATTGTGTGCATATTGCATTTTATATAAATATTATAATGATGTGTATTGATTATATATAGATGTCATTTTAAGGTGCTTTTTATTTAATTTTAATAAGTGTAATAGGCACTAAAATGGAACTCAACCGGGTACTATCATTGAACAATTTGATTCAAATCAATAGTTTTGCATGTTCTCAAGTTCTTTTTCTATCTCGTTTCTGACACCAGTTCAGTACTGTTTGGATAGCTCTGAATTCTGGCTTTTCCCAGGCAGCTGCGTGGTTATGCAAGCAAGGTAGACCCTCAGCAGTTTTTGCCTGGATACAGTGACTCTAAAAAGGTGTATATTTAACTCTTCTTTTTCATACTGGATCTGTACCTTGTATCTCCCCTTGTGAACTAGAAACTACATTATTTTCCTCTGGAAAGACTTCTCACTGTGCTGTGTGCTTAGGAACTGCGCGGTCCCATTGCCATTATGTGGCATTCGAGGCTCGTTTTCACCTAGGGGCTGGTTTCCCATGTTGTCATCCTTGCTAACACTGGGATCTCAGATGTTTGTGGAACATTTATATTCGTGATGGTTCTTCAAAGAAGGGCTAGAATAATTGCCTTCTACTTAGAGCAAACTAAACCTAACCAATAAGTCAATATGTACTTTTTCATACATTCCCAGATTTGAGCCAGAAAATAGCTACGACGTTTTCAACTAGTGTTTTTGAGGTAGCTCTTTTATCCTCTTCTCAGCTTTTGGCTTTGCAACTTTTCATTGATCTTCAATAAGCTGTAAGTGAACCTACAATCTGTATTTTTAGCTTGTCATTCTATTCCTGCTTGCAGAGGGGGCAGCAAGTTTTCTCTCGGATATAACGGGGCCCCTCTTAGCTTTGAATGGTTGCCTCCCCCTCTGGTTTTTGGAAAATTTCTAAGCTTGCAGAGATTGCCAGCCATGACCGGAAGGACTTAAGTCCCACACGTTACATTTTCTTTAGGAAAGGGAATTGATGACATCCATGTTCTCTCATCTGCCCTAATTTCCTAAAGGATATGTAGGTTGGATGAAGGCTTATTAATTCTTTTGTTTTCTAGAAGTATGGCTAATTTCCTTTTGAAAAGAAACTTGGCTTTGCTTTTTTTCTACTTTTATTTCTCTGCCATCTTTTTTACTCTCTGAATTTCTAAGTGAACTTTGAACCTTATCAGTCTTGACTGAAGTTTAGCCTTTCCATAACCCAAGATCAAAAGGGAGTGCTCTGCGTCAGGGGGCTTAAGTGAGCTGTCTCTATAGCAAGTGCTTCCCAACCAGGGACAGTCTTGCCCTCCCGGACACATTTGGCAATGTCTAGAGACACGTGGTGTCACTCCTGGGAAGGGGGTACTACTGACATCTAGTGGGTAGAGAGGCCAGGGAAGTTTCTAAATACCCTGCAGTACACAGGACAACCACTCCCCCAACAACGAGTGATCTAGACCCAGACATCACAAGTGCTGAGGTTGCAAAACCCTGCCCTACACCCTTTCAGGCCCCCCAGTCTGCAGAGCTCAGCTCTGGCTTTGTTCTTTCCAGGCTACAGATGCACAGGTATGAATTTTTAAACATCACGATCTCTTAGAGAATCTTCTACCACTGTTTTTGAGTCCTTGGAATCCTGTTGCTCATTTCCATTGTCTTAGGCCTGCTAAAAGGTGCACACTTGAGGAGGAAGCCAGAGTTACTTTATATTGTGTTTGAGGACTTAAATTGTAGGTTAGCATCCTTAGAAAATATTTCATAGAGCCATGAGGCTTATATTTAGAAGCAAGCAACAGCCTGGCAGATTGGCATGATTTTTACCAACTGCTCAAAGGCATCCATGGCTTTTAGCTGTGTCTACCAGAAAAAAGTCTTTGTTTTTATTCAAGTTATTTAATAGCTCTTTACAAATATTAGCATATGACAAACCGATTAGAAGCAAAAAAAAAAAAAACCTCTTTATTGGTGGTTGTGATGTGGCTGTTATAGAAGTATTTGTGCTGTATGCTTTGGTTAAATCTGTTTGAAAACATGCTTTAAGACTCACCATATGCAGTTGTATAATTTAATTCTAAGCTTCAAGCTATGCTGGTCAGTCTCTAGTCACGCTGTGTATTATAAAGTATGTTGTGGTTGTAGAGTTAGCCAGTTTAGCATGTTCCTAATCTGAAAATTAGTGGACTACACTAGGAATTGCTGTCCCATTCCCAGCACCTCTTAGTTGATATCATAGTATCCTCACTTCTTAAACTAGTTTTTAGAGTAAATAAGGAAAAAAGCCATTTATTTTCTTCTAGCCATGTATTGAGAATGAATCATAGACGCACAACTTGTTTTCAAAGGCCAGAGGATTACTCTTGAAGTGCGTAGAAGGCTGTGTCCCTTTCTGTTCACCTGGATCCCGTGGGTGACCGAACTCTTTTGGCAAGAGCAATGAGTAGCTCACCCTGAGTCATCACAAGAGCTCAGTAAATCTGCACATTCTCTCCTGCTCAGCACCCATCTTCTGGAGAGCACTGTCTTTATATCTAGAAGTTTACTGCTTCCTGCATAGGAGTGGGATGTTGAAGTCCACTTGGATACCAAGATCCACAGATTCACACTTCTGTGAAGCGGGAATGTGGTATGCTACACTAAACAAGTCAGAAAACAGTGGACGGTTTCCTCACCTCTTTCAGTTCATCACTTTAATCGCACTTTAAGTGTGATTAAGAGAAAACTTATTTGTGGCTTAAGAAATAACAAGTCTGCTTTCTTTGAAAGGGACTGCAGAAAAGACAATACAAATATTGCCAATGTCCTAATACCTAGTACCAGAATCTTACAAGGACTTCACTGATTTCAAAGGCTGGTTGAGGGCTGGGGTATAGCTCAGCAGCAGAGCATTTCTCTAGCATGAGTGAGGCCCTGGGTTTGATCCCCAGCACTACACACACACAAATAATTAAAAATAAATAAATGGCCAGCTTACCAGAAACAAAAAATAACCCAGACTTGTAAGTGGTTATGGTTTCTTCTCTTTGCCTCTTGGCCAGCTGAGATACAGAATCTCTTGAGGTCTGGTTTGGCTGATTTAAAAATTCTGTCTTGGAATCTGTGAGTAAAAAGCCATGCAAGAAAATGAAGTCCCTCATCTGTCAGTATATACACAATGAGGGAGAATTCAGGTGGCTAGGAAACTCTGGGCCTGTTGCCCATGTGATTTTTTTAATTGAATGTACTATACAAGATGGTAGACTTTTGTGCGAGCCAGTTACTACATGGCTCTTCATTTCCCACAGTGCTTTGGTAATTTATCAGTGGCAAGCCTGGTCCAACTCTACCTTTCTCCTCTCCAGGCACCGAGCCACCTCTGTGTTTTTACTGTAGGCTGTTAAACATGATCCTAACCTGCCTTGCATTTTCATTGTTCAACCGTTCACTCCCAAATTTAAGGGAGGTTGTCTCTTGTTCTGCCAGAAAAAAAATTGTTTATTTATTTATTTTTTTGTCGCAGACTGCTGGCTTTGTAGGGCCAGCAGAACTGCAGCAGTGAAACTGGTGTCACTTCTAAGGCCCTTCATGTCCCATAAGGGTAAGCTCAGTATGCCCCCTTTGATCCTCGGTCATATTTGATCCTCCTTGGGAATCTGAAATCGGTCTCCGTGTTGTATGCAGATTAGAAGTTGCCTTGTTCGCTGCTCTTCCCATGCAGAGTATCAGGGAGAAAAAGGCCTTATCTGTCCCTCCATCCCCTCCCTTGGTTTTGACAGACTGCTGAGAATCCCTCAGGACTTCCTTTGGTTGGGGATATCCCTTCCCACAAGACTGATGTGGTTCCTTTTAGACATAGACAAGCTTGTTCTAGCGCTCTGCTTCAGGTCTAATCAGAAGAAACCCAGGAATAGAAAAGGTAGATGCCTTGACTTTTGTCCCTGTTGGGGGATTAAAGTGTTTATTGCCAGAGTTCTCAAAAGCTCTGGTTAAACTCTGTACAGTTTCATGAGAAAAATGATGCTTTTCTTTCCAGAGAATGTATAAGTTCTCCACCAGAGCTTTGCTTTTCCAAAATGGAAGGCAAAGTTTGCAGAAAATCCATTTTCCCTAGGGATAAACAATCAGTTACAGTCGCCAGTCTCTTACCCTCTCCGCCCTCTCCTTTGTTTACTCCTTGGTCACCGATTGAGTCAGGCCAGAGGGGTGACTTGGTGATGGAAAGAAGTGAATTCTCACTATAAACATGCATCAATTATAAACAAGCCAAACAAAACAGTTGCCCCAAATTCCTAGCTCCAAGAATTGCTTTGTGCCATTCGAAATTCAGGTAGTTATTCTGTATATACTTAGACAACTATTCAGAGCTTCTTCAATCTCTAGTAAGTTTGAAGGGAGTATCTGGGAAGACATAGGGCAGGGTAATGTTGAGACCCTGTCCATTCTTAAAAAATATTAGGGATAAGCCAGAGGGATGTGACATCCAATTTGTGGTAGATGAAGAATTAGTGGAAATTCTTAATTGCACAGACTTTATAATCCATTATGTAAAGTGTAATTCCATACTTTTTACTGTGGCAAGGGTGTGACGTGGTTGTTGATCTTTTTAATTTTTGAATCCAAACTGAATTTAAAGTGTTGACTACTTTAATTCCTCACAAGCTAATTATGAACCATTTGTAAAGTGTTTCTATAACTCTTTGTATCATGTGTTGGTACATCTTATCAAGTTTTTTCTGGCATGTATTCCATTCTAAACTTCTGTAAAATTTCTATCGTTGCTGTAAATATTATATAAATATCTAATCCGTGGTAACCTTCATTATCAGCATGAAATGGTTAATTTTTACTGAGCACAATGTATTTTTGAATGGATCTTCCCAAATGTCTTTAATAAAATGCAGATTTTGCACTGACTGATGTGACTGCCAGGCCGTCCCAACCTTGAGCACTGTGGTCCTTCTTGCTTTTGAACAGCAAGCAGCTCCATTTTCATTCCTTCTTTGTAAAAAAAAATGCATTTGAATTCAAATGAGGGATAATGGGCCTTTGAAGTTGTAATCAGTTTAAGGGAGAAAAATTAATGTAAAGTAAGATAAATTCTGTTAATGATGTTGATTTTTTTCCTATTTATAAAGTTTTTTCCCCTTATGGCATTTTGAAAACTGATTTCTTTTACAGTCGAGTGTTGTCACTTGTACACGTTGTGCACATTGTTAGACACTCACTTGGTGGCTTCAGGAGGATGGGAAGAGATGCCAGCCTCCCATTTGGTGCTATGGAGAAAGCAAAGATGGACAGCTCTCTGGGGTTTCTTCTTGGTATAGAGGAGGAATGGGCAAACTTTTCTCTGTAAAAGGCCAGATGATGAATACTGGGGGCTTTGTGGACCATAGGGGCTCTGTGGCCCTCTACTCATATTCAGCTCTGCCCTGTAGTGCAAAAGCAGCTAGAAAGTATGGAAGTGAGTGAGTTTGGCTATATTCAGATAAAAATTTATTTCCAAAAACAAGCCAAGGTTTCCTGACACCTCTTTAGAGTTTAGTCACTTTTGTCATTTAAGGAAAGAAGATTGAGTAATGCTCAATCAGGGGGGCAAGAACTTAAATTTTGTGGTAACGTATATAAACAATTTTCTCCAGTTTTATCTTTGAAAACAAAGGATAAGAGCTAAAAGTCAATGCTTTGTATTCTTTGTGTGTATGTATATCTGTAGTACTAGGATTGAACCCATGGGCTGTCTACCTTCAAACTACAACCACAGTCCTATTTTTATGTTTGTTTGAAACAGGGTCTCATTAAGTTAAGGGTCTTGCTAAGCTGCTGAGGCTGGCCTTGAACCTACAGATTCTCCAATCTCCACCTCCCAAGTCCTGAATTACAAGTGTGCACCACTACTCACGGCTGCTTCGTATGGTGTGTGTGTGTGTGTGTGTGTGTGTGTGTGTGTGTGTGTGTGTGTGTTACAGGGGATTGAAACCAAGGGCATTCTACCTCCAAGTTACACCCTCAGTCTGAATTTTTTTTTAATTTTGAAACAGAGTCTCACTAAGTTGCTGAGGCTGGCTTTGAACCTGTGATCCTCCTGTCTCAGCCTCCCAAGTACTGGGATTACAGGTGTGCTTCATATTCTTTCAGTCACTGTATTAACCAATTCTTTACTCTGAGTGTCTCCCATCCAAGTACTATCCAGGCCCGACCCTGCTTAGCTTCCGAGATCAGACGAGATCGAGCGCGTTCAGGGTGGTATGGCTGTAGACTACTCTGAGTGTCTCTATAACGAGCATGGAAACTGTGGCCTGTGTTTCAACTGTACATTTACTAAAACTGAATCAAGCATCTGAGGCTTATAATTTTTATGCTCATAGCATAATTATTATATTTAGTTTAAACAATAATAAATAAGCAACAATGAAGCAGGTACTATTATTATCCCTATTTTATAAATAAACATTTATAAAACATCTTCATTTACATTAGCTTGGCCAAGGTCAAGTTTGCTAGGATTAATGTTGAATATGTTCACCATAAAACCCAAACCATTAAACACCATTAAACAATGCAGACTCTACATCTCCATGTATAGAACTGACATGGAGTTTAATGGCAGTCCATTCAGGCATTGTTTTCTTTTAGTAATTCATGTTTATTCAAGTAACTCTGAAGTCCAAATTTTCAAAAATAGTTTTCAACACAAAGCATGTGAAAATATTTGTGTGAAGGGATTCTAGGTGCAAAAATTAAAACATTGCAATCAAATCTGAGCATAGTGGTTACACATCTGTAATTCCAGCACTTGGAAGGATAAGACAGAAGGATTAGAGGTTTGAGGACAGCCTTCGCAACTTAACGAGACTCTGTTTCAAAATAAAAAGCTGGGGTGTAGTCCAAAGATAGAATGCCCTAGGTTCAATTCCCAGTCTCTTATTAAAAGGTTACAATAAGCTGGGTACAGTGTTGCATGCTTGTAATCCCAGTGACTCCAGGGGTTTGGGCAGGAAACAATTTCTAAGCCAGTCTGGGCAAGACCCTGTCTCAAAATGTAAAAACAATAAAAATAAGCTGGGTGTGGTGGCACATGCCTGTAATCCCCATACTTGGGAGGCTGAGACAGGAGGATCACAGGTTCGAGGACAGCTTCAGTAACTTAGCAAGACTCTTAGCAACATAGTGAGATCCTGTTTTTAAACAAAATCTAAAAAAGTGCTGGTCGTGTAGTAGGGAGGTAGGATGCCCCTAGACTCAATCCCTAGTACCACACAAACAAAAATAAATGAATGGATAATTAAAAGGACTGGCGATGTAGCTTAGTGTTAGAGCATCCCTGGACTCAATCTCTAGGACTGCAAAAAAAAAGTATTTAAAAAATGCTCACAACAATTTATGTACTACCATCTATCCCATCTCTCAGCAGTTGGTAATTATTTGATTTGAGAATGGAATCTTTTGTTGAAACAAATCTGTGGACCTCCAAGGACTCTGGAAGAAATGGTTAAAAGCCTAGCCTTCCAGAGTCAGATTGCCTCACTTATAGCCCTGGCTTCATCACCTAAATTTCCTGTGATTTGAGGCAAGATGCTTAACTTCCCTGTGCCTCAGTTTCCTTACCTTTAAACGGAGACAATCATAGTACCTACCTCGTAGACTTGCTGTGAGCATCTAATGAGATGCTGCAAAGCATTTGACAAGGTCTTAATAAATATCAGATCTTCTAACATTATTGCTATTACTTATGCCCCAGTTGGTAGCTCCTTGAAGTTGAGAAAGAATGTCACTGGATCTTGAATGCCAGTTACAGAGACCTCAGTGGTTTGCTGCTAAGCACTTGTGATACATGTATCCTATTTGATATTCATGTCAGGCACATAAGGTGGTGGTGGTCAAAAAAGTCCCAGCTTAGAGCTACTCTTGGGATCACAGGGGAAGGCAGCCCTTGTAAGCTGTTATTTAGCAGACCTTAGCAACCAGGTCTCAAGTGGACAAAAAGGCAGGCTTCTGTCAGCATTTGTTCAAAAGCTCACTTTTGGTGTGTAATCTTCTTGGCTCCAAGGATAGATTCTTAGTAGTACCTCTATTTTGAAATATCTTTGCTTTGTCCATGTAACCTCCTCCCACACCGAGTACCAGAATTAGCTCCAATTCTTTCCTTAATATTAGCAACACTCAATGCTACTTCATTGTTCATAACATCTTATTTAATTATTTAAAAGTCTGCAAACTGTTGTGTATTTGATCACAATTTTTAAAAATTCTCCAAGTGTAGACCACACTCTAGCATTTCTAAAAATAAAAGTAAATGTGTAAAAATAAGGTAAGAGTGAGTTTTTGCTGCATTATATATATTTAATTGAAAGTTTACCCCACAAAAGAAATGATACTACAAACATAGTTCATGTGTTTAACAACAAGATTCTGTTAAGCTTCAGATTTCCCTCAATAATAGTTTTTTTAATACATTCTGTCATAAATTTAACGAAGCCAATAATTAGTGTTGCTGTCACAAGCAAATTACCTGCAAGGAAATGTTTTACTGATCTCGTTATTTATTAAATTCTGAAGTACTCAGCAATTTCCAGTGTGAAATCCCATCTGGCTTATTTGCAGAAATTAAAATCCATATAGAATTTCAAGGAACTCAGAATAGCCAAAATAATCAGGAAGAAGAACAAAGTTTGAGTACTCACACATCCCAATGGCAAAATTTACTATAAAAACAACAGTAATAATGACAGGTGATAGAACTGTGAAGCCTTGAAGTAAACCCGCACATTTATGTTCAATTTGACAAGGATGCCAGGACCATCCAAAAGGGGAATAATGTGTCTTTTTAACAGGTGGTGCTGGGTCAACTGGATATCCACATGCAAAAGAAGGAACTTAGATTCCCACTTCATACCAAATACAAAACTTAGCTCAAAATGGAGCAGATCTAAATGCAAAAGGCCAAAGCTATAAAATTTTAGAGGAAAGCATAGAAGTAAATCTTCATGACCTTGGATTTGGCAATGTTTTATCAGACAATGACACCCAAGAACAAGCAAACAGAAAAGTAAATTGGACTTGATTAGAATTTAAAATTTTAGTGGCACATACCTATTATCCCAGGACTTGGGAGCTGAGACAGGAGAATCTTAGGTTCAAGGCCAGTCTCCACAATTTACTAAGACCCCGTTTCAAAATAAAAAAGGGCTGAGGGTATAGCTTAGCGGTATATGTGCCTGGATTCAATCCCAAGTACCTCCACCTCAAAAAAATTAAAATTATTTTGTGCTTCAAAGAACACTTATCAAGAGAGAAAGTTGAAATAGGAGGAATACTTCTAAGTCAGATATCTAATAAGGGAGTTATATCTAGACTATACGAAGAATGCTTAGCAATTCAGCTGGGCATGATGGTGTACACCTATAATCCCAGCACTTGGGAGGCTGAGACAAGAGGATCCCAGGTTCTAGGACAATGCACTGGTAACTTAATGAGATCCTGTTTCAAAATAATAAAATAGGACTGGGAGAATAGCTCAGAGGCTGAACCCACCCCTCACCCCCATTCAATTTCCAGTACAACAACAACAAAAAAGAATGCTTACAATTCAGTAGACTGTAAGCTGGTTTTAAAGTAGGCAAAGAACCAGAATAGACATTTCTCCAAAGATGTACAAATGGCCAGTACACATTGAAAAGATGCCCAGCATCAAGTAGTCATTAGGGACATGCAAATCAAAACCACGGTGAGACGCCATTTAACACGTACTGAAAGACAACAAGCATTGCTGAGGATGTTGAAAAAGTGGACCCTTCACACGTGCTGGTGGGAACTGGAAATGGTGCAGCCAACTGGGAACACAGCCCCTCAGAAGGCTACGACTTGCTGTATGACCCAGCAATTCCACATCTAGGTACACATCCAAGATAAATAAAAATATGCATCCACACAAAAACTGATATGCAAATGTTCAGAGCAGCATTTGCAAAGTGGAAAAAAACCAAATTCCTATCAAAGGATGAATGGATAAATAACAGTGTTGTATATCTGTACAATGGAATGATATTCAGCAAAAAATAGGAGTAACCAAGCAATGTATAATGGAACTTGGATGCATGTTCAAAACATGTGTAAAAGGAAAGAAGCCTGTCACAAACTACAACACGTCTATGGTTTCATTTATATAGAAAAATACCCAGAATGAGGAAATCTACATAACAACAGAAAATCATGAATGACAATAGGTACAGGGCTTCTGTTTGGAACACTGGAAATCATTTATTTATTTTTGTGATACAGGAGATTGAACCCAGAGGCATTCTTCCTCCAAGCTACAATCCCCTTTCCGCCCCCTGCCCAGATCTTTTTTATTATTATTATTTGGAAACAGGGTCTCACTAGGTTGCTGAGAGCTTACTAAATTGCTGAGGCTGGCTCCAAACTTGTGATCCTCCTATCTCCGCCCCCCCAAGTACTAGGATTACAGGCATGCACCACCATGTCCAGCAAAAGTGTTTTGTTGTTGTTGTTGGGGTTTTTTTTTGTTCTTAGCTCAATTGTTTTTTTTGTTTTGTTTTGTTTTGTTTTTTGTCTTTTTGGTACTGGAGACCAAATTCAGGGCATTGCACTTGTAAGACAAGCACTTTGCCACTGAGCTACATTTAAAGTTGCTTGAAATAATGGCTGCCCAACTCTAAATATACTAAAAGTCATCGAATTACTTTAAATGAATGAATATTGTATGATATGTGGACTTTATCTCAATATAGCTATTACAAAACAAAAACTGCCTACGTGAGCAATTAATCAAATAATCTTTAGCCAGGCGTGGTGGTGTATGCCTGTAATTCCAGTACTTGCAAGGTTGAGATAGGAGGATCATAGGATTGATGCCAGCCTCAGTAACTCAGCGAGGCCCTGTTTTGAAGTTAAAAAAGTAAAATAGCGAGACCTTCGAGATCTTAGCAAAGCCTAGTTTCAAAATAAAAAGGACTGAGGGTGTATCTTAGAGATAGAATGCCCCGGGGTTCAGTTCCAGTATATAATGGTAGCTCTAAATAAGGAAATTCTTATGTTTTGTGGTCATTTGGGGTCCTGAAACATAGGAAGCCTGGCATATGTGCATGCAGCCTTCCCCATGCTTTCATCTAATGGAGACCACAGATTTGGGTGGTTTGCCTGAATAGTTTGTAGAATGGAGTTGTACTGTAATGAGACCTCTCTTCCACAGTCCCTTCCTTCATATAGGTAACACCCCAAGGCCCCTTCAAGGTGACAACTAGCGGGGAGGTGCTTGGTTGTTTGTCATGATGGATTGAATCTCAGGCCCCCATCTTTCATGTCCAGGCCTACCATGTAAGCACCCTCAAAACCTCAGCTGTGTACCTGCTTGTCTCAAATCCTCTTTGGCCACAATGGAATGGAAATGGAACTGTGGGCTCATTCCTGCTCAGGATCCAAGTGAGGCTTTCTGGAACAGTGTGTTCCCGTTTTGAATGTGATTAACAAAAAAGAATTTTCAAATTATCAGGGCTGCTTCGCGTTCCTCTGGGACTACACCTTTCACAGTGTCATGGAGACAAAGAGAGAGAGAAAGAGAGAGAACAGTAAATTACCTTGCTACTTGGGCTTTTATAAGAAAATTGGCTTAGGGGATATTTTCTTTGTTCTTATTTTCTTTGGCCCTGAGTGGGGGAAAACATTTTTCTTTTTCTTTCACTGAAATTGGAAGCTATATCTTTTTTAAAAAATGAAATATTTTCTACCCAGCTCTGTATTTGAAAACTGCTTGAAAAATACAGCTTTGTTCATCACAGTGATATATCAGGGGTTGCCTGCGGCCTTCCACTCGTGGCAGGGCCCAGCTGGGACAGGTGTCAGGTGCACTTGCTGACGCACTCCAGCAGCTCCATCCGGATGGCTATGCGGACATGCCAGCCCAGAGGGATCAGTCGGATGAAGCGGGAAATGATGGGGGGCCGAAGTAGATTCTGGACTGTGGAGCTTCGATCTGAGTTTCCATAGAAGACCTAAAGAGAGGGAGGAAATCCAGTTAACCATCCTGCCAGGAGAGAAAAGGAAGAACAACTCTTGTCTGGAGCCAGCCCCAACTTTTAACTATCGGAAATGCTAGAAAGTGCAGAGAATTTGCAGGTGCCCCTCTCCCAAATCTGATCTTTAATAATTGTCAGCACCTACATGCTTGGGGCATTTCTGAGTATATGGGGACTTTTGGAACTGCATCCTCCAATATGGCAACCCGTAGCTATGTGCATCTGTTTAAATTTGTATGCGTTAAAATTAGATAAAAATTCAGTTTGAAGCCAAGCGTGGTGGCACATGCCTGTATGCGCAGAAACTCTGGAGGCTGAGCCCAGAGGATCGCAAATACAAGGCCAGCCTGGGTAACTTAGCAAGATTCTGTCTTAAAATACAAAGGAGAAAGGGTTGAAGATGTAGCCTAGTAGTCCAAAGTTCCTAGGTTCAATCCCCAGTACAGAAAACAAACAAACAAAAAACCCTCTTGACTCTTATCAGTTTTGTGCTTTTATTCTTTGTATTTTGACAAGTAGCTTTAAAAAGGCCCACATCACACTTAAAAGAGAAATGTTCCCGTGTTCCAAAGATATCCAACATGGACACAAGTAAAAACTTGTGACTGCCTCTGAAGCTGTGAGCTGAAGCTTAAATGCGTGTCCTCACTTTGATAAAAGTGACAAGCACCATTTAGACTTGGAAAATATATATATATATATATATATTTTTTTTTTTTTGGTGGTACTGGGGTTCCTGGAAGCCCTTCTATCTCCGGGCTACACTCCCAGACCTATTTTTACATTTTTATTTGGAAACAGGGTCTCCTAAGCCAGCGCGCGCGGCTAGCTTCGAACCTGCGCGATCCTCCTGTCTCTGCCTCCCAAGCGTGGGGATTACAAGCGTGCGCCACCACGCCCGGCAGAAAATATATTTTAAAACAGATCAAAACTAGAAAGAAAATTCTGGAAACAGGAAGACAGTGCCTGAGTAGAAATACAAGGGTTTGCTTAATGTTTTTCAGGAAGCAGCATGATAAAGTATAATGGATGTCTGACCAGATTTCTGAACAGATCATTCTTTGCATTCTTTCCAGAGTCATAGTGTTCTACCCTATGGCATGGGAACCCTTCATTTTCTGAGGTTATCTCCTGAAAAAATCTGACTAGCATTTGGCTGTAACCATCCACAAAACAGGACAGGCTTTATCTTTGACAAAGGCACCAAAAACATATGTTGGAGGAAAGACAAATGGTTCTAGGGAAGCTGGATATCCATGTGCAGAAGATTGAAAGTGGATCCTCTCACCTTGCACAAAAATAAGTTCAAAATGAATCAAAGGCCTAAATAAACTTCCAAACTACTAGAAGGAAATACTGGGAACACTTTTAAGATATAGGCATAGTCAATGAGTCTCTGAATAGGACTCCTATAGCTCAGGAAATAATAGCAAGAACAGGCAAATGGAATTGCATCAAAATAAAAAGTTCTGCATAGCAAATACATAAACTGTATGACGGACAGCCTGCAAAATGGAAGAATACTTTTGCCACCTACTCGTCCCACTGGATTAATATTCAAATTACATAAAAAACTCAAAAAGCAGCCAGGTGTAATGGTGCATGCCTGTAATTCCAGTACTCAGGAGGCTGAGACAAGAGGATCATGGGTTCATGGTCCATCTCAGCAATTTTGCAAGACCTTGTTTCAAAATTAAAAATGAGACGGGCTCAGCCTTTCTCCATAGCCCTTCTATAGCTCAAAGGTAGAATGTCCCTGGGTTCAGTTCCCAGTACCTCCCCCCCAAAATTCAAAGAACAACACCAAAATTCCAAGTAATTCAATTAATAAATGTGCAAATAAACTGAAGAGATACTTCTCAAGTAAAAATGATCAATGGTTACATGAAAAAGTGTTCAACAGTAGCCATCAGGGAGATGTAAATCAAAACTACATTGAGATTCCATCTCACTCCAATCAAAATGGCTATTATCAAGAATACTGAAAATTGATAAGTGCTGGTGAGAATGTGGGGGAAAGGAATATGTATTCACTGTCTCTGGGAATGTAAATTAGCCACAATGGAAATCAGTATGGAGATTTCTGAAAAAGCTAGAAATAGAACTACCATATGATCCAGCTATATCACTCCTCAGTATATATCCAAAAGAATTAAAGTCAGCAACTAGAGATACCCGCAGGCCCATGTTTATTGAGGCACAATTCACAATAGCCAAGTTATGGAATCAGCCTAGGTACCTGCCAACAGATAAATTGATAAAGAAAATGTGGTATGCCTTCACAGTAAAGTAATACTGAACCATAAAAAAAATTGAAATTGTCACTTGCAGGAAAATAGGTGAAACTAGAGGTCATCGTGTTAAGCAAAATAACCACACTCAGGCAAGTTTTCTCTCATATGTGGAATCTAGGGATAAAAAGCAAAGATAATATGAATGCCAAAGGGAGACTACTAGGTGAGAAAAAGAGGAGAGAGGAGATCTGGGTGAGTAACATTGAGTATAAATAACCAAAACATGTTATAAGCATGTATAAATAGAAGCCTACTGTTCCATAAAATTAATATGCACTAATAAAAAAAACAGGACAAGCCTTGTCTGCCAGGATCTTTCCTTTCTTCCCAGTAGCAAAGCACCATGCTACCCTCTCTAAGTGGTTTGTCCTTGAGCCTATTGAAATCAGGATCCAGATACAAAAGGGGATTATGGAACAGGTGCCACCATATGGTACTAGTGCCAGAATGGAGTGTGTCTTCCAAAGAACAAAGACTATTGAGACTTTCAGAAGCACAGGACTTGAAAAAGAATTCTAATATCATTTGAAGAAACCAATGAATAATACCAAAAATGAAATTAGATTTCCAAGGAATAAGATGGTTTTTCCCATTGTGTCAAAACTCCTTGAAACTTCAACCCATAAATATCTTGCTTTGCAAATTGTTATCAAGACCTACCAAGACGTCTGAATCTAAGCCACACATGTCTACTTAACTTGATTAAATGTCAAAATTAGCCTAAAGAATTCCTTACTCTTAGGCAAAGTAACAGTTAACATTTCCAAATCGCTAATGAGTTTTAATTCATTTTTATTCATTACAAATATATAAAGTCAGGAGTCTAGTGTGTAGTTTGTAGTGAGGAAGACTTTGGTTTTAGTCTTAAAATATGAATAGGATATGGGCTGGCCCAAAGGTTTGTCTCTGTGTTTGCAACTGGTGAAATCCATTTAGTAACCATTTACAGAATTAAGCAGTTAACTTGCTAAATTGTCAAAAGATTTCTACCATTCAGTCTCAAGTCAATAGTAAGAAGAGACCATGCCCATACAAATGGGCGTCCATCTCCCTGCAACAGTAACAGATCAAACCAGACCCATGAAGTGTATTCAGTGACCCAGTGAGTTTGAGCTGGGCTAGGTAGAGACAGACACCTGTAATCCCAGTACTTGGGAAGCTGAAACAGGAGGATCACATGTCTGACGGCAGCCACAGTGACTTAGCAACACCCTCAGCAACTTAGTGAGATCCTGGGGGAAAAAAGAAAAGAAAAGATGATTCAATGTGTTGGATTAGTCCAAATGGCCAGTCTAGGGTGTTCCAGAAACGATACACTGATTAGATGAAACACACAGTATTTCTTTTGCAAGAAGAGCATCATTCATTAGCAAACTGCTGGGTGCCAAGGCTATGACCAGGAAAGAGAACACATAGAACGGTGGGGAAGAAGCTCAAAGCACAAATGAGCCCGATTCTTTGGGGATAGTAACAGGGCAATAACAGGAGCCCAGAGATGAGTCCTGAAGGGTGTGAGTCAAGGGAGTCACAGATCAGCCCCACTTACCCGGTTGTTTCCAGTCTGATCCTTATAGTAAATCCAGTTCAGGCTCTCATCAGTCCTGTACTGCACACTGTACTTGGTCATCCACTCATCGATGTCACAGCGCCCCTGGGTGAGGATCCCCGAAATCACCTTGATCTCTTTCAGATCTATCTGTAACCACTGGCTGCTGTCCTGGAACTTGGAGAGCCAGGCGCACCTGCCAGGAACACACAAGTCATCTGTCCCCATGAATGTCTGCAGAAAGCATGTAGATGTGGGCACGCAGGGAGGCTCCCAACACCACTGCAGCCCATGCCTCTTCCCTTCCTTGCCTTCCCACCTTCAAGGTAGCTCAGATTCAATTTCTTTGCCTCAGAAAGCCTTCCCTTGAGCTTCCAGGGATTCAGACTTTCTTCCTTCTTTGCTTCCCCAACAGTGCACATCACACTTAGAGAAAAATCCGTTGTGTGATCAGTCTGTCGTCCCATCTAAACTGTCTCCCAAAGCCAAGGACCTCCTCTATCTTGTCCACTGCCATACAATCCTTGAACACAAGAAGCGTTCAACTCAGTACTTGACAAATAAATAAATGAGTACATCCAGTGCCAGGTCCACGTGGTGGCACCCTCCAGTAATCCTAACATTTGGGAGACTGTGATAGGAGGATCGCAGGTTTGAGGCCAGCCTCAGCAATTTAGCAAGACCCTCAGCAACTTAGACCTTTTTTTGAGGGGGGCAGGTACTGGGGATTGAGCCAAGGGGCATATTTTCAAGCTAAAAATTTTTTTAAAGGGCTAGGAGTATAGTTCAGAGGTAGAATGCCTCTGGGTCCAAGCCCCCAGTACCACAAAAAAGTACATTCTGTACCACTCCTGTATTAGAGAAACCTTTTTTATTTTCCAAAGAATATAAAAAACCTACATGGGCTTCCTCTACTTACCCAAAGCCTTGACTGTTGAGCCGAGCCTTGTTTGCAGTCCACGAGGAATACCAGCCCACATACTGCTCCGGGTTGGAGCAGGTGATCTGGTCGGGGGTGACCTCTCCTGACTCGAAACCCAGAGGCTTGTGATATGGGCATTCTAAGAAAGAGAAACGATGCACATTCAACCCCATGGATTTTGATCTGGTACAGTAGCATAGCGCCTGTACTCTCATCTGCTCTAGAGGCTGGAGCAGGCGGATTGCTTGAGCTCAGGAGTTTATAAGACCAGCCTGGATAACATAGCAAGAACCCTTTCAAGAGGAGAAAACAAGCTTGGCACGGTGGCACACACCTGTAATCCCAGTCCTAGGGAGGTTGAGACAGGAGGATCGTAAATTCAAGGCCAGCCTCAGCAACTCACCGGATCTCATTTCAAAATAAAAATTTAAAAAAGTATGGCTTGAAGGTAGAATACCCCTGGGTCAATCGCCAATACAACAATCGATCAATAAACAAATAAACAAAGGTTACAAGTGTAGTTCAGGGGTACAATGCCCCTAGGTTCAGTCCCCAGTACTACAGACAACATAAAAAATAAAAATAGAGGGAAAAAAGCAACCTCTTCCCCCATATCTCAGTACTTAGATGATTGAAGTAACAAAGCAAACCCATGTCATTTGCACCTTGGAGGTGGAGAACGTTCTACTTGTCAGTGCAGTGATTCATACTGACTAGAGCCGAGCCTTCAACTGTTCACTGACCATGAGGGAAGGGAGTGGAGAATGAGGTCAAGGCGTTGCCATGGAGATTCACAACATTTCGAAAAGCAGAGGGAAGCTGGTCACAGTGGTGCATGCCTGTAATCCCAGCTGAGACAGGAGAATTGCAGGTTCGAAGCCAGCCTCGGCAATTTAGCTAGATAGACCCTTGGCAACTTACTGAGACCCTGCTTCAAAATAAGAAATAAAATAGTTCTGGGGATTTTGTTCTGAGGTTCAATGTCTCTGGGTTCAATCCCCAGTCTCCCCCCCCCGAAAAAAAAGTGTTTCTATGGCAACCTCATTGTGGGAGAGGGGTTTGAGAAGTATTTCATTTCACCTTCTCCAACGGCTCAAAGACCCACACCTAAACATCAAGAGGTGTGCTGCCAAATAGTGTGTGTAAATGCCAGACATCTTTAGTTCGTTAGGTAGATGCAGCCATGCTGCATGGTGACATGAGGGTCTCTAATTGTTCTTGGGCAGCAAATTATGCCAATTATAGGAGTACAACAATGGCGAGCCAGCAGAAAGGCAATTGAGTATTTGAGACTGACTTCCCACTTGTAAATTGCATTTTTCTCACGAGTCTTAGGCAAAAATAAAAATAGACAAAATGTGCTGGAGTGACTTTTGAATAAGAAACAGTTTAAAGGAACCACTTTTTCCAAATGGAAATAAAAAACCGTGGGGAGATTGGGGTGGGTACTGGGGATTGAACCCAGGGGCATTCTGCTTCTGAGCCCATTATATATTTATTTTTTATTTGGAAACAGTCTGCTAGGTTGCTGAGGACCTCATCAAGTTGCTGAGGCTGGATTCTAACTTGAGATCCTCCTGTCTCAGCCTCCCAAGGACTGGGATTACAGGTGTGTGCCACTGTGCCTAGTTCAAAAGTAGTTCTTATAGATAGCTAATTGGCTGCTGCTTTCTTTCCTTGGTATGTCCTCATGTTAACAAGTGTTGGGTTACCAGGCCATCGACTGCCAGTTACCAATCCAACATCTGTTCTTCCTTTCCCTTTGACTATAAAGGCCTAATTTTATTGGGGACAGCAACGAGCTCAGCTAAAAAGGCAATTTTCCCCAGCCATCTTTGCAGTTAGAATTAACCACATGATAAGCCAGGCATGGTGGCAAATGTCTGTAATTCTAGTACTTGAGTCTGAGACATGAGGATCACAGGTTTGAGGCCAGCCTCAGCAACTTATTGAGACCCTTAGCAACTTAGCAAGGCCCTGTTTTATTTTTTTTTTAATTTTTTGGTGGTACTGGGGTTCCTGGAAGCCCTTCTACCTCCGGGCTACACTCCCAGACCTATTTTTACATTTTTATTTGGAAACAGGGTCTCTTAAGCCAGCGCGCGTGGCTGGCTTCGAACCTGCGCGATCCTCCTGTCTGTGCCTCCCATGCACGGGGATTACAAGCGTGCGCCACCACGCCTGGCTAGCAAGGCCTGTTTTAAAATAAAAAATAGGGCCGGGCGTGGTGGCGTACGCTTGTAATCCCCGCGCTTGGGAGGCGGAGACAGGACGATCACGCAGGTTCGAAGCCAGCCTCACTGGTGTAAGAGACCCTGTTTCCAAATAAAAATATAAAAATGGGTCTTTGAGTGCAGCCCGGAGGTAGAAGGGTTTCCCAGTACCACCAAAAAAAAAAAAAAATAGGACTTGGGGTTCAAACTTTAGTACCAAAAAAAGAAGCATAGTACACAATTTCTGACTAGTGAGATATAAGAGGACATTTGCCAGGGATTTCTGAGCAGATTGTGCTCACTCCTTTCTACCTGTTGCCTAGACTGAAGGAGGACCTGATAGCTGGTGCAACCATAGCCATCTTGTGCCATGGTTTAAGACCAAGAGAGCCACAGAACCGTCCGCCCTGATATCCTTAAATGACTCCCTACCCTGTAGTCTTTTCCCCATGTGAGTCAAAACAAAACTAATTTAATAGACATTATTTAGGGACTATCTATTTTGTAACTAAACCCAGTTCTTCACTGAATTTTTATAGATCACCAGGTCTAAACAGTATACAAATACATTTGCTTAGTTTTTTTGTTTACAAATGATAAGCTTCAAAGAAGGCAAACACAATTATTCTCTCCATGTGTAAAATTGCGTTCAAGCGGAAGAGGCATATTTCTTGGGGTGTCATCATCATCTGTAACAGTTAAATGGAGAGCTGAAGTCTTTCTAGAGGGCAAGTTTTCAGAAGTCAGGAAAACAATAAAGCATGTAAAAGCTTCACTGTCATTCTGAGGCTCCAGAGATGATCGCCTACAGAGAAGGTCACAGCCTGTCCCTGGGAGCAGAAGACAGCAAAACAGCTGTGGTGTCTGGCCAGGAAGGCTCAACTTGCTTTCTGCCCCAGTACAGTAAAGGAACAGGTCCAACCTCCACCAGTACTGCAGCTGTGTGTGGCTGGGGTGCAGGGAACCGTTCGCATGTGTCCTTTAGCAAGTCCCCTGGACTTTGGGAGTTTTATTTAAATGTTGTCAATTCCTGGGAAAGAGAAGAGCCATGCCTTTATGGGCTACTCAATTGTGCCTTGTGTGGCAGAATCATCAGGGGAGCTCATTAAAACCCAGTCTCCAGGATTGTGTCCCCAGAGCTTTGCATTTTTAACCAGCACATTTCAAAGTACACTTTGAAAACCTTGGCCTGCCAGGGAAGGTGCTTTGTGGGCTGGCAGATTCAACTGGTCAAGTGCTTGTGGACTCACGTGCTCCCCCAAGCCCCCAACTCCCCTCCAGCTTGGGAAAAGGGCCTGAGCCACCCACCAGAAGCAGAGGCAACTCTCAGCTGGGCACAGTTGCACACACCTGTAATCTCAGTACTTGAGAGGCTGAAATGGGAGGATCACAGGTTTGAGGCCAGCCTCAACAATGTAGCCAAGGCCCCTGCAACTTAGTGAGACCCTGTTTAAAAATAAAAACAAATAAAATAAGGCTGGGGTGTAGCTCACAGGCAGAATGCTTCTGAGTTCCATCTCCAGTACAAAGAGAGAGAGAAAGGGAGGGAGAGAGGGGTGGGGGAGGGAGGGAGGGAAGGAGGGAGAGAGAGAGAGAGAGAGAGAGAGAGAGAGAGAGAGAGAGAGAGAGAGAGAGAATGCCTGTAATCTCAGTATTCTAAGGGACTGAATTAGGAGGATCTCAGGTTCAAGGCCAGCCTATGCAATTTAGCAAGACCTTAATTCAAAATAGAAAATAAAAGGGGCTAGAGGTATATAGCTCAGATGTAAAATACCTCAGAGTACCCAAACCAAACAACAGAAAACCCCAAAGAGGAGAGAAAGGACCTTCAGAGGGCCTGCCATTTCTAAACTCCTCCAAGGCCACAATGTGGGGAAACTGAAACTAGATTTATTTTAGTTTGGAAAAATAGAAAATGTGGCTGGGCATGGTGGCACACGTTTGTAATCCCTGCACTTGGGAAGCGGAGACAGGAGAATCGCGCAGGTTCGAAGCCAGCTGCGCTGGTTTAAGAGACCCTGTTTGCAAATAAAAAGTATAAAATACATCTGAGAGTATAGCCCAGAGGTAGAAGGGTTTCCAGGAATCCCAGTACCACCAAAATAAATCAATAGAAAATGTGACATTTCTTATCTTCTATGTACCATAAAGTAAACTGTACTCCAGTTTTTGGACTGCAGTATTTCCTGACTCTTCTCTCCCTGTCTCTTCCTCCTTCTGGCTAAGTTCAAAGCTTTCCCTTGAGGATATTTTCTGTCCCCTCCCTGTCCCTTTCCCTGGCTGATGCTCCTTTCAGATCTCTACCCACTGGCCCTACCCATCCTGAGCTGGCTCCCCAGGCACCCGTACTCCTGACACATGGCCTCCTTCTTGAGACTGTCTCCTCCTCGTGTCTGTCTTGCTCTCAATTCTATCCTCAGAATCGCACATAGTGAGTGCTGGTGCTGGTTACTTGACAGATACTCAGTGGCTAGAGGGAAGCAACCATACGCAGATACAGTTGCCCCATCTTGGCTGACTACTGGGGACAAGCAGAGAAAACAGCAGTAGCAGGATGTAGAGATCTCATAAAGCAAGTGCAAATTGAGAAGCAGCTAGAAAGCAGCATAAACAACGTCGCCCAAGGCACTAAGGAGAGCACACCCAGAACGAGAACATCCGAGATTTTGCTCAATGGAGCTTTGTTGTTGTAGCTATGGAACTGTTTCTATATTCATTTCACTCTGAAGGGAAAACCTGCATCTTTTGTGGCTCAAGTGGCTCTTGATAATTCAGATGCAAAACTGTCTATTTGTAATGTGTTGCTAATCTAGGCTGTGCTGTGCCTTTTTACCCCATTAGCCTGTTTGATTCTGTGGAATCTTTCTGGGCTTGTAGGCATAATGGCCAGACATGCACATAAAGAACCGGTAAGGGCTGGAGGGAGGGTAGCTCAGTGGTAGAGCGTGTACTTAGCATGCATGAGGTCTTGAGTTCCATTCCCAGAACCACAAAAAGGAAAATAGAAAATAATGTTAACCTAAAGAAACATAGAGGTCAGGCATATGGTGGTGCACACCTGTAATACCAGCCTTGTAGGAGGCTGAGGCAGGATTGCAGATTTGAGGTTAGTCTAAACGACTTAGTGATAACCTCAGCAATTAGTGAAACCCTATTTCAAAATAAAAATAAAGATTTGGGGATGTAGCTTGAAGATAGAATTCCCCTGGGTTCAATCCCTAAAAGCACAAAATATAGCTAGAGAGTGTGGCTCAGAAGTAGAATGCTTGCCTATCATGCACCCTGAGGTTTGTTCCCTAGCACTACAGAAAGAATGAAAGAAAGAGAAAAGAAAAAGAAAGGAGGGAGCAAAGAAAGGAAGGAAGAAAGGAGGGAAGGAAAGAGAGCGGGGGAGGGAGGGAGGGAAAGAGAGAGAGAGAGAGAGGGACAGGAAGAAGAGCTGCGGGTGTAGCTCAATGATAAAGCATCCCTGGGTACTGAAAGAAGCTAGACATGGTGGTGCACACCTTGGGAGGATGAGACAGGAACATCACAGATTTAAGGACAGCCTCAACAAAGTAGTTAGAAGTTAGATTCTCAGCAACTTAGTGAGACCCTGTTTCAAAACAAAAAAAATTAATTTAATTTAAAAAAATGGGGCTTGGTTGTGACTCAGAGATAGAATGCCACTGGGTTCAATCCCCAGTACCACACAAACAAAATAAAAAAAGAAGAAGAAAAGAAAAAGAAAGCAGAAGAAGTGTTTAGGGACATTCTCAACAAGACATTTGAGAAAGTTCTAAATATTATTATGCATATATAGTATACTTGAATATATTTGACAATATAGTAGAATATAGAATAATATTTATAGAACAGGCCATATGCTTGAATATAACAGAATACAAAATCTAGACTAAAAGTTAAGTAGTACAAACCATTAGATTTCTTATCCTTTTGAAAACCTGCACTGCCTTCCACCCTGTATCCAAGGGCCAGGGCATGATTAGCTCAACTGTGACCAAGGCAGTATTAGTGTTAGTCTTTTTAACAGCTTCAGCTGAGCTTAGGAGGCCACAGTGCACCTCGCCTTCAGCTCTGCGCATTAGCAACCGGTGTTTGCCGAGGAGCTCCCTGCGGCTCTGAGTGACCTCCCTGTCCTTCTTGCTTTCTAGGGTCTTCTTCCCTGTTAAGGCGGGCTCTAGTGGAATCACTCAATCTCAGGATTCAGAGAGAGCAAGCAGTGTTCTTAACCTTCCAGTGAGAGCCCAAGGTACTGCGGGGCGCAAGTGACTTCTGGAAGCTCCAGGCTAGCCCTGCTGCCCTGAATCATGTGATTCATGGAAAATCTGATTAACACAATGAATCAACCAATTAACCCTGAGGTTGTGTTTTTCTTTCTTCCTGAAAATATCTTTATTGTTAGAAAAACTAAAATCAACTCAAACAAACAAACAATGCTCCCCCCTCAAAAAAAATAGGGGGTGAGAGGAGAACACTTAGGCTAAAATATTTTATAAGTTTAGAACTGAGTTTCTGGCAGCTGTGTAGGGCAGACATGCTGGGGGACCAGAGTTAATCTTCTAGCATTAGGCCCTTCTCAGCAGCTTCATAGTTGACTGGGTCAATGAAGCCATTCTGCATAATCTTCTTCCAGCCAGGCATGGTGGCACATGCCTGTAATCTCATTTTTTAGGAGGCTGAGACAGGAGGATCACAGGTTCAAACCAGCCTCAGCCACTTAGCGAGGCTCTCAGCAACCTAGTGAGACCCTGTTTCCAAATAAGAAATTGAAAAAACAAGATTGGGCTGGTGGTGTAACTTGGAGGAAGAATGCCTCTGGGTTTAATCCCCAGTAACACCCACACCCACACGCCCCTCTTTCTTCATTTTAGAACTTCCTTGGAGTGGGATTCCAATAGGCCTTATGTCTCTAATGAAAAGAATATGTACATGGGAGGTTGAGACAAAAAGATCACAGGTTCAAGACTAGCCTTAGCAACTTAGCAGGACTCGCAGCAACCTAGTGAGACCTTTTTTAAAAGAATGAAGGAAAGAAAGAAAGGAAGAAAGAAAGAAAGAAAGAAAGAAGAAAGAAAGGAAAGAAAAGGCTGGGGTGTAGTTTAGAGATAGAATGCCCATGGATTCAATACAATACCTAGTAACACACACACACACACACACACACACACACACACACACACATAAACACGAGAATATATTTATTTGTACTAAGTGGTAAATCTGTCCAAGGTGGAGCTGAGGTTTTCACTTCTCTTTTCCTATATGCAGGAGGGTTGAATTGATCCATAAATGGATCATTAAAGAGGGTCCTCCAGTATTGACTGGGCAGGTCACCACTGAGTGGCTGCAGGAGTTCACGCCCCCTACACAAAGGGCTGTCCCATAGTAACAGGCCACTGCACTAAACAGCCTTCTTGCCTTCCCTCAGCCCCCACTGTTCTCCTGGGGAAGGAACTGAGTTCAGAACCTATTTCCTACCCCTTTAGAAAATAAGAGACCAGAGGCAGTAGAAACCAGGGTACCCTAGCAATTTGCTATTTGAAGGCAAATGTAATGAAGTAGTGAGGAGAAGCACAAGCAGACGCCAAACCTACCTGCCTCTTACGTGAAGTGAGTGGAGGTGTACCTGCTGGCTGGAAGTAACTTGGGGGGAGGGGATTGCAAGATCAGTGTCATGCACAGCACTCCCTGAGCCCTGGGGAGGAGTAAGCTTTGTGAATATCAGCTGGGACCATCCAAGCCTCTGAAAGTCCACTCACTTCTCTTTTAGGACTTGAGCTCCTACAGGGTAGGGAAAGGGGGGCAAAAATAAAGATTTGGCCCCTATTAGAGGTCACAGTTTGCTGCCAGACACTGTGGTGCACACCGGTAATCCCGGCACTCTCAGCAACTTGTTGAAACCCTATCTCAGAATAAAAATATAGAAAGGTGTGAGGGTGTAGCTCAAAGGCACACTATCTCTAGGGTGAACTCCCAGCCCAACATAAAATTCTGGTGCTGTATCTTATTTATTTCTCATAGCAACCTCCAAACTAAGGCCTTTAACCACTGTCTATGTTTTGTTTTGTGGTCCTGGGATGGAACCCAGGGGTCCCTGCATGCTAGGCAAGTACTCCAACACTAAGCTACACCCCTAGCTCACCTTTTGATGTGTGTGTGTGTGTGTGTGTGTGTGTGTGTGTGTGGCACTGGGAATTGAACCCAGAGGCATTCTGCCTCTGAGATACACTCCAACCTTTTTTATTTTTGTTTTGAAACAGGGTCTCTCTAAGTTGCTGAGTCTAAGTTGCTGAGAACCTGTGGTCCTCCTACCTCAGACTCTCAAGTACTGGGATTGCAGGTTTATACCGCCATACCTGGCTTCACCTCTTGTATTTTTTTTGTGTGTGTGTGTGGTATTGGGGATTGAACCCAGAAGCATTCTACCTTTGAGCTACACCCTCAAACTGATTTTATTATTTCTTATTTGGAAACAGTGTCTTACTAGGTTGATGAGAGTCTGAGGCTGTTCTCGAACCTTCAATCCAACTGTCTCAGCCTTCCAAGTATTCGGATTACAGGTATGCGTCACCACAGCTGGCTCACCTCCTGTTTTGTCAGTAAAGTTTTGTTGGAGCCGGGCGTGGTGATGCACGCTTGTAATCCCCGCACTTGGGAGGCGGAGACAGGAGGATCGCGCAGGTTCGAAGCCAGCCGCACTGGCGTAAGAGACCCTGTTTCAAAAATATAAAATAGGTCTGGGAGTGTAGCCCGGAGGTAGAAGGGCTTCCAGGAACCCCAGTACCACCAAAAAAAAAAAAAAAGTTTTGTTGGAACACAGCCATATCCCTACATTTCCACAGTGTTTATGACTGCTTCCGAAATGCCAGGGCAGAACTGAGTGGCTGAGACAGAGACCAGCTGGTCCACAGAGCCATGAACAGTTACTCTTTGGTCCTTTACAGGCAAAGTGTGCTGGTCCCTGTCTTCAAGAAATGCATTTATATTAGTCATGATAGACAATGTACTGAAGAATACATTGTCCCAGAAACATCAGGGAGCTTCCCATAGCAGGTGTTATTCACCCTAGTAACTTATCTGCTGTAGGTGGGCAGGCAGAGGTATTCTGTTCCCCTCCATCATCATGACATGGAAAGGGAGAGCCAGAGAGGTGAGTTCCAGCCCTTCGATACCCCATTTGGGAAGTGGCCTGCTCACCTTGGCTGCCAGTACTCACGTGGCATCTGACTGCAAGAGGGCTGTCACATGTGGGCGAAGCTCAAGGTTGTTTGGTGAGCAATGAATATGAGGACACAGTGCCATCCCCTCCATTGGACAGAAAGAGAAGCCATCAGCAGTCCCAGAGCAGAAGTGACATAATCAGATTCCAGCTCTGCTCATCATGGTCCTAAAGCCCGTGCTCATCTCAAAACTCTATGATCCCTACATCATTAGCAGTCACATCCTGGTGTGGTGGTGCATGCTGGTAATCCCAGTACAGAAAGATCTCAGCCCAAGGTCAGCTTCAGCAACTTGGTGAGACCCTGTTTCAAAATAAAAATAAGGCTGGAGTTATAGCTTGGAGGTAGAAAGCCCGTGGGTTCCATCCCTAGTACGAAAAAATAAATATAAAAAAATAAAATCAGTCTGTTCCAGTAATCAATTTCATTTAAAGTTGGGTGTCATCATACCATTTCAGGTTGACCAGGTAGAGATCCAGGTAGCTGGTTTTTTTGTTTGTTGTGTGTTTTGGGGGGGTGCTGAGTTTGGACCAAGGGGCATTCTGAGCTACATACAGCTTCAGCCCTATTTTACTTTTAGTTTGAAACAGGGACTCTCTAAGTTGCTGAGAGTCTCACTAAGTTGCTGAGACTGGTCTCAAACCTGCAGTCCTATCTCAGCTTCCCAAGTGCTGGGATTAGAGGTGTGCAGCACCTACTGGGCTCCATGAAGCTGTTTTGGAACAACAACATCAGTTCAGTTTCTTGGAGTAGTGGCCAGTGTGAGTTTTGTAGTTCAGAGGCCAACTGGAGCGAACCCCATACATTTGTCCAGAAGAACATTTTCAGGGGGGTAATTTGGCCAGGCTGAAGGAGGATAAATAAGGTGATCTTGAGAACTGGTCCCACCTGGTGATCCAAGAAGAAGGAACACTCACCTGGTATGCAATCTAAGGAGGTGGCGCCTGCAGACCACAGAGCATTGGCTCCTCCTTGGCAATTGCACTTGCATGCTTTTTGGTACCAGGGGTCCTCTCCCTCATCCTGCAGGCAGCCAGAGGGGCAGGAAGTTAGAAAAGTCAAAGGCACCTGTGGTCAGTGTCACTGGAAAACTTGTCTCCAAAGACCATGCTCATTCCCTGTATAGTGTCTATGGCTTTTTTTTTTTTTTTTTTTTTTTGGTGGCACTGGGCATGGAACCCAGGGACATTCTACCTCTGAGCTACATTCCAGCCCTATTTTTTATTCTTTATTTTGAAACAGGGTCTCACTGAGTTGCAGAGGGCCTCACTAAGTAGCTGAAGCTGTCTGCGAACCGTGATCCTTCTGTCTCAGCCTCCCAAATGCTGGGATTACAAGTGTGCGCCACCACGCCCAGCTGTGTCTATGGCTATTTTGTTCCAATAGCAGAATTGGTAGTCCAGCCTGAATACAAACAGTTGCCACTCATCGTTGGTTCTAAATAAGCAAATGTCTGCCACTGACGGCGACCAGCTAATAATCAATCCTCTTGGGTTCTGAAGAGCCACAAAGCAAGGTTGGACTCTATATACTGTGGGGTTTCCAGACATCCACAGGTTCTTCTGGTACTGAGCATTGCCCCCAGGAGTGTTCTACTTTTGAGCTACACCTTCAACCCTATTTTATTTTTTATTTTGAAACAGAGTGTGCTGGGTATGGTGGCACACGCTTGTAATACCCACGCTTGGGAGGCTGAGACAGGAGGGTCGCACAGGTTCGAAGCCAGCCTCAGCTACTTAGTGAGGCTCTCAGCAACTTAGTTGAGACCCTTTTTCCAAATAAAAAATATAAAATAGGTCTGGGAGTATAGCCCAGAGGTAGAAAGCCTCTGGGTTCCACCCCCAGTACCACCAAAAAAGAAAGAAAAGAAACAGAGTCCCCTTAAGTTATTGAGGGCCTTGCTAAGTTGCTGAGGCTCGCCACAAACCTGTGATTTTTCTGCTTTAACCTCTCAAGTATAGGGATTACCAGTGTGTGCCACCATGTCTGGCTCAGACATCCGCTTTGAAAAGGGACTAAACTCAGGCTGGGGATGTAGACCAGAGGTAGAACAGCTGCCTAGTATGTGAAGTTCCTGGGTTCAATCCCCAGCACTAGAAAAGATTAAAAGTAAAATGTATCAGGTTCAAAATTGGACCACTGAATCTAAGAGCTGGTTTAGTCTTGTTCACTTATTAAAATGCCAACTTTTAGCCGGGCGTGGTGGCGCACGCTTGTAATCCCTGCACTTGGGAGGCTGAGTCAGGAGGATCACACAGGTTCGAAGCCAGCCTCAGCTACTTAGTGAGGCTCTCAGCAACTTAGTGAGACCCTGTTTTCAAAAATAGGTCTGGGAGTATAGCCTGGAGGTAGAAAGCCTCTGGGTTCCACCCCTAGTACCACACACACAAAAAATGCCAACTTTTTTTCTTTATAGTTCTGGAGATTTAACCCAGGAGCATTCTATCTCCGAGCTACACTCCAGCCCTATTTTTATTATTTTATTTTGAAATAGGGTCTCACTAAGTAACTGAGGCTGGCCTTGAACCCGCAATCATCCTGTCTCAGCCTCCAAGGTACTGGGATTACAAGTGTGTACCACCATGCCTGGCTTTAAAATGTCATTCTTGATAGAGATGTGGCTCAGTGCTAGAGTGCTCGCCTAGGACACACAAGGCCCTGGCTTCCATATCCAGCACCATGGGGAGAAAGGTGATATAGTCCCATACATTGCTTTTATTTAGGAAAACTTCATAAGCAGTATCCATGCAAATCCCAGCCTTCTTACTGTAACATACCTCCGTAGATGATAGTCCCAGAGTGGCTGAGCAAGAGAACAAGAAAGGAAAAATGGAATTAAGAAAAGAGAGAAATTTGACTAAATCACTCATTACATGGAAACGTGAAATGAAATTAGTCACAAGAAAATTAACAAAACCCCTTCTGGAGGAAGTCAAGCTAAGTACCTATCTTCCAGTAGAAACACCAACTAATGCTAAGAAAATAGGGACAGTAAAACAAAATAGAACAGAATGCTAGTTATTTTTTTCATTATAGAATTCTGAAAAATACATTAATAAGGCAGGAGAAGGTATAGGATCTACATTTCTCACCACCAGGTAGCAGTTAACATTTTAGTATAAATCTTTCCAGTCATAACCCATCTACTTTATGTCCCTCCTTCTTTTTGTTGTTGGGGATGGAAACTAGGGGCTTTTGCATGTTAGCAAATGCTCTACCATTGAGCTACACCCCCAGTCCCTAGTTATTGTGTGTGTGTGTGTGTGTGTGTGTGTGTGTGTGTGCGTGAGATATGGGGGATCAAACCTAGGAGCATTTTGCCACTAAGCTACACTCCCAGCCCTTTTTTCGTGGCACTGGGGATTGGCTCCAGGAACATTCTACCTGTTTTATTTTGAAACTGGGTCTTAATAAGTTGCTTGAAGCACTCTCTAAATTGCTGAGGCTGGCCTTGAACCTATTAGCCTCCTATCTCAGTTTCCCAAGTACTAGGATTATAGGTGTACACCACAGCCAGCTCACCCCCTGTGTTTTGTTTTTGTTTTTGTTTTTGTTTTTTAATTGGTGCACTGTATTCATACATCATAGTGGGATACATACTTTTGTAGACATACATGCACACATTGCCCAATCAGCCCCCACCCTTCCCCACCCCATTCTCTCCCTATCCCTCCCTCCCATGCTTGGCTTAGTGATTGACATCTAGTATTATAGCAATTTATCCAAAATTAAAAATGATAATCTCACATAACAGTTTCATTTGTCTGATACCAAGCTTTTGATGACTTAAAGATAACATTTCAATATTTCTTTTTGCTTTCTTTCTTACCAGAGAATCTATTTTTTCTATTTTTTAGGTGAAACTATCATATATTTATATATTTATTTTTCAGAAAAAAAATCTATCCTAATATGGAATATGGACTCTAGGTACCCACAACGATCTTGAAAAGGAACAAAGCTAGAAGATGTATATTTTCTGATTTCAAACCATATAAAGCTACAATAATTGAAACAGTGTAGTACTATTCTAAAGGCAGTTATATAAACCATTGGAGTTAAATAAAAGCCTAGAGCTAAATTCTTCCCTATATTGTCAAGTTATTTTTGACAAGGATTCCACGAACATTTGGTGGTGGGAATAATAATCTTTTAACTAAATATTGTTGAAAAATAATAATTACATGGAATAGAATAAAATTGGACCCTTACCTAATCCCATATACAAATATTAACTCAAAATAGATAAAAGACCTAAATATAAATCTTAAGACTATAAACTTTTAGGAGAAAATCTGGGTCATAAAACCTCACAACATTGAAATTGGCAGTGATTTCTTGGTTATGATTTCAATGGCACAGGCAACAGAAGAGTATACAAACTCCCTAAAAAATAAAAAACATATTGTATGTTTTATCTTTTTCTTTTTTCTTTCTTTCTTTTTTTTTTTTTTTTGCGGTACTGGGTATGGAACCCAGGGGCATTCTACCACTGAGCCACACCCCCAGCCCTATTTCTTTTATTATTTTGTGTGTGTGTGTGGTACTGGGGTTCCCGGAAACCTTCTACCTCCAGGCTACACTCCCAGACCTATTTTATATTTTAATTTGGAAACAGGGTCTCTTAAGACAGCGCAGCTGGCTTCGAACCTGCGTGATCTTCCTGTCTCCGCCTCCCAAACGCGGGGATTACAAGCGTGTGCCACCACGCCTCGCTATTCTTTATTTTTGAAACAGGGTCTCACTAAGTTATGAAGGGCCTCACTAAGTAGCTGAGGCTGTCTGTGAACCGCGATCCTCTGGTCTCAGCCTCCCAAATGCTGGGATTACAAGCGTGCACCACCGTGCCTGGCTTACCCCCTGTGTTTTTAGGAATTTTTTTTTATTTCGAAGGAAGGTAATTTAGTGAGCCCTGTTTCAAAATTTACAAAGGTCTCTCTTACTCTGAATCTCCCAAGGATGCGGAATTACAATGCACCAATAGAAGTACAAAAACAAAAATTAAAAAATTAGAAAAAGGAAAAATGGCTGAGGATGCAGCTCAGTAGTAGTGTTCAATCCCCAGTGCTACAAATAATAATAATAATAATAATAATAATAATGGACAACTTTTAAAAAGCTATGTTGTTTGTGCAGTAGTCATTAGTCCCATGTGACCACTGGAATTTAAATTAATTCAAATTAATACACTAAATTTCTCATTTGAACTAGCCATATTTCAAAGTCTTAATGACATGAGCTACTGGCTTCTATACTAGACAGCCCAGGTACAAATCATTTCCATCATCCCAGAAAGTTCCACTGGACAGTGCTGGTCTGTTAATTGATTGATTGATTGATTGATTGATTGCTATAGGGGATTGCAGCCAGGGGCATTCTATACCCCCAGCCGCATTTTATTTTTATTTTGAAACAAGGTCTTACCAAGCTGCAGAGAACCTCTCAAAATTGCTGAGGGTGTCCTTGAACTTGAGATTCTCCTGTTTTTAGCCTTCTAAGTACTGGGTTTACAGGTGTGTCACCATACCTGGTTTCTTGCAATTACACTTTTGAATGATTGTTTAGACAAATACACATATTTCCCTATTTCTTGGGTCGTGTGTGTGTGTGTGTGTGTGTGTGTGTGTGTGTGTGTGTGTGTGTGGTGTTGCTGGGACTCATACCCAGGGTCTTGTGTATGTATACTAGGCCAGCAGTCTACCACTGAGCTGCACCCCCAGCCGCTGTCTTCATTTCTGAAGGCTCCTGTGCCCTTCAGAACTTAGTAAATTTGTATGCTTTTCTCTTACTAATGTGTCTTTTGTCACAGAGTTTCTCAGCCATGAACTTATATATAATGGGTGAGGAAAGGATACAACTGTTTCCCCATTAGCACCAACACTCCATTTCCCATTTTCAACAAAAACTAATTTTTTTTCATTTCTAATTATAAAAGCAGCACAGACCTATTGTAAAATTTTGAAACAAAACCTGAATGTAGAGAATGGGAAATAAAAGTCTGTGCTATTTACAAAGTGAATCTGAGGTTCACACAAAGCTTTTAGATTGTTTGAGACCAAAGAAACAGTTCATCTATTTTCATCCCAGTTATAAATGCCAGCAATTAAAGAATACATTATTTTGTGTAGTAGTCAGGATTGAACCCAAGGACATTCTACCTTTCTTTGAGCTATACCTCAGCCCTATTTTTTAGTTTGAAAGAGTGTCTCACTAAATTGCTGAGGGCCTCACTAAGTTGCTGAGGCTGACCATGAACCTACCTAGGATCCCTGTGTCTCAGCCTCCCAAGTACTGGGATTTCAAGCCTGTACCACCGCACCCACTTCCTGGCTCAAAGAATACATACTTATTTCTGGGTGTGGTGGCACATGCCTATAATCCTAGAACTTGGGATGCTGAGACTGGGGAATTACAGGTTCAAGGGCAGCTTCAATCTAGCAAGACCCAGTTTCCAAACCAAAAATAAAATAAAATAAGCTGCCAAATAAAAAATAAAAAAGAGTTGCCAATGAGGCTGTGATGCTCCTGTCTCAGCCTTCCAAGTACTGGGATTACAGGTGTGCACTTCCACAGTCTTGCTATCTAAAACTGGATCCAATACTCCTGTAATCCCAGCACTTGAGAGGATTGCAGGTTTGAGGCCAGCACACTGTACATTCTCAAGACCATGTTTCAAAACAAAAAATAATAGCTGGGTGTGGTGGTGCATGATTGTAATCACAGTACTTGGGAGGGAAGGCTGAGACAAGAGGATTGCAGGCTCAAGTCCAGACTCAGCAATTTAGTGAGGCACCCTGAAACTTAGTGAGACCCCGTTTCCGAATAAAAAATAAAATTGGGCTGGGGCTGTAGCTCAGAGGTAAAATGCCCCTGGGTTCAATCTTCAGCATCACACAAAGGCAAAGAAGGCTGGGGTGTAGCACAATAGTAGAACTCTCCTAAGTTTAATCCTCACTGCTGAAAGAACCAAAGAAAAAAAACTGGACCTAGCCAAGTGCTGATAGATACATGGAGCAACCCACACTCTCATAGGCTGCTGTTCGGGGTGAAAAGTGGCCTAACCTCTTTGAATAAGTGTTTGGCAATTTATACTAAGGCTGAATTTATAACTCAGCACTTCTACTCCTAACTAGTTACCTACCAGAAACACATACATACATTCTCAAAAAAAAAAAAAAACACAAAGATGTGTGTTAGAATACTCATAGCAGCACTATTTTTATGTACTGGGGATTGAACCTGGAGGCATTCTACCTCTAAGCTATAGCCCCAGCCCTATTTTATTTTTTATTCTGATTACAGTCTCACTAAGTTTCCACAGGATAACCTTAAACCTCAGCCTCACGAGTACTGGGATTGTGGGAGTGCACCACTGTGCCCAGCATAGCAGCACTATTTTTTTTTTTTGGCGTTACTGGGGTTCCTGGAAACCCTTCTACCTCCGGGCTACACTCCCAGACCTATTTTTTAAATATTTTTTTATTTGGAAACAGGGTCTCTTAAGCCAGCGAGGCTGGCTTCAACCCTGCGCAATCCTCCTGTCTCCGCCTCCCAAGCGTGGGGATTACAAGCCTGCGCCACCACGCCCGGCTGTGCAGCACTATTTTTAATCCTCCTAAATTGGGAAAACTCACATCCATCAAGAGTAGAGCTGAACATATATGTGCGGATACATTGTGGTATATCCATACAATGGAATCCCTACACCACAATGAGAACGTATAATTTATATCTACATGCCACATTATGGATACATGTTACAATGTTGAGTGTAAAGTCAGATACCTAAGATGATACACTATGTGAATCCACTTTAAAGTACAAAAACAAGAAAAATAATTCATTCATGTGCACTGGCGATTGAACTCAGGGGCATTCTACCTCTGAGCTACACCTCCAGTCCTATTTTCCTTTTTATTTTGAAACAGGGTCTTGCTACGTTGCTCGCTACATTGCTGAGGTTGTCCTGGAAGCTGTGATCTTCCTGTCTCAGTCTCCCATGTACAGGATTACAGGCACATCATGCCACCATAGCAGGCTGCTTATGCCCATCTCTGTGAAAGGACTTTTCATTTCTCGCTATTCAGCCCTTGCTCTGGCCTTTGTGCCCCACCCTTTTCTTACCTGCAGGTTTATCTATAAGCTGTAGGTTGATAGAAATAGATAGGAAAGATAGCTGCTGATGACAAGCTGCGAAGCATTCATTCTTCCAGTGTCTACTATATTCCAGACCCAGCTTTAGGTGCTGGGGATGCAGAAGTGAATGGAACAGAAACACACCTGTCCTTGGAGAACACCTTCCTCCTAATTTGTGTTTGTTGGGGAAAGAATTAAGGAACAAATAAAATATATAGAATACAAAATAATGCTGACTGCTTTGGAGAAAAAGCAGGGACAGGGGTATGTGGGGGGGCTGAAAGGTCATATTGGAGCAAAGACCTGAAGGAAGTGCACATCTGTATTCCCAGCATTTGGGAGACTGAGACAGGAGGATTGTATGTTTGAGGCCAGTGTGCAGTAACTTAGTGAGACCCTGTTTAAAAAAAAAAAAAACAAAGACCCGGGCGTGGTGGCGCACGCTTGTAATCCCTGCGCTTGGGAGGCGAGACAGGAGGATCATGCAGGTTCGAAGCCAGGGGCGCTGGCTTAAGAGACCCCATTTCCAAATTACAAAAAAAAAGTATAATATAGGTCTGGGAGTGTAGCCCGGAGGTAGAAGGGTTTCCAGGAACCCCAGTACCAATAATAATAATAATAATAATAATAATAATAATAATAATAGACTGAAATATAGGGCTGGGCTGTAGCTCGGAGGTAGAATGTCCCTGGGTTTCATCCCCAGTACTGCAAAAAATAAAAATAAAATAAAATAAATAAAATATGCTTTTATTGGTGCATTGTAGTCTAACATCATAATGTAGTTCAGAGTGATGGGGACATCTATGTACACAGCAATTGGTGAGCTTCGCCCTTTTACCCTGAGATACTGAAAGGATTTGAGGAGGGACATGACCGACTATGGGTTCCAAGGACCCTCTGGTGCTATGTCGCTGAGCAAACTGGCTGGGTCGAGGCTGGAAAGAGTCCAGTTTGAGGCCAGTGCAATCCCCCTGGCCAGAGCTCACAGTGGCTTGGGCCAGGGTGGGGGCAGTGGAGGTGAGAAGTGGCTGGCTGTCTTCTAACTGGATTTGGAACATCATGCCAGTGGGATTTCCTGACAGATTGCACGTAGGGTGTTCAAGAAAGAGAAGTTGGAGTCCTCAGTAACTGGGCTGATAGAGCTGCCATTTCCTAAAGGAGAGAGAGTTCCGAGGAGAGGAGGGATTGGAAGAGGATGTGGTAGAGGTTGTTCCACTGATAAGGGGACACCCAAGTGTTTAGGCTGACAGCAGCTGGCTGGCTAGTTCCAGAGCTAGAGGAAAACACAGAAAGGCAGGATGGTGCCCTATGCTCTTCATGGTTAATATCTGCATGAACATTTAACCTCAGTCCTATCGCTGGCCATCCGGAAATGCAAAGTAGACCAGTGCCCACCTGTAATCCCAGTACTTGGGAGGCTGGGACAGAAGGATTGCAGGTTCAAGGCCAGCCTAAGCAACTTAGTGAGATCCTGTCTCAAAATTAAAAGATTAAAAGGGGTAGGGGTAGGCCGGGCGTGGTGGTGCACGCTTGTAATCCCCGCGCTTGGGAGGCAGAGACAGGAGGATCACGCAGGTTCGAAGCCAGCCGCGCGCGCTGGCTTAGGAGACCCTGTTTCCAAATAAAAATATAAAAATAGGTCTGGGAGTGTAGCCCGGAAGTAGAAGGGCTTCCAGGAACCCCAGTACCACAAAAAAAAGGGGGGGTAGGGGTGTAGCTCAGATGTAGAATGCCCCGGGTTCAATTCCCAGCTATCAGAAAGAAGAGAGGAAAGAGAGAGAGAGAGAGAGAAGAGGGAGGGAGAAAAGGAAGAAAGAAGGAAAAGAATAAATGAGCAATTAGCATCTGATTGGCTTGGGCCTTCGTTAATGCAGGAGGCACTCTGCTCCACTCTCTACTCTCAAGAGAAGCTGGGCATGGTCAACAGAGAGGCAGTTTCCCAAAGGGCCCACCAGGTGGGCAGATGCCAGTTGTGCCAAGACTCTCTGTTGGGGGAACAAGGGTGAAGGGTGAAGGATGCTAGTCACCAAAGGTGTGAGTTTGATCACCAAATCAATTTTTCTAGAAGGCCGCATTTGTCATTGAAGAGGGCCCCTATTTAGGTGCAATTTAGCAAACCTAGAGTTTGAATGAGGCTTTATAATGTGGCCTTCAGGGAATTGTGTGTGTGTGTGTGTGTGTGTGTGTGTGTGTGTGTGTGTAGAACTTGGGATTGAACCTGGGGACACTCTGCTACATAGCAACACCCCTAGCCCTTATTATTTTTAATTTGAAACAGGGCCTCTCTAAGTTGCTGAGGCTGGCCTTGAACCTGTAATCTTCCTGACTCAACCTCCAAAGAACAGGTGTGAGCCACCGTGCCCAGTTTCCTCAGGGGTTTTTGAAGGCTTCCGTGTTCACTGGAGCAGGAACTGTTTCCACATAATTTCAGAAATTAAGAAAAAAAAGGGGGGGGAGGTGTGTGCACGGGGTGGGGACGGGGGGAACTCAGCTGCTCTCTACCCATGGAGAGAAAGAGGACTAAAAAGAAGGCCTGCCTTCACAGCCAATTCCTGTGCTCTATCCGATTTTGGGCAGATTTCTCAGATTTCTCTCTCTCTCCCCCCCCTCCCCTGAAGCATTTGTTGGTAGGCAGCCTGGAATTCTGATGTGCCAGATCCTTATGGAAATGAGCAGAGAAAGAAGAAACAACAAGCATTTTCCAGAGAGCAGCAACCTAGCTGCTGCAGTCCCCCCAAATGATTTAACCACTGAAAAATCGGAGAACAAAAGCAAAAGCTTTCTGTGACTCTGACATATTATCATGCCAGGAAATAACATTGTTGGAATGAGAAAAAGGGAAAACATCAGCCTTTAAGAGGGAAAATAGTCAGAAATGTTGATTATGTAGTTGTGTGTTTTTCTGCTCACTCAGGTTGTTTTCCTGACTCTTCCATGTTTTGGGAGATGGCTGGTACCCACCCATCTTTGGGCTCATTTTACCCTTTTGTCTCAAGTGCCCCTCTACTGTGCAAGCCTTGTTCCTGCAGCAAGAAAATTTAAGGCATGCCTATTTCTTCAAATATCACTTTGCAAGGCCAAGAGGAAAAGTGTGCCCTGGAGACACACAAAAAAAGACTACTTTAGTCACTTTGATTGGGTGTCGCTAAATACAGAGCATTCCTTCCCATGGAAACAGATGAAGCTAAGGAGAAAAGCATACAACTACAAATGATAAAATTTGTCTGTAGCCAGTTTCCGATCTACTTGAGAAACAAGGATAAGACACAGGAGAAACACAGTAGGCTGCCACAATGGCCCTCTTGGGAAGAAGAAAGAAGGAAATTGCTTTTGGTGTTAATGGGTTACTCTATTAGGCAACAGGCATATTCATGGGTAAATCTGTTATCCCTTCATACTTTGACACAGATGAACCTCAAAGAAATGTGCTGAGCAAAACACAAAAAACCATGTGTTAGATGGTTCCATTTAAATATGATGTCCAGATCCTCAGAAGAATGGGAATAAACCTACCACATGATCCAGTAGTACCACTCCTGGGTATCTACCCAAAATAATGGAAACCAAAGTACCAAACTAATACATGGGCATCTATGTTCATAGCCACAAAATTTACAATTGCCAAACTATGAAACCAGCCAAGATGTCCATCAACAGATAAATAGATTACAAAACTATGGGATATGCACACAATGGAATTTTACTCAGCCATAAAGAAGAACAGAATTATGTCATTTTCAGGGAAATGGATGGAACTGGAGGACATTATGCTAAGTGAGATTAGTCAGTCACAAAAAGTAAAAAAATCAGGTGCTCTCCCTAATATGCAGAAGCTAGGGGAAAAATGGGTCATAGGAAGAACTCTAGACGAAGAAGAAGAAACAGATGAACAAATAAGGCGACCTAATTGAGGGGGATGCGGAGGGGGAATAAAAAATTTCCCTAATGTACATAATGTACATTCATACACATATCAAAGTCAATCACTAAGCCAAACACAAGAAGAATGGAGGGAGGGGGGAGAGAATGGGGCAGGAATTAGGGAAGGGCTAAATGAGTGATGTGTGTATGTATGTCTCTACCATCTTGTACCCCATTAAAATGTATGACTACAATGCACCATATGTGTGTGTGTGTGTGTGTGTGTGTGTGTGCATGTGTGTGTATAAAATGTCCATTTGGACATGGTGGAGCATGCCTGTAATCCCAGTACTTGGGAGACTGAGACAGGAGGACTGCAGGTTCAGAGGCCAGCCTCAGTAACTTAGGAAGTGCCTCTGGAAATCAGTGAAGACCATTGCTTCAAATTTAAAAAAAATTAAAAAGGGCTGGGGGGTGTAGTTCAGAGGCAGAGCACTCTGTTTAATCCCTAGTAACATATACACATAGATATGTAAAGTCCAGAAGAGGCAGATCTATAGAGACAGAAAATAGATTCGTGGCTACTAGGGTTTGGAGGGAGGGTAGGAGAATGAAAATGTACTAAAATTAGATGGTATATGCCACAAAACTGTAAACATAATAAAAATGGCTAAATTCCACACATTTTTTTCTTTTTCTTTTTCTTTTCTTTTTTTTTTTTTGGTGGTACTGGGGGTAGAACCCAGGGGCTTTTCTACCTCAGGGCTATACTCCTAGACCTTTTTTATATTTTATTTGGAAACAGGGTCTCACTAAGTTGCTGAGAGCCTCACTAAGTAGCTGAGGCTGACTTCGAACCTGCGCAATCCTCCTGTCTCAGCCTCTTAAACACGGGGATTACAAGCGTGCACCACCACGCCCATCTGAACTGTACACTTTTAATGGGTGGATTTAATAGTATATAAATTACATCTTAGTACAGCTGCTTTTCACAAAAATCTGCAGTCTCTGATGGGTGGCACACCTATAAAGAGGATACATTCGTCATTGTTGTTTTTAAATAATAAACATAGCCAGGCATGGTGATGCACACTTGTAATCCCAGCATTTGGGAGGCTGAGACCGGAGGATCTTAGTTCGCCGACAGCCTCAGCTACTTAGTGAGGCCCTCTGCAACTCAGTGAGACCCTGTTTCAAAATAAAGAATAAAAAATAGGGCAGGGGGTGTAGCTCAGAGGTCAAATGCCTCTGGGTTCCATCCCCAGAACCACACACACAAAAAATAATAAACATGACCAAGTAATGGACTGATATATTTTAATAGGATAGATTGTTTTCGGTACTAGACAATTGAACTCAGCAGTGTTCTACCTCTGAATTATACCCCCAGACTTTTAAATTTATTTATTTATTTATTTATTATTTATTTATTTATTTTGAGCCGGTCTTGCTACATTGCCGAGTCTGGCTTTGAACATAAGACTCTCCTGTCTCAGCCTCCTAAGTACTAGGATTACAATGTGTGCACCACCACGTCCAGCTAGGATGGAAATTTTTTTTTTGGTGGTACTGGGGTTCCTGGAAGCCCTTCTACCTCCGGGCTACACTCCCAGACCTATTTTTACTTTTTTATCTGGAAACAGGGTCTCCTAAGCCAGTGCGTGCAGCTGGCTTTGAACCTGCGTGATCCTCCCGTCTCTGCCTCCCAAGCGTGGGGATTACAAACGTGCACCACCACGCCCGGCTGGATGGAAATTTTTTAAATTATTGGTAGTGCCGGGTGTGGTGGTGCACACTTGTAATCTCAGCATTTGGGAAGCTGAGACAGGAGGATCATAGTTTGCGGCCAGCCTCAGCTACTTAGGTCCTTTGCAACTCAGCGAGACCCTGTTTCAAAATTCAAAACAAAAAATAGGGCTAGGAGTGTAGCTCGGAGGTAGAACACCCTTGGGTTTCATCCTCAGTGCCGCAAAAATATTATTATTGGTATAGAATTCAAAATATGCAATGGAAGATAAATAGAAGCTCGACAGACACAGGTGGCACCCTGCTATGATGATGCGCTCACTCCTGAACAAACCTTCTTCCAGCCCATAAGCAAAGTCAAGTCATTTACCTTATTTCCCTGCAATGAGGAGCCCCTGCTGCCAAAGAACGGAAACAGCGAAGAGTAAATTAGACAAAGAGCCTTTGCTCTTAGGTTCCTATTTGTGTAATGGAATGGATCCTTTTTTTTTTTTTTTTTTTACATCTTCATCTGGATTATCAACTGATTAAATACAGTGATTGCGTCCTGTATTTTTTCTCTCTTCCTGGAATCTTCCCCTGGCTCAGGGTATAGCACACAGGAGGTGGCCAAGCCACAGTGGCCATTTTTCGCTGGCTGGTTTCCTTTCACACAGAGTTAGGGCAGAGGGCCTGAGTTAGGTGGGTAAGCAAATTTAAATTCCCTCACCCTTCCCATTCGACCACATTCCCTTCTACCTGGACAGATAATATATCTGCTTTTTTTTTCTGGACACATCTGGAGCTCCCTAGCCATGCACAAAAAAATTGGAATGCTATAGAACAAGAATGTGCTGTCTGTTTTGACTCCCCACAACCTGTATTTTATTACTGATATCCACTGAATGAACAGGTCTTTTATTTTATTTAATTAATTTATTTTTTATAGTCCTGGGGATTGAATCCAGTAGTGTTCTACCTCTGAGCTACACCTCAGCCCTCTTTATTTGAAACAGGGTTTAAGTTTCTGAGACCGCCCTGGAGCCTGACTCCTCCTGTCTCAGCCTCCCAAGTACTGGAATTGCAGGCATATGCCACTGCACCTGGCTGGAAGGTGTAATTTTACAATGTATTGGGAAACTCTTAGAGGAATTTTTCTGATTTGGGGAATACAGAGAAGGGTTGGCAGATTCTGCACTGTAAAAGCAACAGGGAGGTGACATGCATGGTGTCAAGATCTTCCAAAATCTTTGCTCTGGAGGGGCATGGTGATGCACATCTGTAATCCCAGTCCTTGGGAGGATGAGACAAGATATCACAGGTTCACAGCCAGCCTCCGCAACTTAGTGAGCCCTCTAGCCACTTAGCCAGACCCTGTTTCAAAATAAAAAAATAAAAATGGGCCTGGGGGTATAGCTCAGAAGTACAATATCTCTGAGTTGAGTCGTGTGTGTGTGTGTGTGTGTGTGTGTGTGTTTGTGTGTGTGTGTGTGTGTGTGTGTGTGTGTGTTTGTGTGTTTTGGAGTATTTGGGAGGCTAAGACAGGAGGATCACAGGTTTGAGGTCAGTGTGTGGTAACTCAGTGAGAGCTTGTTTCAAAATAAAAATAAAAAGGGCTGAGGATGTAGCTTGAAGGCAGAATCCCCCTGGGTTCAATCTCCAGTATCTCTACCACCACCATCACTAAGAAAAAAAAAAAGAAGAAGAGAGAAAGAAAAAAGGAAAAAAATCGCACGACATCTTAGAGATTTGAATTTTTCTTATTTAGGCATAGTACTCCTGCCAAGGCCACATGAAAGAGGAAATCCTATAGAGGAACAAACAAGACAACCTAAAGGAGGAGAAAGGAGGGGGGAAGAGGAAAATCTCTAAAACACACAATGTACTTAAACATATTGAAGTCAACCACTAAGCCAAGCAAGGGAAGGACAGAACATGAGGGAATGGGGTGGGAATTGGGTAGGGGTTAAATCAGCGATGAGTACATGTTTGTACACACAAGTTTTTTACCCCAATATGTTGTATGAATATAATGTACCAATAAAAAAATTTTAAAGAAAAAAAAAGAAATTTTAAAATAACAGAGTGTATTTAGACTTTGGGGTTTCCTGACTCTCAGTTGGATTATACTTTTTATTAGATTTCAGTTGTACTCGGTGTGTTATGTTTATCCATCTTTAAACTAGGGTGACCTTACTTCCCGATTTACCTGCGACAGTCCTGGTTTGCACCTGTTGTCCCAGCAGAATTATTAATAGCATCTCCTCTTCTACCCTCAATAGCATCCTGGTTTAGGAGATTAAACTCTAGAAGATTAAATTCGACTCTAACTTTGACTCCTAAAAGTTTTCTAGACTATATCATGATTTCTCATGAACCACTGCAATTTATAGCTACTTTATATAATTTCTGAGACCATTCCTTCTTTGTTAGATTTTAAGCATCCTTTGAACTTTAAAAGTCTCTTCACAGAACTAGAAAGCCAGTGGCAAGACAACAATAATCATATCCACAAAGACAACCACTGCTCATTAATAACGTGTTAACTAATTAACATGTGTTGTTAATTAACAGATTTTTATGATGCAGGTTTTCTATAAAGCAACTATATTATTACTTATGTTATCAAGTATGTAATGAATGCCAGTGGCTGAATAGCACATACCTTCATAGCCAAAGAGAAGTAATAACAAGAAGCCTTCTATCTTGCGTGGCATTTTCCCCTTGTCCTTGGCTGTAGCTGTGCCCTGCTGAAGTGGGGCACTTGCCCATGAGCAGGAGATTAACTTGAGCACTAGCCTCATTAAGCATCTTATTCCACTTAGTGCTTAGGTCTTGGCTGAGCCCCATCAAGTTAACCCTCATAGTTACCTGCCTTAACAGGAAATTCTCAGAGACAACACTAATGCCAACCGAGGTTGGTTTAAGAAGGAAGAGAGTGTTTTTGTTCTATCTTTAGATATGAAGGAGACAATAGAAGAAAATATAAATTGGAACCCTGAGACTCAGGTTTTAATGTGTTCTCTGCTATCATCTTCTAGGGGGTCACCTTGAGCGATTTCCTGTCACATAAGTACTAACATTCCCCATCTGTATGAAAATCCCATAGATCTCCATCTCACAAAACAACTTGGCATCATGTTCATACTTACTAGCTTAGGAAAATACTAAATTTGGTGGTGGAGGAAGAGTTATACAAAAGAAGTACAATGCTGTTACTTACAATAATAAAAATTGGAAAGAATCAAAATGTCCAAGGTTAGGGGGCTGGTTAAGCAAATTAGGAAAGGCAGTGCAACCATGGGAGGGTTAAGAACACAGATTTCTAGCAAGGTGTGGTGGCACACCCCTGTAATCCCAATACTTGGGGGTATTGAGAAAGGATCGCAGATTCCAGGTCATCCAGGCATGGTAATTTAGAGAGACTCTGTTTCAAAATTTAAAAAAAAAACATAAAAAAGGGATGGGGAGTCTGTAGCTTATTGTTAGAGCACCTGGGGTTCAAGGCTCAGTACCACAAATGTAAATAAACGAATACATAAACACAGATTTCCAAGCTAGACCAAGTGCAATTCCCAATGCTACTACCACTTTCTATGAATTTCCTCATCTCTAAAACAATGATGACAATACTTGCTTCACAGAATTATTTTGAAACTTAAACGAAATGATATATACAAAATACTTAAATGACCAGGGTAGAGTTCAATAGTAGAGCCTCGTTTAGCATGTGCAAGGGTCTATATTTGACCCCACACATCAAATCAAAATGTTTAGGATAGTGCTTGTTGTGCATATCATTTTTACATAGCCGTTAAGAATAAAGTTGATGCTGGGCGTGGTGGCGCACGCTTGTAATCCCAGCATTCGGGAGGCTGACACCAGAGGATCGAGGTTCACGGACAGCCTCAGCTACTTAGTGAGGCCCTCCACAACTTTGTGAGGCCCTGGTTCAAAATAAAGAATAAAAAATAGGGCAGGTAGTATAGCTTGGAGGTCGGATACCCCTGGGTTCCATCTGCAAAAACAAACAAAAAGAATGAAGTTGATAAAGCCCCATGTGGTGGTACACAGCGAAGGGCAAAAGGGCAAAAACTACACCGGAAACGACCAGTCTAAGAGATTTATATAGACAGCAGTGTCTAAAGGAGAAGCAGTCAGAGACAGAACTTGGCTGTGCTTGGGGTTAAATACAGTTTTAATCTGAGTTGGCGCTTTGCCATTGGCCAGCCAGACTGCATGTTGCATCTCATTGGAGGGTCGTATGGCCTTTAAACTTCTTGGAGCCCGGACAGTTTGTTCGGCTTCTGGGAAGGGGTTGGAGCTTTTCAGGAAAAGGAAACTAAGTATGGGGGCAGGGATGAGCTGGCAGAGCTCGGCCCAGGTGGGAGCTCCTTTAGAGAACTGATCTGGCCCATCTATCACAGACCTGTAATGCCAGTACTTGGGAGGGTGAGAAAGGAGGATCACAGGTTTGAGGACAACTTCAGTAAGGTAGCAAAACCCTCAGTTTTAAAATAAAAAGAAAATAGGGCTGAGGAGGGTAGCTTCAGAGGTAGGACCTTCCCTGGATTCAATTTTCAGTACCAAGAATAAATAAGTAAATGAAAAAAGAGAGAAAGGGAGAAAGAAAGAAAGAAAGAAACAAAGAAACAAAGGAAGAAAGAAAGAAAAGAGAGAGAAAGAAAGAAAAAGTCTGTGGGAAGAAAAAGGAAATGGTTGATGGATGGGTATAGAATTTCAGTTTTGCAAGATGGGAAGTTCTGTAGATCTGTTGAACACGTTGTGGATAACATTACTGAACTGTACACTTAACACTTAAGTTTGTTTAAATCAGCCAGGCATGGTGGCACACGCTTGTAGTCTCCGCACTTGGGAGGTGGAGACAGGAGGATCGCACTGGTTTGAAGCCAGCCACACTGGCTTAAGAGATCCTGTTTCCAAATAAAATATAAAAAATAGGTCTTGGAGTGTAGCCCGGAGGTAGAAGGGCTTCCAGAAACCCCAGTACCACAAAAATAAAATAAAATAAGTTTGTTTAAATCATGAAGTTGATTGTTAATAATAGAGAAAATCCCATGTTATACTCTTGAGTTTAAAAGGTGCAAACTTATACACTATTTAAGCAAAACTATGTGGAAAAGTACTGAGGGAAATACTGAGTTTCCTATTTCCTTTTAGTTCCTGTGACCACCATTTCCCCTGTGGCCAAACTAGGCATTCAAGACCCATGACCCCTTACCCTCATTCCTCTTGTCAAAAATAAGAAAGGCTAAGGTTAAAAGACAACAACCTCCACCCAAAGAAAATACCTCTTCTCACCCCTAATGGAAACTGCAGTGAAATGGTAAAGAGGGGCTAGAGAAATGTTTAGTCTTCAATTGGTATTTATTGGAGGTCTGTAAGCCTGACATTTATTCTATACTGCCTATGGATTCTTCTTTAAGTGTATGTCTATTTCACTACCCTGGTGCTGTGTTAAAAGCAAGTGACCACCCCCCCCCCATTCTGTAGTTTAAAGCTTAATGAAATATTAAACCTTCAATCATAGTAACAATCAATCTTTAATAATTCGACTGCTGTCAAAGCGCAGTAGTAATGACACATTTTTGTTGGAGGCTTTGGAGGACGAACCTGTCCTGGCTCAGGGAAAGGGCCATACTCGGTGATCCCCCAGGACTGCCAGATTTTTTTATGTCGCCTAGGATTCTGGAGGACCGCGACTGTGCTCAGCTACTTCTCAGGTCTGGCTACTGTTGACGGCGACCTTGAGGAATAGGAGAGGTCACTTGAGGAAAATGGGAGGTCATGTTATTTCACTTGCTTCTGAGATTAAAAACATGCCATATGCCAGGTGTGGTGGGGCACCTTTGTAATCCCCGCGCCTGAGAAGCTGAGACAGGAGGATTATGCAGGTTCAAAGCCAGCTGCGCTGGTTTAGGAGACCCTGTTTCCAAATAAATTATAAAATAGGTCTGGTAGTGTAGCCCGTAGGTAGAAGGGTTACATCCCCAGTACCACCAAAAAAAATAAAAGAATGTCATACACTTTTTAACTAAAAAGAGGAGAAAGGAAGGCAGATGGTGTTTTTGTTTTCAAACCGGGAAGCTCAAATGAAGTTCAGAAACAAAAATAGTGGTTCTCCATCATGGTTCCACTGGGGCTCGAACCCAGGACCTTCTGCGTGTAAAGCAGACGTGATAACCACTACACTATGGAACCTCCACACGAAGCGCCTACGTTCTCAGCCTATTCAAAGTGTTACATCAGGCCCAGAGCCTCCGCCGAGGCCCCGCCCCTCCCCTGTAGCTCCACCCCGCCTCGGAGGCCTGGAGTGCTCCAGAATTCTAGTAACTCGCTCGCGGTGCGCCCTCTGACTAGTCGCAACCTGTGACCGGGGTTGGGGCGGGGCCGGTCACCTTCCCGACCTAGAGCATCGTCCCCCTAATTTCGTGTCCCCAAACTTTCCCTCAGCGGAGGCTTCAGCTAAGTAGTCGGATGGGCAGAAAGGCTCCCTGCGTGGCACCACTCTTCCCTGGGCTCCTGAGAGACCGGCACTTTCCTGTTTTTCCCGAGGACAAACTGAGCCGGGTCGACCCTACTGACTTGCCCCGGTAGAAGTTAGATCGTTGCGGTTTCCGGCAGCTTTGGAGGCCCAGAGTCTGCAGCTGGGAGGACTGGAGCCCCTTCGGAGCTAAAGATTCAGGCAGCGCGGGGCTCGGGGCGGGGCGCCATGTTTCTGTAGAACTGGTCTTGCCCTGGTTAAAAAAGGGCCCCCTCTCTCCTTTCACCTTCTGCCAATATCCTCCCCTCCAGGAACCTGAAGGGTTTGGTCCCATTTGACCAGGGGTTGGGGTGAGAGCAGTGTAGCAAGGTCATCAGAGGGGAAGCAGAACTGGTCCTAGAACTTGAGCCACTCAGAGCAAAACGGAAATACCAGGTTGCGTGTTCATCAATTTGGAAGAATTTCAAATGGTGACAACAGAGCATTAAAGCCAGCTGCCGCCCCTGACTCTGCGGTCATTTTTCTAGGGCTGTGGCCTGGATAAGGTGCTGGTGAGATAGGATAGAAGAAATCGAAAGGAGACATAAAGGAAGAATGAGGTAAATGTAACTTTAATATGAAAGCTTCATGGTAAATTCCTCACTCCCCAAGCCTTCATGGTAAATTTCCTCACTCCCCAGGACTATCAATCTCAAGTTTCTGGGAAATTTACATGTCTTTACTCATTTGCTTGGGAGAAATACCCTGACACCTACTAATTATCCCAACTAGGAATAGTTTTTTTTAAATTTTTAAAATTTTTTTATTGGTGCATTATATTCATACATCATATTGGGGTAAAGAACTTGTGTGTACATACATGTACACATCACTGATTTAACCCCTACCCAATTCCCACCCCATTCCCTCACGTTCCGTCCTTCCCTTGCTTGGCTTAGTGGTTCACTTTGATATGTTTAAGTACATTGCATGTTTTAGAGAGTTTCCTTCTTCCCCCCTCCCATCCCCTCCTTTAGGCTGTCATGTTTGCTGCTCTATAGGATTTCCTTTTTCATCTAGAGCTCCTCCTATGACCCATTTCTCCTTGGCTTTCACATATTAGGAATAGTTAAGCAGGAGAAATAACACAAGGGGAAAAGGTGAAAAGATGACTGGTCCACCAAAATAAGAAACCCATTCATTTATAATTTCCTGGAGCATTGTTAATCATCCCACCTGTGAATAGGTTAAGTAAAAGATATATCCATGGAGCAAGTGGCTCTACTGTAGAGTACTTACTTAGCATCTGCCAGTACATGGGCTTGATCCTCAGTAGAAAAAAAAAGGAAGAAGAAAAGCTGTGCTTGGTGGTACACTAGCCAGTTGGCTTGCTGTACATGGTGGCTCTGTGGCACATGAATTATGGGAGGCTGAGAAAGGAGGTTTGTTTGCAGGTTCAAGGCAGGCCTCAACAATTTAGTGAAACTTTCAAAATTAAGGCCTGGGGGTGTAGCTCAGAAGTAGTATAACTCTAGGTTCAATCCCCAGTATATACATATATATTCCTCAGTACATATGAATGCATATGTGTGTATGTATATATATGTATGTGTATATATATTCTTAGTTCATGCTTAGTTCATATATATATACAGCTCTCTGTGTATGTGTATATATATATAAACATATATATGTGTATTTTTTTGTATATTCAAGGCTTGGTGACTCACACCTGTAATTCCTATACTTGGGAGGCTGAGTTAGGAGGATCACAGGTTCCAGGCCAGCCTCAGCCAACTAGTGAGATCCTGTTTCAAAATAGAAAATAAAAGAGGCTGAGGGTGTACCTCAGAGGTAGAATGTCCCTGGGTTAAATCCCTAATACAAAAGGTGGGGGGAGAGACATTCTGATTAGACAATGCCCGGAAGATGACCACAACATCCTAAATCTTCCTGTGCTTACCAGACTGTTATCGTCTTCTCAGACCCACCCCTCACCAAGCTTCCCTTAAAAGAAGAGCTATGACTCACAAAGTATAGTTCTCACACTAGAAATGGCCCACAGTCTCCCTTTAGTGTGTATTTCTTACTTTCCTAAGTAACTATGTCTCTGACCAGCTCCTGCTAAATTTTTTTTTCCCATCAGGTAAGGCAAGAAACTCAGCTGGTCCTGATTTCTCTCTCTTGCCCACTGGGAACTCCTCTGGACCCTTCATGGAATCATCTCTTTTTCAGTGACATCACTTGGTGGCCTATATGGGCAATCTCTGAGACATTGACTTTTGGTAAGACTACTAAAATGGTTTTTTCTCTCCCTTTTAAATGTTTTTTTTTGTATATATATATATATATATATATATATATATATATTGTTGGTATACTCCTGTACTTAAAATCTCTCCATTTTCTTCACTTTCAAGGACCAAATGAGCATGAACTCGGTCTGCCCTGTTTGCTATGGCCCCTCATTTTGGATGGTAGGGAAAGCCCCTCAATCATGCAGATTCAAGCGGCAATAGGGTGACAGCTAATGCTGTCCTTGAAGGCCTGGGCAAGGGTGTGTGAATTCTAAAGCATCACAGGAGCTCAATAGTCCCTTCCCCTTCTTTTTCCTTACTCTGCCACTATAGGATTTCTGCTAGGCTTCTCAGCTGTCCTCTGTATTTTGCTAAACCTGCTATCTTAACTATTCTTGGAATATAAGCTATGAGGGAGTCACCTCTCAGACTGTTCTTTGAGACTAGAGGGGAAAAAAATGTCCCTTTTAAATCCAAGCAGCTAGATAAGGGACTTGAACTAGGTTTTTCCTTTCTCTTTCTCTCTCCCTCCCTTCTGCCTCTCTCTTTCCCTCTTTCCAGCCAAAGGTCCCCTCCCCCTTAGAAGACAAGAGACTGTCTAGAAAGCTCCCAAGATAGTGAGTGCCTTTAAGCTGACATATCCCTTCCCTGGGTCCTAGGGCTTGCAGGAGGAATTGGCCTGCCAGCTTTGTTTTTCAGCACCCCCGACCCTGCCCTGTTTCAGTAAACATGGGAGAGCCTTCCCACACATCCTGTTAGAGGGAACCAGCCCCGATGTAAAAAGCCAGGGAAGCAGCTGGCATTGGTGGTACATGTTTATAATCCCAATATTTAGCAGGCTGAGACAGGAGGATCTGCAGGTTCAAAGCCAGCCTCATCAATTTAGCAGAGATCCTCGGTCACTTAGTGAAATCTCTTTTCAAAATACAAAAATAAAATAAAATTGGGCTGGGGTGGAACATGGAGGTAAAATGTCCCTGTGTTTAATCCCCAATACCCCCCAAAAAAGGTCAGGATGCTACATCTACCAGTAAACTTAACTGGCCAGTCTTTTAACTCCGTAAGCTTCTGTTGTAAATGTAAATTATGGCCTGGTAATCCCAGTACTTGGGAGGCTGAGACAGGAGGATCACAGCTTCTAGGTCAATATGCAATAACTTAGAGCCTTTTTCAAAATAAAATAAGTCCGGGATGTAGCTCAGTGGTGGTACTCCTCTGGGTTCAATCCACAGTGACACACACACACACACACACACACACACACACACACACACACACACAATCTTCCATAAATATCCACCTGCCAGTGTCTGTGGCCTTATTTGCTTCTTCTTCTAGATCAGAGCTTCTCCATCACAGTCCTCTGGGCTGTGACTGGTAACTCTGTTCTGGGGGCTATCCTATTATGGTAAGATTTTTCAGCATCCCTGGCCTCTGGTCACTAAATACCTATAGTACCCCATACATGAACACCCAGTTGTGACAACCCCAAATTTCTCCTGGAGGGCAAAGTCTTATCGAGGCTGTTTGGCAAGATCCAGAGAAATTTGTGTTTGTTATGACTGGGAGGGAGTGCTACTTGTATCTACTGATAAAAGCTAAGGACAGTGCACAGAAGAGCTCCTCCTCACAACAAGGAATCATCCTGCCTCAAATGTCAGCAGTGTCACAGTTGAGAAACCCTGCTTTAGATAGACAGATGGCCTCTATTCCTAGGTAAACCCAGGCCCTACACTAGTGGGCTAGATCTCACCTGCTTTTGCCCCTCCTATTCTTCCTCCTCTCTCCCTCATCACAGGGTTGCTCTACCACTGTATCCCCAGCCTTTTTTATTTGAGACAAGGTCTCTCTGAGTTGCCCAGGCTGACCTCAAACTGGCAATCCTCCTGCCTTAGCTTCCCAAGTAGCTGGGAATTCCAAACAGTCGATCACGCCCTCTTTTTTGAAGCATTTTTCTCTCTCAGCCTTCAGTGTGCCACCCTCTCACCATGTTCATTTCCTACCTCACCGCTTACTCCTTTTTCAACATATTTGCTGGCTCCTCATCTCTTTGTCCTTTACACACTGTTCATTTCCTTGGAAGAACAAAAACAGTGTACACCTGTAAAATGAAATGAATACTTTGTATTGATTCTCACCCCCCCGATGACATCATTCAACCTAATGGCTTTAAATACCACCTATAACCTAGATGCTTCCAAATGTCCACACTTTTCTCCTGAATTCTAAAGCTGCACATTCAGTATCTCCATTTAGATATCGAATAGGCATCTCAGACCCATTATGTTGACATCTAAACTCCTGATCTCCACCCTCCTAAATCTGCTTCTCTCTCAGATTTTCTTATCTCAGATAATGGTAACCTCCTCTTTTCAGGTATTTTTTACTTCGAATCATACTTGGTTCTTCTTTTTCTCATACTCCAAATGTTGTCTCACTAAATCCTGTTGACGTCACCTTCAAAATCTTATCTAGAATCTAGCTATTATTTCAAAGCTACTATGACATTTGCCTGGATCATTGTCAGTAGTCTCATACCCTGGCCTCCTATCCTCTGTGCTTGTCTCTCTACAAATTACTCACATTATAGCTAGAGAGGTCCCTATAAAACTTGAGTTACAGCCGGGCGTGGTGGCGCACACTTGTAATCCCTGCACTTGGGAGGCTGAGACAGGAGGATCGCGCAGGTTTGAGGCCAGCAATAGGTCTGAGAGTGTAGCCCGGAGGTAGGAGGCCCCTGGGTTCCATTCCTAGTACCACCAAACAAAACAAAACAAAACAAAACTTGAGTTAGAGCCAGGTATACCTGCACACATCTGTAATCCCAGTACTTGGGAGACTGAGACAGGGAAGACCATGAGTTCCAGGCCAGCCTCAGCAACTTAGCCAAGCCCTCAGCAACCTAGCCAGATTTTGTTTCAAAAATAAATAAATAAATAAATAAATAAATAAATAAAAAGTCTGGGGGTGTACCTCGGAGGGAAAATGCCCCTGGGTTCAATCCCCAGTACCAGATTAAACCAAACAAAAACTGAGTTAGATCTTGTCAGTCCTTGGCTCAAACTCTTTAATGGCTCCCCTTCTTGACTAGGGAAAAAAAAAAACACAAAGCCTTACAGTTACATGAGGAAAAATACAGACACCACTGATTTAACATTTCCACAGTTTTCATCTATGGCTGGCTCCTATACCATTTTGACAATGTCTTTAATCTGCCTACTAGCTACTGACAAATGTTTTGTGTCCCAATATATGCCTGCAATGTCTAGGATCACTGTGTTAAGTGGTGTAGGATAGGAGGTTTTTTTTTCCTTTTTTTTTTTTTGACTGATGCTGATGATTGAACCTAGGACCATTCTACCTCTGAGCTATACCGCGGCCCTTTTAATTTCTTATTTTGAAATACAGCGTAACTAAATTGATGAGGCTTGCCTGGAATTTGTAATCCTCCTGTCTCAGCTTCCCAAGTACTGGGATTATAGGCCTATAACACTGTGCCTGGCTAGTGTGGGAGTTTTTACAAAAGGATATGACATGGCCCCATCTCAAGTTTGAAGAGCGTAGTTAAGGAATAATTTGTTCTAAGATGTTAATGGAAAGTAATGATTTGATGTGGTATTCCTAGTGTATTATGGTATTGTATTTTAATTGGGGCCTTATCTTCCTCTCAAAGAAGAACATTAAAAGAGAATGGGAAAGGGGGCAGAGAGGTTGATAAGCAAATGCCTAATAATGAAGAAGACCTCTGTGTTGTATTTCTCTCAAGACAATCTATCTGTAGTCTTCAAAATCACCCATAGTCATGTTCAATGAGACTAGGTCTTATAGTGCGTTACTGTAGAGAGAAACCAATCAGTTCAAAATACTTTGTCACCCCCCTCTGTTATTTACCTGTCTTGAGTTGCCTCTAGTTTGTAAAGTCGTTCCTCCGGGACTACATAACTGAGCACAGAACAATTGGCTGCTTCTATGACACCTCACTCAAAAGGCAACATCTGATAGCAGCCAGTGAAATGAGTTCCTCCCTCTACTTCCATAACACTTACAGTCTGATTTAAATTTCTACATGGATTCAACTGCACATACAATCAGACCTGCATTCAATCCGACCCGCCTCCAAGCTCTTTTCCATAGTCTGAGGGAACGATTTCAAGAGTGGTGCAGGTGTTAAACCAAAATTATATGTGTATTTTTATTAGTTATTTTAAGTATTTGGGATCTTTCTGATACAATTAGGGTATAGTCTGAAGGCTGTGTACAATAATAAAACCAAAACCAATTAGTAGGTTGTTTAACTCAGAGGGTTGTCTGCAGGCTAGCAGTCTTCCTCTGCTAAACCCTGTTAAAAATGCAATGGGTTATATTTCGTGCAGAATGAGCAGGCTGCCATGACAACTGTCTGTGAATATTATTTCAATATTAGTCATAGGTTTCCAGCATCTGCCTCTGGGCCCAATGTTCATTCTAAAACCCAGATGCACATCTATTCTTAATGGAGTTCTCCTGGATGTGGTCACAAAAATCTCCAAACAAAACACTGTAAACTGGCTGACTTTTTTCTTTTGGAAGAGATATTTGAATGAATTAACATAATTGCAAATTGGTTCTGGCTTCTATTTCTGTTTTTTCTTTTGGAAAGGTAATTTGGATATAAAATTATACTGTGTTTGTCTGTAGATTTTATTAAATAAATGCACTAGATCAGAGTTAGGAAAGTTTCCCTCTAGGTATGTAGTCCATTTGTTAAAACTATGTATTTTTTATCTACTAGTATCAGAAGGAATCTTGTGGTTGCAAGTGAGAGAAGATCCCACTCAAACCGAGTTGATAAAATCAGTTTCAAAAAAATCTTGTTGGAAAATTCCCAAGACAAGATTTGAGGCAGAGATTTATGATAGAAAGTTTTAGCTCCATCTACCTGACTTTCTCTTGTTCTGCTCTTCACCATGTTTCAAGTTCACTGTCAAGAAAGGCTCTACTCGTGGTGACAACCTTGCTCACGGCATCATACATGGGGGAGATGAGTGAGTGTCTGTCCTCCTGTTCTTTTCAGGAGCCCTGAGATTCTGAGACTCACTAATATTGTCTGTCTTTAGCTATATGCCTAACTCAAACACTCTTTTGGTAGTAGGACAGGATGTGTTATGTGCTCATTTCTAAACAATCACTATTGCTTGGGAAGTAGGCTATGTTAATTGGTTTAAATTGATCAGGGCCCACACTTAGATGGGAGAGAGGGGTGTCAGTCATATGGAAAACACTTGCCTGAGAATCTGAAGAGAGTTAATTTCAAAAAGAAAAATTAAGGTTCTATTACAAGGAGGTTAAGGAAATATTTGTTAGTCACCTGGTTAGCAAACAGAATTCTGACTTAATAATGATAATGTTAATAACAATATTTATTGGCCACTATGAGCCAGGTACCATTCATATCACCTTACAAGTATATTGGTTAGAGAATAAATGAAATAGAAGGAACCTAGAGGGATTGGCTCTTTATTTTACATGATAGGAAGCCAAGAAATGAGCAGCTCTACCTTGTCTTCCACGTCTCAGGATTGGCCTTCCTCCTTCCTGCATTATCACTGTCACCTTCATGCTTTCTTCCTAGTGCTCACAACCATTGTGTCCCATTTCCAGGCAGAATGAGGAAAGGGCAAAGGGGAAAATGCTCCTTATCCGCTGAGACTTTTTCCATTTTATTGGGAAAAGTGCTTTTCTGGAAGCCTCAGCCAATAGATTTCTGCTTTTATCTCACTTGCCAGAACTGTGCCACATGATCATCCTTAACTGCAGGGAAGCCAAGCAAATCAAGCTGTGTTGGCTGAGTATAATACAGTCCAGAAAAAATTGGGGCTTTATTGATAAGGAAAAAAATTAAGAATGGATGTTGGTTATTCAACTATCAGTGGCTGCCATCATAATATGTAATAATTTATTAATTCCTTACATCAATCCAATGTGGTTGGTACTATTACTATCCTAGTTTTATACATGAAGAGGCAGGCACTGAAAGGTTGTTTAATTTGCTCACACAGCTGTTACGTAGTGGAACTAATACCTGGACCCAACCCAGCCAATTCTAGGGCTGAATTCTATTATGCTCCTAGACACACCCTGCCCCACAGGCCAGGCCACATTTCTTCTTTAGGATGTGTATCCACTTGGGAAATGCAGGCCTCTCTTAAAAGTGGTAACTAATGTTTATACAGAACTTACATAGTTTATGTAGTAATTTCCACTTAAATTGATGCACTTAAGTATTATCCCTTTTTTTCTGGGCGTGGTGGCACACACCTTATAATCCCCAGTACTTGGGAGAATGAGACAGAAGGATCCTGGGTTTAAGGCCAGTGCTAAGTAACTTAGTGAGAACCTGTTCCAAAATAAGAAAGAAAATAGGTCTGTAGGTGTAGCTCGGAGGTAGAACACTCCTGGGTTCAATCCCAAGTACTATAAAACATATTATGCCCATTTTAAAATAAGGAAATTGAGGCTCAGAAGGGTTATTTAAATTGCTGAAGGGCCCCAGTGTGCTGGTATTGGAAAATTGCTCTGGTATTAATTTCCAAAATGTAAAAAGCTGCCAGAGCCATGGCTGTTACACTGCAGAGTCAGCTCCCTCTCTCTCTCTCTCTCTCTCTCTCTCTCTCTCTCCCCTCCCCCTCTCCCCCTCTCCCCCTTTCCTTTTCCCTTTCCCTCGCCTCCCTCCCTCCCCTTTCTCTCCCTCTCCCTCTGTCTCCCTCTCCCTCTCCCCTTTGTTCTAATGATTAACCTATAATAAGACTGTAAAGGAAATTAAGGCCTTTAGACTTAAAAGCCCTAGAGACCATTGAAGCCTTCAACCCTGGAAATACGGAAAGTCAATCAGTGCCTCTGTTTACCTCCTCTATTTTGTGAACTGGCCTGGGTATAGGAAAGGCAAGCTCTGTGCTGCTTCAAAGTACCCAGATATGATGAGCAACCAATACTGCCTAATACAATAGAGGCAGAAGCCAGGTAGATTATTACCTCTGCACTTAGTAATTGTACTATCTGGAGGCAAAAGGGTACCACCTGGCTAAGAAGTAAGTTACTAGCCCATTACCTTGGTGACGCTGATAAGAATGTACCAATACAAAACCTATTTAGAGGCCAGGGATAAAGAAGGAGGCAGAATTCCACTTTTGGGCTCTCCAGTGTGCCCCAAGACATGCTGCTTTTTCTTCTATTTCTGTTTCCTACTAGTTTTGTAATAAATGACCTCTTTGGCACTTTGGAGTCTGGCATATTTCTGTGGATCACCTCACAACAGCAGGTTGTAAGTGCAAAGCTGATGTTTTCTTGAAATTATAAGAATTGACTCCTGCTTCCCTTCCTTGGTCTTCCTATGCTTCCAAGAGTGGAGCACTTCATTTTTAATTTTTTAAAATGATAATACTTTGCTCTAGGTTCTGTGTTAATTTTATGACCTTCTCAGGAAAAACAATCCAGAGAAGTCTTGGATCTCTCACCAACTTGTTTGCATAATGTTTCAAGTAGCCACATCAGCAGGAACATGGCATATCAGCAGGAGCTTGGTTCAGTAGTAACAAGACTTTAAGAGTGTGTGTGTGTGTGTGTGTGTGTGTGTGTGTGTGTGTGTGTGTTACTGGAGATTGAGCCCCAGGGCATTCTACCTCCTAGCTCTACCGCAGCCCTATTTTTATTCTTTATTTATTTATATTTATATTTTGCAATAGTGGGAATTGAACCCAGAGACATTCTACCTCTGGAGGGTCTAAGTAAGTAGTTGCGGCTGGCCTCAAACCTGTGATCCTCATCTCAACCTCCCAAGTACTAAGATTACAGGCATACACCACTACGCCTGGCTTTATTATTATTTTTTGGTGGTACTGGGGTTCCTGGAAGCCCTTCTACCTCTGGACTACATTCCCAGACTTATTTTATACTTTTTAAATTTGGAAACAGGCTTCGAACCTGCGTGATCCTCCTGTCTCAGCCTCCCAAGCGCAGGAATTACAAGCATGCGCCACCATGCCCAGCTAGTGAGGCTTTTTTTCAAAATAATAAATAAAGCCAGGCATGGTGGTGCATGCTTGTAATCCCTGCGCTTGGGAGGCGGAGACAGGAGGATCGCGCAGGTTCAAAGCCAGCCTCCGCTGGTGTAAGAGACCCTGTTTCCAAATAAAAAATATAAAATAGGTCTGGGAGTGTATCCCGGAAATAGAAGGTCCCTGGGTTCCATCTCCAGTACCACCATAAACAAAAAAGAGTCTCACTAAATTGCCAAGGGCCTAAGTTGCTGAGGGCCTCACTAAATTGCTGAAGATAGCTTTGAACCTGTGATCCTCCTGTTGCAGCCTCCCAAGTACTGAAATTACAAGTGTGTGCTACCATGCCCAGCTGAAGGAAGGGATTTTTATCTCCCATAACATAAAATCCAGAGCTTCATCCAGAAAATGAAAGTGTTAGTTTACAAATAGTTCTTATTGACTTGTTAGAGAAAAAGAACCAATAAAGCATACAGAAATTTCTTAATTTCTTGTCCTTATTTACATCAAGTTAATTTAAGACTTTTTTTGTGGTACTGGGGGTGGAACCCAGGGGCTTTTCTACCTCAGGGCTATATTCCTAGACCTATTTTACACTTTATTTTGGAAACAGGGCCTCACTAAGTTGCTGAGAGCCTCACTAAGTAGCTGAGGCTGGCTTTGAACCTGTGTGATCCTCCTGTCTCAGCCTCCCAAATGCTGGGATTACAAGCCTGTGCCATCATGCCTGGCTTAATTTAGACATTTTGCTGAGTAAGAATGACAGTCCACCTCAATAGGGGTAAATTTGTGAAGTTTCCTGTAATTACTAATGCTTCAGTTTGCTTATAATTATTCTCTCTCATTCTTTCCAAATATTTGAAATGCTTAGTTTATGGCCTTGCTTTATTTATATATCATGGCAGCATTTTGTTTTGGCAGCACTACCAAGTGTACATGATAAAAATCATAAGAACATTGTAGAATATAGTTTGTTTTTCAAAATCGTGAAATAACTGGGCGCAGTGGTACACACCTGTAATCACAGTGCTTGGGAGGCTGAGATATGGGATCATAGGTTTGAAGACAGCCTGGCAACTTAATGAGCCCCTGTTTCAAAATAAAATGGGTGGGGGTGGTAGCTCATGTGTAGAGCGCTCCTGGGATTATTCTCTGACATTATAAAGATAAAAAGTCACAAAAGAATGAATTAAACAAGAAATAGTGATTAAGCAAAGTAAAAACTTGTACTGTGTTGTAGAGGAGTGCCTCTCAAAGTACATTTCGCCATCACTTTGGAGCTTACCAGACCTCAGACCTACTGACTCATAATCTTTAGCAACTGGGCCCAGGATTCTGTGATTTGTCAGTTCAGCAAAGTGTAAGTAGCATTTTTTAAAAGAATGTTCCATATTATGAGTTATAAAGACTCACAGATAGTGTACTTTCGACATAATGGTGAAAATAAGAACGTCACCTTTAGTAAACTAAGACCTTATTAAACCTACATCCGACTTTTCTTGGTCCTGGGGACTGAACCTAGGGGTGCTCTATTACTGAGCTTAATCCCAACCCTTTTTATTGATTTTGAAACAGTATCTCACTAAGTTGCCGAGGTTGACTTCAAACTTGCCATCCTCCTCCCCTAGCTTCCTAACTGGCTGGGATTACAGGCCTGTGCCATCTCACTTGGCCAAGACTTTTCTTTAAAAGACTTTTCTTTGAAAGACCTGAATATTAAATTAGAGTTAGTTACCTAAGACCAGGAGTTTTAGCTCAAGTATTTATGTGATTCTCTTCATCAATACCTTCACTGAATTAATCCCCATTCATCCTGCACGTGTCAGTTCAAAGATGACTTCCTCAGAGAAGCGTTTGTTTCATTTTCTGACTACTTTTACAATAGAACTGATAGATTAATTGTACTTTGAATTCCATAATTATTTTTATGATTATTTAGTATATACTTTCCCCAGCAGGCTATAAACTTCAAGATGGGATTGTGTCAGTTTCATTGTTATATCCCTAGGGTTTAATTTTTTAATTTTTTAATTTAATTTAATTTTTTATTTTGGTGGTACTGGGGTTTCTGGAAACCCTTCTACCCCCGGGCTACACTCCCAGACCTATTTTTATACTCTTCTATTTGGAAACAGGGTTTCTTAAGCCAGCATGGCTGGCTTCAAACCTGTATGATTCTCCTGTCTCTGCCTCCCAAGTGTGGGGATTACAAGCATGTGCCACCATGCCCGGGTATCCCTAGGGTTTAAAACAGTACCAATATGACAACTGCAGCGCTGTGGCAGAGGCCAGTATTTGGGAGAGACAGAGATATGATCCAGTCCACCTTGATCTTTTCAAGAAACCTCCCCAAAGGTAGAATCCTACTGCCGCGCATGCTCAGGAATTCTGGACAACATGTTGTGTGGGAAAAGTGTTTGGAAGAGAACTAAGATGGTGGTGGCAGCAGCGGTGGCAGCAGCCATTATTTGGGAGAGGCAGAGAACTGATCCAATCCACCTAAATCTTCTGAAGAAATCTCCCCAAAGGTAGAATGCTACCGCCGCACAAGCTTGGGAATTTGGAAAAACATACTGTGAAAAAGGTGCTCAGAAGAGAACCGAGATGGCAGGGGCAGCAATAGTGGTGGCCAGTATTTGGGAGAGGCAGAGATCCAATCCAATCCACCTTAAAATTTTAAAGAAATCTCCCCAAAGGTAGACTGCTACTGCCGCACATGCTCGGGAATTCTGGAAAACATGCTGTGTGGGAAGGTGTTCAGGAGAGAACCAAGATGGCAGTGGTGGTAGGGGCAGCAGTGGTGACTAGTATTTGGAAGGGCAGACAGATCCAGTCAAATCTACCTTGAACTTTTGAGGAAATCTCCCCCAAAGTGGTCTGCTCCTGCCACACATGCCCGGGAATTCTGGACAACATGCTAAGTGGTAAAAGGGGTTGGAGTATATCAGAGGGAGCCCGACGTAGCTGGGTTGGGCCGCCACGCTGCGTGTTCTGAGAGACTTCAGCCCTCATGGCCACCATGCTCCTCTGTGCAGCGCTGGAGGCCAGTGTGCACGTGGAGCAGCAGAGCCTGTTCTCTGAAGTGAAGCTATGGACCTCTGCCTTTGGAGGGGAGACAAAATTCATTGCCACTAGGTATTTGGGGTCCCAGCTTTTGCAAAAGACATGTACTCATTTCTCATATTAAAAAAAAAAATGGAAGAATGCCAGGCATGGTGGCGCACACTTGTAATCCCCATGCTTGGGAGGCGGAGACAGGAGGATCATGCAGGTTTGAAGCCAGCCTCACTGGCTTAAGAGACCCTGTTTCCAAATAAAAATATAAAAAATAGGCCTCTGTGAGTGTAGCCCAGAGGTAGAAGGATTTCCAGGAACCCCAGTACTACCAAAAAAAATAAAAAGGAAGAATAAAGGGAACATCTGTAGACGACCTGCTCACAGTGACAGAGACTAGAGCCCGCTGTGCAGCAAGGGTGATTCTGGGGCCTCTGAGGCCAAAATAGGAGTCTGCCGGGTGGTGAGGCCGTTGTTGGGGCCAGTGAGGCCAGGATAGGAGCCTACCTTAAGGCTGATGGCAGGTCCAGCGAGGCCAGGATCGAAGCCTGCTGAGGGGTGAGCCTGGTGCCAGGGCCAGCGAGGTTGGGATCGGAGCCTGCTGTGAGGCAAGGCCGGTGTTGGGGATTTTGAGGCCGGGATCTGTTTCTGCCATGAGGCAAGGCCGGTGCTGGGGCCTCCGAGGCTGGGATCAGAGCCTGCCACGAGGTGAAGCCGGGGCCAGCGAGGCCAGGATCAGAGCTTGCTGTGAAGCAAGGCTGGTGCTGGGATAAGCAAGGCCTGGATTGGTGCCTGCCTTAAGGCAAGGCCAGTGCTGGGACCTCCAAGGCCGGGGTTGGAGCCTGCCAAGGGGTGAGGCCAGTGCCGGGGCCAGCGAGGCTGGGATCGGAGCCTGCTTTGAGGCAAGGCCAGGTCTGGGGCCTCTGAGGCCGGAATCAGAGCCTGCTGAGAGGTGAGGCTGGTGACAGGGCCAGCGAGGCCAGGATTGAAGCCTGCCATGAGGCAAGGCCGGTGCTGGGGCCTCCAAGCCCGGGATCAGAGCTTGCCATGAGGAAAGGCCGGTGCTGGGGCCTCTGAGGATCGGTTCGAAGCCTGCCTAGGGGTGAGGCCGGTGGCGGGGCCAGCGAGGCCTGGATCGGAGCCTGCTGTGAGGCAAGGCCAGTTCTAGGGCCTCCAAGGCTGGGATCAAAGCCTGCTGAGAGGTGAGGCTAGTAACGGGGCCAGTGAGGCTGGGATTGAAGCCTGCCATGAGGCAAGGCCGGTGCTGGGGCCTCTGAGGCTGGGATTGGAACCTGCCGAGGGGTGAGGCCAGTGCCAGGGCCAGCGAGGTGGGGATCGGAGCCTGCTGTGAGGCAAGGCCAGTGCTGGGGCCTCTGAGACTGGGATCAGAGCCTGCCATGAGGCAAGGCCAGTGCTGGGGCCACTGAGGCTCGGATCAGAGACTGCCAAGGGGTGAGGCTGGTGCCGGGGCCTTCGAGAGTGGGATTGGAGCCTGCAGTGTGGCATCCACAGAGAAATATCACAGAAAATAAAAAATCAGATGCTTTCCCTAATATGCAAAAACTAGGAAGAAATGGGTAATAGGAGGAAATCTAGTTGAAGAAAGGGCCCTATGGAGGAGCAATTAAGGTGACCTATCAGAGGGGATGGGATGGGGGAAGATGGAATCTCTTTAAAACACATGATGTACTAAAACAAATATATCAAAGTCAATCACTAAATCAAGCATGGGATTGAGGGAGAGGAAGGGAAGGGGATGGAGACTTGATAAAGGTTAATTGGATGATGTGCCTTGTATATCCTCAGAAGTCTTGTATCCCATTGAGATGTTTGACTACAATGCACCAATAAAAATATATTAAAAAACAGTACCAATCATCCAGTTGATACTAAACAAATATTTGTTGAATGACTATATGAATGAAACTAAGATGAGAATGAGTGTTCTAAAAGAAAATGTTCTAAAACTTTCCCAAAGCCTTCACCATAAGCTTTGAGTCATGAGAGAGTAGTAGAAAGGGATTTGAAAAGAAACCATGGATCATTCCCAGCCCTTGTTTTAGCTTAATAGTTTTGACATTCTTCTTAGAAACAAATTGTTCTTTATTTTCCATGTTCATGAAAATGGTTGAGAGGGAGGAAGTGGTGGCCAAAAGAAAACTCAAAAAACCTGGAATCTGCCTTTCAACAAGCAGTAAGTGGTTCATCTGGGCTGTGCTGCCCACATATCATTGGCTGATGGGAGCCTATATGCTCACATTGTGAGCTGTTGAGCCTGTTTGCATTGTGGTTACCAAGGCAACCTACTGGAGGAGCATTATTTAATGCCTCCCGCAGGTGGAGGCTGAAGAAACCATTTTAAGACCTCTAGGTATGAGGATGGACAGTGTCCTGGGCCTGCAAGTCAGGCTGATATATTAAGAAAACAACAAAATGACGATCTAGGAGTCCTTTGTGGAGCCTGATAAAGCCTAGAGGGAAGGGTAAGAGCACTTAGTAGACCAGACACAGTGAGTAAACTCTAGGTGGACATGAGACTATGTGGTTGAGGGTTAACCTCTGGTTGGTTTGTTGTTTAGCCCAACTCTTGGTGACTTTCTTTACAGGATAGAATTGGGTTACCGGGATATAATGTAAGTAGTACTGGCCACTGAGTCACAGGATTATGATTTGGGGAAGGCCACATAATTTCTCTAGGCCTAGATTTTTTTTATTCTTTTTTGTGTTTTTGTACTGGGAATTGGACTCAGGAATATTCTACCTCTGAGCTATACTTGGCCCTTTTATTTTTGTCAATTTTTATTTATTTATTTATTATTTTTTTGGTATAGAGCTTTGAGCCCAGGGGCATTTTACCTCTGAGCTACATCCCCCAGCTCTTGAGTGTGTGTGTGTGTGTGTGTGTGTGTGTGTGTGTGTGTGTGTTGTGTATGTTTTTTTGTGTGTGTGGTACTAGGGATGGAACCCTTTTACCTCCAGGCTACACTCCCAGACCTATTTTATATTTTTATTTGGAAACAGGGTCTCTTAAGCCAGTAATGCTGGCTTCAAACCTGCGTGATCCTCCTGTCTCCGCCTCCCAAGCATGGGGATTACAAGCGTGTGCCACCATGCCTGTGTGTGTGTGTGTGTGTGTGTGTGTGTGTGTGTGTGTGTGTTTGGTATTAGGGATTGAATGCAGGGGTGTTCTACCTCTGAACTTTACCCTCAGCCTTATTTATTTTTTATTTTGAAACAGGTTCTCACTAAGTTGTGGAGGCTGATCTCAAATCTACAGTCCTGCTGTCCCAGCCTCTCAAGTCCTGGGACTACAGATGTGTGCCACCGTGCCCAGCTTTCTAGGTCTGTTTTCCTCTCCTATGAACTGGAGATCTCTTCAATTACTGCACCAGAAAAAACATCAGAGATCTCCAAGGGCCTTTCTGAATAAATCTAAAGGACCAGAGTAAATTAGTACATTACAGGCTCAGTTACAGTGCTAGGGGCTAAGCATCTCATTATGACCTCACAATGCAGTTTCATCATCTGTGCCCAGGTCAGTTTTGCCCAATGCCCAGTGCTTTGACACGACAGGGACTTGTATCAGCATATAATTTTTGTTTTACTGTTGTCTTGAAATGGCAGACTATAGTTCCTACAGAAGGAAAATAGGAAGAAGTAAGGAATTACCATGGTTCTGCCATTGAGTCATATGCTAGATGTCAAACTGAGATACAAGTAAAACGCAACAGCTTACAAGATAAAGGAACAGATTGTGGCGATACTTAAAAATACCACAGCTCTCTAAATAGGGAGCAGTTATGATAAGCCTATTTAGAGTTTATGTAAAACACCAATAGACTCTGAAAATCTGAAGTGTACATTGCCAAAGTAAATTACTTCTGCAGATATAGGTAGAGGTAGATGCAGATTACATGGTAATATGGTTTATAGATATCTCCTGTCCTCAACCTCTTTCCAGATCGCCCCTTGGTTAGCCTTGTTTGTGCCTTCCTCTCCTCATTCATTCTCCCTCTCCTCTCCTCTCCTCTCCTCTCCTCTCCTCTCCTCTCCTCTCCTCTCCTCTCCTCTCCTCTCCTCTCCTCTCCTCTCCTCTCCTCTCCTCTCCTCTCCTCTTCTCTTCTCTCTCTCTCTCTCTCTCTCTCTCTCTCTCTCTCTCTCTCTCTCTGCCCGGATTGAAACCAGGACCTAGTGCATGCTAGACAAGCGCTTTACCAGCGAGCTACATCCTCAGCCCTCATTCTCTTTAGTATCTTTGTTTCTCTGTGTTCTGCTTTTGACCCTATAGCCTTCTTATCCTACACACTCTCCCTGGCTATTTTATCTTCTCTAATCACTTTAGCTCTTATTGCTAAACTGATGACCTTCTTAATCTGACTCTCCAGACCTGATTTATTTCCTGGGCTCTAAACCCAGGCTTCTAAAGTCTGTGAGACATTCTAATAAAGAGGTCTTACAGGAACTCAAATTTAGCATACCCCTAACTGAACATTTTAAACTGCCATAAACATGAATCTTCACCTTTTTGTGTGACTCTTGTAGCTATTAACATCCTACTTCAATTAATGGTATCATCTCTTAGACTGTAAATTACAAGAAGGCAGGAGCCATGTCTGTCCCTTCCACCACTGTACCCCCAGCACCTAGCATAGTGGCTGGCACAAGGTAGATACCCAGTAAATATTGTTGAATATACAATGAATCCATCTATTCTTTTAAAGGAGAAACCTTAGAATCTTCCTTGATGCCTCTGCCCCTGATTTGCTACATAAAACTCTTTTACATTTGGCCCCTCCCTCCTCTCCATCCCCACTCACTGCTGTGTCTTTAATTCAGCCCTTACCATCTATCCCCTGGATTATTGCAAGAGCCTCTTCTTTGGTCTTCCTATTGCCGACTTTCTCAATTCATCGCCAGCTGACCCCCAAAGCGATCTTCCTACAGCTTGAATTTAATCAGATTACCCTCAGGCTCCCTTTGACTTAGAGTTTGCAATCTGGCAGGCTTAAACCAAATTCATGCAGCGTTTGGTGGAAATGAGAATTAGTGTATTTCATTGATTCTAAGATGCACTTTTTCACATTTGAGCATCTATGATTGGGAGATGTGTCTTAAAATTGACAGAGTGTCACACTTTGATTGGTGACAGTTTTCTTTCTTTCTGGTACATGAAATGGTAATGTACTCTGTAATCAATGGCATCTTAAATTTTCTGAAATACACTTGTGTGAACATTTAAAAATAGAAAGATCATACATAAAAGTATGTTAAGCTTCTCTTGAAAGATTTTATCAGGCAACACTGGGCCAGGATCTGCGGATGGCAGCCTGAGACAGAGCTACCAGTGAGTAGCAGCTGCCTCATTTACACAAAAACTCTGCACATTCCCATAGCTTCTGCCCAGGCTACTTTATTCATTCCTATTATCTTCCCCAACCCATTAAGCACTTGAAATTACCTTATATGATGGATAGGTAAAAGTCCAAATTCTTTGTTGTGATTTATAAGAATACTCATAGTTGGCACTAACCTCCCTCTCCAAGTTTAATGTCTGTAGCCTCTGCTCTATACACCCTCTATCCCCTAATTTCAGGAATTAGTACTCAAGTATGAAATTCTCCCATGTTCCCTGGAATGTCTTTCCTCTCCTTTTATGCTCCTTGAAATATTTCTATTTCCTGGCTTTCCCAGGCAGAGCTCATTTCTTTTTTGGGGCTGTAGTAGTATGTGGGCATATCTCTGTGCCTACACCTCCTGTCCTGAAGTTATTTGTGTGCATGCCTGTGTCCTTCATCACACTGGGAACCTGGTAGGGAAATGCATCATAACTATTCATCATTGTCTCCCTGCTTCATAGCTGGAACATAATCAGCAAATACCTTTTGGGTAAAGGATGTATGGGCTGCACCTTCTGACTGTGCTCTCTGTCTGTGTTTTTGAGTTCTGTCCATGCATAGAAAACTAAAACAGAAGTCAGAGGGAAGGGCGAGTGTTTTCCTTAGTGCTCTGAGTTTACATCAGAAGACACTGCTTCTGGTTGTGATTTAGGAAGGCTGTTGGTAGTCAAGGTCATCCTTTAGGGACTCTAATATCTACAGACCAAAGACACTAAGCCAGAACCAGATCTTTGAAGTTCTTTTTAAACATATTTTTAAATTAGCATACAATACAATAACTTCTTGTTGTAGTACATTTCTTTTTGCAGTACTAAGTATTGAACCCAAGGTTTCACTCATACTAGGCAAGCACTCTACCACTCAGCTCTGCTCCCAGCCCTAGTTCTGTGAACTTTAACAGGTTAATGTAGCTGTCACCATGATCAGATATAGAGCATCACCTTCCTGCTACTCATTTGTAGTCACTTCCTCTCCCCCATCCACAAATCCCTGACATCCATCAACTGGTTCTCTATTCATTATAGTTTTTGCCTTTCTGAGAATGTCATATCAATGCCTGACCTTTTAAACATGGTTTTTTGCTTGACATAATATTTTTGAGCATTATGAACATTATCTACTTTGTGTGTATCAACAGTTCATTTTTTTGATTGATAAGCAATATTTCATACAATGGATGCCCCACAGTTTATGTATCCACATACCCATTGAAGTATATTTGGGCTTTTCTCCATGTTTACCACATGAACCTGTATACAGTCTTTTGTGTAAACATAGAATTTCATTTCTTTAGAGTAATTACCCAGGAATGGAATCACTGGTGAATATATGTTCAACATATCAGCCGGGTTTGGGGGCACATACTTGTAATCCCAGTACTTGGGAGGCTGAGACAGGAGAATTGCAGATTTGTGGTCAGCCTCAGCTACTTAGTGAGGCCTTTGCAACTTAGTGAGATACAGTTTCAAAATAAAGAACAAAAAATAGGGCTGGTGGTGTAACTCGGAGGTAGAATGCCCCTGGCTTCAATCCCCAGTACTGCAAACAAAACAAAACAAAACTTATCAAGTTCTTTTTCAGAGGGCTGTGCCATTTTACATTCCTACTAGCAAGTATTAGAGTTATAGTTGCTTCTCATTTTAGCTGCCACTGTGTATTAATAGTTTTAAAAAATTTTTAACCATACTAATGGGTTAAAATGAGATGGGTTAGAAATATCTCATTGTGCTTCTAATTTTGAATTTCTGCTTTCTTGAAACTGTCTTACATAAACTCCACTCACAAACTAAGACACACATTTTTTGTTTCTTTTTACTTTTTATTTATTTATTTTGGGTATTAGGGATTGAAACCAAGGGTGTTCCACTTCTGGGGTCAATTTTAAGCCCTTTTTATTTTTAATGTTGAAACAGGGTCTCACACATTTATGATCTTATGGTTTTTGTGGGGCAAGAACTTGGGCATAGCTTAAGTGGGCACTCTTCTCTAGGATAGCTCATAAACTGCTGCAGGTAAGGAGTGAGCTGGGCTTCAGTTATCTGAAGGCTTGGCAGGGGTGAAGTCTACTTCTAAGCTCATGTGGTTGTTGGCAAAATTCAGTCCCTCACAGTCTATTTGACTTTGTTGGCTTTTGAGAGACTTCCCCCAGTCCTTTGCTTTGTCGGCTCTTCCAATATGGCCGCTTACCTCATCAAAAGCATGCAGCTGTGAAGGCACCAGGAGTCTACTAACAAGGTGGAAAGTCACACTCCTTTATTATCTAGTTGCAGAAATGACATTCCAACACCATTGCCACATTCTATTGATTAGAAGCAAGTCACCAGAACCAGCCCACCCTCAAAGGAAGAGGAATTGCACTAGGCTGAGTTGACCAGAATGTAGGGATCATTGGGAGAAATGTACAGTCTGCCTGCTATAGTCCTCAAAAGCTGCTCTGCTAATTCTGTTAAGGCACATAGACTCATCCCATGGGAGAGATAGGATTGAGTGGTAGACTGTCCTTATTCCTTCCATCTTACCTAAATTGAAACCCTATGTTGAGTATAGAACCCAGGGCCTTGCACATGCTTGGCAAGTGATCTAGCCCTGAATTAAACATTTAGTTCACTGGGAAGCTTTTTGATATAACCAATGAACATCCAAGGTTAATTCAAAGTGAAATTATTTTTAAAACACAGCCATTTAAAACCAAGCTAGGCTTAAATTAAGCGGTGATCAAAATAAAAACTTTGATGTCTATTAATATGTTATTAAATCACAACCAAGGAAAGTTAAACTTTCGTATTTAAGATGGAGCCTTTTGGAGACTGACCTTCCACACCTCAAATCATGATTTGTTTTTTGTTTCATCCTGTCATTGTAACTGTTGACCAGGTAACTTCAACACTTCTGGTCAGCACTGACCTTTATGAATTTCTTCCATCTGATAGTGGATCATAACCTACCTTTGATTTATTTTGATGACTTCCTATGACTTGCAAATTCAGCTACTCTTTTCTCTTACTGAATATGATCTTTCCATACTCATACCTTATTCTTAGAGATATGCTTGATCCTTTCTCTTTGTTTAAATGTAAAATTACCTGGTAATCCTTTCTTCTCTTCCAAAGGGAGTGATCCACAGCCTCAGCTACTTAGGCCCTTTGCAACTCAGAACCTGTTTTAAAATAAAGAATAAAAATGGGGCTATAGGTGTAGCTCTGAGGTAGAATGCCCCTGGGTTCAAACCCCAGTACTGCAAAAAAGAAAAAAAAAGGAGTGATCCTTTAAATCAGGGCTCTTTGACCCAGTGGTGGTGCAAAACTTGAAAGCTGAGACAGTAGGTTCACAGATTCAAGGCCAGCCTCAGCAACTTCACGACAACCTCCCCAACTTAGTGAGATCCTGTTTCAAAAAATAAGGGTTGAGGGTGTAGCTCAGAGGTAGAACGTTCCTGGGCCCAATTCCTAGTACAAAACAACAACCATAATAAAATAAACAAACAAACAAACAAATAAATAAATAAGCAAAGGTTCTTTGAAATCTTTGGATTATAAACCTTTTGCAGTAAAAATAATTGAAAACAGATCCTTGATACAAACATATTCATTTATTGCTACCACTAACACTGAATTCATACAGTGTGTTTATAACCAAATATACATGGAAATACAAAAGTTAATAAAGTGATAAAAACTTAAAAGTTAATAAGAAAGTGGATAAAATTTAAGTTCTAATGTTTCGTTCTCTTACAGGTCTCTGTACATCTTCTTGGGGCAGGTACCTCAATTTTGGCGACTACCAGGAATTAGTAAGTGCAAGTTGGGTGAAGCCAATTGCTTAGCATTGGCCTCAGCACCAGAAGGCAAGCTGAGAGTTGCTGTAGGTGGGAGACCAATCCTGTCTGAGCTCCCACTTTGATACTATCAGGAATTGGGCTATCAGGGGCCACTCATGGACATATCCTCTAAGTATCCACACCAAGCCAATCTGTGTACATCACTGTGTTCTCAGTCTACTTCCTGATCAATCTACTGTGCCTAGATTCAAGCATACTCTTCAGGGTGTGTCATGATCAATAATAGTAACTGCCCATTAGAAGTACTTTGCCTTGGCAAATATTGGAACTGTAGCCAATTCCAGGAAGCTTGTGAAATAGGAGAGCTTTGCCTGCAATGCCATCTCTTCCCCTAGTGAGGTAGCCAGCCTTCTTCCATCCCCTCTCTCTTTCCACAGTTTGCTACTGCCCCAGGAAAACTAAGTGTCCTGGTTTGGGTTCCCTCCAAAGAAGAGTCCAAGGCAAGTGTTAGCACTATGTTTAGTTGGAAGATGAAGAAGTGTAAAGCCAGTGAGGGAGTGAGAAAGGGAGGCAGCAAAGGAAGAGTAAGCTTGCAGAGGAAGAGAGGGAAGTCACTTTTCATTCTTGACAGGCACCTTTCCCTACCCACTCTAAGTCTAATTGCAGCATTACCCTCAGGAGCTCAGTCCATCTGCTTAGTTCCGTTCTCCCATTTCCCATCCTTGTTAAGTACGGGAGAATATGCATGTTTCTGAGAACACTCTCTTCTCACCTCTTTTCTTCTGGCTACTGGCTGCTCAATCATCAAGTTTGTGTATTATTTCTTCTAGTAAGCCTTCTCTCATTCCCTTTTCTGGCATAGGGCTTTCTCTGTACCCCTATAGTGTCCCCTACCTGTCCTATTAGATATTCTGTCATGTTTTATTTTCGTTTGTTCATGTAATAGACACTATGTGTCTGACACTGTTATAGGTGTCTGAGGCCTATAGTCCAAGAGGGAGGCAGATTTTAATTTATATTTTTATTGCTATTTATTTATTTTTGTGGTATTGAGGGTTGAACCCAGAGGCATCCTACCACCGAGTTAAGCCCCTAGCCCTTTCTTATTTTGAAACAGGGTCTTGCTGAGTTGTTGGGGCTGGCCTCAAACCTGTGCTCTTCCTGTCTCAGCCTCTCAAGCACTGAGATTATGCTACCACATCCCAATTTGACATTTCTTATCTACCCGTTTGTCCACTAGACTGTGTGTATTTTTGTTTACTGTGTCCCTTCCCTCAGCAAACCTCAATAAACATTTGTTGGATAGAATGAAAGAAGACAAGGTACCTCAGTCCAGGGTGATTTGGTATTGCCAGGGCCTTCTCTGGGTGGGGGGCAATCTCTCACTTTTTGGTTAGTTGTTTCCATGTGATGAGGTATGCCAAGTGAGAACTGACCCACCTGGATTGTGAAGGGGAACAAATCTGCTGAGTGGGTTTAAAACTCTTAACATGACTTTGCCCATTATTTTTTCTTTTGTCAGACTGGAAGAACACATCCATGCTCAACTGCAGGAAAGTCAAAGAACATCTGAAAAGAGGCTAAAACCTGAATTTCACAAACACACAAGGTGCTGACTCAGATGGTTATTGTGTAATGCTTATAAATAGGGCTTCTCACTGGGCGTGATGGCTCACGCTTGTAATCCCTGCGCTTGGGAGGCTGAGACAGGAGGATCACACAGGTTCAAAGCCAGCCTCAGTTACTTAGTGAGGCTCTCAGCAACTTAGTGAGACCCTGTTTCCAAATAAAAGTATAAAATAGGTCTGGAGTATAGCCCGGAGGTAGAAAGCCCCTGGGTTCCACTCCCAGTACCACAAAAATAAATAAATAAATAAATAAATAAATAAATAAATAAGGCTTCTATAGTCAAAGTACCCAGGTTCAAATTCCAGCTCTGCCCTTCATTTGCAGTGTGACTTAAGGCAACTATTCTTCATATATAAGTAGGAATAATAGTAGTATATACTTCATAGGATGGTGTGTGAACTAAATAAGCTTAACACATGTGGAACTAATAAGTGTCTAAAACACGGTAAGTACTCAATCAATGTTATCATTATTGCAATGTGTTCACATATATCAGTGTTGGCTCATTTAGCAATTGGAGACTGGCTATAAGACTCCTTGCAGTGCTCAAAGTAACATTTCAGCGTTCTCTATACAATAGGAAAAAAAGTGTAGTTGTCCATTTACAGCAAATTCTAAGTTTTAAACAAATCATATCAAAGGCACAACCAACTCATTCATGGTCCAGAGGCTGGCTGTTAAAATAACCACCTAAACCCCAAGTTCTTTCCCTCCTTTCTTTTCTTTTTGTGATTAAACACATATTTGGTGAGTACCTCTTATGCGCTAGGGATGCCAGGAGGAATGGAATGGGTCTTTTCCCTTTAGGATTTCACATGTAAAAGGGCAAATTATAGCACAGTTTGGGAAGCTCTATAATTGGACACACACATGGCTTTGAGAGCCAGGATACAGAATGACTAATTCCCCTTTGGTGATTCAGGAAACGCCTCACACAGAGGAGGTGACATTTAAACAACTGTATCTAGACATAGCCATAATTTAATAATTGTAGATTGAACAGGCATTTGGCTAAAAATTCAGCCACATTGCTCTATTGTCCACTATTTTGGGGGGAGCCTAGATAATTATGCTATCATTTACAATGTGTATGGCAGCCTCATCAGATCCTAGTCTTGGTGCCCCTGCCATGGAACCCTGTATTGCTTCATAATGAGGCCCTCTGGTAATATTTAATATGCTAATAAAGTACAGAAGCCCAAAGCTGCCTTTCCAGTTATTTTTAAAGGGAGTCTATTAGATTAAATAGCAAACTAGGTAACCATTTCCCTAGCTCTTCTGTGGCTCTCAATTGCAGAAAAGAATTGGGCTAAAGAGCAGCTTGGGTGGGGTTATGAAATGGGTATGTCTGGAGTCCTGTAAGTCTTGGTTGGCGAAGCCTATGGACAGTAAGTTGAAACTCATATACTGAGTAATTGTTAGGAAACTTACTAGCAGTGTGACTACAGTCAGCATGAAGACTCTGGGAGCAAGACCATCTCTGGATCGCCTTGAAAGAGAGCTGAACTGTGGTTATTGGCATCATTACTGAATTCAGCACTTTAAGTTTTTAAATGTTTTCCTCTTCTTCCTTCTGAAACTCAGCAAAACTACAGGTCAGTTTGCTTCCCTTTTCTCTTTCCTTTCTACTAATGATGGGAGGTTAATATCTCCCTTTATCTCTTTTTTTGGTATTAGGGATTGAACTCAGGGGCACTTTACTTCTGACCTACACCCCCTACCTCTTTTTTTTTTTTTTTTTTTGCAGTAACAGGGATGGAACCCTAGGGCATTCTACTTCTGAGCTACACCCCCAGCCCTTATATTTAGTCCTTTTTATTATTTTTATTTTTATTTTTTGGTGGTACTGGGGTTCCTGGAAACCCTTCTACCTCCGGGCTACACTCTCAGACCTATTTTATATTTTGAAACAGGGTCTCTTAAGCCAGCGTGGCTAGCTTTGAACCTGCGCGATCCTCCTGTCTCTGCCTCCCAAGCGCGGGGGTTACAAGTGTGCGCCACCATGCCCGGCGTCCTTTTTATTTTTTAAACAGGGTCTCACTGAGTTGCAAAGGGCTTCACTAAGTAGCTGAGGCCGTATGCAAACCGCAATCCTGTGGTCTCTGCCTCCGGAATGCTGGGATTACAAGTATGCCACCACACCCAGCACCCCTAGCTCTTTATTTTTAATTGTTAAACAGGGTCTCACTAAATTGCTGAGGCTGGCCTCGAAACTGCCTCCTGTTTCAACCTCAGTAGATTTTCCAACAAGAAGCAGATTGAACAGCTAGGGGAATAGAAGATGTCACATGAACTAGTTTGTAGCACTATTCCCAACAGCTGCTCCTGTAAACCCGTTTTCTAGCCCTAGGGAAGAATGCTTTATTTTCTCACGTCCTTCTCTTAATTGTCCCTAGGTTACTGCAGTATTTTCTAAAAATCATCTTCAGTTGACCTAAAGAATGCTTTTTCAGACCTTGGTTACTGAGCTCCTTTTTTCTACCTCTACTGATGTGGATTATTTATGCGAACAGCAGCCTGGTCCTGCCTGGACAGAGTGTGGTCCCCTTGGAAGCAGTCATGTGACTGCTGACTTTGCAGCCCATTACTTGAGCACATCTCTTTATTTCCAGGCCAGGAACAGAGCAGGGTTGAGGCAGACAGCCGCAGCTGACAGGCCAGCTCAGCCGCTCCCAAATCTGTGGCTCTGGGCTTGCTTTCCAGGCTGAAAGTCAAGGCAGCCTGACACTTTTCTAGCTATTTCTTTTCTTATGTGTGTGCATGATTACTTTCACTTCAGAAATGTGACGTACATGTGGTGTGTGTGTGTGTGTGTGTGTGTGTGTGTGTGTGTGTGTACAAGGAGTGTTCCAGAGACAGCTGGAATTGCACCTTTTTTCTTTCAGACCTCTGCATTCCGTCATAGAGAAGCCTTTTTTTTTTCTCGTCTTTCTTTCTCCCGAAACACCTGGAGTAAGGAAAATCTCTTCATTGGCCCAAGAAGAAGATATAAGGTAATGTGTTTGTTTGTTGTTACACATTATGGGCAGGCTGAATTCTACATTATAAACATGTATCACGTGGCAACAGAAGAGGGACCTTGCAGTCACTGGAGTAATATTTTATTGCTTTGAAATTTCTCAAAATGATTTTTCTCAGAGATGCTGTGACTGTAAGTTATCATTTAGAAAAAGGCATATACATGACTGCAATCTGAAGAGTTGTTGCCTATTTTAGATGAACTTAATATTTGAAAAACCTTTGTGGTCACTTTGGTGAAAGCTAAGAAATGAGGGAAGGGCACTTTCAGAAACTCTCTGGACACGTCCATGGGTATTCTCCAAACTCCACTGCAGTACAACTTCATATTTAGGGATCCTCCTTTAGTTCCTTTGTCCTCTTATAATCTAACAGGGCCACAGGGAAATAGAGTTACCTGAAATGTTTAAGATTTCTTTAGTGATTTATTTCTTCCATAAATTCCACTCGCAAACTAAGACACATTTTTTGTTTCTTTTTACTTTTTATTTATTTATTTTTGGTATGAGGGATTGAACCCAAGGGTGTTCCACTCCTGGGGTAAATTTTAAGCCCTTTTTATTTTTAATGTTGAAACAGGGTCTCACTAAGTTGCTGAGACTGGTCTTGAACCTGCACTTCTCCTGTCTCAGCCTCCCAAATACTCGGATTATAGGCATGTGGCCCTATGGCCAGCTCATTTTTGTTATTTAATCATTGAACAGAGCAAGCTTTCAGTCCTGCCACTAATAAGTTGTTCCAGTGAGTAGGGTATTTAATTTCTGATCCTCAGTTTCTTCATCTGTAATATGGGGGTGATGATAGTACCTTGAAAGTTTGCTGTGAAGATTCACTGGAATAATAAAAATATGAAGGCTGGGCGTGGTGGCACATGTTTGTAATCCCAGTGCTTGGGAGTCTGATATAGGAGGATGGCACAGGTTCGAAGCCAGCCTCAGCTATTTAATGAGGCTCTCAGCAACTTAGTGAGACCCTGTTTCCAAATAAAGTATAAAATAGGTTAGGGAGTATAGCCTGAACGTAGAAAAGCCCCTGGGTTCCACCCCCAGTACCACAAAAAATAGAAATATGAAGGACCTACTATGCTGAATACATAGTAGTTACTTAACGAATAGTAGTGATTATAGCTATAATAATAACAACTTATTATTAGTGTTGTACTGGGGGTTGAATCCACGTGTGTTCTACCTCTGAGCTACACCCCCAGCCCTTTTTTATTTTGAAATAGGGTATCAATGAGTTGCCAAGGATGACATTGTACCTGTAGTCTTCCTGTCTCAGCCTCTCAAGCATTGGGATTACAGATGCTTGCCACTGCACCCAGCTAGCTATAATAATAATAATAATTATTATTATTATTAATGTTATTACTGGTATAGTATTCTTTAGGATCTTGGAACTTCAAAAGGAGGGAGGAACCATTTCTTTGTGAATCTTCAAAGACCTGTAGACATCCAAGGGTTTTAGTCTCTCAGACCCCCAAGCAAAACATTCTGAAGGAAGCAATTTGAGCAAATACTGTGAGTACTCACTGATATGTAGACCCTCCTAAGTTATCCACTAAGAAGACTTACTATTTGTTCAAGCCAGTTTTTTCCATCACAAAGTTCCTCAGTAAGTCCTTAGTACAAATCAGTAAGGAATGCTGTATTACTCTTTCTTATGAGGGACTGGAGGTACAGAGGAATCAACAACAAACTGAGAATTCAAACTCCAGTTTTTCTGTTTTATACCCATGACTCCACCGAGCCACTATTATGGCAGTCAGGAACAGCAGCTTTTCTTGAGATGCTTTTCTTCCAAGAGTCCCCTGCTAAGCTCTTTGGGAAACAATGTCGGCTCTTTCTTAGAGATTCTCAATACACATTAATCTATTGAAGGCTCTGAGAAGTCCTGCGATGAAGAAACGACATAGACACACACACTTTGGAAAACCTGGTACCAGGTTAAGCTACCTCCTGATTAGTCATGTGAAGTATACCAACAGACACCTTCAGATACCTTTTGGTATTTTGTAGTTTCCTCGCTTTTCCTATTCTTTCATCTGATGAGACCCAGAAAGAATCACCAACTTTATCTTACACATCTCCCCTATTCATTTAAGACCCCAGACAAAAGCAAATGTCATAGTGTTCTGAAGTAGAAGGGAGTGGTGGAAGGAACCTTTCTAGTGGTGTAAGAGTTCCTCTACGTTAATTATGTTTCAGTCACAGATATCAATCTATAAAAACTTTTTTTTTTCAAAAGCCAGGCATGTTGACACATGCTTGTAATTCTAGTACCGAGACAGGAGGATCGTAGGTTCACAGCCAGCCTCAGCTACTTAGTGAGACCCTCCACAGCTTAGTGAGATTCTCTCTCAAAATAAAGAATAAAAAATAGGGCTGGGAATGTAGCTTGGAGGTAGAATACCCCTGGATTCATTCTCCGGAACTAAGCAAAAACCCTTTGAATGAATGAATGGCAGCAAGAATGCAGAAAGCCTTATGAGGTATCTATCCTCCATGCTAATGTCTACACAGTCCAAGATGGAAGACTTACAGCTGTCTACTTAACTCCCACTGTGCTGGTGATGGGTAGTTGATGCTAGAAGAATGGCTGTGGGCTCCAGGTTTGAGTTCCCCAGGGTCAAAGCTCAAGTAAGAATGTTTCACAAAAGCCAACATCTCTAAAAAAGCTCATTTCTGGTGTGGAGAACTGTCCAACTGATGTCTAGAATATTGGATAATAGACTTATGCATGGTCAGAGGGGCTGAGCCAAGGTATGGGAACTGGACAGAGATTCACTTTGAAATGAAATAAATAAAATAATGCTAAGAATGAATAAGGACAACTTGGGAAGGCTGGGCTAGCAACTGAAGAATGTTCTGTGGTGAAAGAAAGGCAGGCTTCATGAGGCATCTTTTGTTCTTTTGCTGTGTTTTCAGCTTTGAAAATGAAAGTGGTTAGGATGAAAAGAACAGAACATTATACATTTCCATTCTCCAGTTTCCCCCAACCACCCAACAGTAACAACCTTTTAGCGGAAGCCTTTCATTTTGCAGACTCTACTTGAGTGCCAAAGATGAGTCACTGTTTTGTGTTTACTCTTTAAATCCATTCTTGGTCCTGAATCTTAAAGGGGACAGCAACACTGGGAAAGTTACAAGCATTTTTGGCCAAGGTCTACCCCAGTGGTTTGTGTGTGTGACCAGGGAAACCTGCAGAAGCCCCAAATTCTTGAGCTTGAGAATTTCAGGCCCCAGGAAATTGCTTCTTCAGAGAATTTCATTAGTGCACAAGTGCTCTCCTGATGCTGACAGAGGGTGGAAATGAAAGAAGCTTAGGTTTTACCAAGTTGTGGAAAATACCCAAATCATCTTTATCAGCTTTACAGTCAGCCAGAGGATCCTCAGAGGTTCCACGTACAACTGCCCACAATCTTGCCTTGAGGCCTCTGTTGGGCAGTGTGTGGGAGATGTAAGTGGTACCTCTCCTTAAACAGCTCCTGTTTTAGAGAGAACTAAAATGAATTGACTCTTTTCTTTTCTTTGACCTATTACCTGAGAGAGAAAAAACAGTTTAAAAATATCAAAAATAATATAAGAATTTGAATAGTCAATTATTTTTTGCTAATAGACAACCAAAGAGTTCTAGGACAATTATTTCTATCATGATTTTGCTTTGAAAAATAATGTATAAGCACTATTTTCTCTTCAATAAAAGGCTTTTGTATAATCAAATAGCACAGATCTGAACAAAATGATCTACTAATAATGACTTTTAGCGATTAAGTTTTTAAAGAACTCTGGTTTAGAAATATTAATCCCTTTATTTATTCATCCATTCAGCATTTATCAGACACAAGCTATTTGAAAGGCACTGTGTGGATACCAAAGGTTTAAGGGATGTTTAATAAGAAAGTTACTCATGGAGCTAACAATCTAACAGAAATGTCCTCAAGTTTGATGCTTCTTAAATTTCTACTGAATCTTGTAAGGGGAATTTTGTTAATTGTGGAATTAGCTGAGAGATAGCTGACAACCACACACACACACACACACACACACACACACACACACACACCGATGGAGACAAAGCATTTTAGGAAAATGATCAATAGGCAGTATCAAGGGCTCAATAAAACACTGTCTCTATTAGAGATTATCAAATTTTGCTGGATATTAGAATCAGCTGGGGACCTTTAACAACATCTTGATGCTCTATCCCCACCCAATACCAGAATATCAGAAACTCTGAGGGTAGGATCTGTGCATTAATATTTTTTAAATCTCCAGAGATTCTGATTTAATGAGGTGCAGGCTAAGCACTGGGAGTTCTGTTTTGTTTTGTGTTTGTGGATCTGGGGATAGAACCCAGGGACATTCTACCTCTGAGCTATGCCCCAGGCCCTATTTTTTATTCTTTATATTGAAACGTGGTCTCACTGAGTTGCCAACAGCCCTACTAAGTAGCTGAGGCTGTCTGCAAACCATGATCCTCCGGTCTTAGCTCTCAAATGCTGGGATTACAAGTGTGCACCACCACACCCGACTAGCACTGGGAGTTTTAAAAACTCCCTAGATGATTCTAATGTGTAACAAAGTTTGACAACCACAATTTTTTGTTTTTGGGCCGGTTGTTTAACTTCCTTGTACTTTGTATAAATACTAGGCAACTTTAAAAGTCTCTTCTACCTTCAAACATCTATGTTTCTTTTATTAAAACTATGTGAGCTGGGCATGGTAACACACCCTTGTAATCCCAGGATTTGTGAGACGAGACCAGAGGATCACAGTTCGCAGACAGCCTCAGCTACTTAGCGAGGCACTTCGCAACTCAGTGAGACCCTGTTTCAAAAAATAAAAAGACTAAAAAATAGGACTAGGGGTGTAGTTCGGAGGTACAATGGCCCTGGGTTCCATCCCCAGTACCATAAAAAAAAAAAAAAAAAAAAAAAAAAACTACGTGAAGTTGGGTGAGGTGGCATACATAATCCCAGGATTTGGGAAGCTGAGACAGGTTTGCAGGCTTGAAGCCAGCCTCAGCAACTTAGGAAGACCCTTTTTTCAAATAAAAAATAGAAAGGGCTGGAGGTGTAACCCAGAGGTAGAATGCCTCTGAGTTCAATCCCCAGCACTACAAATAAAAAACAATGAAAACCAACCAAACAAAACACAAGTCTGCCAAACTGATTCCCTCCCTCTCTTCCTTTTCTCCTCTCTCCTCTTCTTCCCTTTCTTCCTCAACAAATATGCTCAAAGTGTGAATGTAACGAATCTTTGGCGACCCTGAAGAATGCTCTGGATTGGAGTGTCTTAAGGCTTGTTGTGCTTTCTACTTGACCTTGTTTACATATTTATCCATTGTGTAGTAAAGAAAAGCATGAAAGAAATACCTATCAAATTGGGAAATAACAATAAAAAAATTTGGAAATAACCCAAAGTTTAGGAGACTTAATTTGATATGTAAAAGATGCAGGTCTATCTCCGATCAGAAAATTTGTTTATTAAGGTTTTATTGTTTTAAAAATATTTCCTTAGTTCAAATATTTTGCCCTTGCTTTGCTGCTAGGGATTGAATACAGGGGATCTGGCATACTAAGCATGCACTCTTATCGCTGAGCTATACTCCCAGCCCTATTTTGCCAATTTTAGTTTTATCTTTCTTGAGTTGAAAATTTTGAAACTTTTACTGTAGTAGTGATGGAAAACATAGACATGTCAGGTAGAGTCCAGAGTTGGTTGTTCTACACCTGTGTTTCTACCAAGAAATTCAAATATATTACATCTTGCTGGTTTAGAGAATCACAAAATAAAGGAAACATTAACCCCCAAAAGCAATAAGATGATATACTATTGAAGGAATTTTGTTGAAAATACTTATCAAGTTATTATAGAAAGGCCAATTTAGAAGCTTCATAAGAAAAGCTTAGTGAACAGGAGGGGAGACTTTAGAGGGAATTCAGCAATTCTTGGAAAGCTTATCTAAAAAGGATACTCTCAATCCGGGAAGGTGGCTCCTTTAGTCCCAGTACTTGGGAGACTGAGACAGGAGGATCACAGGGAGCCAGCCTAGGCAACTTACCAAGACCTTCAGCAACTTAGAAAGACCCTATTTCAAAAATTAAAAAAATAAAAATGGCTGGGGTGTATTTCAGAGGTAGAACACTCCCAGGTCTCATTCCCCATACCAAATAAATAAATTAAATAAATAAATATATACAGACATACAAAAGGTCACTCACAGATTATGATTTAGGAGAGGTCTTGAGTCTCTTTTTCTTTTAAACAAGCACTCTCAACTGATTCTGAGAAATGTTGTCAAAGAACTCGCTTTGATTTGAATTTTGGCATAGTTGTTTAAATATGTTGTTTTTGTCTCGTAGTCAGCCTCTAATTTGGGGTTTTAAAAGCCCAGATAGATTTAATTACTTTGAGCTTAAAGCCAAAACAATTATGTCAGCTCCTCCATATCCCACTCCCTGTATTTCAATTAGAAAATTGTACACTCTTACATTTCAATTTTTCTTTTCATTATTAATGCTTAATTTTATACAGAGCATGATCTGACCTAGACAAGGGGAAGCTATAATTTATGTGCAGCGGAAAAACCATCTATAGCTGCTCCATAGCTACTGTTGTGGTTTGGAAAATAAACCAGGATCAGATTCTGTCTGATCACTTTGAAAATCACATGATGAACAGCCTTTCAGAAGAAGCATAAAATGAATCCTGTCAAAGCAATCCCTTAGCTATCATGTTGGTAACTGGTGCTTCCCCTCCCTCCCTCCTCTGTCTTCCTCTTTAGTATTTGTGACTGAAGGGGATCAGCCAAGAGTGGCTCTTGAAGCATACAAGGAGGAAATCCTCAACTGTCTTGGAATAAGAACTTGGTTCATGAGCATATTATGATTAAGACATCATGGGTTGTAACAGTTCTTCAGTGAAAGACAGGAAACCTGAGAAAGGTGAGTGCTGGGAATTCGCCTGTGTTTATGAATAAAAAGGAGCTTGTGACTCCCACTCTCTTCCTTTCTTGTTTACTCCCACTATGCTGGAGCTGCCCTGTGTGATTTTGTCCAAGGCATCATCACTTAGGCTGCAGAAGAAATATTGGGGGAACAGGACAAACTACCCTAGAAAAATGTAGCTTTGAATTTATGATGCACCATAAAGTATTATCTAAGAGATAGCTTCTGTTTGATTTAATTTCACTTGAAACCATACCAGAATAAAATCTCAATTTATAACTCAGAGGCAGAGAAGAAGAAAGACATTGTGATTTATATCTGTTGTTTCAATACTTTTATAAATATCTTTAGCTATACCTATGTGATGTTTTGTAGCATCATTGAATTTTATTATCTCTTATAATTCAATGATCACATTATTTGTTAATATCTGCTCAACACTGAACTTCATGATATTTGCCACATGTTTTAAAAATATTGTAGGGAGAGTTGTGGGAATGCTAGATCATCTGCTTCCAGAAAAATATATTTTTCTGAATAAATGACATCCTCTGTCTTCCCCCATATAATTAGAGGTTTAAATATTTCCTTTGTTTATTTTGCACTGTGGTGCATTTTTATAGTGACTGGAATCTAGTTAAGACATACTTGAATATTTAAGAGACATAATCTCTACAAGTAAATTAAAATAAAAATAATCTGGGACATTAGACAAGTCAGTTGCTCTAAACTCCTTTACATTGTTATCTAGGTTCTAGATAATTGTCTCAGTTTTCATTCCACATCGTGGGTTTGGAAGCTTACTCAGGCTTAAGGTGGAGAGTTTAGGATACAGTATATTATATACTAATTAGTGGGGGATATTTTCCTGTGAGGATCAGATGTTCTCATCCTGGTGACTTGTGCCTATGAGTTAGCAAGTTACTTTCCTAATGCAGAAAGGGTCATGGGAGATGTACTCTTTCAAATCTTTAAGCATGTCATGAAACAGAGCTTTCAAAAGCTCCAACTGAACTAATTCTTTACTAGTAATTTACTATCAGAGAGTGAAGAAAATAATTACCTCTTTATATCTAAGATTATGCACCATTTTTATTTATTTTTTATTTTTTTTCTTTTAACAATTTTTTATTGAACATAAATAGTATACATTTAAACTATATTTGGTGCCCTCTCCCCCCCGCCCCTGTTTTCCCTTCCCCCCTCCCACCAATGGTTGTCCAGGTTAACCATGTCTTATTCATAATTTTACACATGTTCAGGTGTAGACCCTCATTAATCAAGATCAGCCTTCCTCCTCTCCTATCTTTCTATTCAAACTTAGCTAGTATTTCCCCTCTAATATCTGGAGTCCCACTGGTATCCTTTGTGTTTCCTAGTTTGGGGATATTAGAGGAAACATATGTATCTTCTCCTGTGCTTGGCTGATCTCACTTAACATAATGTTCTCCAGGGCTTTCCATCTTCTTGCAAATGATATAATTTTGTTCTTCTTTATGGCTGAATAGAATTCCATTGTGTGTATTTCCCACAGTTTTGCTATCCATTCATCTGTTGATGGTGATCTGGGTTGGTTCCATATTTTGGCTATTGTAAATTGATGCACCATTTTTAAATTAAGCCAATTTTCTTAGGTTAAAAAGAAAGGCTAGCTGAGTGTGGTAGTGCATACTTTCAATCCCAGTACTTGGGAGGCTGAAACAGGAGGATTTCAGGTTTGTGGCCAGCCTCTGCAGCCTAGAGACATGTTGAACAACTTAGTGAGACCCTATTTCCAAATAAAATAAGGCTGGGGAATATGGCTCAGAGGCTGAGTGTCACCGGGTCCAATTATCAACAAAACACACACACACACACACACACACACACACACACACACGCACATGTTAAGCCTAATTTATCAAAGCAAATTCTCTTTTTTAAATATCTCCCATCTTTTAAAATGTTACGTGTAGTGAGACTGTAATGCACCAATATGAGTATATAAAATGTTAGGTGTAAATGGAAGTATTAGCTTAGATTTTTATATGAACAATGCTGCTAAGAACATTCCTATACAAATAATTGTGTGAAGATATGTTTTCACTTTTCTGAGGCATTGTCAGTGAGTAAGTAGAATTGCTGGGTCATTCAGTGGCTGAGTGCATGACATTGAGAAACTTCCAAACTGTTTTCTCAGGTGACAGTCCAATGTATGAAGGTTATAATTTCTGCACACACTTGACAGCACTTACTATCATCCTTTTGATTATAGCCATCCTAGTATGTATGAAGTGGTATCTCAATGTGAGTTTTGTTTGTACTTACCTAATGACTAATGGTATTGGGCATCTTTTTTTGTGTTTATTGGCCATTTGTTTATCTTCCTTTTTTTGAGGTACTGGGGATTTAACCTAGGAGCATTCTACCTCATAATTACACCCCTAGCCCTGTTTTTTTATTCTTTATTTTGTAAAAGGGTCTCACGAAGTTGTGGAGGGCCTCACTAAGTAACTGAGGCTGGCTGCGAACCTGTGATCCTCCTGTTTTAGCCTCCCAAGTACTGGGATTACAAGCATGGGCCACCATGTCCAGCTTGTTTCTTTTCCTTGAAGAAGAGTCTTGTCAGATCATTCACCTTTTTGTTGTTTATTTTATATTATTTTGTTATTCTTTATATTTATAGATGCAAATTATCAAATATATCATTTGCAAACATTTTCTCCCATTTAGGAATAGCCTTTACAATTTATTTAATTTTTTTAAATTTTTATTATTTTTTTGTGGGTCTGGGGATGGAACCCAAGGACATTCTACTTCTGAGCTACACCCTCTGCCCTGTTTTTTATTCTTTATTTTGAAACAGGTTCTCACTAAGAGGTGGACGGCCTCACTAAGTAGCTGAGGCTGTCCACGAACTGCGATCCTCCAGTCTCAACCTCCCGAATGCTGGGATTATAAGCATGTGCTACCACACCCAGATCTTTGCACTTTATTTATTTTTATTTTTTTTGTGATTGAACACAGGGGCTCTTTTTTACTTTAAAATAGGTCTCACAGCCGGGCGTGGTGGTGCACACTTGTAATCCCTGTACTTGAGAGGCAGAGACAGGAGGATCGCGTAGGTTTGAAGCCAGCCACGCTGGCTTAAGGGACCCTGTTTCTAAATTTAAAAAAATATATAAAATAGGTCTGGGAGCATAGCCCGGAGGTAGAAGGGCTTCCAGGAACCCCAGTACCACCAAAAAAAAAAAAAAAAAAAAAAGGTCTCACTAAGTCACCACACACTGATCCTCCCATCTCAGCCTTCTAACTACTGAGGTTACAGGTAGGAGCCACAACACCCAGCATGTCTGCACTTTCTTGATGGTGTTATTTGAAACAAAAATATTTTTAATTTTGATAAAGTCCAATTTCTTTTGTTGTATATGTGTGTGTTTGGTATTATATCCAAGATTCCATTGCTAAATTTAAGGAGTTTTATGCTCATATTTTTTAAAGAATTTTTGTAGGTTTTTAATCCATTTCGAGTTAATTTTCACATATGTATAAGGTAGGGGTATAAAATTATTTTTTTGCATGAGGATATCCAGTTGTCCCAGCACCATCTGTTGAAAAGACTATTCTGTTCCCCATTCAATGGTCTTGGCACTCTTGTCAAAATCCAATTGACTGTAAATGGGAAAGTTTATTTCTGGACTCTTTATTCAATTCCATTGTTCTACATGTCTTTCTTATGCCAGTATTACAGTGTTTAAATTGCTGTAGCTTTGTAGAAAGTTTTGAAATTGGTAAATATGAGTCCTTTAAATTTGTTTCTTTTTACTAAAATTGTTTAGGTTATTCTGAGTTCTTTGCATTTCCATATGAGTTTTAGGATCAATTTGTCAAATTCTCAAAAGAAAGCCAGAATGTTGGTGGGAATTGTGTTGAATCTATAGATCAATTTGGAGAGTATTGCCATCTTAACAATTAGGTAATGCATTAAATCCATAAACACAAGCTGTCTTTCCATTCATTTTTTACTCCAAGATTTTGTAGTGTTCAGAGTTCTGCACATCTTTTCTTAAATGTATCCAAAGAATTTTATTCTTTGTGGTGCTATAATAAATAGAATTATTTTCTTAATTTCATTTTGAGATTGTTCATTGCAAGTGTATATAAAAATTGATTTTTGTATCCTGAAACCTTGCTGATGCTGATCTCATTTATTATCTCTCACAGAAGTCAGTGTGGATTCCTTAGGAATTTTGAGTTGGAAATCATGTCATCTACAAATATAGTTTTACTTCTTCTTTTCCAATGTTTTTTTTCCATCCTGAGGTCAAACCTAGGGCCTTGCACATGCTAGGCAAGCACATCACCATTGAGCTATAATTCCCCAGCCCTCCCAATGCATTTCATTTCATTGTCTTGCCTAATTATTGTGGCAAAATTCTCCATTACAGTGTTTAATAGATGCCAGAGTGACATCTTTGTCTTATTCCTGATCATGGGAGAAAATATTTTGTCTGTCATCATTAAGTATAATATTAATTATCACTTTTTTTCCATGTGTGGTACGGAGGATCGAACCCAAGGGCAGTCTATCTCTGAGCCATACTCCCAGTTTTGTTTTATTTTTATTTTGAAACAGGGCCTCTCTAGGTTTATTAGAGTCCTGGAAATCTGTGATCCTCCTGTCTCAGCCTCTCAAGTACTGGGATTACAATATGCCCACAGGTCTTACAAAGTGGAGTTTAATTTTTCTCAGAGGCTTTTTTCTGCATGTATTGAGATGATTGTGTGGTTTTTGTCCTTCATTCTTTGATACAGCATATTATATCAATTGAACTTCTGATGTTCAACTAACTTTGCATTCCTGGGACAAATCCCATTTAGTCATGGTGAATTAATTTTTTGATGTGTTACTGAATTCAGTTTGCTAGTGTTTTGTAGGGAAATTTCATATCTGTATTCATAAGAGGTACCAACCTGTAGTTTTCTTACGATGTCTTTGGTCTTGATATCAGGGTGATACTGGCTGCATTGAATGAGCTAGAAAGTGTTCCCTTCTCTTCATTTTTTGGAAGAGTTTGTGAAGAATTGGTATTCTTCTTTAAATGGTACAATTCATTGGTGAAGCCATCTGGGCATGCATTTTCTTTGTGGGTAGTTTTTTTTTTTTTGTTGTTATTTATGTTACTTGTAACAGGTCTATTCAGATTTTCTCCTCTAAAATACTTTTTGGTAATTTGTACCCTTCTAGGAATTTACCCCATGTCATCTGAGTTATTAGATTTATTAACATAGACTTGTCCAGAATATTCTGTTTTTATTCTTTCATTGTTTCACATTGAATATGTCAGTCAAGATTTATTATGATTTCATAATAATAAGCTTGGTGAAAGCTGATGCAATGATGTCTACTGACATTTAAACATAGATGAAATATTTATTTAATATTTTTCTCATTCATAAATTTTGGAAAATAGAGACAAGTAGTTGGAAATAACTGCTATTTATCATTCTACTATCCAGATATAACAACTTCCAGGTTTTTTTCTTTCCTTTGGTATAGTGTAGCTTTTCTTTTGGTGGGAGAAGAAAAGGTTTTATTTAGCAACAAGCTGGTATATTAGAACATGAACAGCTAGTGTCTGGGTTCATTTGCCTAGTACAGCAGAAAATTTATATAGCCTGTTTTTTTTTAGTTTGTTATCTTAGTCTCAGGCAGGAGATATCAAAGTAGTTCATTAGTGATGAGAAATGTTCAGTTTGGAACATGCTAATGTTGCTTTTTGGTCATCCTAAATAGTTTTTTGTAGCCTCACTTGCAGCAATAAAATAATATATAAATATTTCTCAAGTTGTTATAAATGCTTTCGAAACACCGTTTTAGCTATTGCTAAATATTTCATGTAATGAATACACTATACTATGTCTAAGTATTCTTCTAATATTAGACTTTTCTTCTCACTAAATGCAAACAACACTTTGAAGAATTTCTTTATGCCATGCTATTTCCTTATTTTGGATTATTCCCATAATCAGGTGATTAGGTACAGAATTACTATGTTAAGGGCTATGGACATTTTGAAAGCTTTTGATAGAAAATAATAGCTATTATTTCCTGCTTATTAAGTGTATTCTAGAGAGTGCTCAACATGTTCTATATATATATATATATATTTCGTTTACTTCTTGCAATAAGCCTGAGCGAAGTGTTATTATTCCTGTTTGTATGGTTGAAGCAGCTCTTGCTTAGGAAGGTAAGTACTTATCAAGGTTATACAACTTTCCAATGCCAGAGTTGGGATTCGAACTCATGGAGTTCTGACTATAAAGTACTTGTGCTGTTAATCATTACACCTAAAAAGCATACACTTTTAGGTATAACCATTACATGTAAAAGGTAGCATAAAATGCTGCCTCCTCATATTTCTGTCTTCAGAAACTAGCTTTTTTTGTGGTATTAGGGATTGAAGCTGTCACGGGGGAAGAGTTGACTCCTCAACTCAGGATCAACAGGGCCCTTGGCTTTTGTGACAAAGAATTTCAGCACGTTTCAATCTGAAACATAGAGGTTTATTTAGGGAAGTAGGGAATACACATTCAAGGGAGAATTTGGCCAGCCCTTCTCAAGTGGAAGAATGCCTCTTTTGAGGGTTTGGGCTCTTCTTTTATAGGGGGCTTTTATAAGGGGTATGCAGGAGAAGCTATGCGAAGATGACATCAATCTGGTAGTCTCAAGGCAGTTTCTACTTGTCTGGTGGTTTGCTTATCCTTGGGGTCCTCAGGTTAATCAAGGTCTTCATTATTTCATCGACAGACAACCTGCAGAGTGTCCTAAATTATGGGATTCTTATGATATTATATGTCTTGTTTACAATGCACAGGAAAATTATACTTAACTCTAGGATCTATAGATCTATAGGAATTTGGGAGAAACAGGCCTGGAAAAGAGTACTGGTTTGGGGAGTAAAGGTCGAGGCACTTTAGCACCAGGTTGTGTATTAAAATTATATTTCTCCTTTCTACCTATTTATTTCTTCTACCCTACACCAAACCCAGGGGCATTTTACCTTTGAGCTATACCCCCAGCCCTATTTATTTATTTATTTATTTATTTATTTATTTATTTATTTATGGTACTGGGGTTCCTGGAAGCCCTTCTACCTCCGGGCTACACTCCCAGACCTATTTTTACATTTTTATTTGGAAACAGGGTCTCCTAAGCCAGCGCACGTGGCTGGCTTCGAACCTGCGCGATCCTCCTGTCTCCGCCTCCCAAGCGCGGGGATTACAAGCGTGCGCCACCAGCCCGGCGCCCTTTTTTATTTTGAAACAAAATTTTTAATAAGTTGCTGAGTGTCTTGTCAAATTGTTCAGGCTGGCCTCAAACCTACAATCCTCCTATCTCAGCCTTCCAAGTACTGGCATTTCAAGCATGTTCCACTGCATCTGCTTAACAACTAGCTTTAATTTAATTTATTTATATAAAGTGCCTTTTATTTGAAAATTGCTTATATAGCTGGCAAGACCCTTTCACATATATTTGATCTTCACAGACTTGTGAAGGGTCGTTCTCAATTTGCAGAGAAAGAAACCGGCTTTGAGAGGCAAACTAATTTGTTCATGAATAAACAGTAAGTTTCAAAGCCACAGCAAAAATTTGCTTGATGTTTCTAGTGGTCTGAATAGCTAAGTACTCTGGCTCTGTAGTATCATGGTAATTTTGAGAAACATAAAATTGAAGCTCTCCTCTTTAATTGAGGCTATCCTCTTCTTGTGGTATATCCACCTTTCATGCAGAAAGGTAGCATGAATAACAATAATTATTGTTATTTCTTTTGTGATATGCAGCAGGTGAGAGAATACTCAGAACAGCTATCATTTATTGAGTGCCTACTACATTCATTATTTCTCACTAAAACTCTTAGGGGAAGCTCTGATTCCTTTTATAGTTGAGAAACCTGAGACTTGAATTAAATAATTTGCAAAGTTGCATATGGATTGGTGGCCAATCCTGAATTAGAACCAGATATGACAGATTCCAAAGTTCCAGTTCATTCTGATAAGCTACCTTGACTTGGAGGATTGAAATTTGCCCATGTAACAAATTAAACATTGAAATTTCCTTCTCCTGAACTTTACTATGCTTAAAATTTTATGTTGATGAGTTTTCAGTTGATAATCTATTCACTTTTTTCCCATGGAACACTTTGAGAACACAAATATATTTTCTTTTACTTTTTCCCTTGAGACCACTTAGAAGTACATTTATTCAATTTCTCTAAGTGCTAAAGAGCCGACAAAGACAGCATATACCTTCTTGGCTTTCAAGTTTGATGATTAATCTATGGTAAATAGAAAATTTCTCTAATGGAGACTATTCTTATCAAAATTATTTGTTTTTCATTTTTGTTTCAAAACCTAAAAAGAACTGAGTAGCAATCCAAATGTTTCTCTAATTCTTAGTAGGATTTTTAGTTTAAAAATCTAGTTAATTTAGTTGTTTAATTTTTTTTTTTGTGGTACTGGGGTTCCTGGAAGCCCTTCTACCTCCGGGCTATACTCCCAGACCTATTTTAGGTTTTTATTTGGAAACAGGGTCTCCTAAGCCAGCGCGCGCGGCTGGCTTCGAACCTGCGTGATCCTCCTGTCTCTGCCTCCCAAGCGCGGGGATTACAAGCGTGCGCCACCACGCCCGGCATTGTTTAAAAATTTAACAGTTAATTAAGCCATTCACTACTACTTGAGAGACCCCTTCTGGCCAGTGCTAGCCACATGCCACTTACCCCTTCAATCCCAGTTTTAACTTCTATTTTTCAATTTGGGATCTTCACCAGAAAAACAATAAGTGATAGTGTTTCATCCTTTGTTTTCCCTAAATAATTTTTCTCAAAATTTACAGGGTCCTTTGCTGTTCTTCTTATTAGCTATTTTCTATTATAGTTGACATTAATCAGTCTTTACTGGACCTGTGGCATATAGCAGAAATCACTATGAGCTGGGCCCTCCCTCATTTTCCTCTTCAATGAAATGAAGACATCATATAAAATGCTTGGTAAAGTTCCTAGTCATTCAAACACTACCTGTATATGCTATAACTACATGGCGTTTGGGGCCATTGCTTTTTCCCTCTGCCTCTCCTGTTGTTCCCCTAGCCCATCAAGGTTTTTATACACTCGTATGCCTATGGTCTTTTTTGTTATTGTTTAGATATTTTTCCTCCTTTCGTTTGTTCTGTTTTACTTTGCCTTTGCTTATTACAACTTAGAGTTTTTAAGAATTGCAAACCCCATAGAGAAAATGAATGGTACAATAGATTCACCAGTTGGTAACATTTTGCTATCCTTTCCTCTCTCTTTCCTTCCTTCCCATCCAATAACCTAAGACATTATTTTATACTCTGTATACTTTACCATGCATCTCCTACAAGAGGGATATTCTCTTATATGAAAACAATACTAATTCACACTGAAGACATTTAAAACTGATGAAGAAAGTAATGTTGTTGATATAAAGATAACATTATACTTAGAATTTTCCAGTTGTCCAAATTGCTGTCTCCCACCTCCTCATCTATCCCAGTGAAGTCTACTGGACTTCAGTACTGATCAACATCCTAGCAGTACTTGGAACTCTTGTACACTCATTCTTAAAATACATATTGGCGTTGGCTTCAGTGGCAGCACATTCTCCTGGTTTTCCTTTTAGATCTCTACTGGAGCTGTTCATGTAGTCTCAGCAATCTTCCAACTTTTAAATGTTGGGGTTCCTTTGGGTTTCTCTTGTCCTGGCCCTCCTTTTTTTTGCCTCATTCTCATGTTCTCCTTGGGTGACTTTACTCCATAGCTTTAATTATCAGTATGTCAAGACTGCTACATATTTATTTTTGGCCCACATTATATTTTATAATCTCTAGTTTGTTGGGAATCATTTTAAACAAGTACTTTCCTTTGTAAAAGGAGACCCACTTTCTTCATCTGAAATTTGATCTCTCTCAATAATAATTCTTTTTTTTTTCCTGTGGAGCTGGAGATGGAACCCAGGGCTTCCTGCATGGTAGGTGAGTGCTTTACCACTCACAGCCTTTAATGAAGATTTTCTAATCACTTACTTTTTGATATGATAATGTGTTGGTTTTAACGTTTCTGTAGGACTGATACTACAAACACACTGCCTGTGAAACAGGCAATAAATAAAAACAACCAAACCTCCGCAAATTTTATTCTGTATACCAGTTAAATGCATCTTTACCTTTTTCTTTATTCACTTTGTGATTAGCTTATCATTGCTTTAAAATTTCAAGCATTTTGAGACTCTGACAAGGGCTATTTAGATACTAATTCTACAATCATGAGCCTTTAGAAGGTAGAAGATACTGCTAAAAGGATATGTCATTCCACCTTAAATGATTCTTACCAGTTTCCAGCCTTTACTAGGCAATTCACAAGGAAGCCAGCTTGATAGTTGGATCCTGTTAATTCTTAGGAAATCTTTTTACAGAGAGACATTTGAACTCAGTGTAAGGAAGGTCAACATCTTAGCCCCAATTGCCAATTATTTCCCACAGTAGGACACTTACACAATTATGTCTTTATATTAGCTTTTTAGCAGCTGCAAAAGACAAAATTAAATGCTGATCATATTTGACCTCAGATATAAAAAATGTGGCAATATAACTCTAATAATTACTAACAAGGGAGACATAAAACAATTGCAGTCAGGATCCTTTTTCTGTGTAAAGATTATTATTATTATTAAATTGTTGAATAAGACATTTTCTAGGAGAAAATATTTTAATAATTTAATATATTAATGCATTTACATAGAAAACTTTCTTTTACATACCTAAGAATATAATTTAAAAAAATATATATCTTTACAATAACAATTCTTTTAGCAAAGTGGCAAATATTATGTGGCAGGGAGGTCACAATCATTTTTAAATTGCTGTTCTTCTGGTCTGAGTGTTTTATTGAGTTTGGCCTATTGTTTTGATATTGTATAGATAAAACTTCACATATTCTTGAATTAGTCGTATAGCCAAGGATTACAACTCTAATGGAAACTTTAATTCGATGGCTTTATGTAATCATTGTTTTTTTTTTTTTTTTGGCTTTCTGCAAAATTTGTATCATTTCCCTCTTGAATAAAATAGGACTTTAAAAGGGGTGTTCAGCCAGGCGTGGTGGCGCACGCTTGTAATCCTCGTGCTTGGGAGGCAGAGACAGGAGGATCGCGCAGGTTCGAAGTCAGCCTTGCTGGCTTTAGAGACCCTGTTTCCAAATAAAAAAGTAAAAAATAGGTCTAGGAGTGTAACCCAGAGGTCAAAGGGTTTCCAGGAACCCCAGTACCACCAAAAAAAGGAGTGTTCAAAAATCCTAACACTCATAAGTGTAGAAGGAATTAGTTGGAAACTATTTTGTGACCACCATAGAAATAACTGCTTTAAGAAAAATCAGTGGGTGTTTTGCAGAACAGTATATACAAAGTCTCCAATCATGTTCCTGAAAATTGTTAATTAAAATGAGAAAAAGTACTTTTACAGTAGAGAATTTTACATGGATACCACTTAACCAAGTGATCCAAGTAAACATCACCAGTAGTGAAAGTGATTAACATCATGTACCTCTTGATGTAATGCATTGAGAAGGTCACATAGCTTATTATCCTGCCAAAATATATAACCTGAATCTAATCTTGAGACAGTAGCAGAAAGATCCAAATTGAGGGATAGTTTATAATACTGGCCTGTCTCTGAAAATATCATAGTGTCATTACAGAGAAAGGCTAAGGAATTCCTAGAATAAAGGAGGCTAAAATGATATGTGTGGAGAGAACACATAAATGACAATAATAATTGTGCTATTCTTGCCATTTTTCATACATTTGAAAATATTTCAAAATATAAAGAAAAAATCCTAATCCTATGTAACATAAGTTTGCCATATCTTAGCATTATTCTGGGTATCTTCACTGTACACATGAAGTGCTTTGGCATCTCAGTTTCTTGTTCTCCTAAGTTCTACAATTCCCTCCATTACTCAAATTAAGTTACTCTTTCATTTCTTGCCCCCATGGTTTACCTCTGCATTCTTCATGGTTATCATCTTGTTCTGTGATTGCTTGGTTTTTATTGAAACATCTGAGCCTTGGGTCCCTCCCATGTATCCCTGTCTCCTAGGCCCCTCTTTTCATCTTCTTCCCTGTTCATCTTAACCCATCCTGTTTGGTTATCACTTGAACCACTTAGCATATCATTCACAGTAATCATTTTTAGGCTATTTAAAGTAGTAATTAGTGAAATGTCTAATGTTCCTAAAGTAATTGCTAAGAAACTGGCTACAGTTCCTTAATGGGAAAGCCAAAGTTAATTTAATTATTTGACATGTATTTTTCTATGGGGATAATTTAGCTTTATTTATATATTTATTTCTTTTGTAGTGATGGGGATTGAACCCAGGACCTTGCACATGCTAGACAAGCACTCTGCCCTGAGCCACACCCTAGACTATTTTTTAATTTATTTGTGGTGCTGGGAATTGAACCCAGAGCCTCATGCATGCTAAGCAAGCGGTTTACTAAGGAGCTATACTCCCCCAGTCCTGTTAAAATATTTTGAGACAAACTTTTCTAAGTTTCCCAGGCTGACCTAGAACTTGTGATCCTCCTGCATTCACCTCCCATTTAGCTGGGTGTATAGGCACGTACCACTATGCCTGACTGATTTATTTATTTTTGAGTAGACTTAAAGATTTATTTTCTTTGTCCAGAAGCTTCTAGTTTGAGTGTTCAGCTTTACACATAATGTTTTGTTCTTGAATGGATATTTTCAGCTTTGCTATGTGTAATAATAGGTTGGCTACAGCTGTGGCATTAGAAAAACAGATGGATGAATTAGAATATTTTGCAATTGGAAAGAATCTTAGAAATCACATAATGCAAAGTTTTCATTGTTTTGATGAGATTGAGGACCAGAGAGGTTACTTGATTTTCCTGAAGTTATGCAGCTGGCACCTGGTTCACTCAGAACTAAAATGGAAGTTTCTTGATTATAAATTAAAAACTTATTTCTACTAGATTATACAAATGGTATTGGTGGGTAGGGGAGTGATTAAATAAAACATCATAGACATGACCTCTAATTCTTGCCCTTTTCTAAGGGGGGGCAGAAATTTCTGAGAGTGATAAAGGTATGATCTCTTTCATCATTTAGAGAAAATGATCATTTAAAATATCTGTCATTGTTTGGAGACTGAGCTTCATGCTTTACTCACTTGTATAAAAAATGCCTTCTAGGGAGAAGGACACTATCATGCCTTGTTTTGGATGGATGTCAGAGTTTTTCAATAAGAAAAACTCAAAAGTCAAGGTTTTTGTCTTACTTGCTGCCCATCTTAGTCCATTTTATGACGCTATAACAAAATACCATTGACTGTATAATTTATAAAGAAAAGCTCTGGAGACTAAGAAGTCAAGGTGTTGGTATCCATCAAGGGCTTTCTGGCTGCCTCATAACATGGAAGAGGGCATCACATGATGAGAGAGTATATGGTGTAGAGAAAGGGGGCTGAATTAATCAGGAACCCACTCCTACACAACAACATCTAAATACCTCACAAAGGTCTCACCTCTTAATAATGTCATAATAACAACTATATATGAATGTATGTGATATTGGGGATTTAATCCAGGGGAATTTTACCTTCAACTATACCTGTAGCCCTTTTTATTATTTATTTATTTATTTATTTATTTATTTATTTAATTTACTCATTATTTTTGTGGTACTGGAGATTGAACCCAGGGACATTCTACCTATGAGCTGGGCCCCAGTCATATTTTAGTTTTTATTTTGAAACAGGGTCTCATGAAGTTGCAGAGGGCTTCACTAAGAAGCTGAGGTTGGCCGCTAACCTGAGATCCTCTAGTCTCAGCCTCCCAGCACTGTGCTTACAGGTGTGTGCCACAACACCCAGCTCAGGTTACTTCTAATAATGCCCACCCATTGTATTGTTTTATTTTTTATTTTGAAACAAGGTCTCATTAAGTTGCTGGGAGTCTTCATAAGTTGCAGAGACTGGCCTTAAATCTATGATCCTTCTGTCTCAGCCTTCCAAGTACTAGAATTATAGGCATGCATCACCATGCCTGGCTACAACAACTAAATTTTATCATGTTTGGGAGGGAGCATTCAATCCCTAGCACTGCCCAGGAAGCAGGTGTTGTGACCATCTCATGTCTGTTGGGCATGTGCTTTGAGCTATTTTTCCAATGAAGTTGGAAGTCTCTCTTGAGACAGCCACACACTCTTGCAGATGGCAGCTATAGAGTATCTGTAAACAGAAATGACAATAATGACACCTGTGGTCCCCTGCCAGAGGTGAGCCATAGCCTATTCTCATCATGCTTTTGAGTAGCTGAGGTAATAGATGCTTTTCCTTCTCATTTAAAGCCTTTTGCCACTGGAGGATTCATTATCTTTCCAGTTCATTTGAATTCCTTTTAATCAGTTCTATCACACTTGTTCCTCTGTGTCTTCCTGACTGATGTCAGGCCCCTTAACAGTGCATTAAACATTCACTCATCCTGGTGCTTCCTCTGGAGGCCTCTGCCAGCAGAATTTCAAAAGCAGAGGCTTTAAATGCTTTATCATTACAAATATGAAACTTCTTGTTTAAAGAATTATCCCTCAAAGATATTCCAAGTTAAAAAAAAAAAACAAACAAAGCAATTGTCAGAAGACCCGTACCAGTCAGCATGAAGAGAAACACAAGACAGAACATCTTAACTAAATAGTCATTTCATCATTTTATTCAAGAAATATTTGTTATAGCCTGGCATGGTGGTACATGCCTGTAATCCCAATACATGGGATGATAAGATATAGAAGGATCATAGGTTGAAGGACAGCCTCAGCAAGTAGTGAGACTCTTAGATACCTAGTGAGACTGTTTCAAAATAAAAATAAAATAGGGCTGAGGATGTAGGTCAGAGGTAGAATGCCCCTGGGTTCAATCCCCAGTACTATACACACACGTGCATGTGCAAGAGAGAGATTTGTTGAGTATCTACTATGTTCTGGGGATACAACAGCTAATCAAACAGATTGTAGCCCTTCAGAGAGTATTACATTCTATGGGAGAAGACAGATTATATTAAATGAGTAAAATGTATATTATGTTAGATGGTGATTAGTGCTGTGGATAAAAAATGAGATTGGTGATGGGGGAGAGTTGCCATTTTAAAAAGGATGCTCAAAAAGCCTTCACTGAGAAGGTTGGTATCTGAACAATGACTGCAGTCTAGGCAATGAATCCTGTGCTGGTTGGTGCAGCTCTTCTTCTTGGCTCTTGGTTTTTGAGATAACTTGTTTGTCCATGGCAGTTTGTTATATTTCTAATGAAATAGTGTTTAAGTTGGGCACAGTGATGCACATCTGTAATCCCAGTATTTGGGAAACTGAGACAGGAATTGCAGGTCAAGACTAGTGGTGGTAACTTAGTAAGACCTTGTTTCAAAATAAAAAATAAAAAGGGTAAAGGTGTAGCTCTGTGGTAGAATGCCCCTGTATTAAATCCTTAGTAGCACACAAAAAAAGTATAATCAGGAACTCTTTGGGGCACTAGACTTTGCTAGCTCAGAGAGGTAGACACATTTTTTTGGTGGTACTGGGGTTCCTGGAAGCCCTTCTACCTCTGGGCTACACTCCCAGACCTATTTTATATTTTTGAAACAGGGTCTCTTACGCCAGCGCACGTGGCTGGCTTCGAACATGCGCGATCCTCCTGTCTCCACCTCCCAAGCGCGGGGATTACAAGCGTGTACCACCACGCCTGGCTAGACACATTTTTTTTTAAAAAAAGATTTTACAATTTAGTGAGTGTTTCCTATATGCCAGATAATGGTGCTAACCATTTTATATTAATTGATCAACCAATTAATATGTTACTATACTTATATTAACACATTACTAATGGATTGTTATATCAACTGCCTTGGAAGGTATTTCTTCATTCATTTAGTCATTCAAAAAATATCCATTACTAAGCCTTGCCACAGGGGCTGAGAATGCAACAGTGAGCAAAACAAAAGTCCCTGTTCTCATATAGCTTAGCTAATAGGGGAAACTAGATAATAAACACATGAGCATAGGGCTCTGTGGAATGGCAGGTGGTAAAGGGTGCTATGAACAAGAGTAGGAGAGGTGATGGAAAATGAGAGGTGATGAAGAATGAGAGGTGGGGGAAATATGGGAGGGAAGTACTACGCTCTATAGTGCCTCATTTCTTATACCTGATTCCAAATGCCACACTGGGTTGTATAGCACAATGTTATGAACCCAGATTCTGATATTACAGAGATCTGGATGTGGCTCCATACCCCAAACAAATAACTTCTGGGTCTCAGTTTCCTCATCTGTAAAATAAGACTACTGACATTTCATAGGGTTGTTGGTAAGATTAAGTCATTTCAAATGAGATTATCCACATAAACACCAAGCACAGTGTCTGCCACAAAACACGTGCTAGGAATTTAATATTTGACTTGTTCACTAATGCCCTATCTCGATATTTAATTTTTTGAAAAATATAATGATCACTATGAAAGAAAATAATTTATTTTTTTTAAATTGGTTTGTCAATAGAGAAGCCACCTGGGCTGTGCACAGAAAATTGTCCAGATAATTTATTCAACCTGTGCTGTTGCTTCCCTTGGGACACACATAGCAGTAGTTTGTTTTGTTTTTCCTGCATGGAATTTAATGTGATAGGGAAGACAAGTTCCATTGCAGGATGAAGTAGTAAGACCTGGAGTGGATCTAAGCTGTCTAGCAAGTTCAGATCAGGATGGCAGACTTCCAACTCTCTGGGGAGGGTTGGGAGTGTTGGACCCAGTAACTCTCAAGTAGCTTCTATCACATCTGGGCTCTACCCCTTGCCACTTTGGAAGTTTCTTCTCCAGAGTTAGATTTTCAGGGGGCCAGTGTTGCAGTGCAGTGAGTGGGTGGGCTCTTAGGCATCGGGTAAGATTTTTTAGAGGCCTGATGTTGATAGCCTCAGTACTACTCTGCAAGTCCTTCCCTCTCCTACAGATGCATTAAAGGGAGCTGTAAGTACAACAGTTAACAGTGGGATGTAGATTGAAGCCGCTTTATCAACCACTGCATACTCAAAATGCCAGTGTAGAATTCAATAGGGTCTTGAGTCAGAGCACCCAAGAAGTTGGGAGCTTGAAGCCTAGGCAGAACCTATTTTTCCAACCTGCTGAGACCAGCTCATCAGACAGGGTCTAGTCAGGAGGCCCAAAACCATACAAGGATTTGAACAGAGATATTTTTATTTGAATGTAAAGAATTGTCAAATGGGTATGTGCACACGTGTGTGTGTGTGTGTGTGTGTGTGTGTGTGTGTGTGTGTGTACAAATGGATTAGGGAATGAAGTAACTGGCTTTGGTGGAGAAAACCCAATATCTATACTAGATAAGTAATTCTGAGCTACATACTTGCTGCTCTGAATTTAAAGCTGCTTTATGTGTAATATGGAGATGGTAATACTTGTGGGCACTAAATGTCTTTTTGTGTATTTGGTATGTGGAACTGGAGATTTAACCCAAGGGAGCTCTACCACTGAGCTACACACCTGGCCCTTTTTTATTTTTTATTTTGAAACAGGGCCTCACTAAGTTGCCCAGGCAGGCCTCAAACTTTCAATCCTTTTTTCCTAGCCTCCGTAGTACTGGGATTACAGACCTGTACTACTGCACTACTACACTACTAAATGTCTTATAGTAAACTCAACATATAGTAGTTATTTGTTCTACCATTAATTAGAAATAATAAACCTGAGCTGCACACAGTAAAATATATCTGTGATCCCAGTACTCGGGAGACTGAGACAGGAGGATCACAGGTTTGAAGCCATCCTCAGCAAATTAGTGAGAGCCTGTTTGTAAATAAAAAATAAAAGGGACCTTTTATTTTTTGAAAAGTTTGAAGATAGAATACCCCTGGGTTCAATCTCCAGTGTCAAAATAAAAAGAAAAAATAATCTTTGCTATTTATTGTTGATATTGTTCATAAAAGAGGGACTTTAGTGATCATTTGTTTTCTTCTATATTATTGTACAGATGAAAAAACTAAGGCACAGAAAAAAGTCAATAGTGCTATGGAAGTTGAAAGCTTGGGCTCTAGAGTCAGTGAGACCTGGATTCAAGTCCTTGTTGTCCCTTTCCACTTACTGGCTAATGGGATGTAAGCAAGTTTGTGAGTTTCCCTCAGTTCCCCAGTGTTGTGAGGACTGCGGGGAACTACTACATTACATTGCCTTGGCCCTCAGTCAGTGCTGAGTAAATAGCACTGGAACAATATCATTGTAATGGTAAAAATGGGCACCCCAGAGGCGAAAGGGTTGGTTTATCGTGTTAATCACTGTCTCACAGAATAGGCCTCTCAGGAATACCTGGACACCCATGATGATATTGTGAGAACACTTGACATTTAGACTATGGTACTATCAATTATTACCTTTGTGATATTGAGTTGTAGTTAATATTTCACTGTATTTCTTCTCTCTGTGGCATTTTTCCTATAAAGAACGTGGTGCTTGACCTTAGGTTCATTTCCCTGAGATTTTTGGAAGCTAAATAATGAAATGGGAGTCTCTGGAACCCATAAGCCTTAGAGAAGCTCATAAATAAACATTCTTGGATGACCAGGTCCTGGCAGATACTCAGTGTACCACATAATACCAAACCAGGGTATGCTGGTACTGGGGATGGGACTGTGCTTTAGAACTCAAACTGTTCTTGTTCTAGTTAACTCTTCATTTTTATGTGTTAACTGGGAAACATAATAGTATGAATAAAAGGATCCAGCTGTTGTTGATAGCTCTTTAAAGTTTGAGGAGGCACAAGAGACCGTATTTTAAGTCTTTTTTTCCCTCTCTTATGTGATCTCTTCACTACTGGGAAACTACAGGGTGGCTCAGAGGCTTCTAGCCTCATAAAAAAAGGCACCATGCTTGGATAATACAAAACCAAAACAATACTCATAGTTGCTATTTATTTAGTGTGTGCTTTTTACCAGGCATTGGGCTAAACTTTTCACCCATAGGATCTCATTTTGTTGTATACTAATTCTGTGAGGGAGGGAGGTGTGTTTATATATTCATCTATTTATTCTCAGTTGAATTCAAGGTGGAGTGAATCAAACTTTTCAACTCATTGCGTATTGGTGTCATTGGTCTATTCAAAACCTTGTCCTTATATCAGTTAATTTTTTTTAGGCAGGTGTGGTTCATACCTTTAATTCAAGTACTTCAGAGGCTGAGACAGAAGGATCTCAGGTTCAAAGTCAGCTCAGCAATTTAGTGGGGCTCTCAACAACCTAGTGAGACCCTGTTTCAAATGATAAATTAAAAAAATTGTTTATCCCCTTATGTCCATTTATCTCCATATTCATCTGCATCACCTATAAGTAATCAGTGCTTTATGTATAGTGTGTATCTTTGTGTATCTTTTCCTTTGTATATACTCTTACAGAATGTATATTGTGGCTTTATATATATATATTTTTTTCGAATGATACAAATGGTATTTTGTTGTATTTCATTCTGTCCCTGAGGTTTTAATAACTGTCTGAATAGAAGCACTATGTTTTTGATACTTACCCACATTGCTATAGGTTCATGTAATCTATTGATTTCAGTGGGGCCTGATACGCCTTGGTGTGCACCTACCACAGACTCACATCCACTTTCTTACTGAGGGACAGCCAGGCTGCATTGGTATCAAACCCTTTACTGCTACAAAGAAGCAATCACATCCCTGTGTGTCTCCATTATGGACTGTATAGATATTTCTTTAGAGTATATAGTGAAGAATGGACTGTATAGATATTTCTTTAGAGTATATAGTGAAGAATGGAATATTTCTAAGTAGTACCAGAGGTGGGTATAGTTATATCTTCATTTTTCAGAGAAGAAAACCAAGACATTGGGAGTTTTAATAACTAGGGCTGGGATTAGAATTCAGGCAGTGGTATTTCAGAACGTCTACCCTTAATGACCATGCCATAAATATTCTCTGAAGTTTTGAGACTTAAGGACATTTTATTAAAAAAAAAACCACGAAGTTCTATCTCCTTGTTTGTAGTTTTTATATTCTTAGAACCTAGAAATCCAGGTAGACTAATTGGTTTGCTGAAGCACCTACTATCCCCTTAAGAACTGCATAGTAACTGTTTTTTCTCTGACTTTTCTATTCTCTGGTCTGCAGTGCTGAGAGCTGCATTGGTCATTCAGAACTGGTACCGAGGCTACAGAGCTCGACTGAAGGCTAGACAACATTATGCTCTTGCTATCTTTCAGTCTGTTGAATATGCTGATGAGCAAGGCCAAATGCAGGTTTGTTTTGCAAGCTTAGCTCTGTTTTAGTGAAATGTTTCTCTTTACTACCCCTTGTTATTGAAAGAGTGAAACCTTGGGTCCCTTTTAAAAAGTTTTAATAGAGGATGTATTGATACTGTCTTGAAACCAGCTGTTGAGAGAAAGTGTGATTTGGGAAGAGAATGTTGTTTTTCAGTTTTGAAGTTTGCATTTTATTAGCTAGCCAGATGTCTAGATAACTAATAAAAATAGTCTTATTCTATTTTAGGTAATAAATACATCCTATTGGAAAGTAAGGTTGGTACTTTAAGAAGGAAAAATGCTTTAAAGAGTTTAAAAATGGAAGAATTTCCTGGGAACAATCCTATCAACGTTATAGAAGAAAATTACCTGACTGAGGAAAGCCTTTTTAAAGCTTGCAACAAGAAGTCATAAATCCAGCTTTAACATGTATTAATAAAAATGGGTACAATAAAAAGATCTTGGAAAGATCTCCAACATAGTTGTTAATAAAAAAAATCAACTTGTAGAATAATATGTAGCTTATCCTATATATGTAAAACAAAAGTAAACAAACAGCCAAATTCTGAGAAATGATATGCAGCAAATTGTTTATAGTGGTTTGTTCTGGGATCAGGAGCCTAATAATAGGTAGGTAAAAATATTAAGAGGGACTTCTTTGGCTTGGGATGTAACTCAGTGGTAGAGGATATGCCTCACGTGCATCAGTCCCTTTGTCCAATCCCCAGTACCACAAAAAAGGACTTGTCATTTTCATGTGGTGTAGTTTGTGGTTTATAACAATCATATTTATTGAGCACATTAAATCTTTAAAAATGATTAAGAAGCCTATAATCTTAGAAATTGGGAGGCAGAGACAAGAGGGTAACAGGCTTAAGACCAGCACATAGTAACTTAGTGTGACTTTGATTCAAAATAAAAAATAAAATAGGCCTGGGGGTGTAGCTCAGAGGTAGAATGCCCCCGGACTAAATAAATGAATTAATTTATTAATTTATTTAATTTATTAAGAAAAAATCAAGAAGAATTAAATTGCTGGATTTCTTTTTGACCTCTATTAAAATGATATACTGGGATTCAATCAGATGCTCCCTTTGTCCTGATTAGAAGCTCACAGTGTTGATTGTCTTTTTAAACACGACTTAATCTTACCACCAAAGATGAGAGATTATAATGAACAAAATTTAGTAGGTATCTTAGATGGGACTTCCTAGAAGCAGGATCTGAGACAAAGATTCTGGTACAAGAAACTTCCTGAGGGCATATTCTCAGGAAAAACCTATGAGGGTGTTAGGAAACAAGATAGGGTGGTAGAAGAAGCCAGGCAAGAATATGCTTTCCGGAGAAATGGGACCTCAGCTTGATCCCATGAGATCTCTCAAGTGTGAAATGCATCACAGCGTGTCCCATGCAGGGCTAGGTGGGGGTGTTAGACTCTTGTGGACAGTTGTTGACTAGGAGCCACCTTCCAGAGGGATGTCCATGTAGTACCCTATGTAGCTTTGGTTGGGGTGATGTCTTTGAGGGTAGGGATAGGTGTGAGCCTCAGCACCTGCAGCAGCTGCAAGAGAACCCCAGAAGAGTGGCAGACCTGCAGAAACAACAACAGCATTTGCTACAGTAGCTGTTTAGAGTTCATTAATTCATGAATGTATTTTTATTTTTTCCAGCTATCCAACTTCTTTTCTTTCATGCTGGAGAATTATTCACGAGTACGTAAGGAAGATCCAGGTAAGCAAAAAATTCCTTCTCTTGAAGAGTAGTAATTAAACACTTAATTACCACCACCCAGAAGTATAAATCCTGAAGATGGGAGAATGCTAAGAAATTCAAAAGATGGCTACCTATTATTTGTGAGACACTCAGCATCTGGAAAAATCAGTTCAGGTGATTTTTTTCTTCTTTGGATGATGTCTGATAAGTCATCATTTACTTTTTTCATTTTCCAACATTTCTACTGACATTATGTACCGTATGTGAGAATACCAATGCCAATTTCAATATTCTGTATAGGGAAGAGGAGAGTAGGGAAGAAGCTGGGGAAAGCCCGTCAAGTGTTATATGCATGTATGTCCCTATCATTGTGAACTACATTATTATATGAGACAATAATATACCAGTAACAGTATAAAACAAACAAACAAAAACAATAAAACAAGATTTAATTCAACATATATTTGCTAAACACCTTCTCTTGAACCTTAATCTATTATGCTGGGCCTGGTGGCATATACCTGTAATCCCAGTACTTGGGAGTCTGAGACAGGAGAAATGCAGGTTCCAGACCAGTGCCCAGTAAATTAGAAGAGATCCTACTTCAAAATAGAAAATAAAATATGACTACGGGTGTATTTCAGAGGTAGAACACCCCTGGGCTCACCCACATACAAGAACCTCAATCTATTGATGCACAAATGTAGTTTACTAAGGAAGATCTTATTTTTCACCAACAAAACTTGTGCTAAAAAATATTTGAGTATTTTTTTGCAGTGGGTCTGGATGAAAATGGCAGATTAAATAGTTTGCCCAACATTGTCTGTCTGTCTGTCTGTCTGTCTGTCTCCCTCTCTCTCTCTCTCTCTCTCTCTCTCTCTCTCTCTCTCTCTCTCTCTCGTGTGTGTGTGTGTGTGTGTGTGTGTGTGTGTGTGTGTGTTCTGCTTGCTATGGTTTGAATGTGTTCCCCAAAGTTTATATATTGGAAACAATACAACATGCAACAGTGTTGACAGGTGGGAACATTAAGAAATAATTAGGTCATAGGGGTCCTGCTCTCTTGGATGGAGTAATGTCATTAATATGGGAGTAAGTTCATTCATTATCTTGGGAAGGGTATTCTTATAATAAAGTATGAATTCACCTGTCATCCCTCTTTCTTGCACCTGTGTTCCCACTTTGTGATGCCTTCAGCCATGTTATGACTTATGATGTAGCAGGAAGACTTCACCAGACACGACTCCTGGATCTTGGACTTCCCAGCCTCCAGAACCCTTAGCCAAATCCATTTCTGTTCATTATAAATGATTCAGCCTGGCCAGGCGTGGTGGCACACGCTTGTAATTCCTGTGCTTGGGAGGCGGAGACAGGAGGATCACGTAGGTTCGAAGACAGCTGTGCTGGCTTAAGAGACCCTGTTTCCAAATAAATAAAAGTATAAAAATAGGTCTGGGAGCATAGCCTGGAGGTATATGGGCTTCCAGGAACCTTAGTACCACACACACACACAAAAAAGATCCAGCCTGTAGTAGTATTCTCTTATAGCAGCATAAAAATGAGGACATTATCTATTATCTATCTATCTATCTATCTATCTATCTAATCTTTCTAAATCAGACAATACAAATGTGGTTCAAAAATGATTTAATAAATAATATATAATTATAGTTATAATTATAATTATTTACATAATAATTGCATGTGTTTCTCATGCAAATTAAGATCTTCCTGTTGTTATCTCTAAAGTAGATGCCAGACCTACAAACTAATTTTTCTTTAATTTGGGCTAACCAGTTTTTTACTCTAATTAAAATTTATGTGGTATCTAGGAGCATCTTTTAAATTGGTAAACAACCTTCAAAGTGTTGAGAGAATGGTTATGTTTTAATGGCATGATTTGAGCTAAGTACATATGTATGAAACTAATTAAACCATTTAATGATACACAGAAGCTTTCTAAATGGTGGAATAGCCAAACCCGAGGAGTGAGTGGGTGGAAATAGGTACATTGCCATTTTCTTTATTTGAGATAATTGCAATTTGAAGACAGTTGTTTATGGTTTGTGTTCTCTAGTAAAAACATTTTGAGAGAAAATATAATAATGATGAAATAGAACAGGACTCCTTTCTGCTAATGACCTAATATATCAATCCAGGCTCACTTCATGAGAGTCATTTATGGAGTTTTAGGGTTATGGGCGGCTGGGTTCCAGCCAGAGATATTTACTTGGATCATGTAATTAATTAACTAACTTACTTATGGAGGTACTGGGGATTGAACTCAGGATCATTCTACCACTAAGATACACTCCCAGTCCTTCTTATTTTTTATTTTGAAATAGAATCTTGCTAAGTTGTTGAAGCTGCCCTTGAACCTGTGATCCTCCTTTCCCATCAGCCTGTCAAGTACCAGGATTATAGGCATGTGCCACTGCACCTGGCCTCCTCTAATCGTTAAGTAGTGCTTTTTAATAAGAAGACATCCCTAATTTTAATGTGGTATAATTTTCATTTATTATTAATGCTTTCTATATACTATTTAAGAAGTCTTTCCCTGATATAAGTATGTATATATATATATATATATATATATATATATATATATAGTCATTAGTACCAAATAAATAGATTAACATATAGGATCCAGAGCAAAAACAATGGGAAGGTAAACACTGGGTACAATGGATAAGGGGAGAGTAATATTTTCCAAATACACATTTTTGTATTTCTGACTCAGAATCATGGTGATGTTTCATATTGCCACATAAAAATAATTAGTTTAAAAAGTATGCGTATATGTAAGTATCCCAAAGTAGAGTACACAATGTGACAAATTAAGCTGTGTTACAAATGAATAACATAACTGCCTGAAGGAAGTGAGGAAGAAGTATATTAACATAAGTAATACTGAAAAATAGCATTTTAACTCTAATATACCTTAATGATGCTTGACCCTTATTTATCCTGCTTGAGATTTGCTGAGAACCTGTGCTATCTAAGTTGGTATTTTTCATCAGGTTTAATAAATTCTCACCTACTAATTATTTAAAATATATTTTAAGTCCAAATATCTTATTATTTATGAATCTTTCTGCTTTTAAACTTAGGAAGGCCCTGTAATATTTAAAATGTGGATCACTGTTCCTGTTCTTCTAGATGTTTTATGATTTGACTTTAAAACATTTTGACACTTCAAAAACATTTGGATTTTTCTGTTTTGATTTGTTAAATAAGGCCGGGCGTGGTGGCACACACTTGTAATCCCCCACACTTGGGAGGCGGAGACAGGAGGATCGCACTGGTTCGAAGCCGGCCGCGCTGGCTTAAGAGACCCCAGTACCACAAAAAAAAATTGTTAAATAAGAAAAATTTAATATCCAGTGGTTGCAAATAACTTAAAAACAATTATAAAAAATTACCAAGTGTTAATTTTTCCTGCAACATTTATTTAACTATACATATTTCAGTACTTATTTGTAATGCATCCCTCATAATATATTCATTTAAAATATAACAATTGGCTGGGCGTGGTGGTGCACGCTTGTCATCCCCGCGCTTGAGAGGCGGAGACAGGAGGATCACGCAGGTTCAAAGCCAGCCATGCTGGCTTAAGAGACCCTGTTTCCAAAAATAAAAATAGGTCTGGCAGTGTAGCGCGAAGGTAGAAGTGTTTCCAGTAACCCCAGTACCAAACCAAATAACACACACACACACACACACACACACACACACACACACACAAAATTGAATGTATTTTTGGTCTATCTATTCTATTGCACATTTATCTAATAAATACTCATAGGATGACACTGATTTAATTATTGTAGTGTAACAGAATAAGACATTTACATATTGCTATAGTTTGCTTTCTAATGCCTTCTTTGGGGGCAGGATTCCAGACAACATCTATATTGGCCTATTTAACTCAAGTACCAAGATCCCTAAGCAGAGTACTTTTAGAAGTCAGGAAGTTATTTAATATTTCCTGATGTCCAGGCCAGATTAGTAGACTGAATTTTGAGATGTAGAGTATCTTGAGGCATTTTGAGTGGTGATCAGGAAGTGGTACTTGTCCTTACAGTATCATGACATCTTTTATGAAAATCAATGATCACTTATCTCCTTGTCCTACTACTTTTATAACTCAAAGCCAGTTCATGTTACTTAATGGAAGTAGAGAATCTATGCAAAGGTTCCCAATCTGCTTTCCACATCAACCTGCTCCTAGGTAGAAAGCTGCCATACCTAGCAATAGGTTTAAACAGAGACTGCTGGCAGTGGGATAGCATATGTCCAAGTGTTATTTTGACTTTTCCTTCTGCTTCCTAGATCATCTAAAGCATACACACACACACACACACACACACACACACACACACACGCACACACACACGTACACACACATGCACACACACCACATATATATAAAATATGTATATTTTTAAAATATATATCTTAAATATACTTTTTTCCCATGTATGGTGGTCCATGCCTGTAATCCCAGTACTTGGGAGACTGAAACAGGAGGATGGCAGATTTAAAGCCAGCCTCAGCAACTTAGCAAGACCCTGTTTCAAAATAAAAAAGGACTGGGGATGTAGCTTGTAGGTGGAATGCCCCTGGGTTCTTTCCCCAGTACAAAACCCTTTTAATTTAATGTTTAATTTTATCTTTTGCAGTACAGAATATTTTATATTTTTGTTGCTATGGTGAATAAGATATTTTCCCATGATATCTTCTCAATTAATTTTTGGTAGTATCTCATAAAGCTTTCCATTCATGTCTACTTATTTTAGTTTGTGCTTTTATTGAATAATGATATTATTAAAATTATTATTTTTATATGTTTACCATATGTCATGTATATAAAGCATTTAAATATATCATTTCATTTAGTTTTTATGACTGTTTTGGCCAACATTCTCACTCTTATAATACAAAACAACTGACCACACAGCTTAAAAGAAGGAAGATTTATTTGCTCACAGTTTCTTAGAGATTCCAGTCCATAGTCTATGAATCTCAAGGTATGGCAGTGGGAAGCAGAGAGAGAGGAAGAGAGCAGGGCTTTGTTCTCATATCATGGAGGACAAAAACAAGAGAGCAAGCAAGCAAGGGGATTCAAAGTCACAAGAACAGCCCCTAAGGCCACACCCCTAGTTACCCAGCTTCTCCAGCCACACCCCACCTGCCTAGGTTACCTCCCAGTAAACCCATCACAATATATGTACACACTGATAAAATTACAGCTCTTTTTTTTTTGTATGACAACTTTATTTTTTTTTATTGGTGCACTGTATTCATACATCATAGTGGGATACATACTTTTGTAGACATACATGCACACATTGCCCAGTCAGCCCCCACCCGATCCCCACCCCATTCTCTCCCTATCCCTCCCTCCCATGCTTGGCTTAGTGATTGACATCTAGTATTATAGCAATTTATCAAAAATTAAAAATGATAATCTCACATAACAGTTTCATTTGTCTGATACCAAGCTTTTGATGACTTAAAGATAACATTTCAATATTTCTTTTTGCTTTCTTTCTTACCAGAGAATCTATTTTTTCTATTTTTTAGGTGAAACTATCATATATTTATATATTTATTTTTCAGAAAAAAATCTATCCTAATATGGAATATGGACTCTAGGTACCCACAACGATCTTGAAAAAGAACAAAGCTAGAAGATGTATATTTTCTGATTTCAAACCATATAAAGCTACAATAATTGAAACAGTGTAGTACTATTCTAAAGGCAGATATATAAACCATTGGAGTTAAATAAAAGCCTAGAGCTAAATTCTTCCCTATATTGTCAAGTTATTTTTGACAAGGTTTCCACGAACATTTGGTGGTGGAAATAATAATCTTTTAACTAAATATTGTTGAAAAATAATAATTACATGGAAAAGAATAAAATTGGACCCTTACCTAATCCCATATACAAATATTAACTCAAAATAGATAAAAGACCTAAATATAAATCTTAAGACTATAAACTTTTAGGAGAAAATCTGGGTCATAAAACCTCACAACATTGAAATTGGCAGTGATTTCTTGGTTATGATTTCAATGGCACAGGCAACAGAAGAGTATACAAACTCCCTAAAAAATAAAAAACATATTGTATATCTAAAGACAATGTAAACAGAGTTAACAGTTACTAATAGAATGGGATAAAATATTTCCAAATGCTATATCTGAAGCTATATTAATATTCCAACTAGAAATCCTAAAAATTAACAACAATAAAGGCAAACAATACCCTTTACAGATAGGTAAAAGACTAACATAAGTAATGAATCTCCACAGATAACCAATCTTAGTTGTCTGTTGGATGGAAAATCTTGTTTCTCTAGTTCTGATGTGTGTTACCTATTTCTTCTTTATAGTTAATCTCTTTGAGTATTTTCTCTAGTGCTGGTTTTGAAGACATAAATTCCTTCAGTTTCTGTTTGTCATGGAAGCTTCTTATTTCTCCATCTAATTTGATAGAAAGTTTTGCTGGGTAGGAAATTTTTGGCTGGAAGTTGTTTTCTTTCAAAATTGGGAATATGTTACTCCAAGCCCTTCTGGCTCTCATAACTTGGTTTGGGAAGTCTGGAGTGATTCTAATTGGTTTGCCTCTGAATGTCACTTGGCCCTTTGCTTTTGTTGCCTTTAAGATTCTCTGCTTGGCTTCCACATTGGTCATTTTGACAATTATGTGGCGTGGGGATCCTCTTCTCCGATCCTGTCTAAAGGGAGTTCTATACGTTTCCTGGACCTGCGTATCGACCTCTTGCTCTATGTCTGGAAAATTTTCTGCTATTACTTCCTTGAAGAGATTGTTGATCCCTTTGGTTTCATTTTCTTTTCCCTCCTCTATTCCAATTATTCTTAGGTTAGCTCTCTTAAAATGGGCCCATATTTCTTCAATATCAGATTCCTGCTGTCGGATATTTTTTCCTAGATTAGAAACTATGAGTTCATTTTTGGAATGATCATCTTCTAAGAGCGAGATTCTGTTCTCCATGTGTTCTAATCGGTTGTTTGTGCTTTGAATTGAGGCCTTTACTTCATTAATTGCATCCTTTATCTCTTTTTGGCTCTCTCTGAGTTCGAAGCACCTCTATTATTTCTACAGTTATTTTCCTGATTTGATCTTCTAGAGATCTCTGATTTTCTGTTTTATTGGGTTCTGATGTTGTGGGGTTGTGAGCATTCATTGCTCCAGTATTATTCCTCTTTCCCATGATTTCAGAAGTTTGTGCCTTCTCTGGGTTCTTCCCTTGGGTCACTATGACTTCACTTAAGGTGCTCTGGATCTCGAGTCAGTAGTATCTCAGACCCCACTACTCCTTTACTGGGTTGTATCACAGAGTCTCCGACCCAGAGAGTCGATAGAGGCTGCTTTAGACTGTGGGGGGTGCCAGGTTGCACGTTCTCCTATGGTGTGATATCTCTGCCACCGCCCCTCTCCCACTGGGTCAAGTCCCAGTGAGTACAGTACTGGGATTTCTCCGCTGTGGCCCACAATTTGACTCACTGTTCTTGAGTACGCAGATGTAGCTGTACTGAATTCGGTGAATTCGGTGCTGTTGCCGCCGGTGGCAATATGGCGCCGCTGCTACGCCCTTGGCTATGGGGCTGGCGTTTTTTTTTTTTCTTGGTTTTGATTTCCACTCTGAATCCCTGCAGCATGTGCTGAGCTCAGCCACTGGGAGCTTTAGATGCCCTCTGCGCCGAGAAATCCCGCCTGGCTGTTCCGCAGCTGCTCCCCTCGGCTTGCTGTGGCCGTCCCGTAAATTCGCCAGTGCCGCCAGCAGTATGGCACTGCTGCCGCGTCCTCGGGCGTGAAGCCGCGTCCTCGGGCGTGAGGATCTCCTCTCTGGCTCTGTTCTCAGTCTGCTTTCTCTCTGGAGCCTGGTGATTTTTTTTTTGTTTCTCTGGTGATGTTGTTTTCTGGCTTTGAAAGGCGCTGATTTTGTGGTAATGGAGATTTGTTGTTAGCGGGGCTCTTAAGCCCCGCTTTTCTCGGTCGCCATCTTCCCGGAAGTCTCCCTTTTTTTTTTTTCGAAATTACAGCTCTTATAACTTGATTATATCAATTCTGAACATTAATACATGAGCTCATCAGTGGACATTCTCTATCTAATCATATTAATGACAAAATAGTACAATTAGTGTTATTATTTCCCCTTTGAAAATGTGGAGTCTGAGGCTTAGAGGGTAATATTTCAAGATTATTCATCTAATCAATGGTAAAGATAGAATTAAGGCAGTGTGATTAGTCTCTATATTATATTTAATTCTATCAGTTTTGGGATTTTTTCCATTTGTTTCTTTGAAGTATTTAATCACATTGGCCACAAGAAACCTTATTTTTATATCTATTTAATCTACTAGTTATTGCTCTTATTTTGGCTTCATGTCTCATTATCATTAGCTGAACCTAGCAGAATAATGTTAATATTAAACAGTGAGAGAGGGCATTCTTGTTTTGTTGGTGATTTAATAAAAAACCCACTATTATTTTACTTAAAATTTAAAAATTATATTTAGGAAGAATCTTATACTACTAGTTTCCTGAGTTCTTAAATATCAGGAGTAACTATGGAATTTTATGAAATGTTATTTTGGAATTTATTGAATTTATTATATGGACAAAAATGATTTTGATCTCGTTTCTTAATTGAAAAATGAGATAACTATAAATATGGCTCAGTTGGTGATTTTCTTTTTCCAGCAATATCTAAAGCTTGTTTTCAAAGTGACATGTGGGAGGTAAAGATAGAAATTGCTTTTTTAAAAAGTATTATGGATGGCCGGGCGTGGTGGCGCACGCTTATAATCCCTGTGCTTGGGAGGCGGAGGCAGGAGGATCACACAGGTTCGAAGCCAGCCGTGCTGGCTTAAGAGACCCTGTTTCCAAATAAAAAAGTATAAAAATAGGTACCGGGAGTGTAACCCAGAGGCAGAAGTGTTTCTAGGAACCCCAGTACCACAAAAAACAAAATATTATGGATGGCCAGGCATGGTGGTGTACTGTTGCCGACTAATCTCAGTTGGGTCGTTATTGTCAGCTCCCGGTCAAATCCTCAGAAAGATGGGGCAAAAGGCAGGTGGAGTTCTGCAGAAACTTATCTGCAGCGATTCTTTCCCCTCTATGAATTCCTTAAGTTTTTAGGTACGGCGCTTTGGAAAGAATCTGAGGTGGACAAAGGCTTCTTGAGCCAATGACACTTTATTACAAAAACCCTGAAAAATTTATACCCTTCACCAGTGAGATTAATAATAGGAGAAAAAGGAAAGGGAAGGGGGGCAATCACAGCAAAACAATAGTGAATTACATATAAACAAAGTAAATGACTAGTCCAGCATTTAGGAGATAAGCTCCAGATCTTTCTTCCTATATTGCAGCAGGGCAGGTCCAAAGGTAAATTCCAAAGGCAATACAGGCACGCCCAAGGCCCAGGGCTTGGAGAATACGCCTTCTCATGGAATCTTCTTTTGCTTTCTTTTTTGAAGTTTCCATCTATATCCATATGACAAGCATGGGGAGATGTGGCGGTCCCGGGAGATGCGATGGGCGTCTCTCAGATCTCATCCGCCTTGCCTTCTGAAGTCTTAAAGCTTACAAAAACTCACAACACAGCTTGGCAAATAAGACACCACAAATAACACCATGAAGTTCTTGGATTTAGTTGTCAGATGTATTTCCTTAACTGCTGAACACTCTTTTTTAGACAAAAAGCCTATTAAAGGCCTATTGGTCTCTAATAATCCATTTCCTTATCACAAACCCTCTGCAACCTGCTTCTAACTTTCTAATTCCTTCCTTTCCCAGTCGGGACATTCTTATGATAAGCTCTTCTTCATGAAAAAGTGCTTTCTTACTCTTACGGTATTTCCTTTCCTTCATACATATATATTTAGAATATCTGTCCTTTATTTTGTCATTTTCATTTCTAGCCATGCGGCATTCTCCCTGTCTCGGGAACGCTCACACTGGACGTAAAGGTCAACAATCTTTCTCCTTGGCTCTATTGTATTTTGGCAACTAAGTTGTTCATCAACTAAATTGCTTCGAAGTCACACACAAAATTTTATCTTCTCTGTCTCTAGGCAGGATCTCAAGGGTAAACAAAGTTTCCTTAAACTGAGCTATCGGTTACTGGAGTTAATAGCTTAACCTAGTGATAGGAGTGAGGGTCGGAGACCCTTTGTACTGCAGCTGGAATGCTTATCACAGCATCTGAGTTCTGGCCAGTTTTTTCCTTACTATTGAGCAAAGCCAAGGACGTTTAGACAAATTATTAGAGAGTTTATTTCCACGGACTCAATTTCATAGTCCTAATTTCACATCACCGGAGCAATTCGTGTAGAAAGTTAAAAGGATAATAGTAAAAGTGGGGGGTACTTTGGCCAGAGACGACACCTCCTTCTCGGGGCGTTCTTGCCGATTTAACTATGTGGAGTGGGGGTCTCAACACATAGATGCCGAGGCAGCAGGATGTCTTGGCAGTGTACGCTTGTAGTCCCAGCATTCAGGAGGTGGAGACTGGAGGATTGTGGTTCATGGACAGTCTCAGCTACTTAGCAATACCCTTCACAACTCAGTAAGACCCTGCTTCAAAAAATAGAAATACTAAAAAAAAATAGGAGTGGGGGGTGTAGCTCGAGGTGCAATGTCCTTGGGGTTCCATCCCCAGTACTGGGGAAAAAAAAGATTGTATGTATGTATGTATGTGTATATATATATATATATATATATATATATATATATATATATGACTTTACATTCATCCCTATCTAGATTCTCAGTCTATATTGAGTAAAAGAAAATATTGCATATAGGGGGCATTTTTAGGTATTTTTAAAAGATTGTACAGGTATCATTTGGTTATCATTTATGATTTTATTATATATATTATATATAGCTAAAAATTCATTCTAATTACAGGTTGCACAAATTTTCACATATTATTGACATTCATTAAATTATTGTTTTTAAGCCAGGTGTGGTAATTCATGCCTATAATCCCACTATTTGGGAAGCTAAGATAGGAGAATTGAAGGTTCACAGCCAGCTTCAGCAACTTAATGGGGCTCTCCACAACTTAGTAAGACCTTGTTTCATAATAAGAGAATAAAATAGGGCTAGGGGTATAGCTCAGTGATAGAGTGCCCCTGGGTTCAATCATTAGTACCACATATAAAATGTTATTAATTATTATAGTTATAGACTACCAGGACAGTATATACATTAGAAGTGCTAAATCTTTGGATTGTTTTCGTACATGCCACATGTTAGCTATTAGAAGATAATATTGACATATTTTATGTTGCTAAAAACCAGCAGAAGGATAGTGATTAATATTGAGTAATATTTCCTAATGAATAGGAGTGTGTGTGTGTGTGTGTGTGTGTGTGTGTGTGTGTTTTAAGGGGTTTGGGAGTTACAGTCCTATCCATTACATTTCGTAGTAGGGAAATGTTGCTTTTTCATATATTTATCACCAAACTTTAAAAGATTGATGGTCATCAAATCTATGGAAGGAAAGACCAGGCTGAGCTCATTTTTTAAATCCGAAAATGATTTTTTATTTTGTTCTTACAAAATAAGACTGAGTTTTAATCACTGGATATGATGGAATTGACTTATTGAATCAGCAGATGATAAAAAAGGAGAATTGACAGAGCATAGATGAAGGGAGTATGTGGGAAAATTAAGTAATTTCTTGCTTATACCTCACACAGCTGAAATTAATAAATCAGTTATCAGTATGTCAATAACACTATACCTATTATATCACATAAATTTTAATATGTAGTACATGTATAATAGTTAAGAGTTTGAGCCACCTTGTCTGGAATTGGGTTCTATCTCTCCACTTACATTTCGCCTCATGTATAGAATGGAGAAAAATAATATTTATCTCATAGGGTAATTATGATTAGAACAGAAAATGCCTGGCACACAGTAAGCATTCAGTAAGCAGCAGCTATCATCATTTTGGGCATCATAACCATCATCATCAATGTGATGCCATGAGAAAGTAGGGTTTAGGGCTAAACCTGGGTGGGTTGCTGAATTTTGAAGAATGAGGAGAAACTAAAGGGAAGAAAGGGTTGTCTAGGGAGAGGAAATGACTGGAAGGATAAATACAGAACTATCAAACAATACAGTACTAGTGTTGGAAGAGAAAATTTTCCTCAGTGTGGAGCAGATATAAGGTACATATTTTAAATTGGAAGAGTCTTCAGCCATGTTTAATTGTGTTACAGAGACTAGAGAGGATCGTGCTGAAGGTATAGGCAATAGACAAAGTGACTGATGAGGCAGTTTCTGAGGATTTAGAAGTGGTATGGGGTTGGGACATACATATGAATCACCATATGCAGATCTATATCCTCAACCTCATTTTCTCTTTCCCTCTAACATCTGGGTTTCTAAATCAAACATGTTTTAAAAGATTTTCTCATGAATGTTACAACCATGTCATACATTTCTTCCCCATCTAAAAATCAAAATCCCCTAGTTCTGACTATATGTGTTCCATATTTACTTTCTTAGAGTCTAGAACAGAAAATAATATTTACAACTCTGTTAGATCATGCAGTGAAATGTGTGTGTGTGTGCCTGTGTATTTGAAGAGGTGGTTGGGGATTGCATGATATTTTAATGAATAGTGTCAGGAAAAAGAAACCTTTCCTTTGGAGCAAAATTCATTTCTAAGTATGACTGCAAAATTAAAATCTATGGCATGATCATTAAGATAGTTAAGTAGAATATTTTGGCTTCACTGCCTACATAATAAATCTGAAATAAAGTTTATCAAGATGCTCTGTATGTCTAGTTTCTAGCAGAATTGAAACCAATCTCAAACCAAATACAAATGAGAAAAATAATCTCTGCTGGACCACCTTGAACACAGATATGATTACTCCTAAATTCTACTTCTTATAAAGCATCATCAACCATCACCAAAAATATTGGGATACATATCAATTTATAAAATATTTTAAATTACTAAATATTATGGCTTTAGAATAAATTTTCAAGTTTACTTAACTGTAATATCTCAGGAAAACTGGATCATGAAAAATGTATTTTGTCTACATCTGCTAACCTTGTCCCATCCAAATACAACCACTTTACACATCCAAAGAGATAGGAACTGTTTTCTGAGACCTTCTGAAGATGGCCTTAATAGCAAGTCCATGTTAATGAGTTGAAGAGTATGTCATCGTCCTCTGAGTCACGTATCCGTTATTGCAGTTAATCTTGTGTATTAACCACAATACCTCAGTGACATGTAATAAACATTTCTTTTTTCTAGCAAGTCTGCAGATTATCTGAGCACTTCTGATGATCTTGGCAGACTTGATTTGGCAGTATTTTGGTTCTTGGCTGGAGTTCACTCCTGTGTCTGGAAGTCTGCTGGTTGTTGGCTGATCTAGGACGGCCTTGACTAGGATGATTCAGCTCTCTCCACATGGTCTTGGGTATTTCAGTAGGATAGCTTTGGCTTAGTGGTAGTGGAAGGATTCCAAAAGAGAGAGTATGGAAGCACAAAAGGCCTCCAAAGGCCTGGAACTTGGAGCTGGTAGGTATTACTTCTACCACATTTTCCAAGCCAATACAAGTCAAGTCATGAGTCCATCCTAGCTTGAAGGAATGGGAAAATAGACTCTGGAGGAGAGTAACTGCTAAATCACATTTTAAAAAGCATAGATAGAAGTTGAGATAGAGAACTGAAGTCTACCACATCCCCTTTCATCTTTCTTTGCTTGCATTGTCTGGATTTCTGTTCTTGGGATGACTGTTTAATGGGTAATCTAACAAGAAATGACTGTGGATCTTAGCACCTACGAAAACGGGCAAGCCAGGAAATCTGCTACTATATAAAAAGTCTGTGTGTGTGTGTGAGAGAGAAAGAGAGACAGAGAGAGAGAGAGAGAGAGAGAGAGAGAGAGAGAGAGAGAGAGAGAGAGGTGCGCGCGCCATGGGTATTTCTGTCTATAGTTTGCCACTTAAATTTATCTGCTTTGTTACTAAAAAAATAAAAAAATCATGACAGAAAATTAACTTTTGTGTGAAGTGAGAAAAATCAGTTACCACTAGTAAAATCCTCTGAAGTGTTTAACAGAGGAAAATTGAATGTCACAGTTTAATTTTCTGTAGCCCCTGAATCGCTGCAGATGTTTGAATCAAATACAGTAACATAATATCATTAAGTTATTAGCTCTATTGTATAAAAAAACAAACTGAGGAGACAGGCGTTATGGCGCACACTTGTAATCCCAGCATTTTGGAAACCGAGACAGGAAGATTGCAGTTTGTAGAAAGCCTCAGCTACTTAGTGAGGCCCTTTGCAACTCAGTGAGACCCTGTTTCAAAATAAAGAATTAAAATTGGACTGAGGGTGTAGCTCAAAGGTGAAATGCCCCTGCGTTCCATCCCCAGTACTGAAAAAAAAAAGAGAAGAAAAAACCCTGAAATGTAACAGTAGCCAAAGAATTTAGAGCTAGTGTTTCAGAGCATGGAAATACTGGCATTAACCATTTTTATTTGTGATGCTTGTTCTCCCCACTGATTATGGACTCAGTGGTTTGACAAAACATCATCCCAGAAAGGGTTGATAGTAATTCATGTGCATGTCTCAGAATCAGTGCATCTTCATGGTTATATGTGGGATATTCTTGCATTCATAATATTTAGCACATTTTATGTGAACTAGGTGTTCAAGATCTTTATTAAAGCATTGGAATACTGGTTCTTCATTATCCCTTTCTGTTCTTTTCTTGTAATAGTGAGCCACCTTTTTGAAACTACATTCCAGGACATCAAGGATAGACAGGAGTATGTGGAGTTGATAGAAGTACCAGTTTCCTATGAGGGTCCTCGGCTTCATTTTCCTCTTACTTTTAATGATATTGATGCACTTATTGAGGGCTTCAAGCAACAGCAGGCAAGTAGAAGCATATATAACAAGTGTTCAATGACTCTTTATTGAGTGAATGAATGACAATACTCCAGTGAAAATGTATTTCCTTGGGAAAAGGTTTTGCATTATGTGAGAGTTGATGCATGGTTTAACCTACTAAACAAAATTCTCCTCAGGTACCTCCTGTAGGTTTACAGCCTTTCCTTTTTCATTTTCTGAGATATAATTCACGTGCCATAAAATTCACAAATTTAAAGTGTACAAATCAGTGATTTTTAGTATAGTCAAAGGTTGTGCAATCATTACCAATATCTACTTATAGAACATTTTCATACCCCTCTCAAAATGCTGTGTCCATATACCATTTCCTGTTCCCATACCCTAGGCAACTAGTATTCTATTTTCTGTCTCTATGAATTTCCTATTCTGGATATTTCATATAAATTAAATTACCTATTTGGCTTTTTATGTTAACTTTAACATGATGTTTTAAGGTTCATTCATATCACAGTATGTATCATTACTTCATTTGTACCTATGACTGAATAATATTCCATTAATTACCAGAGTTTGTCTACTGATCAGTGGATGGACTTTTGAATTTTTTCTACCTTACAGATATTATGAACAATGCTACTATGAACATTTATGTACAAATTTTTGCATCAATATGTTTTCACTTCTCTTGGGTATTTACATAGGAGTGGAACTGTGGTATCCTATATCAACTCTATGTTTAAATATTAAATAACTGCTAAGCTTAATAATTTTATATTCCTCCAGCACTTTTCCATTTTCTCCATGGTTTTGCCAACACTTTTAATTTATTTTTTATTTTTATTATAGCTATTCTAATGTGTGTGAAATGGTAGTTATCTGTGGTCATTGTTTATTGGCCATTGTGCATCTCCTTTGGAGAAATGTCTACGCAGATCCTTATCCCATTTTAAAACTAAATTGTCTTTTTACTATTAAGTTACATATTTTTTATGTATATAAGTTCTGTCTCAGTCAACATCCTCATTGCTATAATCCATAACTTAGATGAAGGAAGATTTATTTGCTCAGAGTTTCTTTGAGATTCCAGGTCCCTGTGAGGATGGGGTCTGGGGCTCAGAGCAGGATGGCAAGAAGCAAAGAGAATGAGAGAGTACGGCTCTGCTTTTACATTATGGAGGCCTGAAGCAGAGTGCAAGGAAGCAAGGGATTCAAAGCACAATTCCTAAGGCCACACCCCAGGGACTCATTTTCTCCAGACACACCCAACCAGTCTAGATAATCACCTAGATAAATCCATTACAATGGATTCATCCACTGATGAGATTACAAACTTCATGAGTAATTGAATCAAGTCTGATGCTTAATACATGAGCTCTTCAGGGGATATTCTATATCTAACCATTGAACAGGCAGTATCTAGATTTCAGTATATATATATATGAATTTTTGCTGTACTAGTGATGGAAATTAGGGTCATTCTACCTCTGAGTTACACCCCTAGCCCTATTTTATTCTTATTTTGAAACAGCATCTTACTAAGTTGCAGAGGGCCTCACTAAGTTGCTCAGACTGGCCACAAACCTGCCATACTCCTGTCTCAGCCTCCCAAGTACTAGGATAATGGTGTGTGCCACCATGCCCTGCTCAGTATTGTATTTTATATTCAGTATTCATTACTGTGTTTTGATTTGATATTATGCCTTTATCTAGAATCATATCTCAATGTTTGACTTTGAAATAACTATATCAACCCTGTAAAACTTGAAGATTTTTTGAAGTTCTGACAAAATTAATTCTGACATTATTTTCATTTGATTTTTAAATATTTCTGGGAAGAGACTGAAGCTCCCTATAATACTATTCTCTCCAAAATACCCCACAAATTCTCATTCTCCATTTAGTACCCTGAAAAGCATACTTTAGGAGTAAGAGCCAACTAAAAGTAGACTGGCTGTGCTGAGACTGAAGCACAGCTTTGAGTTTACATCCTGATATTGAATCGAGATTATCTTAGGTAGCTAGTGCTCCTAGTCATCTGCTAACAGCAAATTTAAATCCTTTCTGAAAGAGAATAGACCTGAAATTATTTCTGTAGTTTTTCATATACACTATCCATGTTGCATGGAAAAAAAACTGAGGCAAATAACAAATTATGGAAACAGACCTGAGTAGTATTTATTTATGTGTCTATTTTTGTGGTGCTGGGGATTGAACCCAGGGGCATTCTACCTCAAAGCTACCTCACCAGCCTTATTTTATTTTTTCTTTGGAAAATGGGTCTTGCTGAGTTGTGGAGAGCTTCACTACATTGCTGAAGCTGACCTTGAACTTGTGATCCTCCTAAATACTGGGATTATAGCCATGTGACACTATGCCTGAGGAGTATTTAGATAATGACATTATTAGACTCAATGTAAAATAAATATGTTTAATATATTCAAGGAGATAAAAGATAAAACATCAAAGCAAGAAACCATAATAGGAAAAGTGATAGTTTTGACTTTGTAACTATGAAAAATTGTATTGTTAAGGGAAGAGTAAGAGAACAAAAGGTTCAGTGCAGGATGCAGTGTATTCCCATTTGTAAGATAAAAGGTTATATTTATTTTTATTGTTTGAAATTGAGATAAGATTCATATTACATAAAACTGGTCTTTTTAACCATTTTAATGCTCACAATTTAGTGGGTTTTAGTAAATTTAATATGTACTTATTAAATTTACCACTCTATCTAGAGCTTGTCTCTCTTTCCTTCCTCCCTTCTTTCTTTCTTTTTTCTTTCCTTCCTTTTCTTTCTTTCTTGGACTCAAGATTAAAACAAGGTGCATTCTACCTACCTTGAGACTACTTTTTATTTTGAAACAGTCTTGTTTTTTTATTTTGAAAAAGTCTTGCTAGATTGCTGAGAATCTTTCTAAGTTGCTGAGGCTGTCCTCATGCCCATGTTCCTCTTGTCTCAGCTTCCCAAGTACTGGGATTACAGGTGTACCCTATCATGTCAGGCTAAGTGCTTCTGATAGACCCTTTCAGTGACTTGAGCCCAGAGGTTCCCTACTATAGCTCCACTGCTGACCACCTGGAGGTCTGGTTGACAATTAGACAGCACACACCCAGTTTCTTCCCTTTCTCCTCCCTCCTTCTTTCCCTCCCTTCCTCAGAACTTTCTCCTCTGTCTTTGTCTGTCTCTGTCTCTGTCTCTATCTCTCTCTAAAGTCTGTACATGCCAGGTAGTTTCCATAACATTTTGTCATCTCAAACTAAAACACTGCACCCATTAGCAGTCATTCCCCTTTCTTCCCTCCCCCAGTGTCTGGTAATCACGAATTTACTTTTAGTATCTACACATTTGTCTAACCTGGATGTTTCATATAAATGTAATTGTACAGTCTATGTGGCCTTTGATGCCTGGTTTCATTCACTTGGCACAATGTTTTTTGAGTTCATCCATGCTGTTGCACGTGCCAGTTCTTCATTCTTATTTATAGATAAATAATATCACTTTGTATGGATATACTACATTTTATTTAAGGGGTTATATATTTATATAAACATTTGAATATTCATGTATGATTATTTTAATTTTATATGTTTGCAAACATGGAGAATCTTTTATGGGACTGATACTCAAGACTTTTTGTGGTACTAAGGATTGAACTCAGGGCCATTATACCACTGAGCTACACCCTCAGCCCTATTTTATTTTATTCTTATTTTGAAACAGTGTCTCATTAAGTCGTGGAGGGATTTGCTAAATTGCTGAAGATAGCTGCAAACCTGAAATCCTCCTGCCTCAGCCCCCTAAGCACTGAGTACAAGCTGTGCTGCTATAACTGGTTTCAAGACATTTTCAACAGTGGCTTTTTCTGGGTACAGAGATTGAAGTACCCAGACTCCCAAGTACTGGGATTGCAGGTGTGTATGACCATGGCTGGCTTGTTTATCCATTTAAAAACCACTTCAAAAAAGAAATATCCTCTGAGGACCTCTGTAATTTAATGAGACCCTGTTTCAAGATAAAAAATAAAATATGGCTGGGGTATAGCGTACCTGAATTTAATCTCTAGTACCACATAAAAGAAAGAGAAAAAAAGTACTACATAAAAGAGAGAAAGAACATCCTTTAAAAGCAGTACATTTATCCTTTACTCCCTTTAAAAGAATGTGCCTATCTTAAGTGATTATTTAATCTAAATATATTTATAAATATAGAAACCAACTTCCAAATTACTTGAGTATTTAATATTATAGTTGTGAACTCAATTATAATGCTATTTAAAGGTAGTCTTATAAGTAAGTTCTAATATTACAAATTGATTTTAGCTTATCTAAAGAGGATCCAGAAAATCTATTTGTTAATTTTTTTATTTTTAATTGATACATTATAGTCATACATCTTAATGGGATACAAGATTATAGAGGCATATATGCACATATCACTCATTTAGCCCTTCCACACTTCCCACCCCATTCACTTCCCCTTCCCTCTTTTGCATGTTTGGCTTAGTGATTGACTTTGATATGTTTGTGAATGTATATAATGTACATTAGGGAATTTACTTCTTCCCCTCTCCCATTCTCCTCAGTTATGTTGCTTTATTTGCTCATCTATGGCTTCTCCTTTGTCTAGAGGTTTTCCTATGGCCCATTTTCTCCCTAGCTTCCGCATATTAAGGAAAGCATCCAATTTTTATTTTTATTTTTTGTGTCTCTTGCCTTATTGTTCTGGCTAGAGTCTCAAGTACTATATTGAAAAGAAGTGGTGATAATGGACATCCTTGTCTTGTTCTTGTTTTTCAGGGGAATTATTGTAGGTTTTCCTTGTTTAATATGATGTTGGCTGTGGGCCTATTGTATATTGCTTTTATGATGTTGAGGTATGTTCCTTCCATTCCAATTCTCTGCAGTGCTTTTAGCATAAATGAGTGTTGGATTTTATCAAATGTTTTTCAGTACCTATTGGAATTATCATGTGATTTTTGTCTTTGATTCTGTTTATGTGATAAATTATATTGATTGATTTTCATATGTTGAACCAGCCTTGCATCCTTGGAATGAACCCTACTTGATCATGGTGTATGATTTTCCGGATGTGGTTTTAAATGAGTGTTGCTAGTATTTTGTTTAGCAGTTTTGTATCTAAGTCCATCAACAATATAGGACTATAATTTTCTTTCATTAAGCTGTCTTTATTTGGTTTTGGTATTAATGTGATGATAGCTTCATAGGATGTATTTGGGTGAGTCTCATTTCTTTCTACTTCATAGACTAGATTGCAGAGTATTGGGATTACCTCTTTTATAAAGGTCTTATAAAATTCACTTGGGAAGCCATCTGGTCGTGGGCTTTTGTTCAATGTTAGGCTCTTTATTGCTGCTAAAATCTCTTTGATTGCTATTGGTCAATTAACATTTTTATATCTTCTTGACTCAGTCTAGAAATTTGTCAATTTCTTCTAGATTTTTCATTTTGCTGGAGTATAGTTTTTAAAAGTAGCTTCTGATATTCCTCTGAATTTCCATACTGTCAGTGGTAATATCTCCTTTTTCATTTATTATTTTAGTAATTTGGATTGATTCTTTTTTTTGGTTAGGTTGGCTAATAATTTGTCTTTTTTTAAAACAGCTTTTGGTTTTGTTGATTTTTATGTTGTTTTTTAATTCACTACTTATTTCTGTTCTAATTTAATAATTTTCTGTCTTCTATTGGCTTTGGTGTTAAACTGTTCCTGTTTTCAAAGGGCTTTGAGGGTTAACATCAGCTTATATTTTTTCATTTTCTGTTCTTCATATGCTGCCTCAGTGGTATGAATTTTCCTCTTAATACTGTCTTCAAGGTGTCCCAGAAGTTTTGATATGTCATGACTCTATTTTTTTTTATTTTTTATTTTGAAACAGGGTTTCACTGAGTTGCTAAGGGCCTTGCTATGTAGCTGAGGCTGTCTGCGAACCACAGTCCTCCAGTTTTAGCCTCCCAAATGCTGTGATCACAAGAGTGTGCCACTAAGCCTGGCATGTTGTGTCTCTATTTTCATTTGTTTCTAAGAATTTCTAATTTCACTCCTTACCTCTTCTATGACCCATTCCTCATTTAGCAGTATGGTGTTCAGTCTCCATGTATTTATGTGGTTACTCTGAGTCTTCTTAAAGTTGATTTCTAATTTCATTCCACGGTGGTCTGAAAAGATGCAAGGGAGTATGTCCTATTTTTTTTTGTAATTTTCTAGTGCTCACTTTGTGGCCCAGGATGTGGCCTATTTTGAAGATTCCATGAGCAGATGAGAAAAATGTGAACTCTGCTGCAGTTGGGTGGAATATTCTGTATGTGTCTAATAGGTCCATTTGATTGGTGGTGATTTTTGGTCTGAAGCATCTTTACTGACCTTTTGTCTAGAAAATTAGTCAAGCAATGTAAGAGGAATGTTGAAGCCTACCAGTATTATTGTATTGGGATCTATATATGACTTAATGTCACAAAGAGTTTGTTTTATGAAAGTGGCTGTACCTATGTTTGGGGCTTAAATGTTGACTATTGTTATTTCCTCTTACTGGATTCTTCCTTTTACCAGTAAAAAGTGACCCACTTGGTCTCTTCTGATAAACTTGGGCTTGAAGTCTAATATGTCTCATATCATAGTTGCTACTCCTGCTTGTTTTCAAGTTCCATTGGCATGGATTACTTTGATCCAACCCTTCACCTTTAGTTTGTGACTATTTTTACTTGTGAAGTGTGATTCTTGTAGGCAGCAGCATATAGATGGATTGTGGTTTTTAGTCTGTTTTGCCATCTTATATCGTTTTATTGGAGAATTGAGGCCATTTATGTTCAGTGTGATTATTGAGAGATGTTTTTAAATTACTAACATTTTGAATTTTAACTTCTGTGTGGGGTAGTGTTTGTTCTTTGCTTAGTTGTTTGATGGAAATTATTGTTTCTCTGATTCTGGTGTTTATTACTTATTTCTTCTTTGCAGTTAATCTCTTTATCTTCTCTAGTGCTGGTTTGGAAGATATAAATTCTTTCAGCTTCTGTTTGTTGTGGAAGATTTTTATTTCCCCATCAAATTTGAGAGATAGATTTGTTGGGTAGGATTTGGGAAGTCTGAAGTGATTCTACTTGGTTTGCCTCTGAATGTCACTTGGTCTTTTGCTTTTGTTGCCTTTAAGATTCTCTCCTTGGCCTCTATGTGACTATTATGTGACATAGTGAACCCTTCCTCTGACTTTTTTTAAAGGGAGTTCTATATGTTTCTCATACTGGTGTATTTCTACACCTCTTTTTCTATGTTTGGATAATTTTCTGATATTAAGTCTTTCAAAAGATTTTTGATCCCTTTGGTTTCAACATCTATTCCCTATTCTGTGCCTATTATTCTTAGGTCAGCTCTTTTAAAATTGGCCCATATTTATTCAGTCCAATTCATGCAGTCAAACTATTTTTTTCTAAATTATATACTGTGCATTCAGTTTGTTACTTTTGATAGCTTTCTCTCACTCTGTAGATGTTAGCTGGTATATACAAGGGTAAGTTGTGTTGTATTAAATGGTGAATGTTAAGTGAGAAGGAAGGTGCTAGAGTAGTAAACATAAGAATAGGGTAAAGTAGCAGATAGGATCAAGTATAAGGAGATTTTGAGTGTAGTAAGATAATACAAAGTAGAGATTAGAGATAGTAAATATATAGGAGGATTCTAGTAACCAGTTTACAGTCTATAAGTATAGTGATATGTGAATTTAATACAAGACAATGAAAAGAAAAGAAAAAAAGGGTGGAGAGAAGAGAGTAGATATCAAAGAAGGAGCTTGTAAAAGGGGTAGGGAAGAGAGCACACAATCACACACACACACACACAAAAAAAAAACAAAAAACAAAACAAAACAACCCTATAAATATAAGAGTAAAGAGCAGACTTGGCTTCTGTAGTCCTCCTGGGTCTGTGAGGATTTTTTTCAGCCATGTAAGTTTTACATTTTTATATTAGGTTCTCAAACATGTTCCAAGAGCTCTCATTTGCTCTGTAACCAAAGCAATGATGCCAGCTGATAGCCCCACCTTTTGTTCTACAATGATTGGGTCCCTGGTCTGGTGTTTTTGTCTGTCTCTGCAGATGCTGAATGCCAGTAGTGCCTCTCCCACTGCAAGCCTGGATCTCTGAGCTCTCCACAGGGTCTGTCCCTGAGTGTCTTTCTGTTTATTTAGGCAGTGGGTATTATTGGGGCTGAATCTAGTTTAAGCGTAGGTCTCCATGCTTTCCATAGATCCTGAACATGCATCTCTCTCCACCTAAATAGGTGGTGGGTGCTACTGGGACCAGACCAAGTGTATATATAGGAATCTGAGTTCTCCACAGATAGGGCTGGGTTGGTCTGATTTCTTCCCTGTCACCATGATTGGGTAGTCTGTGGCCATCTCCAGAGGTCATACTAGATCTCTGTGTCCTGTGAACTGTAGGCCCTTTTGCCTGATTTTCCCTGAGGGCTGTATATTACTCTGTGCCTCAGCTGTGCCCGATAAGAGACTCTATCCCTGCCTTCACCAGGTGAACTGCCAAGTTTCAGACCCTGTAAGTCTATCACTTGCAGTGCAAGTCCCTGTGGCCACACTGAGTGGTCTCCCTCGGGTATGACTAGTTCACTTATGATGCTATTGAGCACCATTCTGTATCTCGGCAGGACACAGTGAGCTGAGTCACCACTGCCACAGGTTCTAGCTGGGTTTCTGGTCAGTAAAATTTCTGTGGAGCGTGGAGCGTGGGGCAAGGTGGTTACTGCTTACAATTCCAATGAGCTGCAGCTGCTTACTTTGCATCAAGTTACTGGCTTTTTAGCTGGGGTGTCTCTGAAGGAGATAGTCCCAGCACAGGCAAGATGGCTCTGCTGCAGCCCTTGTGGCCCCAGCCATTGCCTGGTGGAGGTAGGCAGGGTACTTTTCTGTCCCGTTTGTTTTCTGGCTTTGTTTCTGCCTCCTTTCAATTTTTTATTACTTTGTTCAATTTTTTTACTGTGTTTTTTTCTCTCATCATTATGCTATTTCCACAGCAATAGAGTGTCAGCATATTTGTGTTGTGCTGCTTCCCTAAGTCACCATCTTCCTGGAGGTCTACAGAAAATATATTTTATTTTTTTATATTTTATTTTTTTATTTTGTATTGGTGCATTATATTCATACATCATATTGGGGTAAAAAAGCTTGTGTGTACATACATGTACACATCACTGATTTAACCCCTACCCAATTCCCACCCCATTCCCTCCCCATCCCTCCTTCCCTTGCTTGGCTTAGTGGTTGACTTCGATATGTTTAAGTACATTGTGTGTTTTAGAGATTTTCCTTCTTCCCCCCTTCCATCCCCTCATTTAGGTTGCCTTGTTTGATCCTCTATAGGATTTCCTTTTTCAAAAATATATTTTAATACTAAGGATTTTCTGTGGTTTCAAGACATTCTTGATGACTATGTGTTAATTAACGAATTAATTAAATAATTTTTAATTTATGTATTTACTTATTTGTTTTTGTGATACTAGGAATTATACCCATGGCATGCTACCATTAAGATACACCCCTGCCCTTTTTTACTTTGGGACATTTTAATTATACTTCCTATTGAGGTTCAATGTGATACAAACATATGTGCAAACATCACTTGGTGTATTTTTTCCACATCCCACTCTACTCTGCTTCATTCCTTATCATGTTACTGAAATTGGTAGCAATACATTTATATATGGACATAGCAAGTATTATTTGAACTATTTCCTTCCTCAAGCCACATTTGTCCCCTCCTTACCTCCCTCCTGATATCCCCTTCCACTATTTTGTTGTTCCCTTTTCTCATTTAACTTAAGTCCCTTTCATTTTCTGTTTTCTCTCTAGCTTTCACATTTGAGAGAAAATATAGGAACCTTGACTTTCTAAGACTGGCTGATCTCAGCATAATATTTTTAGTTTCACCCATTTTCCTGCAAATGACTTAATTTTGTTCTTTATGGCTGAGTAAAATTTTATTGTGTATATATACTACATTTTCTTTATCCATTCATCTGTTGATGAACACCTAGTTTGGTTCCATAATTTGATTATTGTGAATTATACCACTATAAAAAAGGATATGCATGTATCACTATTGTATTCTGACCTCATTTATTTTTTGGGTAGATACTGAGGTGTGGTATAGATGGGTCATATAGTGGTTCTGTTCAGTCTTTTGAAGAACCTCCATACTGATCTTTATATTTGAAATCCTTCTTTATTTTTTATTTTGAAACAGTCTCACTAAGTGTTCAAAACTAGCCATGAACTTATGGACCTTTTTTCTAAGCCTCCCAAGTATTGATTTTATAGGTGTGTGTCACTGCTCCTGGCTCTTAGTTTAAATTAAAAAAAAAAAAACCACAATTACCTTTTCAGACCGTAATTACTCTGATTAGTACTACAAATCGACCAGAAAAGCTATAATGACAAGTTAAGGTAATACTGAAGACATCATTGGAAATCAATAGATTAAATGTGTGAACTGAAAAAAAGCATTAAACAAAAATGGTTTGCCCATTCTTTCAAAATGTGGTTGAGGAAAAGTTCACATTCAAGTCCTTATTCAAGCTATAGTTTAACTTGATTTAGAATGTGTTTGTGAGAAAAAGACTTAGGAAGTATGGGTCTCTCTTCCCCAATCATGACCCAGGGGTCCTTTTCTTTTGTTCTAATTCATATGTTGCTACAAATCCTGTTTCCTGCCTTTTTGAAAATTGTTTAATAATGAAAATTCTCAAAATGTAAATCATGTATCTTAAATAAAAATAATTTATTTTAATAGCTATGATATTGGAACGTTCAGAGCACCATGAGACAGTATTGATCCAAAGGGTTCTAACCTGCTCTCAATCCTATATGCAGAGCAGTATCTGAAATAAATGTAGCAATGACTCTTTTCTCAGCCTTCAGTAATCAAAACCAGTTCTGTCCGGTAGAAATAAAATGTGAGTCATAGAGTTAGAATTTTCCAGTAGTCATATTAAAAAAGAAAACAAGTGAAACCAATTTTAGGAATGTACTTTAACTCAATATATAATACATTATTTAATTATGTAGTCATTCTAAAAGTGATTGTGACATTTTACTTTTTGTTTTCATACTTAGTCTCTGAATTTTGCACTTATAACACATTTCATTTTAAACTATCCCATTTCTAGCCTGATAGCCCATGTGGCTACTGGTTGCCATATTAGACTAAATAGTCCAATTTTTTTTGTGTGATACTGGAGATTAAACCCAGAAGCATTCTACCTCCAAGCAACACCCACCAGCCCTATTTTTATTCTTTATTTTATTTAATTTATTTTTATTTATTTTTATTTTTTGGTGGTACTGGGGTTCCTGGAAGCCCTTCTACTTCCGGGCTACACTCCCAGACCTATTTTATACTTTTTTAATTTTTGGAAACAGGATCTCTTAAGCCAGCGTGGCTGGCTTCAAACCTGTGTGATCCTCCTGTCTCCACCTCCCAAGCGCGGGATTACAAGCATGCGCCACCACACCCAGCTTTTATTCTTTATTTTAAAACGGTCTCACTAAATTGTGGAAGGCCTCACTAAGTAGCTGAGGCTGGCCGAGAACCTGCTATTCTCCTCTCTTAGCCTCCCAAGTACTGAGATTACAAGTGTGTGCCACCATTCCTGGCTTTAGTCCAAAATTTTAAAGTTGTGTTAACAGCTGATAGATTCATGTGGTACCCATATCTCTGCTATATTATATTTTAGAGTGTATATTTGTAATAGTTTATGGCTTAAAAAAGTAGAAATAGAAAAAACAAATTCTGGTACTTACCCCAATTTTCCAAATCAAATAATTGGCACAAACCTTTGGGAAGAAGGAAAAATAAATTTATTGATTTGCTAACAAACAGAAGACAGGACCTTAATAGTTCAGAATCAAATCCTGTGTTCTCCCCAAAGGCATCAATTCCCTTTTAAGAGTTAGCTCTTCCCCACGTCACAGGGACTTGTCAGAAGAGACAAGCTTATACAATTCATGTCTAAGTTGTCCCTGAGTTGATTTTCAGACTCACAGGTGCTAGGTGTCTAGTTTTCTATCATTTGGTCAGTAAACTGATAAGAGCCTGTTACTTGTTAACAAGAGGAGAAGAGGTGGAGGAGGAAAAGAGGGGAAGAAAAACATCAGCTTTGAAATAGGCTATCTATTAGCTGCTAATGTTGGAAGCAGACCCCCATTATAGAGACACATTGAATTAAAAAAATGCCTGGGGAGAAAACCAGTAAATTTATGCAAAGCAATGATCTCATCACTATAACTGTAAGAGAATATGGCATAAATAGTCATTAATACATGATAATCCAATTGTTTTATTTGGGTTTGGAATATGGTTTTTGGTTAGACTTATATATAAATGTGCTTGCCATTCTAAGCATACTCAAGGTTGTACACTGAATACTGGAACCATATCTGGGAGGCTCAATGCAGGAGTTCCCTGGGAGTTTGTCTGTCTCCTAGTGACATCTCTGAGCTCAGCAACACCTAATTTTCATTCCACGTGACAGGATGTCCCAGAAAATGAAAAGTGATACTTCTTCAACATACTCTGCTTTTCTTTCCCTTTATTATTCTCTGTCTCTTTTTTCCTTTCACTTCTATTATCATTTTGTCTGATCATTTCCTTAGGGCAAGTGAGTCCCTTCTCTTCTCATCACTTCAATTTGGCTCTCAGAACCAAAACATTCTCCAAATAGATGATGTCAACAGAGAACATGAGAGTACAAATGTCTTAGGAACCATTCATTCATTCAATTACAAATATCTACTGAGGGTTTTTTATATGCCAGACACCGTGCTAGAATAGTCTATGTGAGAAGAATTTCGAGGTTATCCTGAAATATGGCAACCTAAAATGTGTTCATATGCTTTGCTTTTATAGTTTTCTACACGGTTATGTCTTTCTTCCTGATTCATAATCTCTATTTCCTCTGCTTCCCCCTCACAGATACTTAATGCTCATTATGTTTTAGAGGTGTTATTTGAAGCCAGGAAAATACTGAAGCAAATGCCGAATTTCACTCACATACGAACTTATCCCTCCAAAGAGATAACAATCTGTGGTAAGTTTCAGAGTAAAGTCATTAAATTAATATTTAGGAGCCTCTTGGTCCTACATCATTTGCCTAACTTGAAAATTGCGTAAATTGGACTGTGTTAAGGGAAAAATGTTAATATAGAATTATCTATCATGATAGTACTGTTCCCCATCTTGTCTTTGCTTTGCATGCCAGCTGGCAGGAATTAATTATGTGAGAAATTAAAGAACTCATAGCTTTTTATAAAGGCAGACAGCATTTTAATATGGAAAACCATCCATGGGTGGAATAAGCTTTCTTTGCCCTCTGACTAGCTCTCATTATCTTTGTTCCATGTTGCTTTTTCTAGGTAGGTCTCTGCATACTACTTATGCTGGGAAGAGAAAAACTTAAGGCAGGGTAGAGATTAAATTCTTTTCTGCCCTTGGCTGCTGTTTAGATTTTTTCCAACTAGTTTCTGTAGCTTTTAGAAGAGTGGGAATGTCCCAGAAATCTGTTTCTTGTTCTTCTAAATAACAAGACTTGAGATTTTGTTATCATATAGGCCAGCCTGGCAGGATATTGCTTCAAGAAACAGTACACATTGAAATTCATCACAGTTGGTGCCCAGCATGCTTGCAACTGTCTGGGAGTGGAGTGCGTGGAAGGAACAGCAATTCCCTTAACTTCTAATTAAGCCTTGAGGTTCTAAAACAGTGATTGTTATTTTCCAAATCAATTTTAGCCTGTGTTTATTTTACTCTGGCAGGTAGAAGTGGATTTGACAATCTAATTAAACCATCTCCATTTCTAGCACCTAATAATGATGATAGGAACTTGATGATGTAGCAGTGCACACCTCATGACATGCCCTGAATCAGGTTTTCTAAGACCTCTAATGATTCAATTCCAACCTAATCAGGCCACCATATCTCTGACTAGTGGATGGTACAACTCAGTATGGAGGTCTTTGATCCAAGGGCTTACTAGGCCTTAAGTTTCATGGAAATAAAGAACCTTGGGTCATAAGTCTTGGGAAATCATGCCAACCTGTAACGCCCATGTAGCAAGCACTAGGTTTTTATTAGACTATATATAGCAGACCAGAGAGTGAAATCTGCTCCCATAATCTTCCATTATAACTCTAGTTGCCATTGCAGACATATTGTCGGCTAAAAAGATCTGGAAGAAGACAAAAATTATTTAGAGTGTATGGAGTCTTGGAATCTCACTGTATAAGATTTGAAAGAGCCAGGCATAGTGGCACACACCTATAATCCCTGTACTTGGGAGGTTGAGACAGGAGGATCACAGCAAGGGCAATCTAGTGAGACTCTGTTTTGTAAAAAAAAAATGTATGTACATACAGTTGTTAGAGGACTTTGTATCCAGTATTGTTGAGAGTATATTCTAAATAGCAAAGATAATTGAATTAATGTTCTTGGTCTCCCAGCTTCCTTTGTGCTTCAAAGTTATGTATTTCTCTTGCTACTTGATAAGATCTCTGATTTATGTTAGTAGATTTTTTACCTTTGTTTTAAATATATTGTTATGAACATATTTATTTTGTAATTTATCAAAATGATATATAAATTTATAAGAATCCCCCAAAAAACAAAAAATAAAACAGGACTGGGAGTATAGATCATAGGCAGAACGACCCTGGATTTAATCCCATGTACCACTCCCACACAAAGAACCAAAAGTTTCTCATAGAGATGGTCTAGTCTATCCCTTGTTCTTTTTTATTTTTCATTTCTCTTCTCCCCATTTCTTTTTTCCTCCCTTCTTTTCTTCTCTCCTTCATTTTCTTTTGGTGGTGCTGGGGATGGAACCTAGGACCTCACACCTGCTAGGTAAGCACTCTACCACTGAGCTACAGCCCCAGCCCTATATAGCCCTTGCTCTCATGGGTGAAATTGAGGCCCAGAGAATAGATTGTATTGCCTTCCATGAACTTCTACTTCATAACTTCTTTTTCTCAAAAACTTATTAAGCTAGTTAGAGCCAGGGTGAGAGTTAAAAATTAAGTCTCCTGGCCGGGTGTGGTGGCACACACTTGTACTCCCAGTACTTGGGAGGCTGAGACAGGAGGATTGCACAGGTTCGAGGCCAGCCTCAGCTACTTAGTGAAGCTCTCATCAACTTAGTGAGACCCTGTTTCCAAATAAATTATAAAATAGGTCTGGGAGTGTAGCCCAGAGGTAGAAAGCCCCTGGGTTCTATCCCCCGCACCCCTCCACACACAAAAAAAAATCAGGTCTCCTGTATCTCAGGTTAGAGGGTGCATCATATCTTCTCTCCTAGTTTCCATCATGCACTTGTCTGGCTAATGATTCCATTTTCCTCATAAAACAAAGACTGGAGAATAGGTAGATTGTACAGTTCCATTCATTTAAGGATTGCTCTCACTTGGATATTTATTTCCAGACTTTTTCCATGTAGCACCATGGGTAGAGGAGAAAGCCAAGATCATTAGGTGCTCTTAACATAGGTTTTATTAATTTCTGTCTTTAATAGCCCACTGAACACTTACAATTTGGGCATCATTTACAATAAAATTTAGCTGGGTATGGTGGTACACGCATATAATCCTAGTACTTAGGGGGCTGAGACAGGAAAATCATAAGTTCACGGCCAGCCTCAGCAGTTTTTAAGTGCCTCTGCAACTCAGGGGACCCTGTTTCAAAATACAGAATAAAAAATAGTGCTAAAGGTTTAGTTTGGAGGTAGAATGCCCTGGGTTCTATCCCCAGCATGACACACAAAATTAAAATAAAATAAAATTTAAAGTTGAGATTGTTTCCCAAACCATTTTGTTTTTAAAATAGTATTAGGAAAGGGAGATAAATTATGTTAAATATTTACCATTATTTTGTTTTCAAGATGCATTTTACATGTACATCTAAAATACCCTGTAGTTTTTAGCATGTATGAAAATATAGTTTTTAATCTACAGTTATGTTATAAATTATAACCAATTCTACGTTTATGTTTTTGTTTGCAGTAGAATATCTTTGTGTCTATCTTCCGCTGGCATAACTTTTTCTTTTGCTGTCAAACTAGAAATTACAAATTATAGCCTCAACTGTATGTATGTGTGTTTTTCCCCTGTGCTGGGAATCGAACCCAGGATCTTCAATTCTTAAGATGCTGAAAGTTTGGATTTTAGCATTCAAGCTATTACAATTCTATATATCCAAATATTTTTTGTTGGGGGGTACTGGAGTTTAAACCCAGGAACATTTTTGCCTCTGGAATAAACCCACAGCCTTATTTTTTATTTATTTTATTTTAATTTGTGACATTTGGAGTTGAACCTTGGGGCATTTTACCTCTAAGCTCTACCTCCAGACCTATTTTAGTTTTTTATTTAGAAACAGTCTCACTATGTTACTGCTCACTGGACTTGAACCTATAATCTTTCTTTCTTGGCCTCCCAAATATTAGGGTTGCAGGTATGTTCCACTGTACCTAGCTACCCAAACCTTTGAAAAACAAGTCACTCTGAATAAAATTGGGAATATAAAGTAGTTAACAAAATATATTAAACTGATAAAAAGTCCTTCCAATTTTATTTCCTTAGCTTTACAGTGAAACTTCATGACAGCAATAGTAACATTAATATGCTCTTAATCTTATTGCTAATATTGTAGTCATTTTATAAGTAAATGCTAGTGATGTAGGATTTTAATTTTCTTATTCTCAGTGAAATTAGAGTCTTCTATTGCATATATTTGATTAATCTTGGTTGTGGGATTTTAAGCAAAGTTAGTAAAAGCATTCCTAAATTAAATTATATTATAATTAAGTTTGATATGAAGAATAAAAATCTATGAATGAAGCTTATGAAACACATATTTTACCTAAAAATATCCAAACAGGGCTTTTGAATATTTACATAGTCGCTGTTATTTTTAATTAGTTGCTTCATAAATTCATATGATTTCCTTTAGTTGGCTTTCATTTTTATTTTCTATAACTATAAAATCAAAAAAGAATGTCAAGTATCACAGTTGGGCATGGTAGTGCATGCCTATAATACTAGTACTTGGGAAGCGGAGACAGACGGATCACAATTTTGAGGCCAGCTTCAGTGATTTAGCAAGTACATCAGCAATGTAGTGAGACCCTGTTTCAAAATTTAAAAATAGGGCTGAAGGTGTACCTTAGTGGTGGAATGCCTGTGGGTTCATTCTCTAGTAACACACACACACACACACACACACACACACACACACACACACAAATGTCAACTAGCTACAATTTTATGTTTCAGATGCTACTGTTGGAGCATATTCTTTAAAATATGTCTTTAAAAACCTTTGCATTTAGCAACTAAATGTATTTGTTGAGTGCCTACAATTCACTAGGTACTATGGTTCACCTTTTGGATTTTAATATCAACTGAGATAGATACTATTGCTCTTCTCCTAGGGTTTATAAGTGTAGGCAGTACAGAGTAATAGTCAGGTTTGAATCCCAGCTCTGGTATTTGGTAGCTGGAGAACTGCATAAGTTACTGCACTCTGAGCCTCATTTAGAAAATGAGAATGATGAAAACAGTACTCATCTCATAGAGTAGTTGTAAGAATTGAACAAGATATTACATGTATAATCCTTAATATAGTGCTTGGCTCAGAGTAACTGAAGCCCTGCATCATTATCTAGAGAAGAGGTAACTGTAATACCAACCTCTCTTCCCCCTAGAGGAGCATAAAAGAAAAATAAGGTGGAAACTATTGGTTGAATTATTGTCACCATAGAGTAAAAACCTAATATCCTGAGAACACCCAAGAACATTTGAATTTTAAAATTCTGTACAAAATAGACATTGTCTTGTTTCTTATTGACCAGTAACTTTCATTTGCTTTCTAGGTGATCTACATGGGAAACTGGATGACCTTTTTCTGATCTTCTATAAAGTAAGTATTTTGCTAAATATTTGCAGTTTTACTGGGGTAAGGCAGTCCAAGGACAGATAATATTAGTTTATTAGAGATATGTACAAGTACAGGTACAATATAACTTTGTTATTGAAGAAACACAGATTAATAGAGGCATATTGTTTTTTATTTTTTACACATCTCATAAAATTTGTTTAAGATTTAATTAGGGTTTTTGTTCAAAATTACTGTTACCTGTATATCCATTAGAATGTGTATTTGATTATATTTATTGTTTTTGTGTCATAAATGTCTAGGAAGTACAGGATGGAGAAGGAAGCAGTTTGTTTATTTTATTTTTATCTTGTTCATAAATGAACATGTCATATACCAGTCTTTTCTTCCAGTTCACACTAATTATGCAGGAAAGGACTTTCCCATAGTAAGTTCTAATTGCTCTCTTCCCTACCTTGATTCATCACCTATGGGCTCAGTTCCTTTTCCAGTGCTATGATCTACCTCAATTTATTGCATTTTTGCTCATGAGAGCCAGCACAGAGGGCACACGGCATCTTGGCTAGCATGGAGGTTCCTTCTGCATCTCTTTTACCAGATTTGTTTTTCTCTCTAAGCCAAAAGTTGCAACTTGAGTGTTTGCTTCTGGGACAACTGATGATATGTGGAAAACTGATCTGGAGATCCCTGCCTTCACTGTGGTATTTTGTGTGTGTGTGTGTGTGTGTGTGTGTGTGTGTGTGTGTGTGTGGTGCTGGAGATTGAACCCACAGGGGCATTCCACCTTGGAGTTACATTTCCAACCTTTTTTTATTTTTGTTTGGAAGCAGGGTTTTGCTAAGTTCCTGAGGCTGGCTTCGAATTGTAATCCTCCTATCTCCACTTCCCAAGTTCTGGTATTATAGGCGTGCACCACCATGCCTGACTCATTGTGGTACTCTTTGATACTGGTCTTCTGAATGTCTGTTTTTTATTACTGCATTTATTCATCTCAAGGTGCTGAATGTTAGCTGCAAAACTCAAGCTGGGGAGGAGAAGGAAGAGGGGTCCAGATGGGCCGGTCAATTGAGATAAATAGGGGAATTGAGGGATTTAAATGTTCCCCAAGGCCAGGAAGCCCACTGTCTTGGGATGAGGGAGGCCCTTGGGAAGTTGAAAGAGTATACAGTCTTGGGGAAGTAGACCAAGGAGAATAAGAGGGTCTGAGGTGGAGTCCAGAAGATAAGCAGCTGGAGTGAGTGAAAAAGAATGTTGGTGATGAGGAAGTAAGAACCTGGAAAGCAAGTGTATTAAATGGGTTGGTGTCTTAGTTAGCTTTTTGGAGCTGTGACCAAAATACCTGACAAGCATAATTTAGACGAAGAAAGGTTTATTTAGCTCATGGTTTTAGAGGTTTCAATTTATGGTTAGCTGGCTCCAAGGCAGAGACCAAAGGGCCTTGGGACATGGCAGAGGGTGAAAAGCCCCTTTTAGTTTATGCCAGTTAGCCAGCCAACCATAAAGGAGAAAAAGAGACAGACAGACAGACAGACAGACAGACAGACACACACACACACACACACCAGGGATAGATGCACTCTCTAATACCAAGTTTCCAGTGATCCACCTCCTCAAGCCATCTCCCATCTCTGAACCTGCTTGTACTGTCTAACACATGAGCTTCTTTGAGGAGCATTCTACATCACACTCATAATAGTTGTTCACATGGATTGATAGATCAGGGTCTGGAAAGGAAGTCTAGTCAGGTCCTACACTATGAAAGGAGGGTGACAAGTGGCAAAGTGTTGTTTTGTAGAGAAAGTGATTGTCCTGGGAAGAAATAGGTCCTTTCCCTCCAGAGAGCTTCAGGAATCAGGACTTCACTAGCATCCTTAAAGGGGGCCCATATTTACAGAGAGAATTCTTTCTTAATAAGTTGAAGAGTTCAGTCCTTCTATTGTTGACATTACAATCTGAAGAAGGAGGAGAGGAGTGGGGAATATAGAGAACAATAAAAAGGTAATTTTTAGAGGCTTTGGAAAATATATAAAAGGGGAAATAGTTGATTAAATTAAATTAGGAAAATAGCCACTAAATTCCAAGGCATTTAGAAAGGAAAATTGCTCAAGAGGTAGTTGACAATATTAAGGCGTGATCACGGATAGAACCCCAGAGTAGAGAAATGAGAACAGGGAATATTTTGAGATATTTTTAATTGCATTGGCAAAATTATATGGAGCATATAAAACTGGAAGGTGCTAATGTAAAGATTGAACAGGAGGAGGTGTGTGGGAAGAAGTGCTATAAAAGGGAATAAAGGTGAAAATATAGCATTCAGATGAAAGCAAGAAATATTTTGAGAGCTAACAGTGTTCAGGAAGTGGAGATATTGAGCCTGGCAATGGCACAGTAAGGCACCATTCTATTATATTCGGAATGGGTTGGGCGGAGGTAAGTGAAAAGGATGTTTGAAAAACAAGCAATCAAGAACCATGGCAGGTTTTTTGTAAGAATCAAGAATTTTGGCAGGTTTGAGTAAGAAGAAGGAATAATGTATCTCAAATGTTGAATGAACCACACAGATAAATTGCTTGATTTAACAGTGGAAATTGAGGGAAGAGCCATGGATGACAAGAAGATTTCACTTTAAGAAACAGAAAAGAAGTCAGGCATGGTGGTGCCTGCCTGAAGTCCTAGTATTGGGAGGCTGGAACAGGAGGATTACAGACTTTAAGGTAGCCTCAGCAAGTTAGTGAGACTCTAAGCTATTTGGTGAGAACCTATTTCTAAATAAAACATAAAGTAAGGCTGGGGGTATAGCTCAGAAGTAGAATGTTCTTGGGTTCAATACCTACTACAACTACTATTACTACTACTACTACTACTACTACTACTACTACTACTAAAATTAGTAAAGGAAAGAAAAATACTGAGAAGAGAGCTAATGTACAACATGAGTACTCTAGGTAATAAAACTGTACTGTGTATGGGATACATGTTAATTGGTCAATTTTAGTTGCCTTTGCCACAAAAACCAAAGAAAGCCAACTATGTGAGAAAATGGATATGCTAATTTGCCCCACTATAGTTACCTTTGCACTTCTGTATATATTGTATAACATGTGTTGTATACTTAAAATATATACAACATTTATTTATTTATTTTTAATTTTTTATTGGTGCATTATATTCATATATCATATTGGGGTAAAAAACATGTGTGTACATACATGTATACATCACTGATTTAACCCCTACCCAATTCCCACCCCATTCCCTCATGTTCCATCCTTCCCTTGCTTGGCTTAGTGGTTGACTTTGATATGTTTAAGTACATTGTGTATTTTAGAGACTTTCCTCTTCCCCCAACCTTTCTCCTCCTTTAGGCTGTCTTGTTTGCTCCTCTGTAGGATTTCCTTTTTCATCTAGAGTTCCTCCTATGACCCATTTCTCCCTAACTCTCACATATTAGGGAAAGCATCTGATTTCTTATTTTTTGTGATTGACTAATCTCACTTAGCATAATGTCCTCCAGTTCCATCCATTTCCCTGACAATGATGTAATTGAATTTTTTTTTGATGGCTGAGTAAAATTCAATTGTGTATATATCCCACAGTTTTGTAATCCATTCATCTGTTGATGGACATCTTGGCTGGTTCCATAGTTTGGCTATGGTGAATTGTGCAGCTATGAACATAGATACACATGCATTAGTTTGGTATTTTGGTTTCCTATCTTTTGGGTAGATACCCAGAAGTGGTATTGCTGGATCAAATGGTAGATTTGTTCCCATTCTTCTGAGGATTCTCCATACTGTTTTCCAAAGTGGTTGCACTAATTTGCAATCCCACCAACAGTGTCTTAGAGTTCCCACTTCTCCACATCCTCGCCAGCATCTGTTGTTGTTTGTGTTTTGAATGATGGCCATTCTAGTTGGAGTTAGGTGAAATCTCAGGGTAGTTTTGATTTGCATCTCTCTGATTGCCAGTGATGTTGAGCATTTTTTCATGCATTTATTGGCCATTTGAATTTCTTCTTTTGTGAAGTGTCTATTTGGTTCGTTTGCCCATTTTGTTATTGGATGCTTTGTTTTCTTGGTGTTGAGTTTCTTGAGTTCTCTGTATATTCTAGGTATTAGTCCTCTATTGGTGGTGTAGGTGGCAAAAATCTTCTCCCATTCTGTTGGTTCTCGATTGAGGTTCTTGACAGTTTCCTTTGCTGAACAGAAGCTCTTCAGTTTCATGCAATCCCACGTGTTGATTTGCCTTTTAATTTGTTGTGCCTTTGGGATCTTGTTGAGAAATTGTTTGTCTGTGCCTATATGTTGCAGTGTTGGACCTATGCCCTCTTCAAGGAGCTTCAAGGCCTCTGGTTTGATTTCCAAGTCTTTGATCCATCTTGAATTGACTTTTGTACAGGGTGAGAAAGTGGCATTAATTTCCAATTTTCTCCAGTGTATGTTTTTTGGCCCCTTTGTCAAAAATCAATTGGCTGAAGGTGTGTAGACTTGTTTCTGGGTCTTCTATTCTGCTCCATTGGTCTATGTATCTGGTTTTTTTTGCCAGTACCATGCTGTTTTTATTACAATGGTTTTGTAGTATAGTTTAAAGCCAGGTATTGTGATTCCTCCTGCATGGTTTTTGTTGCTGAGAACTACCTTGGCTATTCCGGGATTTTTGTTATTCCAGATAAAAATTTAAGAACTGATTTTTCTATGTCTGTGAGGAATGATCTTGGTAGTTTAAAGGGCAGTGTGTTTAATCTGTAGATCACTTTTGGAAGGATGGCCATTTTAATGATATTTATTCTGCCAATCCATGAACATGGACGATCCTTCCATCTTCTAAGATCTTCTTCAATTTTTTTTCAGTGTTTTATAATTTTCTTTGTATAGATCTTTTACCTCCTTGGTCAAGTTTATTCCTAAGCATTTTATTTTTTTGTGGAAGATCATGAGTGGAAGTGTTCTCTGAATTTCTTTTTCAGTGGATTTATGGTTGGTGTACAACAACATTTTTTTTAACAAAGGAAGAAAATAGCTGGGTGTGGTGGGCATGGTGGTGCACACTTGTCATCCCTGTGCTTGGGAGGCAGAGACAGGAGGATCTCACAGGTTCGAAGCCAGCCGCTCTGGCTTAAGAGACCCTGTTTCCCATAAAAATGTATAAAATAGATCTGGGAGTGTAGCCCGGAGGTAGAACGGCTTCCAGGAACCCCAGTACCACCAAATGAATAAAGAAAGAAAGAAAGAAAGAAAGAAAGAAAGAAAGAAAGAAAGAAAGAAAGAAAGAAAGAGAAAGAAAGAGAAAGAAAGAAAGAAAGAAAGAAAGAAAGAAAGAAAGAAAGAAAGAAGAAAATAGACTGTGATAAAGCAGTGGGGGAGGGAGCTGATCACCAATATAATTTATTTATATTTTCAACATAGGGACAACAAAAGTTCTGAAACTATGGTTATTTTAAAAGAATTTGTGATTACTGAGTAAAGACATTACTCTCTCTTACTAGGAAAAAAGGAACTGAAAAGATGGTTACCTAAGAAGGTAAAATGACAGGATAAAGTTGTAATGCTACTCCTGGGTCACTTAGCTTATGGCAAATGAATGTCTTAAGACAAAGGCAGTGAATGGAAAGGGCAAAATGTACATCTGAGGAGGTTCCTCTAAATTACAAAAGTCAACACTTTTTCCGTTTCTCTCTCATCTTTTTTTGTCTTTAGCTTTGTGGAATTGGGAATTGAACCCAGTATTTCTTTTTTGAAACAGGGTCTCACTAGGTTACTGAAAATCTCGCTATGTTGCTGAGGCTGGTCTTGAACCTGTATTCTCTTGCCTCAGCCTCCCAAGTACTGGAATTATAGGCATGTACCACCATACCAGGCTTTTTTCTGCAGAGTGAAGCTGGATATGGTGGTATATGGCTGTAATCCAGTACTTGGGAGGCTGAGACAGGAAGATCGTAGGTTCAAGGACAGTCTCAGCAAGTAGTGAGACTCTCATGAACCTAGCAAGACCCTGTTTAAAAATAAAAATGAAATAGGACTAGGGGTTTAGCTCTGAGATAAAATATCCCTGGGTTCAATTCCCAGTACCCCCATAAAAGAAAAAATACAGAATGATAATAAACTGCATGAGTGTAGTATTACCTAAAACCATGAATACAAACAGTTCTGGAAATGATTTGTCTATAATAATACAAGTGACAGTGATACCCCACCTATCCAGATGTCAAACACCAGTCTACTTTCCTTATCTTCACTTATCATTCATATGGTCTCAAACTCACAATTTACTAAGTAGGGTCTCTGAGCTCTTGAAATAGTTGTCACAGATCCAATAAACTTTACTCACAGGACAGACACTAGGCCCTTACTCAAAGGTCCATGATCAAGTATCAGGGAAATCTTTTCTCACAAAAGATTCACACAAGGTTGCCTGTCTGAGTACCTACTTCACAGCAGATTAGAGAGCGGGAGAGGAAGAGATGAGAGTCAGATATAATGATAGTAATAAGAAATAAAACTCTTCCCGACAGAGGAAATATATAACTATAGAAAAGAAGTAGAAAATGAAATAGAAATGTTCATTGACTATGGGGAAAGGAGTTCAAACCTCCCAGAAGTGCCCGAGGGGATGTTTAGATGGATGAGCCTGTACACTCAACGTTTTCAGTTTTATGGCATTTTCTCTATTAAGAAGTAAAGGGAACAAATAGCATGTTAAAAAAAAAACTTCCAATGAAAATGCTTAAAGTAATTTAAAAAGGTATTTTAAAAGAGTAAGCTTCAGTGGTCTGGAAAATTCATTTAAGTAATGCTTACAGTATGAGCGAACATCATTATTGGGTCTCAGATATAGAAAGATGACAGAACATGAAGAAAGATCAATTGAGAGAAGACTGATAGACCAGCAAAGTAGACGAGGAGTAAAGAATGAAGAACATCTCAAGTGACTGGAGAGGAGGAGGTGGTGGGTTCCTCTTTCTGGCATCAGATACGAAGGTTGCCTGCTCAGGGATTACAGCAAGTGCATAAGTAGGCCCTAAACAATCACTTTAAGAAATGGTAGTATTTCTGTGATGGTCTCTGATTCTCACTGTAGTATTTGTTCTCAACAGCAGCTCACTGTATCCTAATCACATGTGGCTTGCTGATAAGAGCCATAAGATTGAGTCTTATTGTTTTAATCCAGAGGCTTCCAAGCTTCTATTTAGAACTAGCTACTAAGCTGGGTGTGGTGGTGCATGCCTATGATCCAAGTACATGGGAGGCCAAGGTAGGAGGATTTCAGGTTTGAGGCCAGCCTCTGCAACTTAGCAAGACTCAGAGCTGGAATGTAGTCCAGAGGTAGAATGCCCTAGAAATAAATAGAGTAAGAATGAGCTAGTAGTAGTACATTTATTTATTTTTATTTATTATTATTTTAAAGAAAAAACAGAACTTAGATTGTGGGGAATATCTTGGCAAATACATCCTGTTGGGGACTTAAGGGGCTATAAAGAACCAACGTTTATGTTATACTATGTTTGATTCTCTCCATCAACCCAAAAGAGAAGCTAAGAAAACCTCAGACTTTGAATTAAGGGCACAAATATTTTTTGTGTGTGATACTGGGATGGAACCCAGGGGCATTCTACCTCTGAGCTACATCCCCAGCCCAATTTTTATTCTTTATTTTGAAAGGGTCTCACTAAGTTGCAGAAGGCAACTTTCTTATTCAGCCTTTAATTCGTGTTCTGCTAGATACTTTCTTCCCCATTAGTTCTTTTATCCAGCACAGTATGAAAAGGACTATAGGGCGGGGGTTTGGTCTAGACTAACTAAGGGCAGAGTTTGAGAGGAAGTTTTAATGTAGGGTCATTGAACTGCCTTCACCATATTATTCTTTTTGCCCAAATGGTTATTTTGACATAAGACTTCTATCATTATAACTGATCATAGAAAAATTTATTTGAAATTTATATTTTTCAAGGCATCACATAAAAGTGATAGGAACACACAAAGATGAATACAAAATTAATTCATTTCACATACATTTATTAAACACCTATTCTGTATGAGGTACTCTCTCAAGTCTTGGCAATATAGCATGACCAAGACACAGTAGTTAGCCTCCAAGAGATCACAATTTAGTGGGGAGTTGACTTATAGAAAGACAGGAGGTGTTGTGATTGGGATAAACATGGAGCTCCACAGGAGCTCTCTGGTGGGACAACTAACTTCTTAGAAGAGGTGACATTTTTTACAATCTTTTCAAAGAAGTTTAATAGGTGAATAAGTGCCTAGATCATGAAGGAAAGTTTGGAGGTTCAGGAAAGATTTTATTATTGCACATTCTTTTCGTGGTATACTGCAATGAACGATGGGGTTTGTGCTAATGACTTTCTCTTCTTCTTCTTCTTCTTCTTCTTCTTCTTCTTCTTCTTCTTCTTCTTCTTTTTCTTCTTCTTCTTCAACTTCATCTTCTTATTCTTCTTTTGTTTAGTACTGGGGACTGAACAAACCCAGGGAACTCTACCACAGAGCCACATCCTCCTTAGTCTTTTTATTTTTATTTTGAAACAGGATATTGCTAAGGTGCCTAGGCTGCCTCGAACTTGTGATACTCTTGTTTCATAGCTGAGATTTCAGGTGTGTGCCACTGCAGCTAGCCCACTGATTATTTTTGATATATTATTATGAGATTTTGGTTTCTTGAATATTTGATTACCCTTAAAATTGTATCATTTAGTACCTTAGTGAGTGCTGAAACACTTCAGCTCACATAATCCCATCTGGGTCAGAAAAGGATTCTTCCTCCATAGGTACCACATTCTTAACCATGACAGACCTTTGCTTAAAAGGGCATCTCAACTTTACATGACTTCAAGTATAATTTTATCATCAAGTGAAGCAATTTACATATCATTATCCAGGTCATATTTTTAGATTTTATTTTATGAAAATGTTAATTCTAATCAGCTACTTTTGCTTAATTAGAGTGACCAAATTGAAATACTTCATTCAGAGCCTCGCCCTTGCTAAAATTACAAGACATTTTCCTTCATTAAATAGAAAGCCTGAAATTTTAGATCAAGTATTGGCAAATTAGTTTGTTAAATTGATGCTGTGAGTGGCGACCTCCTGAAGCTGAAGAAGATGCATATGGACAGAGAGAAGCTAATTAACTCTTAACCCCACGGATATCATACTGATGCTGTCCAGTGGAAGCTGAGCTGTCCTGTTTTCCTTTTCTTTCTCTCTTCTTCATCATCCTCCACACCCCACGCCCATAACTGTCCAGCTGTGAAGGTAATCAAACATTTTCTTTATTCTCTCTCACTGAGATGCTTCACACTGCCACAGTGATCGACTTTTCTTTTCAGAGGAAGGCAGTATGTTACAATCAGAATAGACCTCTGAGGGTTCGCAAAAGAATAAAAAACTAATGCAGAGTTGAGGTCCAGAGGTTATTATTTAATGTGCCTTGGGAAATTGTCCAAATATATTCAAATAACTTCCAGATATCTCTTTTAAAATGCTTCAATAGAAAATAGGTGAGAATATACAGAACTCTTTTTGTCTCTGATCAAGTTACTTAGTTGTGATCTGCTACTTCTTTCTCCCACAAGTCATCTGAATACTATTCTGAATTTTAGTTACTCTGGGTTTTCTTTTTTTTTTCTTTTTTTTTTTTTTTTTTTGGTGGTACTGGGGTTCCTGGAAGCCCATCTATCTCCGGACTACACTCCCAGACCTATTTTATTTTTGGAAACAGGGTCTCCTAAGCCAGCACGGCTGGCTTCGAACCTGCGCGATCCTCCTGTCTCTGCCTCCCAAGCGCGGGGATTATAAACGTGCGCCACCACGCCCGGCCATGGGTTTTCTTTATTTATCAACTTAATCTCAAAGTCAGAGATGGTTTGTTATCACTTGCAGAATGACTCAGTTTGGTTTAGTGGAACTGAGTAAAGGCTGGGTTAGAGTATCAGTTTTTGTTTCTTTGAAGGAAATCCAGAGAAATCTCAGTAGCCAGAAGTCTAAATACCCAAAGATTATAGTGGGCATGATGATACACGGCTGTAATTCCAGTTCTTGGGAGACTGAGAGAGGAAGATAGCTGGCTTGAGGCCAGTGCATGGTAACAGCATGCCCCTGTTTCAAAAATAAAAATCAAATAGGGCCGTGGGTGTGGCTCAGAGGTAGATTGCATCTGAGTTTAATCCCTAGTACTGCAGAGACAAAAAAAAAACACAAACTAAAACTCATGTCCCATAAACTTAATTTATATCTTGCTTTCTAGTTCCCATATTATTCCAAGACTAAAATGTATTTTAATTCAAACTGCACAAAGCCACTTGACTAATACTGAACCAACAAGACAGATATTATACATCAGTAAGACTTGCCTTTTTAAAGCCATTGCCTTGAGGCTTAATATTTTTAAGAGTTCAGTATAATTTCAGGACTTTAGAATCACTTTCAGATACTGCAACATAATTTATTGAATGAGATTCATTATCACAAATCATAGTCTTTGAAGATGCATGGTGTTTTAAAAAGTCTAAAATTATTTAGCTATCAGGTATGCTGTATAAGGTCAATGGCCTAGTGACCATTACTATTTTTATGAAAAAATAAGTTTAATTAAAGAAATTTATTAATCTTTGCTTATAGTGCACATGAAATAAGACAGAGATTGCAAAGGTCTATCTACAACAAATTTTGAATTAACTAGAGAAAAGAAGTTTAAATATAATAAAATCTATCAATCACAATGGAAAACAGACATAATTTTAGACTGCTGAATGCTTTCTCAAATTTTGAAATTAAGGTTATTCTGGTTTCATGAAATGAACTAGAAAGTTTTTTTTTCTCTTGTTTGGAGTAATTTTAATTTCTGGGTCTCAAACTCAAATTTGTTTATACACTGCAATCAACCATGTGATTCTAATGTGCAGCCAAGGTTGGCAGTCATGGGTTTAAATAAACTATTTGCTCTTGAAAGTTGAGATAGAGTCTGCTATAAAACTGCATGGGGCTAATGCATTATTTGAATTTTCTTGTTCTTTTGAGCCAGTTCAGCTGGTTTCTAGTTTTTATGGAAATCAACCATTTCTCTAAAAATTACATTGCAATAGGTGATCCTTTTACATACATATAATTATTTTTTAACTTCTATGTATTGTTGTGTTTTTCAGATCTTTAACTTTATTTTTTAACTTAACTCAGTAAGGCTATGATGACTATATCAGTTTTATTAGTTCTTTAGATTTAATGTGTCTTATCTTTTTTGTTAGTGTTCTTTCCTTAATTTAAACTTTTATCTCTGATTGGTCTTATTGTTATTTGTCTACTTTCTTATGATGAATCAATATTTCATGTATACATCCCGTAATAATTATGGCAGTTAGCAAGGAAATGGGGTGGGAATTGGGGAAGGGCTAACTGGGTGATGTGTGTATGTATGCCTCTACCATCTTGTGCTCCACTGAGATGAATTCTTGGGTCTCTCTACAAGACTGTCTGTGTACTCTCATGACATAGCAGTTGGCTTTCCCCAGTTTGGGTGAACAAAGAGAACGGGCTTGAACTTGCAGTGTCTTTTATGATTTAGTCTCCAAAGTTGCACATCATTACTTCTGCTTTTTTTTTTTCTATTCATTAGAATTAGCTCACTAAGTCCAGCCCACACTCAAAGGAAGACAAATTAGGCTTCACCTTTTAAAGAGGATGTAAGGGAATTACTGGATATTATTTTAACTTTTTCTACACTGGGGATCAAACCCAGGACCTCACACATGATAGGCCAGTGCTCTACCACTGAACTTTATCTCTGGTTCTGACATTATTTTAAACCAATAATTAATTTGAATACTTCACTATATATTTTAAACAATTTATTCTAGCATTTATAAGAGTTAATATATGAAGCAGAAACTTGTTCGCTTGCATGTTGACTAAAAGTTCATGAAATTTAAGTTCTTCATAAATTACCTTTTATTATGACATGTTGTATTGTTTTTTTTGTTTGTTTGTTTGTTTGTTTGTTTGTTTTTTGGTGGTACTGGGGTTCCTGGAAGCCCTTCTTCCTCCGGGCTACACTCCCAGACCTATTTTATATTTTTGAAACAGGGTCTCTTACGCCAGCGCGGCTGGCTTCGAACCTGCGCGATCCTCCTGTCTCCGCCTCCCAAGCGCGGGGATTACAAGCGTGCGCCACCACGCCCGGCTGACATGTTGTATTGTGATGCTAACATTTTATTCTTAAAATCTACTTTGTTGAGTATTAATATTTCCATTATTATTTTCTTTTTCTTCATTTCCACCTCTTATCTACTTTTTCATGTGTATTTCTTATAAATGACATATACCTGATATTTCTTTTTGTGTGTGTGGTACTGGGAATGAAACCCAGGGGCATTCTACATCCGAGCTACACCCCAGCCCTATTTTTTATTCTTTATTTTGAAACAGGGTCTCACTAAGTTGCGGAGGGCCTCACTAAGTAGCTGAGGCTGGCTGAGAACCAGGGTCCTCCTGTCTCAGCCTCCCAAGTACTGGCAATACAAGCATGCAGCACCACGCTGGCTCATAACTGACATTGCTGATAAATATGTGTGTATGTATCTCAAATATCTATAATTTTTTCTCCATAATGAGTCCCTTGTTCTCCCATAAGATAATTCTTTAGTTTCACACTTTGCATGTCTCTCAAGCAGAAAAGATTTTGCAGAGCATTTTACTTCCCTTCGGTCACCTCCTTTTGCAAATCTTTGATATTGCCTATGCTGTATTTACAGCATTTTTCTTTTCTATTTCTAGAATACATGCTTAGTACTTAATGCAAGTTCTAGAGTATCATATTTATTTGTACTTAATTATATACTGCAAGGTCCATTGGTTACATCTGTGTTCTTTCCTCTTGGTCTTTCCTTGGCTTCAGGTTTTTTTTTTAAATTGTTACTGTATAGTTATTTATTTAGAATATTTTCTTGAGTGTTTTTTTCTGTGGAGTGTGTGGGTGCTATTTTCTTTAAATGCAAGGTCTTGGACTTCCGGGAAGATGGCGACCGAGAAAAGCGGGGCTTAAGAGCCCCGCTAACAACAAATTTCCATTACCACAAAATCAGCGCCTTTCATAGCCAGAAAACACCATCACCAGTGAAACAAAAAATCACCAGGCTCCAGAGAGAAAGCAGACTGAGAACAGAGCCACAGAGGAGATACACCGGCCTCGCGCCCGAGGACGCGGCAGACGCGGCAGCAGCGCCATACTGCCGGAGGCACCGGCGAATTCACGGGACGGCTACAGCAAACCGAGGTGAGCCACTGCGGAGCAGCCAGGCGGGATTTCTCCGCGCAGAGAGCATCTAAAGCTCCCAGTGGCCGAGCTCAGCACATGCTGCAGGGATCCAGAGTAGAAATCAAAATCAAGAAGAAAAACGCCAGCCCCATAGCCGGGGGCGTAGCAGCGGCGCCATATTGCCACCGGCGGCAGCAGCAGCGAATTCAGCGAGGCCAGTACAGCCACATCTGCGTACTCAAGAACAGTGAGTCAAATTGCGGGCCACAGAGGAGAAATCCCAGTACTGTACTCCCTGGGACTTGACCCAGTGGGGGAGGGGCGGTGGCAGAGATATCACACCATAGGAGAACGTGCAACCTGGCACCCCCCACAGTCTAAAGCAGCCTCTATCGACTCTCTGGGTCGGAGACTCTGTGATAAAACCCAGTAAAGGAGTAGTGGGGTCTGAGATACTACTGACTTGAGATCCAGAACACCTTAAGGGAAGTCATAGTGACCCAAGGGAAGAACCCAGAGAAGGCACAAACATCGGAAATCATGGGAAAGAGGAATAATACTGGAGCAATTAATGCCCACAACCCCACAACATCAGAACCCAATAAAACAGAAAATCAGAGATTTCTAGAAGATCAAATCAGGAAAATAACTGTAGAAATAATAGAGGTGCTTCGAAAAGAACTCAGAGAGAGCCAAAAAGAGATAAAGGATGCAATTAATGAAGTAAAGGCCTCAATTCAAAGCACAAACAACCGATTAGAACACATGGAGAACAGAATCTCGCTCTTAGAAGATGAGCAATCCAAAAATGAACTCATAGTTTCTAATCTAGAAAAAAATATCCGACAGCAGGAATCTGATATTGAAGAAATATTGGCCCATTTTAAGAGAGCTAACCTAAGAATAATTGGAATAGAGGAGGGAAAAGAAAGTGAAACCAAAGGGATCAACAATCTCTTCAAGGAAGTAATAGCAGAAAATTTTCCAAACATAGAGCAAGAGGTTGATACAAAGGTCCAGGAAACGTATAGAACTCCCTTTAGACAGGATCGGAGAAGAGGATCCCCACGCCACATAATTGTCAAAATGACCAATGTGGAAGCCAAGCAGAGAATCTTAAAGGCAACAAAAGCAAAGGGCCAAGTGACATTCAGAGGCAAACCAATTAGAATCACTCCAGACTTCCCAAACCAAGTTATGAGAGCCAGAAGGGCTTGGAGTAACATATTCCAAACTCTGAAAGAAAACAACTTCCAGCCAAAAATCTCCTACCCAGCAAAACTTTCTATCAAATTAGATGGAGAAATAAGAAGCTTCCATGACAAACAGAAACTGAAGGAATTTATGTCTTCAAAACCAGCACTAGAGAAAATACTCAGAGATTAACTACAAAGAAGAAATAGGTAACACACACCAGAACCAGAGAAACAAGAGTTTCCATCCAACAGACAATTAAGATTGGTTATCTGTGGAGATTCATTATTTATGTTAGTCTTTTACCTATCTCTAAATGGTATTGTTTGCCTTTATTGTTGTTAATTTTTAGGATTTCTAGTTGGAATATTAATATACCTTCAGATATAGCAATTGGAAATATTTTATCCCATTCTATTAGTAACTGTTAACTCTGTTTACATTGTCTTTGGATATACAATATTTTTTTTATTTTTTAGGGAGTCTGTATACTCTTCTGTTGCCTGTGCCATTGAAATCATATCCAAGAAATCACTGCCAATTTCAGTGTTGTGAGGTTTTATGACCCAGATTTTCTCCTAAAAGTTTATAGTCTTAAGATTTATATTTAGGTCTTTTATCTATTTTGAGTTAATATTTGTATATGGGATTAGGTAAGGGTCCAACTTTATTCTTTTCCATGTAATTATTATGTTTCAACAATATTTAGTTAAAAAATTATCATTTCCACCACCAAATGTTTGTGGAAACCTTGTCAAAAATAACTTGACAATATAGGGAAGAATTTAGCTCTAGGCTTTTATTTAACTCCAATGGTTTATATATCTGCCTTTAGAATAGTACTACACTGTTTCAATTATTGTAGCTTTATATGGTTTGAAATCAGAAAATATATATCTTCTAGCTTTGTTCTTTTTCAAGATCGTTGTGGGTACCTAGACTCCATATTCCATATTAGGATAGAGTTTTTTTCTGAAAAATAAATATATAAATATATGATAGTTTCACCTAAAAAAATAGAAAAAAAAATATTCTCTGGTAAGAAAGAAAGCAAAAAGAAATATTGAAATGTTATCTTTAAGTCATCAAAAGCTTGGTATCAGACAAATGAAACTGTTATGTGAGATTATCATTTTTAATTTTAGATAAACTGCCATAATACTAGATGTCAACTACTAAGCCAAGCATGGGAGGGAGGGATAGAGAGAGAATGGGGTGGGGATTGGGTGGGGGCTGACTGGGAAAAGTGTGCATGTATGTCTACAAAAGTATGTATCCTACTATGATGTATGAATACAGTGCACCAATAAAAAAAATCAAAAAAATAAAATAAAAAAAAATAAATGCAAGGTCTTTGAAAACAAAGTCTTTGTATCATTTATTTCTGTGTTTCTCGCACTTGAAAATGTTCCTGCTGTACAACAATCAATTAATACGTGTTCATTGTTTCTGTGGTATCAGATTACTATATATACACATATATCTTTCTTCTAACCTGAGGAGCATTTATGCTATTGGTGGTTTATGATCATTTGCACATCTGCAACTGAAACTATAATGATGTCTTGGCCAATGTAAAATTGTTAGTTCTTCATCCTTTTCTTTCTTTACTTGTAGATTTTATACTACTGCCTCCTGCTTCTCACTAATGTAGATATTGTCTGATGCCAGGGCTCATTTTTTTTCCCTTTGTAACATTTTTTTTCTTTCTGACTTCTTCTAAACCTTTTATCAGGTAATAGAGATTTTTTTCTATTAATTATGCTTAGGAGTCATGAGCTCTTTCAAACATCAGACTGAAATCTTTTTTAACCATAGAAAATTCCTTTTATTTTTGTAATTATTTTTTTCTCATCTTTTACTTTGATTCTTGAATGCTTATTATTGGTATATGAAGCCTCTTGGCTCTGAACTCTACTCTTCAACTTATTCTTTATGATTTCCATCATTTCTCTTGTTGCTCGCATATGAAAAGGTTTTTATCTGTTTATTCTTTCAGTTCAATAAGGTTAAATTAATGGTTATAAAATATAATCATTCTTTCACTTAGCTCTAATACATTGACGTTTAAAATTTCAATAGCACATTTTAATGCCAAGAATTTTATTCTCTTTGTTCTTTATTTTATGTTCCTTTTTTTTTTTTTTTGAGGGTCTGGGGATGGAACCCAGGGGTATTTGACCTCTGAGCTATGCCCCTTGTCCTAATTTTTTATTCTTTATTTTGAAACAGGGTCTCACTAAGTTGCACAGGGCCTCTCTAAGTTGGTGACGCTGTCCACGAACCGCAATCCTCCTGTCTCAGCCTCCCAAATGTTGGGATTACAAGCGTGCGCCACCATGCCCAGCTTATGTTCCTCTTATTTTTCAAATAAAATTGTCTTCTGTCTCCTCCAGCAGTCCTGTTTCATTAGGAGCCATCTACTTTAACATATCTGATTGTTATGCTTCTTCTGGTTGCTGGAATCCCATAAGTACTAGATTATTTCCATTATCTATTTTCTGTTTAAACTAGGCACTATGATTTCTACTACTACATCAAAAATGTAAAAGGAAGTCTTCATGTTTGCCCCTAAATGCAATATTTCTTGTTCTTTTAGCTTAGGTTGTGTGGAATAAATTCCCTTATACCTTTTCTTGTAATATTCACCATTCTATTTCCCCTCCAACCAGGACTACTCCCGTGCTCTGAGTAGAGTCAACTTATAGTCAATATTTCTATGAGTTACCTGACCCTAAGTTCTTCTGTGTTCTCACCATAGAGCTTTCTGCTGCTGCTTCTCTAGCCACCTTCAGAGACTGGACATCACAGCAGAATCTCTAGCCTCCAGCACCCCTTCTACTCCTTTTACTGCTCATCCCAGAAGGCTGGGGGAAGGAAGAGAAGCAGAGATGCTTAATTCTTCCACTTTAATTTTTTATGAGCTGTAGCCCATATTTTTGTAAAGGGTTATACTATTTAAATCTCATGTGAATAAGATTATGTATGTATGTATGTATATATATATATATATATATATATATATATATATATGTGTGTGTGTGTGTGTGTGTGTGTGTGTGTGTGTGTGTGTGTGTGGTGGTACTGGGGTTCCTGGAAGCCCTTCTACCTCTAGGATACACTCCCACAGGCTACACTCCCAGACCTATTTCTTTACTTTTTATGTGGAAACAGGGTCTCTTAAGCCAGCGTGGCTGGCTCCGAACCAGCGCGATCCTCCTGTCTCCTCCTCCCAAGCGCGGGGATTACAAGTGTGCGCCACCACGCCCGGCTGTAAATTAATATATTAAGAAAATTTAAAGCCAGATGCGATGGTGCACATCTGTAATGCTAGTTCTTGGGAGCCCGAGACAGAAGAATCGCAGGTTCGAGGCCAGCCTCAACAACTTAGCAAGATCTTTAGCAAGACCCTGTTTCAAAACAAAAAATAAGCCGGGCGTGGTGGCGCACGCTTGTAATCCCCACGCTTGGGAGGAAGAGACAGGAGGATTGTGCAGGTTCGAAGCCAGCCACGCGCGCTGGCTTAGGAGACTCTGTTTCCAAATTAAAAAAAAAAAAGTTAAAATAGGTCTGGGAGTGTAGCCCGGAGGTAGAAGGGCTTCCAGGAACCACAGTACCACCAAAAAAAAAAAATAGGGTTGGGGTTGTAGCTCAGTGGTGGAACACCACTGGGTTCAGCCCCTAATACCACAAAATTATAAAATAACAAAAAAATTAGGAATAGCATGGAATTCATAATAAAATGAATCTTTTCATTTTTATAGTGCTTTATAATTCTTGTACAGTTTTATACACACAATCTCATTTGACTTTTGAAATAACATTGCACAATAAATATGGAAGTTATCATTCCATTTTATAGATGAGGAAAAGGTGACATAACTTACCCAATGACACATGGTTACTGTGTGGAGCTGGACTAATGTTAGTCTCCTCAATGCACTGTGCCATTGCTGGTTTATTTCCACTTACCTTCAAAACATGTTACATTGTGTAAATGGTTCCTGCAATCCTGGTTATGTATTATAACCCATATTACATTTTAATTACTCTTATTATACCAATGAGAATAGTTTAAAATGCATGTAAATAGTAAGATGTTGAGTATAAAGTAAGATTTTCTTGTATAATTTTAAATCTAACAAAAGAGGGATTTAAAAGTATTTTGAAAAAGATTCATATAAATAGAATATGTGTATTAGTTCCTGAAGGTAAGTTTTAAAGAAAATTATGTGTTTTAATATATGGGCACTTAGAATTTTCCATTTGTAATATATTTTAAAATATTTGAATCTATCCTACTATGCAATAGAAATGCACTCAGCCATATCCTTAGAAGGCATGACACTGAGAAAATGCAGCCATCTTATATACATTTATCTTTAGACTTTTATAATGTAGGACTGAAATAATTAATAGCTATTTTAAAACCAGTCCTTTGTCCTAATTTCAACTCCTTTTCATGCTAGCATGGTCTTTAAAAGTATTATTTTGCTGAACATGCTGGTACATTTCTGTAATCCCAGCTACTTGGAGGCTGAGGCAGGACGATGGCAAGTTTAAGACTAGCCTGGGCAACATAGGGAAACCCTCTCTCAAAATAAAAAATAAATAATAAAAAGGGCTTGGTATATAGCTCAGTGGTAGAGTACCTCTGAGTTACAGTAGCTGGAGGGTGGTATTGTCTCATACTTAGGAATGATATTCAGAATATCAATGACTAGCATGGTCTGGTCAGTGATCACTTGGAACAGGTGCTGGCTATAGACATCAGGTTTTGTTGTATACTAACCTTTCTTATAGTCATGTTACATAGCACCTTCCACTTGCATGGGAAATTTTATATCCATTCTCATAGTCACCCCCTTTTGTAAATTAAAAAAGTTGTAGCCCAAATGAGTTAAATATAGGGCCCCTTTAAATGAAAGATACCTGGCTTTGAGTTGTGTTCTTCCTTGGAGAGAAGTTTCTCTTTTTTACAGGGGAGAAGGAAGAGATAAGAGTAGCCATTTGGGAGTGGGTACTGAGGATTGAACCTAGGGGCATTCTATCTCTGAGCTATATGCCCAGCTCTATTTTATTTTATTTTGAAACATATTTTTGCTAAGTTGCTGAGGGTCTTGCTGTGTTGATGAAACTGGTCTCGAACCTGTGATCCTCCTGTCTCATCCTCTCAAGTACTAGGATTACCAGTGTGTGCCACCATGCCCAGCTGAGAGTAGCCATTTTCAATAGGACAAATATCAGCTCCTTTCAGAGCAAACTCATAGTTGGTGATAGGTAGAGTAAGCAACCCCCATCTTACCTGGAATTTTTCTGTCCCAAGCTAATTCTTCACTTCCAGGTCTCTTGCAGGAGATATCCACCATGGAAGAGGGAAACTAGCTCAAATGAATGAGCAGATATTTCCCAGGGAAAGAACTGACTCTAGATCTTTACTCCATATTCATAGGGACATCATGTACAAAGCTTTACTTTAAAAAGATATTATTTTAACTGCTTATTTCCCCCCTTTCTCCTTTCACAGAATGGTCTTCCTTCTGGGAGCAACCCATATGTATTTAATGGTGATTTTATAGACCGAGGAAAAAACTCCATGGAAGTCCTAATGCTCCTGTTTGTATTTTTTCTCGTCTACCCCAATGATGTGCACTTGAACCGAGGCAACCACGAGGATTTCATGATGAATATGAGGTAACCTCAGACTTTAAATTTCCTCTTTGATTTCTCACTCTGGAAAAGGCCGCCATGTTTAGTTCCTGGCAGAGAGTTACAGAAAAAAAGTAGAGAAGAAGAAAGGAGAATATTTCAATACTTAATCCCTATTTCCTGCCCCCAATCTTTAACTGAGTACCAGTTGCTCTGAAGCTCCATTCATATCTCTCCCTCTAGTCCTATTCTTCCTTCTCTCTTTTATCATATTCTTTCTCTTGCTCCCATGCCTACCATTCATAGGCCAAACCATATATCAGGTAGGTGTATTAGGCTAGGTTTGGAGGAATGGTAGGTTCTATGAACAGATTTAGATGAAATCATTCTGTTGCTACTCTTTTGGCTTGCCTCAAATGTTGTCTCAGAAACTAGCACCATGTTTTGTGCTGATGTGTGTATTTTTTATGACATGGTAATTGCTTCTGGCATAGTTGTTCATAAACATTTTGGGGAACAGCTGTAACATAGCATTTCAACTATCTGACTCACTAGAAATTTGAGGAATAAGGATTGGTTTAATGGCTTCAGAATTTTTGCTGAAAGGCACAGTAGGTGACAAATGTTCCCTTTTGCCTACATTATTTTTCTTCTCATCTCTCGTTTTATGGAAAACAGAAAGCAGTTTGCTCTAGGGGAGTAGAAGGCCTGGCATGTCTCATGTCTTTGGTCTTGGGCTTTTGGGTGCCTTGATCAAAGCTCAAGAATTGATCAGTTTTGTCTTTGGAGCAGTTTTGACACCTGGCCTAAGTGCACATCTACTTTTCAAGGTGTAAGAAAGCAAATTCTAAGGCTATGAAGAAAAAATATCGCAGGACTATTATCAGAAGCCCATATAAAATAGTTCTATACTTTTATTTGGGCATGCCATTTATCCTATATTCATTCAGTTAACCACCCATATTTATCTAGTGCCTATCATAGTTAATGAAAGAAATATAGCCCCTGATGTATAGTGTTTACACCCAACAGAAAAACACATGTTGAGGGATTTTTTTTGTGTGTGTGTGCTTGTGTGTGTGTGGTACTGGGGATGGAACCCAGGGGCATTGTACCTCCGAGCTACACCCCCAGTCCTATTTTTTAGTCCTTTTACTTTTGAAATGGGATCTCACTGAGTTGTGAAGGGCCTTGCTAAGTAGCTAAGGCTGTCTGCAAACTGCAGTCCTCTAATGTCCACCTCCCAAATGCTGAGATTATAAGGATGCGCTACCACGCTTTGGTTTTTTAAGTATGATGAGTTCATAAAGGGGTATGGAAAGTTATCCCATAGAAATATGGTACTGAAAAGAGGAGAGAGAGAGAGAGAGAGAGAGAGAGAGAGAGAGAGAGAGAGAGAGAGAGAGAATATGAATGTGGGAATGGGAAGCAATGTTCCACAGTGAGGGGATAGCTTATGCAGAGCTCGAGACAAGACTATACTTGAAAAAAGTTCAGAAGGCACAAGCATAGAATGAGGGATAGGATGGTGCATGATAGGGCTGGAGATGTCAAAAATGGTTGGATGGTATGGGGAATTTGCACTTTTTCTAAAAACAAGAGAATGTTATTAAAAGATGTCATGAAATTTGTGTTTTAAAATACTTGGGAGATTTGTGCTTGCTGGTACTGGCTGTGTTACATTCTGGTAAAGGCGTATAGTGGTGTCTATGGCCTCTGGGTTAGGATGAACCCAGCTCCTGGTGGAAACAGGGGAGCTGAGCTCCAGCCATAGTCTGCACAGTAGTAACAATTGCATTGACTGTTGTTGCTGCAGGATTTTCAGACCTTTATGTTTTATAAGCCATGAAACATATGGAGCCACAAATAAAACAAGTTTTTCAAAGCCTACCCAAATATTCCTTCAGTAGTTATGATTATAGAGGTAGGTTTGAACCTAAAATGGCTAAATGGGAGACAGTACTAATACTAGGTATCAGCCCTACTGCCAATAAAGGAAAAATATGACATTATCATTGACAAATTATGCTCTTAAATTAGCCAGACAAAGGAGTATCTCATTATATAGTAGCCCAAGTCAATGAAGCTCAAGATTTACTAGAATGTCAAACTAAAACTGCAGTAAATATGTATGAATCTGAACCTCATCTTAATTTATGTATATGCATATCCACATTGTTATAATAAAATGCTTCAGAGCTACAATTCTTAGAAATTAAAATAAAATATAATGTAACAGGAAGAGTGATTTGGAGAGGGACAAGAATGCACACAATGGAGGTCAATTAGGAAGTAGTTGAATAGATAGATGATAGATTCTCACTTAGACTAGGATGGTAGCAATGGAGATGCAAAGAAATAGGTTAAAGAGGACTTAATTTTTATTTTGTATTTATTTACTTTCTGTGTGTGGTGCTAGGGATTAAACCCAGGGGTATTTTATCTCTGAACTGTACCTCCAGCCCTATTTTTATTTTTTATTTTGAAACAGGGTCTTCCTAAGTTGCTGACAACCTTGCTGTGTTGTTGAGGCTGACCTCAAACCTGTGATCCTCCTGTCTCATCCTCCCAAGTACTAGGATTACAGTATGTGACACTAGGCCTGGCTCAGGAAGATTTTAGACAATGATGCTTTAAGGCTCAGTAACTTAGATATGGGGGACTTGAAAGAGGAAGAAATCAAAGATGACTTCAGGGTCCTTAGCTTGAGTTTGTGATTACAATGGCATCATTCTGAAGGAGAACGATGAGTTCATTTTAGAGTAAGATGATTTGAAGTGCTTTTGAGCAGGCATTTGAGTGTATGTGTCCAGACATCAGAAATGAAGTGTATGTCCCCTTGGAGTACAGCTGTGCTGTATTGATAACAGATAGTAACTGAAATCCTGACTTGGCAAGGATGAGATTCCACAGGGAGAAAGAGAAGGGAGGAGGGAGCCCATCATAGAATCTGAAGCAACTCCAACATTTAAGGGTAGGGAGAAGAGGAGAATTTGCAAAGGAGATTCAAAGTAGCCAGAAAGGTAAGAGGAAAACCAGGAGAGGTTACTGTAATAAAATCCAAGAGAAGACATTTTCCAGAAGGATGGTATAATCAACTAATTGTATTTAGTATATCAGAGAGGGCACAAAAGGCGATGGGCTGCAAGGTGTACATTAGTTTAACAACATACTTTGGTGAGTATAGGTGAAATTCATCTTGAAAATATAAGGTTACATTGTAGAAACCTGACATGTTATGAGTTACATGGAAACTTGGTGTGTGTGTGCTGTGTTCCTACTTTGCTTTTTTAGGTATTGGAGTATATACTATTATTCTAAATCAAGGATTTTTTTTTTGGTGGTACTGGGGTTCCTGGAAACCCTTCTACCTCCAGGCTACACTCCCAGACCTATTTTATACTTTTTAAAATTTGGAAATAGGGTCTCTTATGCCAGCATGGCTGGCTTTGAACCTGCGTGATCCTCCTGTCTCCACCTCCCAAGTGCGGGGATTACAAGCGTGCGCCACCACGCCTGGCACAGAAAATATATATTTTTTTAATTCATCATAAATCTGCCTTAGCCAGGTGTGGTATTGTACACCTGCAATCTTAGTATGTGGGAGGCTGAGACAGGACAATCACAGGTTTGAGGACAGCCTTAGCAACTTAGAGAGGCCCTCAGAAACTTAGTGAGACTTTGTTTCAAAATAAAAATGAAATAAAATAGGGCTGGAGATATAGCTCAGAAGTAGAATGCCCCTGGGTTCCATTCCCAGTATCACACACACACACACACACACACACACACACACACACACACACACACAATCTTTTTTAGCTACTGTTAGGCACTAAAATTCCTAATGCTTTCTATTAAAATCCTAAGTACCATTTATGACATGACCTATATCAGAGAAAGCATAAAGAGCCAATTTAATATCTTCTAGGCTTTTTAAGGACTTATTTTATTATTTTATTTTTATTGGTGCATTATATTCATACATCATATTGGGGTAAAGAACTTGTGTGAACATTCATGTACACATCACTGATTTAACCCCTACCCAATTCCCACCCCATTCCCTCCCCATCCCTCCTTCCCTTGCTTGGCTAAGTGGTTGGCTTTGATATGTTTAAGTACATTGTGTGTTTTAGAGAATTTCCTTCTTCCCCCCTCCCTTTAGGTTGTCTTGTTTGCTCCTCTATAGGATTTCCTTTTTCATCTAGAGTTCCTCCTATGACCCATTTCTCCCTAACTCTCACATATTAGGGAAAGCATCTGATTTCTTATTTTTTTTGTGACTGACTAATCTCACTTAGCATAATGTCCTCCAGTTCCATCCATTTCCCTGAAAATGATGTAATTGAGTTTTTCTTGATGGCTGAGTAAGATTCCATTGTGTACATATCTCACAGTTCTGTAATCCATTCATCTGTTGACGGACACCTTGGCTGGTTCCATAGTTAGGCAATGGTGAATTGTGCAGCTCTAAACATAGATACACATGCATAATTTGGTAGTTTGGTTTCCTTTCTTTTGGGTAGATACCCAGAAATGGTATTGTTGGATCAAGTGGTAAATTTGTTCTGATTCTTCTGAGGCTCCTTCTTACTGTTTTCCAAAGTGGTTGCACTAATTTGCAATCCCAACAACAATGTATGAGAGTTCTCACTTCTCCACATCATTGCCAGCAACTGTTGTTGTTTGTGTTTTGAATGATTGCCATTCTAATTGGAGTTAGGTGAAATCTCAGGATAGTTTTGATTTGCATCTCTTTGATTGCCAGTGATGTTGAAAATTTTTTCATGCATTTATTGGCCATTTGAATTTCTTCCTTTGTGAATTGTCTATTTAATTCACTTGCCCATTTTTTGATTGGGTTATTTGTTTTCTTAGTTCTGAGTTTCTTGAGTTCTCTGTACATTATAGATATTAGTCCTCTATCGGAAGAGTAGTTGGCAAAAATCTTTTCCCATTTTTTTGGCTCTCAATTGAGGTTCCTGACAGTTTCCTTTGCTGTACAGAAGCTTTTCAGTTTCATGCAATCCCACATATTGATAGACCTATTCGTTTCTTCTGCCATTGGGGTCTTGTTGAGAAAGTTTTTATCTGCCCTTATGTTTTGCAGTGTTGGATCTATGCCCTCGTCAAGGAGCCTCAAAGTCTCTGGTCCAATTTCCAAGTTTTTAATCCATCTTGAATTGACTCTTGTGTAGAGTGATAAAGTTGGATTTATTTCCATTTTTCTGCATATTGTTAACCATTTTTTCCAACACCATTTGTTGAACAAACTTTCTTCCAGTGTATGTTTTTGGCTCCTTTGTCAAAAATCAATTGGCTCTGGGCGTGGTGACGCACGCTTGTAATCCCAGCATTTGGGAGGCTGAGACAGGAGGATCGCGGTTCGCAGACAGCCTCAGTTACTTAGTGAGGCCCTTTGCAACTCAGTGAGACCCTGTTTCAATATAAAGAATAAAAAATAGGGCAGAGGGTGTAGCTCAGAGGTCAAATGCCCCTGGGTTCCATCCCTACACCCGCAAAAAAAAAAAAAAAAAAGAGAAAAGAAAAAAAGAAAAAGAAAAAATCAATTGGCTGTATGTGGATTTGTTTCTGGGTCTTCTATTCTGCTCCATTGGTCTATGTATCTGTTTTTGTGCCAGTATTATGCTTCTTTATTACAATGGCTTTGTAGTATAATTTAAAGTCAGGTATTACAATTTCTCCTGCATGTTTTTTGTTGCTGAGAACTACTTTGGCTATTTTGGTTTTTTTTTTTTTTTGTTATTCCAAATGAATTTAAGGACTGAATTTTCTATGTCTGTGAGGAATGATCTTGGTAATTTAATGGGTATTACGATGAATCTGTAGATCACTTTTGGAAATATGGCTATTTTGACGATATTTATTCTGCCTATCCATGAACATGGAAGATCTTTCCATCTTCTAAGATCTTCTTTGATTTCTTTTTTCAATATTTCATAATTTTCTTTGTAGGTGTCTTTTACCTCCTTGGTTAAGTTTATTCCTAAGTATTTTATTTTTTTGTGGGAGATACTGAGTAGAAGTGTTTTCTGATTTTATTTTTCAGTGGATTTATGGTTGGTGTACAGAAAAGCTTCTTTTTTTAAGATTGATTTTGTATCCAGACACTTTGTTAAATTTGTTGATCAGTTCTATAAGCCTTTTGGTTGAGTGTGTTGGATCTTCTAAGTATCATGTCACCTGCAAATAGTGAAAGTTTGAGCTCTTCTTTTACTATTTGTACTCCTTTGATTTCCTTTTCTTGCCTTACTGCTCTGGCTAGAGTCTCAAGACTATATTGAAGAGAAGTGGTGGTAGTGTACATCCTTGTCTTGTTCATGATTTAGGGGGAATTCTTGAAGTTTTTCCCCATTTAATATGATGTTTGATGTGGGCTTATTGTATATTGCCTTTATGATGTTGAGGTATGCTCCTTAGATTCTGATTCTCTACAGTGCTTTTATCATAAATGGATGTTGGATTTTATCAAATGCTTTTTCAGCATCTATTGAAATGATCATGTGATTTTTGTTTTTGGTTCTGTTTATATGATGAATTACATGGATTGATTTTCTTATGCTAAACCAGCCTTGCTCCTGGCATGAACCCTACCTGGTCATGGTGAATTATTTTCTTGATGTGGTTTTGAATGCGTGTTGCTAGTATTTTGTTTAGCAGTTTTGCATCCAAGTTCATCAAAGATATAGGCCTGTAGTTTTTCTTCCTTGAGCTGTCTTTATTTGGTTTTGGTATTAATGTGATGTTGGCTTCATTGAATGTATTTGGGAGTGTCCCGTTCTTTTTCTATTTCACAAAATAGATTGAGGAATATTGAGATGAGATCTTCTATAAAAGATTTATAGAAATCACTTGGGAAACAGTCTGGTCCTGGGCTTTTATTTGATGGTAAGGTCTTTATTGCTGTTTCAATCCCTTTGTTTGCTATTGGTTGGTTTAAGTTTTATATATATTCTTGACTCAGTTTAGGAAGATTGTATTTATCTAGAAAGTTGTCAATTTCCTCCAGATTTTCCATTTTGTTGAAGTATAGTCTTTTCAAAGTAGTTTCTTATAATCCTTTGAATTTCTACACTATCAGTAGTGATATCTCCTTTTTCATTTCTTATCTTCATACTTAGAATTGATTCTCTCTTTTTTAAGTTAAGTTGGCCAGTGGTTTATCTATCTTGTTAATCTTTTTGAGGAACCAGCTTTTGGTTTTGTTGATTTTCTGTATTGTTTTTTAATTCTCTACTTTGTTGATTTCTGCTTTGATTTTTAATAATTTCTTGTCTTCTACTGGCTTTGGGGTTAGATTGTTCCTGTTTTTCAGGAATTTTGAGGTATTTCATTAGGTCATTTATCTGATGATTTTGTTTAATTATTTGAGCACTCAGTGCTATAAATTTTCCTTTTAATACTGCCTTCAAAGTGTCCCAGAGGTTTTGATATATTGTATCTCTATTTTCATTTCTTTCTAGAAATTTCTTGATTTCACCCCCTTACTTCTTCTATGACCCATTCTTCATTTAGAAGTGTGTTTAGTCTCCACATGTTTATGTGGTTTCTCTGAGTCTTCCTATAGTTGTTCTCTAATTTCATTCCATTATGGTCTGAAAAGACACAGGGAAGTATGTCACAGTTTTTGAATTTGCTAGTGCTCACTTTGTGGCTTAGGATGTTATATATTTTGGAGAAGATTCCATGAGCAGCTGAGAAAAATGAGAACTCTGCCGTAGTTGGGTGAAAAATTCTATGTGTCTAAAAAGTCCATTTTATTAATGGTATTCTTTAGGTCTGAAGCATCTTTACTGACCTTTTGTCTAGAAGATCAATCTAATAGTGTGAGAGGGGTGTTGACGTCTCCCAGTATTATTGTATTAGGATATATATGTGACTTAATGTCACAAAGAGTTTATTTTATGAAAGTAGCTGCACCTAAGTCTGGGGCATAAATGTTGATTATCATTATTTCCTCTTGATAGATTGTTCCTTTTACCAGTAAAAAAATGACTTCTTTGTCTCTTCTAATAAACTCGGGCTTGAAGTCTAACTTATCTGATATCATAGTTGCTACTCCTGCCTGTCTTCAATTTCCATTGGCATGGATTACCTTTCTCCAGCCCTTTATCTTGTTATTATCTTTACTTGTAAGATATGTTTCTTGCAAGCAGCAGATAGATGGATTCTGATTTTTAATCCATTTTGTCACTTTATGTTTTTATTGGGGAGTTGAGGCTATTTATATGTAGTGTGATTATTGAGAGATGATTTTTAATTCCTTACATATTGAGATTTTACTTTGGTTTGAAATACTGTTTGCTATTCTTTGTTTAGTTGTCTGCTGAATGGAAATTCTTGTTTCTCTGGTTCTGGCATTTATTACTTGCTTCTTCTTTGTAGTTAATCTCTTTGAGTACTTTCTCTAGTGCTAGTTTTGAAGACATAAACTCCTTCAGCTTCTGTTTGTTATGGAAAAGTTTTATTTCCCCATCTAATTTGAGAGATTATTCTGCTGGGTAGGAATTTTTTGGCTACAAGTTGTTTTCTTTCAGAGTTTTGAATATGTTACTCCAGGCCCTTCTGGCTTTCATGACTTGGTTTGGGATGTTTGGAGTTATCTAATTGGTTTCCTTTTAATGTCACTTGTTTTTTTTTGTTTTTTTGTTTTTTTTGTTGCCTTTAAGAATCTCTCCTTGGCTACTACATTGGTCATTTTGACAATTATGTGTCATGGGAATACTTTTCTCTGATCTTGTCTAAAGGGGGTTCTATAAGTTTTCTGTACCTGTGTGTCAATCTCTTGCTTTATGTTTGGAAAATTTTCTGCCCTTGGAAAATTGTTGTGCCCTTTTGTTTCACCTTCTTTTCCCTCCTCTATGCCAATTATTCTTAGGTTAGCTCTTTTAAGATGGGCCCATATTTCTTCAATGCCCAGTTCTTGATGTTGAATTGTTTTTTCTAAATTATAAACTATGCATTCATTTTTGGAGTGATTACTTTCTAGGAGCTAGATTCTATTCTCAATGTTGTCTAATCGATTATAAATAGTTTGAATAGATGCCTTTACTACAATGATTGTATCCTTTATTTATTTCAGACTCTCTAAATTCTTTTTGGAATTCCTGTATTATTTCTACAGTTACATTCCTGATTTGGCCTTCTGGAGATTTCTACAATTCTCTGTTATCAGATTCTGTTATTGTGGGGTTGTAGGAGCTCATTGTTTCCTTGTTGTTCCTCCTTTTCATGGTTTCAGAAGTTTGTATCTGTTGCTTTTGATAGATTTCTCTCAGTCTCTAGGTGTCAACTGGTATATCCAGGGCAGGTTATATTGTATTCAACAGTGAAGGTTGAGGAAGGAGTAAAGTGAAGGAGTAAATGGAATAGGGTAAAGTCTCAGATAGGATCAGATAGAATGAGAGTATGAGTTTGGTAAGGTAGTATATATTAGAGATTATAGCTAGTAAATATGTAGTAGTATTATAGTAACCAATGTAGAGTTTCTGGTATAATGGTATGGAGTAGATTTAATACAAGACAAGGGAAAAATAAAAAGAGGAAAAAGACAGAAGGGGGATAGTGAAAAGAGAGTAGGTATGTACAAAGGAACAAGCTTGGGAGAGGGTTTGGAAAGAAGGTAAAAAAAAAAAAACCACAAACAATATAACCAACCAGGCATACGTACTCACACACAATAAAGAACAAAAAACCAAAGTAACTCCAACAACAAATTAATGCAACTCTACAAATAAATGACTATTCAGCAGATAGGTCCTCTGCACTCTCTCTGTGTGCAGATACCGAGTGCCACAGACACCTTTCCCACTGTGAGTCTGGTTCTCTGAATCTTTCTCAGTCTGTGCAGATGTTCAGTATCATTACAGCTTGATTTAATATTAAGTGCAGGTCACCCTCCATGCTTCCCATAGATTTGGAGTCTCGGTCTCTCCCTGCCACTATTGGCGACATATGCCTCTGAGGCTAAATTCAATGTTCTTCACAGGTAGGGCTGGGTGGTCTGACATCTCCCCATTTACCACGATTAGGAGTCTGTTGTCATCCCGGAAATCTTACTAGTTGGGTCTAGTGTTTAGCATAGGTCTTCCCCCACACTTTCCACTGGTCAAAGCCTGAGTCTGACTGAGCTTCTGTTATATCCAACAGTAGACACCACATGCACTTTCTCTGGGTTGTATATGAAAGTGTCAGGCTTGGGGAATTTATCAGGGCTGCGTGAGTCCCTGAGTGTATCCCACTAGGCATTTTCCCGTGAACCACAACTTCACTTACAGTGTTATTGAGTGCTGCACTGGATTTTTAGAGGGTGTGGTACTTTCTGCCACCACTACCCCTTCACTGGGTTGAAAAGCAAAATCTCAGACTCGGGGAGTTTATCAAGGCTGTGAGAGTCCCTAGGGGCACAGTGCTGGGAGTTCTCCTACAGGAACCTCAGTTTCACTTACGATTTTGGTGCACGCTAGTCTAAATCTCTGGCAGGTGTGGTGAGCTCAGCTGCCGCTGGCATTATGGCACTATCGCGGCACTCTCGGTTGCAAGGCTGAGGGTTTCTTCTCTGGTGTTGAGCTCCCTCTGGGTCCCTGGAGGGCATGGTGAGCTTGGCTCCTGGAAGTTGTAGCAGGTCTTTGCTCAGGACGAACTGATGACTTAAAACCCGTGGATCTGCAGCTGCTCACTTCAGATCCTTGTTTTCCTTTTGTCTCTGGAGTGCAGTGCTGTGAGGCAAGACTGCACTGGTGTGCACGCCGCTGCAAGGCCGGCGGGTGTTTTTTTTATCTGCTCTCTGGTTTGTCTTCTAATCTTCTTTTCCTCTGTCCCTTGTATTTATCATTTTTATTCCTCTACTGATAGTATTTTCTGGCTTTGTTGAGCACATTTTTGAGGCAATGGAGATTGAGTGTCAGCAGGACTCATAAGCACTGCTTCTCTGGGTTGCCATCTTCCAAAATCCTTGTCTAGGCTTTTCAAGTCTTTATTCAATATTTTCTTTCTTTTCATCATTTACTATAAAATATAGGATGTCTGAGAAATTCTGTCTAAATGAAAAGCTTTCTCCCACATAATTTCCTCCAGCTGTTGCCTCACACTTCATAAAAGGCAGCTTTTACACACCCCATGGCGGCTACATATTTCTTGTGTTCTTATAAGTATTTAATAAAAATTTGCTTTCTTTACCACATTATACTATAAACTTTCTGAGTGTAGGTATGATGCCATTGGTTGCTTTTGTTCTTTCCCATTATGCCTAGCAAAAACTCTACAGGAAGTACTTTTTTAGGTTCTTGTGGTGGTGAGAGTGAGATGTCCTGGGCTCTCCTTTCCCCAAGTTCATGTAAGTAGAAATTATTATCAATTAATAGTTTAAATCCCATTTTTTTCAGGTATGGCTTCACGAAAGAGATCTTGAGTAAATACAAGGTAAGGCTCATGTATTTTCTTTTGCTTTTTATGCAGAGAAAAAAAATAGAGCCAATAAAGACCAAATTGTTGCTTTAGGACAGTTAATGGGCCAATTACTCAGAATCCTTGCCAATAAAATAGAAGAGCAGTAGGAAACCCTCACCCATGGTATAGTCATATTTTCTTTCTGACTAAACCAAGCATTTTCATTGTGACTTTTATATCAGTTTCAGCAGGAATGTATTCCATTGCTTTAAAGATACCCACTTGGGATTTGTTTTATTCGGGTATAATAAAATACACAGACACAGAAATGGTTTTCAGGAAGGAAGAGACTTTCATTCACAGTTCCCTAGCAATAGGAGGCACTGAGTGCCACACAGGGGGACCTCATGGAGAAGTACCAGAGTCTGTCAGATGGCAGAGGGAACCAGGAGAAAACATAGATAAGAGCTTTTATCTTGGTTTTCACCAAAGGCAACAAATAAAATGTCTCAGTGTAATCAGATCTATTTCCTAAAAACTTCCCATAATTCTCTTCCTTCCCTCTTCCCTGAAGAGGTATTTAAATCTCAAACTACTGGCCCTTCTTTGAGTGTCATATTTTGAATGGATCCTGTGTACCTAGCCACAATAATACGTTTATATTTTTTATCTTGTTTAATAAATGATTGGCTAGTTTGAATAGTTTCAGCCTGCTCTGTGGTGTAAGGGTTGTCCCTTGTCTTGTATCTGGCCTTCAGTGATTAGGGCAAAGGAATAGTGACCATGAGTGTGAGAGCCCAATAAAAGAGATCGTTAGAGGTGTGGATTCTGGATTGGCTGTTTTGCATGTGAAAGGCAAGTCATTTGCTATCTCTAGAAATTTTATTTCTGTTGGATTGGCAAGGACCCAAGATGTCAATGTATAAAAAATATAGAATAAAAAATTCACAGTGATTTGGGCATGTAAGAATATGGCTGTAATCCCAGCACTTGGGAGGCTGAGACAGAAGGATTTCAGGTTCAAGGCCTGCCTCAGTAATTTTGCAAGAACCTCCGCAACCTAGTGAGACCCTGTTTCAAAAAAATAAATAAAAATTGGCAACTCAATGAGACCCTTTCAAAATAAAGAATAAAAATAGGGGTTGGAGTGTAGATCAGAGATAGAATGCCCCTGGGTTTCATCCCCAGTACCACAAAAATAGATAAATAAATAAATATAAAAATAGGGCTGAGGATGTAGCTCAGAGATATAATGTCCCTGGGTTCAATCCCCAGTACAAAAAAAAAAAAAAAACTACCCAGAAAAACAAAACAAAACAAAAAACCCATGATGAATACATGCTAATTGGTTAGTGACTCCTTGGTGACTTCCTTTGTGTGGCATGAAAACTGTTACTTTTTGTCCATATGTTGGGAGTGTTCAATAAACTTGACCTATCAGAAAAATAATACTTACTTAAGCTCTTACTTACAGGTACATGGGAAAAAAATCTTGCAAATATTGGAAGATGTCTATACCTGGCTTCCAATTGGTACCATCATTGACAATGAAATCCTTGTCATCCATGGTGGGATATCAGAGTCCACAGACTTGAACTTACTCCATCGTATAGAAAGAAACAAAGTAAGAAGTAATATTTGCTTGAATCTTGTCTCAGAGATTTATAATAGAATATGTACATCTTTTTGAGTTTTGTTGCAATTCTGAAAAGATTAATACAAATTTTAAGAAAATCTATGATTGTAGACATGGTAAAAACTGAAATGAATAACTTCTATATAGGGAATATTGTTTTAAATTCATGTTGAAAGTGGAAAAGTGAGAAATATTTGCAGTTCTTATATTTTCTAGGAATGAAAAGTTCTGAGTTTTAGAAGCTAAAATCTCCATTCATTTACATTGTGGTAAAATATATACATAAAATTTACCACTGTAACAGTTTTTAAGTGTGTAGTTCAGTGGCATTAGGTGTATTCACATTGTTGTGAAACCACCACCACTACAACCTCCATCTATTGACAGAACTTTTTACCTTCCCAGAATGAAATTATAGTTATTAAACAACTCCCATTCACCGCCATGCTCCAACTGCGGTGATCAATATTTTACTTTTTGTCTCCATGAGTTTGATCAGTTGAGGTACCTCATATAAATAAAATCAAATAGTACTTTGATATGATCTTCCTTATACTTCAAATAGATCTGAATAATTATTTTTTTAAATACTTTAACCCTAAATGATCATTATTAAGTATAACAGAGTTAGAACATGAACTCATACCGAACTTCTGAGGGAAGTGGCTACAAGTTCTCTGTAAAGGTTCCACACCTAGTGAAGGGCTCTTTGGCTGGGCTTCAGAAAGTGTCCAGAATTGTTTTCCTTCTCTACTAGAGCCAAGAAGAAGCCCTCAGGCTGGGGACAAACAGGATGCCATATGGGCATGAGGACCAATAGCAGCTGTAAAGCCAAATGATGGCATATGATCCTAATGGTAAACCTTGACCATTATCTCAGACACCGATAGTTGACTTCCAACTAATCTGGGCAAGTGAGGTCTAGAGATAAAGTTGTATCTGATAGAGACAGAGGTGTGACCCTATTGCATCTTGATGTTTTGGGGTTTCTACAACTTTATACATACAGGATGGTAATATTGCTGTCATCTTCTCAGCCTTTTATTTTTAGCTTATTATAACCTCCAGACTAGATGATATGCCCTTTATATGCTCTTAAGGTCCTTGTATACTTCCTTCATAAAAGTATCCCACGATCCTAAGTAGCCTTGAAGAATACAGAGCCACACACACTTAAGAGACCATGTGGCCTTGCCTTATGAGCTGATCAGAAGTGAACTGCATGGGCTTAGGTCCAAAGGCTTCTCCAAGAATATTCTGCCCTGCCTTAGACCTGGACATTTGCTGGGGAAAGACAAGAAAGGTAGGCAAGGAACTAGCTAATTATATCCAAGGTTGAATTTCCAACCTGACCAATGAGACAAAAGTTCAGAATAAATTTCAGTTTTATTTTACAAAAATAATAGTAAGATTTCATGCCCATCCTAGGTTACAGAAGAAACTTAGTACCTATCACAGACAATCACTGAACTATGGCCACCCATGTAGCAGAAGTTGTTTAAAATTGTTTTGTATGGATGTATGGTACTACAAAGAAACAAGCATAAAATTACAGTCTCAGGTTGTAGAAGGGAACATAGAGGGATTATAGTAGTTGAAGTGCTATCAGAAAGACATTTTGTTTGCCAAAGAAATACACAGAAGCTTTGTTGTTAGTATTAGAAAACATTCTTGCTGACAGGTTGAGAGCTACACTGCATTTAGGTTGAAGGGCTTCCCAAGTTTTCAGCCTGTATTCCCTTTGAGAACTTTCTGAACAAAGATGTACTGTTCCTCATTTCTCCTGGGAAACAAAAGAAAAAGAAAAGAGATGTTTCTTAACTCCTTAAGGCCCCAGGTATAAAGGCTTCCCTATACTTAGCATCCTCAGTTTTCTGCAATATGGCCTTAGAATATGCCCAGCACCTACATATGTGCTTCTGTGATCCCTGAGGAATTCTTATGGGAGTCTTTCCCTGTAGGGCAGAGTCTCTAGTTGAAAATTTACATACAAAATTTAACAGGCCCTTTATAGACATCAATGGATTGACTTGACACAGGAGGTGGGAAAGATGAAAAAGTGACTGTGTTTTACATTGGGTTCAGGTAAAACAATATAGACAAAATTTTAACTGGCTTTGAGGTGACTATATATAGCACAATAAAAAGAGGGTTTAAATAAAGCATGAATTTATTTTGTAGATGAAATCTGTTCTGATGCCACCAGTATCACTAAAAAAATGCCATGCTGCTGACTTGAAGAGAATGAAAGCAGGTATAACTACAGCAGAGAGTTCAAATACTTCTCCTACTGACCAGTTATCAAAGCATGAGTGGGAACAGGTAGGTAATCAAAGTGTTCACCAGAATGACTGTGAAGGCATCAGCACAGAGGATGTTGTTCCTTACAATATATAGATAAAAATGACTTTACATTTTTAAACAAGCCATATCATTCTTTTCAAATTCACCTGTGTGTGTGTATACATATTTTTATTGGTGCGTTATAGTTTTACGTCATAATGTAGTTCATAGTGTCATCATTATATTTTAATATTTTTATTAAGATATAATTCACATACCGTATAACTAACCCACTACAAGTGCACAGTCAGCCAGGCATAGTGGTATACACCTGTAATCCCAATATTTTGGAGGCTGAGATAGGAGGATCACAAGTTTGAGGCCAGCCTCAGCAACTTAGCAAGGCCCTTAGTAACATACTGAAACACTGTCTCCAAACAAAAATTTTTAAAAGGACTGAGGGTGTAGCTCAGAATGCTCCTGGGTTCAATCCCCAGTACTGTAAAAATAAATGGAAAAATAAAATGTACAATATTTATAACTATACCACAATCTAATTTTAGAACATTTTTATCACCCAAAAAAGAAACCCCATCCTTATTTGCAGTCACTCCCCATCCTGTCCCCTCTTTGCCTCCACAGCCTTATGAAACCATTAATCTAATCTATATATAGATGTATATATTCTGACCAGATTATTGAAATTGACACAATGTGTGATCTTTTGTGTCTGTCATCTTTCTGCACAGCATTCTTTAGGTTCCTCCATGTGGTAGCATGGGTCAATATTTTATTTCAGTTCATCGCTGAAAATATTCTACAGTATGGGATAGATCACATTGTATTTATTCATTTATTAGTTGATGGTCATTTAGGGGGCTGTTATGAATAACACCATGATGAACATTCACGTACAAGTTTGTGTGTGTGTATACCTTTGTTTTTTCTCTAGAAGTGGAAAAGTGAAATTGCTGGTTTGATAAAGTATCTAAAACACTTTGAAAAGGTTTGAGACTGTTTTCCCAAGTGGATATACCATCTTACATTCTCACCAGCAAAATATGAGGGTTCTAATTTCTTCATTTTTTTGTTTTGCTAGCACTTGCTATTGTCTATATTTTATTTTATAAATATTTTTGTGCCGGGGATTGAAACCAAGGCCATGTATGTGCTAAGTACACACTCTACCATTGAGCTGCACTCTCAGCCCCTGTCTGTTCTTTGATTGTAGCCATCCTAGTGGGGGGGAAGTGGAATTTCATTGTGTTCTTGATTTATTTCAGATTGAAGGGATTTAAAAGTCTGACTCACAAATATATTTTTGTCAAGGTGGAAAGATAATTGTAAATACATAATCTTTCATGCAAATACTACCCAGAGACTCCTGCATCTTAGAGGATGGGTTCTTGTTGAGTGAAAAAGAGATGGTTTCTATGGAAGAAAATATTTTACTAAAAAAGGGCCTTTTACAGCATTTTCTTATTTGTGTGCTTCAGAATTAAATCTATGCTACAAACACAATCTGGGTAAACCCAGTCAAGTGAATAATTTCTATTCACAAAAGAAATACACGATCCCAGTACTACAAAGAGGGAGGGGGGAGAAATGTAGAACTCATGGAATGGATTCTGAATGAAGGAGATAATCATTTCTTAAAAGCTCTTATCTCTTCTGACTTTGAATCAAAGAAAAATGAGTGTTAGATATATTCCTTATTTCATTGATGACAACTAAGGCCTGAATAAGTGAAGTGATTTGCCCAAGATAGATAATTACTTGAAGAGGTAACTTCCTGGACAGTGTTTATTCCAGTTGAACAGAATTCCATTATAAGTACATTAAATGTGTTTAAATATCAACTATTTCATATGGCAAAGAGGGAGGAAAATACTGTAAAATTTTATTTGCATATATATTCTCTATCAGTTACTTTCATTACTATATATGTATATATAAAACATTCACATATCCATATTACTGTATAGGGTTATGTACATGTCTACTATAAGGATAATTCAAGAAGTTTTCCAGGGGGTAATTTTGGCTATAAGTCATTTGTAGACTATGTAGAAATTGACAACTTAATTTCCTCCTAACAAAACACAACTTGTGTTTTATGTTTCCTTTTTCATTATACAGCAGGTCAAATCACATCCCATACACATGAATTCATGATGTAAGATCCAGATATGACTAAAAATGCTAGTGTTATTTTTTCATAAAAGTGAGGGCTGGACATGTAGCTCTGTGGTAGAATACTTGTTTAACAAGGCCATGGTTCAATTCCTAGCACCACACACATACATATACAGCAAAGTAAAGGGGTCACATTATATTTATTTGTATGGTTGTGCCAATGTTGGAGTTTAGCAGGGAGAAAGACTCTTGGATTGACTCTTTGAATGGTTTTATTTCTTAATCATCAAAAACTGCAAGCTCAGTTTCGTTCTGTACCTGGTGCAGGGTTTCTCTTGTGCTGACCAGGTGCTGATCATTCCAGGGTGTTTTCTCCCACCAGTTATATTCTTCTCTCCACTTCATTGTCCTTTCTCCTATTTATTTCTAGCTCCCCTTCAACACTGAACCAGGTTTAGTGGCTCAACCATATCCAGCTCTCTTCTAAATACCTGATTGAAAATGTCCTTATCTAGAGGGAGGGGTGGGTGCAAAGGTGAAGGAGATGCTTTAGGGATATTTGGAATGAGCATTTTTCTCTATAATGAGAAATAATAAGAGCTTCCTCAAGCTATGTGCTCAACAGGACAAAAACTTGGGCCCAAGTTCCAAATGCATAATCTACCTCATGTCTTTGAACATATGAAAAACACCTAATGTGTGTCCCTGTGGGGAGCTACTTTCTCACCTGTGAACATGAAAGTGCAGGTTTTTCAAAAGAACTTTGTAGCTTCAACAATTTTGAACATCTACAATGAGATTTTTAAAGACAGAGAAGAAAAAGAATAATTTGTCACGGTCACTAAATATTGCTATTTTGTTCTAGTTGTTGATAAGTTGGTTATTGGAGATAATCAGAAAGGCATTGGGGTGGGTATAAGCATTAAATTATTCTGGAAAGAATGCATGGAGTAGATGAGTGTGAAACAGTTTTGGAAAAAGAATGAGAAATAGCCTGCTACCTTGTTTAATATTTTAGGCAAATAAGTTGGGAAATAGAAAGATAGACTCTTACTTGTAAGTAGCAGCCTAATTTGGTTTGTTGTTCCAAGATTATTGACATTCTGTGGAGTGACCCCAGAGGGAGAAAAGGCTGTTATCCAAACACCAGTCGAGGAGGGGGCTGCTATTTTGGACCGGACATTTCCACTAAGATTCTTAATAGATACCAGTTGAAGATGCTTATAAGATCTCATGAGTGTAAGCCCGAAGGATACGAAATCTGCCATGATGGGAGGGTAAGCTAACATTGCTGGTGACATTCTCATAGATATCCTTCTTCCAGTAATAGAATCTTCACAGAGTGTGTCTGACCTAGAAGCCCATGAGAAGGTATCTTCCTTACTACCAAACAGAAATCAGAGACTGAAGGGTTCACATAGATTGTTTGCAGGGGCCTCACTGTCCCATACCCTGAAATATTTGGTTTAGTTCATGATCTTCATTAATCCCAGAAACAGAAATTATGACATGTGGCACTAAGTAATCACATAGAAAGGCTCCATTCTTTACTAATTTTAAAACCATTGTCCTGCACAGCATAATTAATAATATGCCTTTCTGGGAGACTAAGAGAGGAGGATCACAGGTTTGAGGCCAGCCTTAGCAACTTGAGGCCCTCAGTAACTTAGCAAGACCCTGTTTCAAAATTAAAAATAAAAAAGGCCAGGGGTGGAGCTCAAAGGTAGAACTTCCCTGGCTCAAATTCCCAATACACACACACACACACACACACACACACACACACACACACACACACAGATATACACACTCATACACACATACACACACAATGTATTTTTGCCCCCAGATCATATAAAAGTCAGCAGCAACAAATCCACGTTTTTTCAAATTCCCTGTGCAGGCTAGAAAGGACAAATGGCACTTCCCTTCAAGTGACTTAATAGGCAGTCTCCTGCAATTTGCATGTTTTGGTCAGGTTTGCTGTAGCCACTAAAGTGGACTGTGTTGTGCTCCCGTGGGATCAGTGAGGCTAGAAGAGGTGAGGATTCCTCAGGAAAACCCCACCCACTTATCCTGGGATGCCTCTTTTCCTGTGGCAATTAATAAATAACAAGGAACACCAAATAGGGTAGTATTTCTTTCTTTGCTATTACTTTTCTGAACTCTATTAGTTTGTTTTAGGCTCATACTAACATTGCAAGTTGAGAGAGGGAAGTATTATGTATGTTAAATGAGAAAATAGAGAAAAGCAGTGCCTTGACTGCAGTGACATGTTCATTAAGACAGAACTGGGCCGGGTATGGTGGTGCACACCTGTAATCTCAGTACTTGAGAGGCTGAGACAGGAGGACTGCAGATTCAAAGCCAGCCTCAGCAACATAGAGAGACCCTCAGCATCTTATGAAACCTTGTTTCAAAACGAAAAATAAAAACATAGGGCTGGAGGTGTAGCTCAGTGTAGAAGGCCCCTGGGTTTCATCAGGTACCACATGCACACAAAAAAGACAAAAGAGCCTAAGCTAGGATCCTTATCACTGACAAGTACTATCTTCCCATATTCCACTGTGTTTCAAGGGCTGGTTCCTTTCAAAGATAGTGGTATCGGTCCCTTATTCCAGCCATTACTTCTCTGCCCTTAAAGCAGTGGTTTTGTGGGGACCCTGAACCCTCTAAATCACTTAGCTCCAAGCAATATAAAAAGACTGAGCTACAAGTTTTATTTTGAATGCTCAGACATTAAAAGGTAAGAAAATAAGGGATTTAAACCCTTGAACAATTATAATTTACAAAACCAAATACTTATAAATATTCTAATATCTGGCAGTAAAATTTTACATAGGAGTACAGGGCCATGCACTGGGGATAGTGAATGGATGGGTGGAAGGTGGTACTTCTGGAGATACTAGGTGAAAGCCTTTGTTTTCCTTCAATGGAATAGAAATAAATTATGTCAGATTTGGATAATTTGCAAGGATATGACTGTTTATTTTTGCTTTTTAAGAATTGAGCCAGCCAGACATTGTGGCTCACGCCTCTAATCCCGATGCTTGGGAGGTTGAGACAGGAGAATCATAGGTTTGAGGCCTCAGCAACTTAGTGCGAACTTGTTTCAAAATAAAAAAATAAGCCAGGCGTGGTGGCGCACGCTTGTAATCCCTGTGCTTGGGAGGCGGAGACAGGCGGATTGCCTGTCTTAAAGACCCTGTTTCCAAATAAAATATAAAATAGGTCTGGGAGTGTAGCCCGGAGGTAGAAGGGTTCCATCCCCAGTACCATCAAAAAATAAATAAATAAAAATAAAAATAAAATAGCACTGGGGGTATAGCTCAGAGGTAGAACACCCCTGAGTTCAATCCTCAGTATAAAAAGAGTTGAACTATTTCTGACTTTATTGAATTAACTTTTGAGAACTAATTCTATGAACCGGAATTTCTTTTTTTTAAATCAGGTTGTCACTGTATTTTCTGCTTCTAATTATTATGAAGAAGGCAGCAATCGAGGAGCTTACATCAAAATTGGTTATTGTATGAACCCACGGTTTTTTCAGTACCAAGTAACCAGTTCAACACTCCTGTGCCCACTCCACCAGAGGTGTGTATATCTGAGAATACCAAGCACTGGTATTGATGACCCAGTAGATGATCCAAGTGGCTAAGAGTAGCCATGCCAGTGACTTATGACTACTCACTGGTAGAAACAAAATGGAAAGAGTTCCAGACACCAGGTGATGAGTATACCAATATTTGATACTGAAGGGAGAATTTTCTAGCACATACATCTTTTTTAAACTCTGTTATTATCTTTTTAAAATGTTTATTGGTGCATTGTAATTTCTTTTATTTATTTATTTATTTATTTATTTATTTATTTTTTAATTGGTGCATTGTAGTTATATATCAATCACATTGGAGTACAAGACTTGAGAGGATATACAAGCACACATCATCCAATTAGCCCTCATTCAGCCCCCATCCCATTCCCCCCCTCCCTCGATCCCACGCTTGTTTGGTGATTAACTTTGATACATTGGTTTATGTACCTCCTGCGTTTTAAAGAGGCTCCATCCTCCCCTATTCCATACCCTCTAATTGGTCACCTTAGTTGCTTCACTATTGGGCCCTTTCTATAGCTCGACCTCTTCCTGTTGCCCCTTTCCTCCTAGTTATTGCTGATTAGGGGAAGCATCTGATTTATATTTTATGTGATATTTCTCTGTGCATGCCGTGTTGCAAGTACCGATCCCACTCTTGACGGCCCCAGTAGTAGCCTGGCTACCTGGTGAACTGATCCAGACCTTGCTGGCTCAAGCAGTGGCCTTGCCTCATGGGAGGCCCCGATTCTGGTCTCGCTGGCCCCGACACCAGCCTAACCCCTCAGCTGGCTCTGATCCCGGCCTCTGAGGCCCCAGTAGTGGCCTTCCCTCACGGCAGGCTCAGATGCCAGCCATTGGCCCTGGCACCGGCCTAATCTCTCGGCTGGCTCTTATCCTGGCCTCGGAGGCCCCAGCACCGGCCTTGCCCCACGGCAGGCTCTGATGCTGGCCTTGCTGGCCCTAGCACCGGCTTAACCCCTCAGCAGGCTCTGATCCCGGCCTTGGAGGCCTCATTAGCGGCCTTGCCTCACGGAAGGCTCCAATGCAGGCCGCTGGCTCCGGCACCGGCCTAACCCCTCAGCAGGCTCTTATCCTGGCTTCAGAGGTCCCTGCACTGGCCTTGCCTCTTGGAAAACTCCGATGCTGGCCTTGCTGGCTCGAACACTGGCCTAACCCCTCGGCAGGCTCCGATCCTGGCCTCGGAGGCCTCAGTAGCGGCCTTGCCTCACGGAAGGCTCTGATGCCAGCTGCTGGCCCCAGTACTGGCCTAACCCCTCAGCAGGCTCCAATCCAGGCCTCGGAGGCCCCAGCACCAGCCTTTCCTCATGGTGAACTCCAATCCTGGCCTTGCTGGCCCTGGCACCGGCCTAACCCCTTGGCAGGCTCCAATCCCGGCCTTGAAGGCCCCAGCACCGGCCTTGCCTCACGGCAGGCTCTGATCCCAGCCTCACTAACCCCAGCATCGACCTAACCTCTCAGCAGGCTCTGATCTCAGCCTCAGAGGTCCCAGTAGTGGCCTTGCCTCACGGCAGGCTCCGATGTCGGCCATTGGCCCCGGCACTGGCCCAACCCCTCAGCAGGCTCCGATCACTGTTTCAAAGCTCCAGCACCGGCCCTGCCTCACGGCAGGCTCCGATCACGGCCTTGCTGGCCCCGGCACCAGCCTAACCCCTCGACAGGCTCCGATCCTGGCCTCACTGGCCCCAGCACCGGCCTAACTCCTCGGCAGGCTCCGATCCCGGCCTCAGAGGCTCCAGCACCAGCCTTGCCTCATGGCAGGCTCCAATCCCAGCTTTGCTGTGTCTGTCGCCGGCCTCACCCCTCGACAGGCTCCAATCCGAACACCCTCTTCACCCAACCAATTGTCCCACATTCTCGAGGGTGAGTGGTGGTAACATTCTGCCTCTGGGGTTATTATTTCTTTTTCTTTTTTAATTGGTGCACTGTATTCATACATCATAGTAGGATACATACTTTTGTAGACATACATGCACACTTTTCCCAGTCAGCCCCCACCCAATCCCCACCCCATTCTCTCCCTATCCCTCCCTCCCATGCTTGGCTTAGTAGTTGACATCTAGTATTATGGCAATTTATCTAAAATTAAAAATGATAATCTCACATAACAGTTTCATTTGTCTGATACCAAGCTTTTGATGACTTAAAGATAACATTTCAATATTTCTTTTTGCTTTCTTTCTTACCAGAGAATATTTTTTTCTATTTTTTAGGTGAAACTATCATATATTTATATATTTATTTTTCAGAAAAAAATCTATCCTAATATGGAATATGGACTCTAGGTACCCAAAACGATCTTGAAAAAGTACAAAGCTAGAAGATATATATTTTCTGATTTCAAACCATATAAAGCTACAATAATTGAAACAGTGTAGTACTATTCTAAAGGCAGATATATAAACCATTGGAGTTAAATAAAAGCCTAGAGCTAAATTCTTCCCTATATTGTCACGTTATTTTTGACAAGGTTTCCACGAACATTTGGTGGTGGAAATATTAATCTTTTAACTAAATATTGTTAAAAAATAATAATTACATGGAAAAGAATAAAATTGGACCCTTACCTTATTTGCTCCTCTATAGGATCTCCTTCATCTAGAGTTCCTCCTGTGACACATTTCTCCCTAGCAAACTAAAATATGTGAGTTTAAATTTGTAAGAATTTTTCAACTATTCTGAGACTTTTGCATTTTCATATGAATTTTAAAATCAGCTTGTCACCTTGCAAAAAATGTCAATGGAATTTTAGAAGGGAACATGTTGAATCTACAGGTCAATTTGAAGTCTATTGCCATCATAACAAAACTGTCTTCCAGTCAATCTGTGATCATGGAATATTTTTCTATTTATTTAGATCTTTAATTTCTTTCAACAGTGTTTTATACTTTTCGGTGTACAGTATATAAGTCTTAGACTTACTCTATTAAATTTATTTTATTATCTTGGTAAGAAGTTTTCTTAATTTATTTGTTTCTAGTATGCAAACATATAACTTTTTTTTTCAGTACCAAGGATTGAACCCAGGGGAATTCTACCTCATTTTTTACAAATGTTTGTTTTGAGCAAGATCCTCCTAGGTTGCTGAGAGTCTTGTTAAGTTGCCAAAGCTGGTCTTAAACCTGAGATCCTCTTGTCTCAGCCTCTCATGTACTAGAATTACAGCCATGTGCCACAACACCTGGATATAACTGAATTTTTATATTAATCTTGTATTGTGTAATCTTTTTTTCAGTTCTGGGGATGGAATCCAGAGGCATTCTACCTCTGAGCTACACCCCCAGCCCTATTTTTTAATCTTTATTTTGAAACAGGGTCTCACTGAACAGTTGCAAAGGGCCTCACTAAGTAGCTGAGGCTGGCCGTGAACTGTGATCCTCCTTTCTCAGACTTCCAAATTCTGGGATTACAAAAGTGCACCCCTGTGCCTGGCTCATATTGTATAATCTTGATGAACTTGTTTATTAGTTTTAATGCTTTTAAGTGAATTTCTTGAGATTTTCTATGTACAAGATAACTATATATTAACAGAGACAGTTTCCGAACACTTTTCTTTTCCTTGCCCACTTGCTCTGACTAGAACCTCCAATACAATGTTGAATAAGACTGGTGAGAATAGATATCCTTGTCTTGCTCCCAGTGTCATGTGGGATGCATTGTTTTGTTATTATAGTTAAGTATGATGTTAGCTATGTATTTTTGTATATGTAACTCATCAGGACAAGGAAGTTTCCTTCTATGCCTAGTTTGTTGAGTGTTTTATCATAAGAGTGTTGGATTTTGTCAAATACTCTTTTTCTGTATCTATTGAGATGATTATGTGGTTCTATCCTCGTTCTAGTAATATAGGTTATTACAGTCATTGATTTCAGATAGTAGACAAAGCTTGCATTCCTGCCATATAGCTCACTTGCTCATGGTTGGTATTAATTCTGCTTTTAATGTTTGTTGGAATTTACCAGTGAAGCCATCTGGCTCTGGGATTTTCTTGGTGAGTCGTTTGATTACTTATTCAGTCTTTTTACTTGTTACAGGCCTGTTCAGTTTTTATAATTCTTCTAGGTTAGGTAGTTTGTATTTTTCTAGGAATTTGTTAATTTCATCTAGATTGTCTCATTTGTTAGTGAATATCTGTTCATAGTATTCCTTTATACCTTTTTTTCTGTACAATCAGTAGTGACATCCCCCCCCCTTTTTTTTGCAGTACTGGGAATGAAACTCAGGGGCATTCTACCCCAGCCCTATTTTTTTTAGTCTTTTTATTTTATTTATTTATTTATTTATTTTTGTACTACTGGGGATGGAACTCAGGGGCATTCTACCTTTGAACTACACCCATCAGCCCTATTTTTTATTCTTTATTTTGAAACAGTGTCTCACTGAGTTGCAAAGGGCCTCACTAAGTAGTAGTGGAGGCTGTCTGCGAACCACATTCCTCCTGTCTCAGCCTCCCGAATGCCTGATGACAAGCATGCACCACCATGCCCAGCTCCCAACTTTCAGTTCTGATTTTAGAAATTTGATTCTTTTATTTTCTGGGGGGAAATCTAAAGATTTATCAATTTTTTATGTTTTCAAAGAGCCAAAATTTTTAATTTGTTGATTTTCTCTGTTGCTTTTCTACTTTATATTTCATTTCTTTCTGTTATATTCATTATTCTCTCCTTTCTGCTTACAATGGGTTTGGTTTACTCTATTATCCAGTTTTAAGGTGGGAGATTATTTTATTGATTTGAATGAGATCTTTCCTTTTATAGGTATTTATAGGCATAAATATAGGTATATCTAACTATATAGGTTTAGTAGCTATAATATAGGTGTTTATAGCTATAAATGAATAGCTATTTATACCTACAATACATTTGTAGCTATAAATCTTAAGATATTTTTAAGGATTTATAACTATAATCTTTCTTTAAGCACTGCTTTAATTGTAATCCCATATGTTTGGCTTTGTTGTGTTTTCATTTTTATTCATCATGAAGTATTTTCTAATTTCCTGAGTTTTTATTATTTATGGTATAGGAGATTGAACCCAGGGGCATTCTACCTCTAAGCTACATACCTAACCCTTTTTAAATTTTTTTTGTTTTGAAACAGGGTCTTGATAGTTTACTGAGTCTTACTAGGTTGCTGAGGCTGTCCTTGAACCTGTGATCCTCCTGTCTCAGTCTCCCAAGAACTGGGATTACAGGTTTGTGCCTACCATACCTAGATTTTTGCATTTATTTTTCCTTTTTCTCTTCATCCCCTTCCTCTTCCTCCTCCTCTCCTTTTTGGTGTGGTAGGGATGGAATCCACATGCTAGGTAAGCATTGTATCACTGAGCTTTATCTTCAGCCCATGAGTTCTCCTTTGATGCATTTGTTCTTTAGGACTGTGTTGTTTAATTTCTTCACATTTATAAATTTCTTCTATGTTTATTATTAATTTCTAATTTATCTTGTGGTCAGGAAAGATAATTTGTATGATTTTTTTGTGTGGTGCTAGGGACTGAACCGAGGCACATTTTACCTCTGAGCTAAACCCCAGCCAGCCCTACTATATTTTTTGTTTTGAAGCAGCGCCTCACTAAATTGCCGAGGACCTCGCTAAAATACTGAGGCTAGCTGCAAACCCATGATCCTCCTGTCTTAGCCTCCCAAGTACTGGTATTGACAGGTGTTCTCCACTATTCCCTGCTTACTTTGTGTGTTGTTCCTTTTTAAATCTGTTAAGATTTATCATTATGGCACAAGGGTCTGTTGTGGAAATTGTTCCACACGTGCTTTAAAATGATGTACACCACTCAGTTGTTGAATGAAGTGTTTTATACGTATCTATTAGGTCTAGTTGGTTTAGAGCACTGTTCAAGTCCTCTATCTTGGTTGATTTGCCTCCTTTCTGTTCTGTGCATTATTTAGAGTGTTAAAGTGCCCAACTATTATTGTTGTCTAGTTTTTTCTTCAATTCCGTCAGGTTTTTGTTTTTGTTTTGTTTTTGTTTCATATAGTTTTGGGCTCTCTTATTAGGTTCATATATGCTTATAATTGTTTTTTCATCTTGATTGACTACTTTATCATGATGAAATAACCTTCTGTAGTGACAGTTTTTGTTCTAAAGTCTATTTTCTCTTCTGCTAGTATGGTTACTCTAGCCCTCATGGTTGTTGTTTGCCTGGTATTTCTTTATCCTTTTTCTTTGAAACTTAAGTGTGTTTCCTTTACAAAATATATACTTCTTAAACCATCTTTTGTTTTATTTAAATCAGACTCACAATCTTTGCCTTTTGATTTGATTGATCTATTCACATGTGATGGTATTGAGATGATTGCATTTACATCTGCCGTTTTCTTTTTTAAAATATCGCCAATCTATATGTAGCACTTCATATCCATGAATTCCATATTTAGGGAAACATTTTTTTAAAAGCCAGATGTGGTGACACATGCCTGTAATCTCAGTATTTGGGAGGCTGAGACAGGAGGATAGCAGGTTTGAGGCCAGCCTCAGTAACTTAGTGAGACCTGTTTTAGCGCACCCCTGAGTTCAATCCCCAGTACTCTATACATAAAAGGAAAGCAGCTAAAAATATTATTCTATACATGTGCAATCTCTTTTCCTTGTCATTATCACTAACAGTATAGTATAACAACTATTTACATGGAATTTACTTTAAATTAGGTATTGTAAATAATCTGGGATTATTTAAAGTATATGAAAGGATGTTCATAGGTTATGTGGAAACAGTATATTATTTTGTATAGCAATTTGAGTATCCATGGGGAATTCTGGAGCCTATTTACCAGGAATACCAAGAAACAAGTATATATCTTCTATTTTTGTTCCTCTCTTCCTCTTTTATTTCCAAACTATTTTTTGTAACTGGTCTGAGGTTATAGACTTAAGTCCAGATTGTTAGCTAACTGTGCTAACACCATTTAAAAATCGCCCTTTTTAGCTAGGCAAGATGGCACACACCTGGAATCTCAGTTCTAGAGAGGATGAGACAGAAGTATCATAGGTTTGAGGCCAGTCCCAACAACGTAGTGAGACCCTCAGCAACTTAATGAGACCCTGATTCAAAATAAAAAGTAAAAAGTGTTGGGAGTATAGCTCGGAGGTAGAATGCCTCTGGCTTCAATTCCCAACGTGAAAAAAAAAAAAAGGTCCTTTTCTACTGAATGGTACTACTTCTCTTGCTATGTTATTCCCATATATAGTTGGATATACTTAAGAAATTATGTTCTACTCATGTGTATATCTTTTCTTGTATCAATACCTATTGTTTTGTTTCAGTGACTTAATTTCAATATTTGGTACAGCAAGTACTTTTTGTCTTGATTCCTTTTCAAATAATTGTTCATGTGAATCTTTGAAGTCCAAAAGAAAAAAACATTTCTAATTCTTCTAAATTTTTACAGAGTCCACACACACACACACACACACACACACACACACACACACACGAGCGCACACAAATATATACACGTGCATACATTCACTATCTAGTAAAAGTATGTGTAAATTGGGCAATTCAATTAAACTGGAAACTATACGTGCTAATGTGGCACATTAAAATGAAACAGGATTGTTTAAATAACTCTCACCTATTGTTTTCTTCACCTAGGGTTTTTGCTATGGAAAGCAGTGCTGTCAAGATACTGAAAGAGAGAATGTTTTCACGAAAATCTGATCTCATTCATGCTTTCCGACTTCGAGACCATAGTAGATCAGGTAATAAAATGATATAATGCTTACCATTTCTTAACCTTATGAGGTTACCTACATATTAGTATTCATTTTCTTTGCTTCCTTGGGATTTTAGTTCCCTGTTTTTGATGGAAAGGAATAATAGAAAAAAAAGTAAAATGTTATTCACTCAGAAATAGGCTTATATATTCTCAATAAGCTTCTTTTGACTTATTACAATAACAAAGTTAAAGACAGATCAATAGCTGCAAAAGAAGCCAGAAGATAGTGGAGTCACATATACAATTCATTGAAATTTAAATTTAGAAAAATACCATTTTAACAAAGTTGGGAAAATTCTATTAAATAGTTGCCCTATCAAATAGTTGGGCATGGTGATTCATGCCTGTAATTCCAGTACTTGGGAGGTTAAGACAGGAGGAACTCAATTTCACAGCCAGCCTCAGAACTTAATGAGGCCATCCACAACTTAGTGAGATCCCATTTCAAAATAAAAAATAAAATAGGGCTGGGTAGACTGTCCCTGTTTTTAACCCCCCAGTACCACACACACAAAAATTAAAATAGACTTTAAGAAAACATATATTGCTAGAAAGAAAAGAATATTTCATAATGATAAAATAATTTGCCAATTGAATTCATTGTAAATGTATATGCAACTATTAATATGCCCTCAAAATATGTAAAATGATACCTAACAAAACAATAAATAAAAGTAGAAAAATTCACCATCATGATGGGAGATTTTATTACTCCTCCCTTAAAATAAAAAAAAAGAATAGATAGACAAAAGCTTAGCATATTTTCCCTTTAGGGAAACATGTATAGAAAGCTGCACTCAATATTTCAAAATACATTTTCTTGTCAAGCACAATAGAACATTTATAAAATTTGACCATAAACTGGAACACAAGGCACATCTCAACAGATTGTTGAGGATTAGAAACATTATAGAATAAATGAATTCCTTGACATAGTGCTCAATAACATAATCTAGCCATAAAATACTCTTTGGGCTTGAAAATGAGAAACGTATTACTCAATAAACCTTGGGTTAAAGAGGGAATCACAGAGGAAATTAGAATAATGAAAATGAATGATAATGAAAATACAACATAGAAACACTTACAGAATACAAATTAGGCATCAGAAACCTTTAATGCATATATTCTAAAAGATGAAACAGAGCAGCAAAGTAAAAAATAGTTCTTTGAAGAAACTGGTGATGTTGATTTACCTCTGGTAAGAAAGAAAGAGACAGAGACGTGTGAGCAAAAGAGTACATGAGTGTGAGCACAATTAACCAATGCTCAGATTGTATGAGGTATTACTTCAGACTTTATAAATATTAAAATGATAATAAGATGTATTATAAAAATTATTATGTTAATGAATTCAAGCTTTAAAGCAAATTAACACATTCCTAAAACATACATGTCTATACACACATTCACATAATACTACAATTACACAAAAGTAAAAAGTAAATCAATAATTATATAACTATTAAAGAAGTTGGACTTGAAATTTTAAAACTTTCCACATAGAAAACTCTGCTCTCAAACACCTTAATTAATCATTGCAATATTCATTTAAGAAAGAAATAAAATAAGTCTTATATAAACTCTTTCACAGAATAGAAATAGATGGAACATTGCCCAGATTATTTTAGCAGGTCATCATAACCTTGATACCAAAACTTAACAAGAATATTATCAAAAAGGAAAGTTAAAGACTATTCTCATTGATAAATTTAGATGAAATTAATCTTAAATGAAAAATTAGCCAACCAAGTTTGTTTTTGTCTAGGAATTCTAGGGATTCTAAGTTTTTTAAACATTTGAAAATCAATTAATGTAATTCACCACCTTAACAAAATTAATCATATGATCTTCTCAAAAGAAGAGAATAATTGATTTATTTTATCCTGGTTTCATGGTTTGAAATAGCATTTAGAAAACTAAGACTATAAGTGAACTTCTCTAATCTTATAAAGAATATCTATTGAAGCCTATAACAAATATCATGCATAATAGAGAAATATTGGGAATAAGAGTAAGATGTTGTAGTAGGCTGAACAATGCCCTGCCTACCCCATATGTCCACATCCTAATCACCTAATCTGTGGATGGCAACTTATATGGCAAAAGGGGCATTTCAGATGTAATTAACTTCAAATGAAAGCTTGACCTGGGGAGATTATTCTGCATTATTCAACTGAGCCTGATGCAATCAGAGTGGTCTTTTAAACAGGTATATAGGAGGAGGAGGCTGAGACAGAATGGAAGGTGATATGATGATAGAAGTAAATTCTAAAATAACACCTTTTGAAGATGAAAGAAAGGACTCTCAGCCAAGGAATATAGGTAGCCACTAGAAGCTGAGAATGGCAAGGAAACAGATCTTCCCCTCAAAGCCTATAGAAGGAGCCAGCCTTGCTAACACCTTCATTTTTGCCCAGTGAAGCTGACTTCAGACATCTGACCTCCAGAACTGTAAGAGAATGCATTGGTGTTTTTTTTAACCACTAAACCTGTGGTCATTTGTTGCAGAACCAATAGGAAACCAATACAGATGCACACTACCAAAACATCTGTTCAACATTGTACTGTAGGGATGCTAGCCAGTGCAATAAGAGAAATTAAAGAATTAAAATAAGAGTTGGGCATGGTGGCACACATTTATCTTCCCAGTAGTTGGGAGGCTGAGACAGGAGTATCAAAGGTTTGTGGCCAGCCACAGCTACTTGGTAATGTCCTCCGCAACTTAGTGAGATTCTGTTCCAAAATAAAGAATAAAAAATAAAGGGCTGAGGATGCAGCTCGGAGGTAGAATGCCTCTGGATTCAATTCCCAGTATCTCAAAAAAAAAAAAAAGAATTAAAATAAGAAGTAAAAATGAAGAAATAAAACTAACACTGTATATAAACAGCATGAATTAGTATATAGGATCCAAAGGAATCCACAGAAAAATTATTAGAATTATTAAGTGAATTTAGCTGGACATGATAGCTCACACATGTAATCTGAGTCTTGCAAGGTTGATTCAGGAGGATTGCAGGTTCTCAGCTAGCCTCAGGAATTTAGCAAGACCCTCCATAATCTAGTGAGGCCCTGTTTCAAAATGAAAAAATAAAATGAAATAAGTCTGGGCGTGTAACTCAAAGGTAAAATATCCCTGGGTTCAATCCCCAGTTATGCAAAAAAAAAGAAGAATTCTATCATTGTTAAACACAAGTCAATATACAAAATTTGATTATATTTTCATATACTAACATATCGATCAGAGTCTACTTAGGATACAGAAACCACATCAGTAATTGGAACAGGAAAATTTAATATAATTACTAAGTGTAAAGGTAACTAACTACTAAAATAGATAAAAGAGAACTCTAAAAAATACAGGAGCCAGGCATGGTGGTGCACACCTGAAATCCCAGTACTTGGAAGGCTAAGAAAGGAGGATCATAGGTTGGGGGCCAGCACACAGTAACTTAGTAAGACCTTGTTTCAAAATAAAAATAAAATAGTGCTGGGGGTATAGCTCAGAGATAGAACACCCTGGGTTCAATCCCTAGTATCACACATATGCAAATACTCAAAACAATAACAACAACCAGGAATAACAAGTGTAGTGAGGCGCTATCATCGCTGAGTCTAAGAGAGGACATAGTCAAGGAAGGAACAAACTTAGAAGAATGCTAACCTAGACAGAGATTTAGACTTCATTAAAGAATCTGTGGCTGTGGCCCACTGGAGAGGGCAGCTGTTTACTGTTAGGCCTTCATTTGGAGTTGGTCTCTAGCTAGTAGGCTAAGACTGGAGAGGATGGAGCCCCCCCACTGAGGTGCCAATGAAATTCACTGAGTGAGTGCCACTGCCTTCTCCACGCACCATTAAGACAAAATATTGGAAAAAACATTTGAAATATTCAAAAGATTGTTTGTCTTGGACATATATAGACTTTTTTCCTTGTCATTTCCTAAACAATACACTCTAATGACTATTTCCATAGCATTTACATTGTATTAGGCATTAGATGCAAATGCTCTGTCATTTTAGATAAAGGTGTTGAACATCTGTGGATGTTTGTACCCATAGAGGGTTCTGGAAACACTCCCCCATGGATATTGAATGATAACTGTGTATATCAAAAGCCCTAAAAATCTGCATACCCTTTGAACTTGCAATTCAACTTCTAGGAATGGTCCTAATGACATAATAGAATAGTAGTTTTGTAGTCATTAAAATGATGATGTAGATCTATATTTCTTAGCATGGATGGATATCTGTGACTTATAAGTAAAAAACAGATTAGAGTAAATGTATGTATATGTGTGTTTTGCCATGTGCAATAAATGTGTTATAAAATACATGCTAGAGTACAATGGATTTTAAGAAAGAAACTACATTTATGTATAAACATATATTTCTATATATAGAAAAAAGACTAGAAGTAATAACCTTTTGTTTATTCAAAATCATTTAAAATAATTATATCTTGCCAGCCGTGGTGGTGCACGCTTGTAATCCCTGCATTTGTGAGGCGTAGACTGGAGGGTTGCAATTCACAGACAGCCTCAGCTACTGAGCGAGGCCCTTCGCAACTCAGTGAGACCCTGTTTCAAAAAATAAAATGACTAAAAAATAGGACTGAGGGTATAGCTCAGAGGTAGAATGCCCCTGGCTTCCATTTCTAGTACCACAAAAAAGTAATTAATGAAATTAAATATTCATACCTTTAATAATCAGAAAAATATTTATATGTTGAAAAATTACATACAATGTTAAGGTAAAACATATTAACTAGGAAAATAGATAAGCATATGCTAAAATATTAAATAAAAGTAAATATTTTATCCTTTACATTTTTGCATGTATTCCAATCTTCTATAAGCATAACTTATGTTGTTAATCAGAAAATGGAAAAACATCTAATAACCAAGTATGTTTTCTTACATATGACAGTAAGGCAAGATCTGTGGAACATGAAAAACTATCCTTAGGTTTTTGTCCCTTGAGGTTCTGGGCTTGGTAGGATAGATATTGAAGGAAACTTAAAGGCCCCCACAACTCAAAGCCCCAGACTGCCAAGGTGCTCGCATCATTTTGTCAAATTATTAACATATTACATTGGCTTTTTGTTGTTGTTGTTGTTGTTGTTGTTGTTAGGCAAAATTTCAATAGCCCAGTGGGCTTTTTCCATGGAAAGTATTTTGGGCCTGAATTTGCCATGGAGATCCCTGAGTTCACATCTGGTAAATATAGACAAAGATGGTAATGTTGACTACATGTCCTGCTTCAGGGATGTACACATTGAAAAACCCGTGAAAGATGCAAGTGACACATGTTCCCAGGTAAAATTTGATTAAGTACCTTAGTTCTTTGAAAAGTTGAAAATGGAATCATCTAAAGGATATGAGTGGAAGCCTCAGAAAAGGCCAAAGGGGATTTTGCCAGTTAGAGTGTGTTCTGTTCAGGAAATGTGTACATCCTAAAGATAAACAAAGCTGGGTATTGTGACACAAACATGTGATCCATCATTTGGAAGGCTGACATAGGAGGATTACAGGTTTGGGGCCAGCCTCAGCCACTTAGTAAGACTATTTAAAAAAATAAATAGCGCCGGGCGTGGTGGCGCACGCTTGTAATCCCTGCGCTTGGGAGGCGGAGACAGGAGGATCGCGCAGGTTCAAAGTCAGCCGCACTGGCTTAAGAGACCCTGTTTCCAAATAAAAAGTATAAAATAGGTCTGGGAGTGTAGCCCAGAGACAGAAGGGCTTCCAGGAACCCCAGTTCCACCAAAAAAAAAAAAAATACACTTGCCCAGTTTTTGATTGGGTTATTTGTTTTCTTAGTGCTGAGTTTCTTGAGTTCTCTGTATAGTCTAGATATTAGTCCTCTATCGGAGGAGTACCTGGCAAAAATTTTCTCTCATTCTCTTGGCTCTCAGTTGAGGTTCTTGATAGTTTCCATTGCTGTACAGAAGCTCTTCAGCAGCATGTAATCCCATGTATTGATTCACCTTTTAGTTTCTTGTGCCTTTGGGGTCTTAGTCACAAAAAATAAGAAAGTGTATGCTTTCCCTAATATGTGAAAGCTAGGGAGAAATGTGTCACAGGAGGAACTCTAGATGAAGGAGATTCTATAGATGAACAATAAGGCGACCTAACTGAGGGGATGGGAGGGTGAAGAGGGAAACTCTCTAAACCACATGATATACTTAAACAAACATATCAAAGTCTATCACTAAGCCAAGCATGGGAAGGAGGGATGGGAAGGGAATGGGGTGGGGATTGTATAAGGGCTAATTGAGTGATGTGTGCATGTATGTCTACACAAGTTTTTTATCCCATTAAGATGTATGACTACAATGCACCAATAAAAATAAATAAATAATAAATAAATACAGCCAGCCTTGGTGGTACATGCTTCTAATCCCAGTGTTGGGAGGCTGAGACAGGAGGATCACAGGTTTTCAACCAGCCTCAGCTACTTAGTGAGGCCCACTGCATTTAGTGAGACCCTGTTTCAAAATAAATAATAAAAAATAGGTCTGGGAGTGTCACTCAAAGATAGAATGATCCTGGGTTCAATCCCCAGTAGTACCATAGGGGAAAAAATACAGTTTTAAAAAGGACTAGGGGTATAGCTGGGAGGTAGACTTACCCTGGGTTAAACTTCCAGTGCAAAAATTAAAAAATAAAGACAAACATAAAGAATAAAATGCTTCAGCAAGCAAATCCCTATCAAGTATGGGATTCTTCTTTGAAGAAGTGCTGTCCAGTAGAATGGCAAATATGATATCTATTATTTCATGAAACCAACCACTTAATATTTAACATATTCCTAACCATGTACAGACTTGCTGACATGACCCATGATATGCCTTACAGAATTTTAAAATGTAGCTGAGTGCAGTGGTACACACCTGTAATTTCAGTACTTGGGAGGCTGAGACAGGAGGATCACAAGTTTGAGGTTAGCCTTGGCAACTTAGCAAGCCCATCAAGTTAGCAAGACCCTATTTCAAGATAAAAAGGGCTAGGGACATATCTCAGGGGTTAAATGCCCCTAGTAGAATTCTCCAGTACAAAAAATTATAATAATTTTAATGTAAACTCCCTTATATTGGGAATATCCCAATAGGACATATCAGATCCTAGCTCTTATTAGTTAACAATTCATTGGCAAGTTATAACATTGAACTGACTTGAACTAGGACTTAGGTGATTGCAGATAAAGTAAGAAGAATCCGGAGAAGGGAAGCAGTTTTTCATGATGACTAAGATCATAGGCCTTGGCTTCAGGGAGCTGAAATTCAAATCTCACTTGATAGCTGTGTGATCTTAGAGAAAGTTCCTTTCTCTGTTTTCTAATCTGTAAAATAGACATAATATTAATTCTATTCTTATTCCTTAGGGTTGTTGAGGACTAAATAAAATTGTTCACATAAAGCTTAGATCGACAGATATGCTGCCTTATTCTCTTTGCTCCCCTAAGGAACACAAGAGCACGGTCTTTTATCTAATTGTAGATGGTTGGGACAAGGAAAATTGCTTTTTCAAATGACTATTTAAATAGATAATGTGAATGGTGATAATGTACTGTATTTTTGTTAAATTTTCTAAAAGCAATCTATCATTGCCGGGCATGGTGGCACATACTTGTAATCCTAGTGCTTGGGAGGCTGAGACAAGATCACAGGTTCAAAGCCAGCCTCGGCAATCTAGTGAGGCTCTCAGCAACCTAGTAAGACTCTGTTTCCAAATAAGAAAGAAAATTGGCCTGGAAGTATAGCTTGGAGGTAGAATACCCCTGAGTTAAATCCCTAGTACCACACAAAATAATGTATTTTGTCATTAATTCAATATGCTTTAACATTTAGAAAATCTTTATTTTAGGCTAAGTCTACTCTAATTGAAACGCTGTGTAGATACCGATCTGACCTACAAATCATATTTAACATCATTGATTCGGATCACTCAGGTAAATGAGCTTTGAATAGTTCAGTAGTAATAGAAAGAAATATTAGCCTGTTTCTCCAGAATCAGAACTCTGTTTTTATCTATTTTATTCTTCATCTAATCCTGATGAAACTAGAGGGAAAAAACTCATGTTTAATATTATTATTTTAGTTGGACCATAAACTCTGTATTCAAGACCATAGAGTTCTACAGAAGTCTATGTAGCCATTGGTCAAACTCAAAAATGCTCCTTTTATAAGTCACTGGCACAGTTGAAAAGATAATTCACTTTCCATTTTAATATTTTACTTATTCTGGCAATAAAAATTATTCCTAGAGTTCTGATTCTGTTTGGGGGACTAAAAGCTTTGACAACTCATTTTGGGGATATACCTCAGTGCTCAAGTGCTTGCTTCACACGTGAGAGGACCTGGGGGTTCAATCCCCAACACTGAAAAAAAATGTTTCCTGGGTACAGTGTTGTACGCCTATAATCTCAGCTTCTCAGAAGGCTGAGGCAGGAGAATTAGAAGTTCAAGTCCAGCCTGAACAACTTAGAAAGACTCTGTCCTAAAATTTAAAAAAGAGTTGAAGATGTAACTCAGTGGTAGAGCACCCCTGGGTTTAATCCCCACTACTATGTACAGACACACACACACATACATGCACGCACACCCCACATACATGAATACAAACCCTTATTTTCCATTCCACTTCAATACACATTTATTTTAAATGTAAAAATCAGGTATCAGGACTGGCAATATAGCTCAGTGGTAGAGCATTTGCCTAACATACACAAAGCCCTGGGTTCAATTTCCAGCACCAAACACACACACACACACACACACACACACACACACACACTCATCTATTCCCCTACTAAAAAGACCTTTGGACACCCCCCAAAAATCAATACTCTACCCCTGAAAGTAAATGGCCATAAAAAGCTCAACATCATTTTTTCTATCCTCTTATTAACTCCCAGGATTATTAACTTACCTCTTTGGTTCCATGCTGCTGTCCTCTCTTCCTTCTTTTCATGTCCCTCATGAATTTTAGTTCTTGTCATTTCTGGGCCACATTTAGTCGCATAGTCCACATCCCCTCACTGTTTCTTCACTGCTTACTCATTCTGGCTTTAAAATAATTTGGAAACCATGTGGTAGTTGAAAAGGACAATATTGCTTCTTACCTTCATAGCCTCCCTCTTCTATTTTCTTTAGGGTTTTGATGGTCAGGCATATTACTGAGTTTCTAATTGGGACTATTTCAATCAGCGTGGCTTCCCCGCCCTTGACTGGGTCTTAAAATGAACACTCACCATGTTCTCCCATATTCTTTCAGGCCTGATTTCCATGGAAGAATTTCGTGCCATGTGGAAACTCTTTTGTTCTCACTACAATGTCGACATTGATGAGTCACAAGTTGATGAGCTCACCAATATAATGGACTTAAACAAAGATGGAAGCATCGATTTCAATGAGTTCTTAGAGGCTTTCCATGTAGTGCATAAATATGAGAAAATGCACAAATCAGACAACAAGATTGCTGCCTTGCGGTGAAGACCACTCTTAGGCTCCTTGCTAAACAACTAAGCACAAACCACCATCTTTCCAGGACCCTTGAAGTTCATAGTCACTACCAGAAAAGTAGACCCCAACTCACACAACAAGCAAATGCACAGTATGGCTGTTGGAAGTCCTTAGCAAACTGCAATTGGTACAACGAGGTTAAATCTCAGCTAATAGGGTTTGCCTCTACTGTTAGAACTCACATATTGCCTAGGGTTGGTCTCCTGGATGCCACCTAATTCAGGGACCAGAGCAGTTTGGAAACATACTGAAAGGAAAACACAGAGCATCCAAGAAAATCGTAAAGTGCAACAACTATGAGTGACTAGGGGATGGTATAAGGAATGCCAGACTACTAATGCAATAAATGGTTTCCATCCTTAAACTGTAATCTTTTTTGGGGGAGAGTCTGTAAATCAGTGATCATGAATTGTGGCGGAGCCACCCCTCAGAGATGAAGCCATATCTTATTATTGAGGAAGAAAGTATTTTTATGTCCATTGAATTTACAAAAATAATACTTAAGATTAAGCTCTATAATCAATATGGTTATGTGGTTTAACACCTTCATTGATAAGGCAGGGACATTTTTTCTACTTCTTCCCTCCCTCCCACCCTCCCTTCTTTGCTTTCTTCCTCCTCCTCTTCTGCCTCCTCCTCCCTCCTCCTCCCTTCTTCCCTCCTTCTTCCTCCTCCTCCTCCTCCTTCTTCTTCTTGGCAGGGACTTTTTTTCTACTTCCCACCCTCCCTTCCTCTCCCTCCTCCTCCTCCTCCTCCTCCTCCTCCTCCTCTTCCTCCTCTTCTTCCTCCTCTTCTTCCTCCTTCTTTTTTTGGTCCTAGGGATTGAACCCAGGGGCATTCTACCTTCCAGTCATACTCTTCAGCCATCTTTAATTTATTTTTTTTTAATTTTGAAATAGAGTCTTGCTAAGCTTCTGAGGCTGACCTTGAACCTCTAATCCTCCTGTCTCAGCTTCCTAAGCATTGGGATTATAGGTATGCACCATCATGCTCAGCTTTGTTATTCTAATTGTGTGTTAAATGTAATAGATTCTTTTTAAAGTTAAATATAGGTTATTCTTGGCGTATGCATGTGTGTGTGGTTCTGGGGATTGAAACTTGGGGCATTCTAACTCAAGCTGTACCCCCAGCCCTATTTTAAGTTCTGTTTTAAAACAGGATCTCACTAAGTTGCTGAGGCTGGTCTCAGACTTTTGATCCTCCTGTCTTAGCCTCCCAAGTCCTGGGATTACAGGTGTGAGCCCAGTATAGGTTTCATATTTTTAAAGTTTTAGAACTTCTAGACTTAGAAACATGTTAGATCTTGCAATACTGCCTGCTATACACACCAGAAATAATGGATAAAATGCAATAAATATCTTTTTATAATATACAACTGAACTTGCAGAAAAGTGAAACAAACTCCCAAGGGGCAGAAGAAAAGAGCGTAATTAAAGCCATAGAAATATTAATGTCAGACATGACAAACTATAAGGAAAAGAATGTCATTGGGAACAAAACATATCACTGCTCATGCTAAAAAGGAATAATTCACCTAGAAGATATAATCATTATAAATGCAGATGTATCTAATAACAAAGATTTAAAATTTATAATATAAAAATTGACATGAGGGAAAGTTTTAATTCACCTTTGTCAGTAACTGATCATATAAATAAAAATTAGTCTATAGAAAATTGGAAAACCCAAGTAATCTATCTGACAGCATGTGTGTATGTATATTGTATGCATGTGTGTATAGGTATATACCATATGTATATAAGTATGTACACACATATACACATAAACCTCGAATTTCTTTTAAATAATACATATCACTTTCAAACACATATGGAATGTTCATAAAAATTGACCACAAAACTTATCTCAAATATCAATCAATAGAAAGTATTATATTCTCTGATCATAATGCAATTGAATTAAACCCAACACTAAAACATAACTACATTAATTAGTGAGTGAAAAAGGAATATAACTATAGATCTACCACCCAATTCTACAAAAGCTCATGAGTAATGTAAACTTTATGCAAGTAAATTTTTAAGTTTTTCAACTAAAATTTTAACTGCTATATGAAAGCAAAAATTGTACATATTCATGGGGTACCATGTCATTCAAATAACTTTCAAAACTAAGTGAATGAACTACTTCCTCAGAAAAAACACAATTTAGTGAATCTACCTCAGGAGAAAAAAAGGAGGGTCTTAAGAAACACAACCATTAAGGAATATAATGGCTTTGTAACGGGTCAATTTGACTAGGACAACCTTCCATTCTCAAAATTCTCGTTCTTGCATGTTTCTGGTGAGGGTGAGCCACAAGGGAAATTCTTGTGTGACGCAGAAGGTAAAGAGGAAGAAGTAGCCATTATATAACTTACACAGGCTGTTGCTAATATACTAATACCTTGTTGACATGAAGTAGCTGTTAAGTCTGTGATGGCTCTACATTTCCTTGAATCATGTCCATTTCTTTGATTTCTTCATTACAAATTTATTTATTTATGGTACTGGGGATTGAACCCAGGGACATTATATCTCTCAGTTACACCCCCAGCCCTATTTTTTTTTATTTTGAAACAGGGTCTCGCTAGTTGCTGAGGCTGGCCTTGAACCTGCGATCCTCCTGTCCTCAGCCTCCCAAGTATTGGGATTGTATGTGTGTTATCATGTCCAGTGGTGGATATTTATTTAACTCCATGATAAAGAATACTGGATTCTGCATGATGTCCTCATCACCAAGGTTAGAGGCAGGAAGAATGAACATAAGCTTCAGTACCTTCTTGTGGGATGCCTACTTGAGCTTGTGGGTTAGATTGCTTGCAATCTTCCTGCCTATCTGTTCTGTGTACTCCAAGCTACAGCATCAGATATGGAGATCATAGTCCTATAAGAGACTGTTAAAGCAGCTCCCACATTTGCAGAAGTTGCTTCTGCTAATTCTATATGTACATAGAATCAGTACACACACACACACAGAGGCACACACACAGAATCAGTATACACATACACACAGAGTCAGAGTCATATAACACTTAATGGCAGGGACATTACAAAGCAATTTCATCATTGTGTGAACACTATAGAGTGTACTTAACACAAACTAAGCCAGCTACAATGTCATTATGGAATACAACCACAGGAAACCACAAATGTACATGAAGTCTGTCATTATCCTAAATGTAGTTATGTATCATATATATATGTATATGTATATATTTTTATATATTTTCCTACTGGTTATGCCTCTGGTTGAAACCTAGGCTGTTACAAAATTTGGTACTGACAGTAGTTCCAGGACAGCTTAGTCTTAAGAATAAATGCTCTGGCCGGGCGTGGTGGCGCACGCTTGTAATCCCCGCGCTTGGGAGGCGGAGACAGGAGGATCGCGCAGGTTCGAAGCCAGCCGCGCGCGCTGGCTTAGGAGACCCTGTTTCCAAAATGAAAATGTAAAAATAGGTCTGGGAGTGTAGCCCGGAGGTAGAAGGGCTTCCAGGAACCCCAGCACCACCAAAAAAAAAAAAAAAAAAAAAAAAAAAAGAATAAATGCTCTGAATTGATCCTGGTTTTCTGGAGCTAGTTCCCTACTTTCAATTTAAAGGTACTAATAGCCCTCTTTACAGGAATAAAGAGAGTGCTTGTACTCCATAGCATGAAGCGGCAAAATACTCAAGTTATCACTGTTAATTAAGTACTTATAGAAGGCAAGACTCTGGAAGACCAAATGTTTGCTACTTTAGAATATTTTAGTCAAAATAAGTATAGTAGGGGTTGCTTGCTTACTTGGTAAAGAAATAACTTGGAGAAATAAAATGATCAGTACACGTCTTTAAATTCCCAGCTGAAGGCCTTCATAAAGGCCCTGCAAGTTTCTATGACTACTCTGAATGAAAACTTTATCTTCTATAGTCACAGGGCCACGACTGTGATTTGTTAAATGACAATACAAATTGAATTACCGACTTCATAGGGTCTCTGTTATAATTTGACCACCCCCTCAAAAAGTCACATTAAAATTTAATTTCATTGTAACAGTGTTAAGAGGCGGTACATTTAAAAGGTGTTTGTACCATTGGGGTTTTGTCATCATAAATGAATTAATGCTGTTGGCCTGGGGGGGTTTCAGATAAAAAGGATGTTTGGCTCAAATTTCCTCTGTGCTTCTGTGCCCATCCACCATATTTTGATACAGCACGAAGGTCCTTACCACATGCTGGTGTCATGCTCTTAGACTTCCCAGCCTCCAGAACCATGAGCCAAACAGACTGCTAGTGTTTATTAATTACTCGGTTTGTTGTTTTCTGTTACAGCAGCAGAATAAAAGACTAAGAGTCTCTTTTGTTGAAGCAAGGTATTATTGCTTGGGAAGTAATGGCCTCCTGAAAACTGGGAAGAGGACCTATGTGCAGATTCTAATTCACATCTTATTTTTGAGAACAAGACACCCTTTTACTACTACTGCCTGAGGAACTGTTTTTCCCCTTTGCCTGAAAGACCTATAATGGCCTCCCCTGGAGTAGTCACCATGCAAAGCACAAGTGATTCTTTTTGGGACCTACCCCCACCACCTCTGTATATTTGAGTATGCTAATCTGGCCCCATTTGGAATATCAGAAGTACTTGAATGAATGAAGAGCCTTGAAATGGTAAACATGTGGATAAAACCTAAATAAATAAAAACCTCTTATAAGAGTTAAAATATGCAAAGACTTAAATGATAACTATGCAATGTCAGTTGAGAAAATAGAGGTAGAGTTCTAAAATATTTTTATTCAGAAAGAGTAAATGCAACATTTAAGTTTGGATAAATCAAGAATGCAGGTTATAATCTCCAGCATAACAGAATTAAAAATTAGTAAAACTGCTGGGAAGGTGGACCATGCCTGTAATTCCAGTACATGGGAGGTTGATAAGGTAGGATTGCAAGTTTGAGTCCAATGTAAGCAACTTAGCAAGACCCTGTTTCAAAATAAAAAAATAAAAAGCTGGTGGTGTAGTTCAGAGGTAGAACTCTTCTGTTCAATCTCTAGTTCTAAACACAAAAAATTAGAAAAGTATATCATTTTCTATTTATAAAGGGAAAAACAGTATAATTTTAAAAAGAAGTTAGACAGGCATGATGTTTCATGCTTGCAATCCCAGTACTTGGGTAAGTGAGACAAGAGGATCTCAGGTTTGGGGACAGCTTCAGTAGCATTATGCAATTTTAAGCAACTTATAACACCTTGTTTCAAAAAAATAATATAGAGCTGGGGGGGGGGGTTGCTCAGAGGCAGAATGTCCCTGGGTTCAATCCCCAGTACTGCAAAAGAAAAAAAAAGAAAAACTCTATAAAAGTAGAAAAAAAAAGAAGAAACTAGTCAGATAGTAATATAGTAAATTTTTATTATTTTTTATGGTACTGGGGGTGGAACCCAGGGGCTTTCTACCTCCGGGCTATACTCCCAGACCTATTTTATATTTTATTTGGAAACAGGGTCTCACTAAGTTGCTGAGAGCCTCACTAAGTAGCTGAGGCTGGCTTTGAACCTGTGCAATCCTCCTGTCTCAGCCTGCCAAACATGGGTATTACAAGTGTGCGCCACCACGCCCGGCTTAATATGGTAGATTTAAACCAGAACATAATTATTACATTTAGAATAAATTAAGTGCCCCAACAGGGAAAAACTGACTTTGATGCTTTTAGAAACATTTCCAATTAAGCAGATTGAGGCTTCAGGAGGAAGGCCCGGTTATCCTGACTGAATTCACCAGAAAGTAGCCAGACTCAAAAGACCCACCAGCTCACTGAAGTTGCAGGAGTGAGCTCAGTGGAGCTTATCTCAGCTCCAACCCATCCAGAAGAACTGCTTAGGTGAACCTAGCCCAACTGCTGATGTATAGCATTATGTCTAAACAAGTGGTGGTTGTCTTAAGACGTGAGATTTTAGGAATGGTTATAATGTGTCAAGAACTAAACTGTGTGTGGTGATGCATGCTTGTAATCCCAGCATTTGGGAGGCTGAGAGAGGATGATGGTGGTTCGCGGACAGCCTCAGCTACTTAGTGAGGCCCTTGCAACTCAGTGAGACCCTGTTTCAAAATAAAGAATAAAAATAGGGTTGGGGTGTAGCTCTGAGGTAGAATGCCCCCTGGGTTCCATCCCAGTACTGACTGCAAAAAAACAAAACCCAACTAACCGATAAGTTTATTTATATCTACAAATAGGGTACTGTCCTAACTAAAACTGAAATCTGTGCTATTGACTTTGTTATAACACATTAGGACAGAAGCTGGAAAATTAGGTGGAAAACTGTTAAGGCAGGCTACAAAAATATGATGTGGTTTGGAAACAATTTCCCAAACTGGAATCTATGGTAGCATGGGAGATAGCACGGACTTTTTAAAGAACTTTGGATTTGATAAGGAGAACTCCAGGCAAAATGCTGGAAGTGGCAGATGGCTGGTTCTCACTGTGTATAACAGGATAAGCAGAGAGAAGGGCTGAGGGAAAAACTGTTCAGTTTACCAGTAGATTTTAGGAGGGATATGAAGGGGGCAGAACAGGCAGGGTTGGAAAATGAGTATTTTTCATCTTTATTAATCAGCTAGCAAAATTTTTTTAAAGTAAATGGAAATCTAAAGGCAAATTTTGCTTCTGGCCAAAATGGAGTAACAAGGACCAGATTTCTTCCCTGAAATAACAAAAACAAAAGGAAAAGCTATATCAAGCAATAAAGGATTGTTTCCCTGGAGAGCCAAGAGGCAAATTAGATGAGCCCTCCATTGCCCCAGGTTAACTGGCACAGGAAGAGAAAACTCAAAGCTCAGCAGAATCCTTAAGTTGGGAGACCAAAGTGGGTAGGACATAGTATTGAAGAAAAGATAATCACATAGACAGAGAACTCTGGAGACCTGCAGAGGATTCCTCCTCATGTAGTCAGCAGAAGACTGAGCAATGTGCACGAGGAGACGACCTGAGGCAAGGAAAACAACCACTCAGTGCTCACTGAAGGCCTGGAATAGAGCCTTGCCCCAGTAGTGAGTGGGGAAAACTCAAAATTTGGGGGACATTGGCTGGACACAGCAGTATATATTTGTATTCTGGTAATTGGGAGGCTGAGATAGGAGAATCATAGTTTTGAGGCCAGCCTCAGTAACTTGGCTAGACTCTGTTTGCAAACAAAAAGTAAAATAGAGCTGGGGTGTAGCTAAGAGAACACCTCTGGGTTCAATTCCCAGTACCACAAAAAAAATGTATGAGACATTGGGTAGAATACTTCAAAAGGGCTTTGCTGCTGGGCATGGTGACGCACGCTTGTAATACCCGCGCTTGGGAGGCTGAGACAAGAGGATCGCGCAGGTTCGAAGCCAGCCTCAGCTACTTAGTGAGGCTCTCAGCAACTTAGTGAGACCCTGTTTCCAAATAAAATATAAAATAGGTCTGGGAGTATAGCCCAGAGGAAGAAAGCCTCTGGGTTCCACCTCCAGTACCACCAAAAAAAAAAGGACTTTGCCTCAGTTGTGAGAAATAATTAGCTTTAGAGTAAACAGTACTGATTCTGTGTTACAAATGTTAAATCAGGACCCAAAAAGGTACATCTGTTTTCATGTGGCTCAGCAGTATCTGAGAACAAACTCCAGGAATAGTTATAGGAATACAAAAATATCTAGCACTCAAAAAAGTAAAATTCACGGCACAACCAAACAAAAATTATGAGGCAGGCAAAGAAGCAGAGAAATACCGTAACGAGAAGAAAAATCAATCAAACACAGTTATTAAAATTAGATGACAAGGAGCCAGGCGTGGTGGCACATGCTTGTAATCCCAGCATTTGGGAGGCTGAGACTGGAGGATCGCTGTTCGTGGACAGCCTCAGCTACTTAGTGAGGCCCTCTGCAACTCAGTGAGACCTTGTTTCAAGATAAAGAATGAAAAAAAAAATAGGGCTGGGGGTATATCTTGGAGGTAGAATGCCCCTGGGTTCCATCCCTGGTCCCATACACAAAAAATTAGAAGACAAGGTTATTGAAACACTTATTACAACTAAATTCCATACGTTCAAACATTAAGAAGAGACATGGATGATAGAAAAAGATGCATGTAAAATTAGAGACATGAAAACTACCATACTTGAGATGAAAAACAATTGAATAGAATTAATGGCAGGCTAGGCATTGTAGGCTATCCAATAGAAACTACCCAAATTAGAGTAGAGAGAGGATAGAGAGTTTTTGTTTTTAAATGAACAGAGTATCAGTGAGTTATGGGATAACCTCAAGAAGTCACTTACTCAAGTGGTGCAATTGGAGTGTCCATTTAGGGAAAGATACATGAGAACTATTTGAAGAAATAATGGACAAACATTTTTCATATTTAATAAAACTCTAATCCCACACATGGAAAAATTTCAATGAACTTGAAGCAGAAAGATCTTGAAGAAAAGTACAGGAACACATCATAAATTTTTTAGGTGTGTAATTAAGAAATTGAACTCATGGGCTTTCTACCTGTGAGCTATAACCCTAGCCCCATTTTATATTTTATTTTGAATCAGGGTCTTGCTAAGTTACCACATGTCTGGCCTCGAACCTGCAATCCTCTTGTCTCAGCCTCCCGAGTGCTGGGATAACCTGGCTTCACATCATAAATTTATCACAAATACCACCCAACAATATTTTCTAAAAATACATTATGATCAAATAAGGTTTGTAATATTTGTCTAAGGAATTGAGGTTTGGTTAAATATTTGAAAGTCACTCCATGTCACCTGATGGGCAGAAAAAAAAATTGTTGGTAGACACACATGTTGAACAAAATCCAACATCTGTTTCTCACATAAAAAAAAAAATTCAGCGAACTGGAAATATAAGGAAACTTCCTTAACCTAATAAAGGAAATCTGTGAAAAATCTACATCTGGCCAATACAGTTGAACAAAGGGAAAAATAGAGGCATCAAGACTGGAAAGGAGCCGGGCGTGGTGGCGCATGCTTGTAATCCCCGTGCTTGGGAGGCAGAGACAGGAGGATCATGCAGGTTCGAAGCCAGCTGCACTGGCGTAAGAGACCCTGTTTGCAAAAATTAAAAAAAAAAGCATAAAATAGGTCTGGGAGTGTAGCCTGGAGGTAGAAGTACCAGCAAGAAAAAAAAGAAAAAGAAAAAGATGAAGAAAAAGCATATACAATTGCAGATGGCATGCTCCTTTGTGCAGAAAACCTAATGGAATATACAAAATGGCTACTAGACCTAATAAGTTAGTTTAGCAAGTTTGTAGAATACAAGATAAACATGGAAAACATTACTCTGATACACTAACACAGTGACCAGAAATTGAAATGTGAAAAACAACGCCACTGAAAATACCCTAAAAGTGAAATAATTTGTGATGAATGTGACAAAAGATTGGCTGCATTAAAAAGCTGCAATTTTGCTGAGGAAAATCTGTAAGAAATCTAAGTCAACCTTGAGATATACTGTCTTTGAGTCAGAAAACTCAATAATATTAAGATGGCATTATCACTAATTATCTTCAATTGATTGGCCTATAATTTCAACACAATCCCAATCAAAATCACAACCAGCTCCTTTTTAAAAACAGAGATTGACAGGCTTATTTTAAATTCATATGGAAATGCACAGGACCAAGAATAGCCAAAGGAATGTTAAAAAAGTATAACAAGCTTGGAGAACTAACACTGCCTGGTTTCAAAATGTATTATAGGGCTCAATTAATTTTGACAACATGGTATTGTTGTAAGGACAAATAAGTCAACAGATTAGAGTCCAGAAATAGATTCATATATGTGTGGGTAATATTTTTATGTTCTTTACTCTTAAATAATACTGTTAACTTAGAATAGACTTAGTTGATAAGAAAAAGTGAAAGTAGTATAGCATTTTATATACCTCATACCCATTTTTCCCTATTGTTAACATCATATACTGGTATGATACACTTGTCACAATTAATGAATCCATACTGATACTTTATTCAGCTTTCCTTAGTTTTCACTTAATATTATTTTCTGTTCTAAGATTCCATTTAAGATACTGTATTACATTTAATCATGTTTTCTTCTTAGATGTCTCTTAATTGTGATAATTTCTTCATTGTTTTTGATGACTTTGGCAGGTTTTCTGTGTATGTATGTGTCTACCACTGAACTATACTCCCAGCCCTTTTTATTTTTAAACAGTCATGTTGAATTACTGTGTACTGGCCTCCAACCTGGAATATTCCTTCCCCAGAGTCTGAAGTACTGAGATTATAGGTATGTACCACTTCTCCTTGGCTAGCCTCTGGCAGTTTTGATAAAAACTTGTCAGGTATTTTGTACAACGTCTCTCAGTGGGAATTTGTCTGATCTTTTTCTCATGATTAGACTGGGATTGTTTCTTTGAGGGAGGAAGACCAAAGAGATAAAGTACCAGTCTCAACAGATCATATCCAAGGGCATGTGCTATCAACATGAGTTACATTATAGAATCCAAGTAATTGCCCCAATTTGTTGAATAAGAATTGGGACAAGCCTTTGGGAAGAAGGAAAAAATGTTGATTTGTTAGCAAATCAGAGAAACTAGTGAACTTAAGTGTTCAGGAACAAAGGAATCAAATCTCTTTTAAGAGTTCTTCAGGATCATGCTGGTGTTTTATCAGAAGGGATGCAATTCTTGTTTAAGTCTTCTTTGAGTCAGTTCTTGTTTTTTTGTTTGTTTGTTTGTTTATTGTGGTACTGGGGATGGAACCCAGGGGCATTCTACTGCCGAGCTATACCCCCAGCCCTATTTTTTATTCTTTGTTTTTGAAACAGAGTCTCACTGAGTTGCAAAGGGCCTCACTAAGTAGCTTAGGCTGTCCCTGAACCATGATCCTCCTGTCTCAGCCTCCCAAATGCTGGGATTATTTAGATCTATGGGCCAGGGTCACGTTGATGTGTTTATCAAAAGGGACATAGTTTATGCTTAAGTCTTCCTTGAGCCAGTTTTTATTCAGATTTATAGGTACTATGTCGGGAATCCAGCCCGACAGCTGGCGGGGGCTTGGCGAGATGATGAGTACCGACGACTCAAACACGAACCCACGAGCCGGGAGTCAAGTCAAGCAAGATCTCATTTATTTCTCTCCTAGCAGTCCTTTATATAGCACCAAGCCACGAGGGAAATTTCCATGAGAAATAGCCTAGCCTATCCGGGATAAAGATCACTAGCACGTAGTTCACAGCCAATCCCAGGCCAGTACATGAGCCATTCATGTGTGCGGAAAGCTCCTTTAAAGGTAGAAAGGGAAAAACCGCTCAGTCTCCCCACCCATAATGAATGGGGAAACCACGCCTTCCTAGCTTCCTCCAGGTGCCATCTTTGCCCCTTTTTTGCTGAATCACTTTACTTAAAGTTTTGCCTTACGCCATAGGCCGCTCAGGCCGAATCTCCTTAGGCGCTGTATAGACACACCCCATCAGTACTAGGGTTATGTTGTCCTGTTTATCAGAAGGGACAAAGTTCATGTCTAAGTCTTCATTGAGTCAGTTCTTATTCAGATCAATAAACAGATAAAAACATGTTATTTGATAACAGGAGGTGAAGGAAATGGGAAGAACAAAGGGGGAATAATGTCAACTTTGAAAGAGGTTATCTGTTAACTGCCAGGGTCAAAGCAGTCCCCTATTACATTGTCACTGTTGACATTACCAATTATTTTAGAGTCAACATCTAAAAAGTTTTTGGTGACCTGAATCACATTCCAGGACCAGAGAGATTGAGGTCTCTTAAATTCAAATAGAAAGGAGCTCAAACTTAAAACGGGACATAACTGTGTGTATCTACCTATGTGTTTTGCATTGTATTGAACAGAATTTTTCACTCACGCAGTCCCACAAGGGAGGTCTGACTATCTTTTATTCCCCCTACACTCAAAGAAACTGAATATCAGAGGGGCTAAGTGCCTTGGCACAAGTTGACCACTAGAGCACAATGTTATGTGCCACAATCTCTCTTAGTTGCAGCCAGTGCAAGGCAGTGCCATCACTAAGTGTATTAATGGGGAACAGATGGAAGACCTTTCTTGTGGTTCCAGTCAGAAGGACATTGGCTAAGATGTGCTGTCTAGGTGTTAGCCAGCACCCCAGTTGGTCAGCAGTGGGGCTCTAGTAGGTGATCTCTGGGCTCAAGGCACTGAAAGGATCTATCAGAAGATACAACTGGAGCAGGAAAGTCTCAAGGACAAAGTGCAATGTTGAGTCAGAGGCTCAGAGACAAACTCAACTTGCCCCATGGTCAACTCAGCCTCTTCAAACTGCACCTGCCTGAGGGGATGCTCTGTTTCCAGGCAGAAGACACTTAAGGTCTAAGGATTAGAAACAGAGGAGGCCTGGAGGCCTGGAGACTAGAAACCAGGCATGCTATTCCTCTCAACTGGCCCTTTAAACACCCTTATGGTAGCTGGGTGTGGTGGTGCACGCTTGTAATTCCAGCATTTGGGAGGCAGAAATGGAGGGGATCCAGAACATCACGGTTCGTGGACAGCCTTAGCTACTTAGCAAAGCCCTTTGCAACTCAGTGAGACCCTGTTTCAAAAAATAAAAAGATTATAAAATAGGACTGGGGGTGTAGCTCAGAGGTAGAATGCCCCTGGGTTCCATCCCCAGTACCACAAAATAACCTTATGGTGATTAAGTGCTTACTGCCTACTTTGTCAAAATAATTTTTACCACTATATCAACAGCCCTTTTCAATTTTTATCTTGTGATAAATTCTCATTGTTTCCAAGGCTAGCCTCAAACTTGCAATCCTCATGTCTCAGCCTCCCAAGTACTGGGATTACAGGTGTGCACCAAGGTACCTGGCTTTATACATCCTTTTCAGATGTACAGTTCTATTTTAGTAAATTTGCCAAGTTATGCAACCATCACAATAAATCAGTTCTAGGATACTTTTATCAGATCAGAATGATCCTGTGTTTATATTCATAGTTACATCCATGCCTCTCCCACTCCTACCCACCCTGTCAACTCCCAGGCAACCATGAACTGGCGTTCTCTCTATAGATTTGCCTTTTCTGGATATTTCACTTAAGTGGAATTGAACAGTATGTGGCCTCTTGTATCTAGCTTTTTTCACTGAGCATCATGATTTCAAGATTCATTTGTGTTGTATCACATATCCATAGTTTGTTACTTTTTAATTGATGACTAGTTTTCCATTGTATCAACATAATGGGTACTTCATCCAGTCATTGGTTCATGAACATTTCGTTTGTTTCCAAGTTTTTACTATTATAGTAATCCTTCTAAGAGCATTCCTATGCCATATAAATATATGTCTTCATTTCTTTTGTCTTATCATCTCTCTTTAGTTTTAATTTCTTTTTTATTAGGTTTATACTATGTGTTTTTTGTTTTGTTTTGTTTCGTTTGGGGGGGGATTGGTGGTACTGGGGTTCCTGGAAGCCCTTCTACCTCCGGGCTACACTCCCAGACCTATTTTATATTTTTATTTGGAAACAGGGTCTCTTAAGCCATCGTGGCTGACTTCGAATCAGCGTGATCCTCCTGTCTCCGTCTCCCAAGCACGGGGATTACAAGCATGTGGCACTACGCCCGGCTATACTATGCTTTTTAATTTTAAGATTATCCTTCCTCTCTTTGGCTTTTTCACTGACTTCCTGTTGTCCTCCAGATAAAACTCAAACCTTTTAGTGTAGCCAAAGAAGGGGCCTTCCTACCTCTTCGACTTTCTCTTGCCATTCTTTTTTAGAAGAGAAGAGATATGTACATCACTTACAAAATGAAGCGACATCACCAGGTGTGGTGGTTCACACCTGTAATCCCAGTAATTGGGAGGCTGATACAGGAGGATCGCAGGTTTAAGTCTAGCCTAAGCAATTATCAAGGCAGCATTTCAAAATTAAAAAATTAAAAGGCTAGGTATAGAACAGAGTTAGAATGTCCCTAGGTTCAATCCCCAGAGCAAAATAAAAATAACAACAACAACAACAACAACAACTAGGATGATGATGAAGAGATATTAACCCAGCTATGGTGGAACATACCTAAAATCCCAGCTACTTGGGGGCCTGAGGCAGTAGTATCGCAAGCTCTTTTTGGGCAACTTACTAAGAATTTGTTTCAAAATGAGATAATTAAAAAAGGGCTTGAGCCAGGCTTGGTGGCATATGCTTGTAATCCCCGTACTTGGGAGACTGAGACAGAATTATTGCAGGTTCAAAGACAGCCTCCATAATGTAGCAAGACCCTTTGCAATTTAATAAGACACTGATTCAAATTAAAAAAATAAAATAGAGCTGATGTTGTAGTGTGACTCAGAAGTAGAATGGTCTGGGTTCAATCCTCAGTGCCACAAAATAAAAAAAAGGACTGGGGGTAGAGTACTCCTGGGTTCAATCCCCCATGAGAGACAGAGAGAGACAGAGAGAGACAGAGAGACAGACAGAGATTAAAAGGAAGTCTAGAGAAATATTTTTTCATGTAATTGTCTCATGTTACTTATTGACAATCACCCAATCACTCATTGGATAATCTGACCTAATGAAAAAATATTCCTGATTTGATATAACTATAGGATCATTTTTGAACACTGACAGTACATAGTAGGAGCCTAATATTTGTTAAAAGTATTTAAATTAATTCCAGTAGGCATTGATGAAAGTACTGTATAAAGACTGACATACAGTTGTCCTTTATGATTATGGTCACAGCCTAGAACAGAATTTATGAAAATCAGGAAGTGGACTCGAGTGGCATTTGGCTGCCCAAGCCCCTGTCCAAAGCATGGAAAATAGAATTATGGTGTATCATTGTTATTACATTATTTTCAGTAAAAACAAGGAGGCAGGAACTTCTTACTTCTGTTGCCACTTTAAAAATCAAATCCCAAACTTCATTAAAGCAGCAGCTATGAAAATAATGGAGTCTTCAACCCAGGACAGAACTCCCACCTATTGTCTCATATGAAAACTCTGGGTGAGGGTCTTGCTCATGTAGATGTAGAACATGCTGCTCACCATCCTTCATAGGACCATCTTCTTCTGCAGGTGCATCTTTACTACGTGTGGCTTCTCTCTGGCCACTGTTTCCTTCTTGGCCTCACATAGGCATTTCAGAGAACTTTGCTTCCCAGGCAGGTTGGGGTTCAGCTGCCAGTGTGGTGCCGCACTATGAAAGCAAATCTCTGCTCACAGGACATGTTCAGCAGCATTGAGGCTCATCCGGGTAAGTGAACTGGCAGGTTTGTTTCTTCTGTTCTACACCTGCCACCACCAACTGGCAGCTCCTTGGAAAATAGCTAACTTTTGGTGTGTGTGTATGTGTGTGTGTGTGTGTGTGTGTGTGTGTGTGTGTGTTTCTGGGGATGGAACCCAGGGGGATTCTACCCTCTGAGCTATGCCCTCAGCCCTATTTTTATTCTTCATTTTGAAACCGAGTCTCACTAAGTTGCAAAGGGCCTCACTAAGTAGCTGAGGCTGACTGTGAACCCAAATCCTCCTGTCTCAGCCTCCCAAGTACTGGGATTACAAGTATGTGCCACCACACCCAGCTCTAAGACTTTTGTTCTTAATCTTCTCCTTTTTGTGTGTGTAGTACTAGGGATTGGATTTAGGAACATTTTACCTCAGAGCTATACCCCCAGCCCTTTTTAAAAAATTTAATACAGGGTCTCATTAGTTGCTGAGAGTCTCAGTATGTTACTGAAGCTGCCCTTGAACCTGTGACCTCCTGTTTCAGCCCGCCACTCTACCCAACTTAAAACTCTTCTTGATACAAATCTTCTGGGACATCTGTTGTTGCTTGATTGCATATTTGCAATGCTGGGGACCACACATCCTAGGCAAGGGCTCTACTACTAAGCATATCCCTTGACCCTTCCGTGTTCTTTATTCATTTATTCTTTATTTTCTTTCAGCCTGTGACTTAATTTTTCATTTTATGGCATCTATTTTAAAACAGAAGTTTTAAACTTTTATGTGTCGGTCTTTAACTTTATAATTTGTGCTTTTTGTGTCTTGTCTACAGAAAAATCCTTTCCAACTCTGAAAATATCATAAAGATACAGTCGATCCTCATTATTCGCAGAATCCATATTTGCAAAATTGCCTTGTGCTAAAATTTATTTGTAATCCCAAATCAATTTATGCAGTGGTCATGTACAGAGGCAGTGCCAAGAGAGTCCTGCATGCAACCAGCTGAGGGCAAACAAGGTGACACTCTCTGTTAGACTGTAATCAAGAGTCCTTGTAGAGATATATTTAGTGCCATGTTTTCCACATTTTTGTGCTTTTTCTTTTTTTGGTAGTGATTTTGCCATTTAAAATGGCTCCCAAGCATAGTACTCAAGTGCTGCCTGGTGTTACAAGAAGGTTGTGTGGTACCTTCTGGATAAAAGATGTGTGTTAAATGAGATTACTTCAGGCATGTGTGATAGTGCTGTCGACTGTGATTTCAGTGTAAATGAATCGATAATACACAGTAAATGAGGTGTCTTTACACAGAAACACACTTAAAATAAGGGCTGTATCGACCAGTTGGTGAAACTGTGATCAGAAGCTGGCAGAAAACTAACCCTGGATTTCCCTGAGGAGTAATATTTCAGTATTTGCTAATTCAGTGTTCACAGAGTTTATAAAACGTAACTACTGTGAATAACAAGAATTGATTGTATTCTCCAAGGTGTTTTCCTCTCTGATTTTGCTTTGCAAGGGCATCTAGCTCTTCCATCCTCTGGAAACCATTTTTGGGGTATGATATGGAAACACCGTGTATTGAATATTTCATTCTTTCTACTCATGTGCAGTCACCCCTCTGGTGTATAGTAAGCCCCCCATCCACATGTGTCTATTTTGAGGCTCTTTGATATCATCCATTGGTTCTCTCACAATACCCCATGTATTAAATACCACAGGTTTATAATACTCTTATTATCTGGTAGCATGAGCTTCACCCCTCACCTTTATTCTTCAGAATTTCTTTCACCCTCCATCCCTCTATACACATTTTAGGATCAGCTTGCCATGTGTGCAAAATCCCCTGTTGAATTTTGATGGAAGTGGCATTAAGTTTGTAAATAACCGGGAGAAAGTTGTCATCTTTACTGAGTCTGCCTATTCATGAATATGACACATTTTTCCAATTATTTCAGTATTCTCTAATGTTCTTTTTTTTCCTGTGGCACTGGGGATGAAACTCAGGGACATTGCACCTCCAAGCTACACCCTCAGTCTTATTTTTTAGTCTTTTTATTTTTTGAAAAAGGGCCTCGCTCCATAGCTGAGGCTGTCTGCGAACCACGATCTCCCCTCCCTCTGCCTCCCCAATGCTGGGATTACGAGCATGTGCCACCATGTCTTAACGGAACATTTCTTATTGTATTCCTCTAATCTTAAAAAAAATTGGTGAGGTTTTTGTTGATGTTCTATTTGATATTTTTCAATTCTACTCACTCTTTCCCCACAGAGTTTAGTTCTCTTTTTAGGATTTGATTGCTTCTTTTATAGTCTTCAGTTATTTTATATGCATTTTCCATAATCTCTTTCTGGTCATCTGTGCATTTGAATTTTGTAGTGGGTATAACTGCATATTTGCGGCATGTACAGACGGCCAATCAGGTTGGATGGTTCACTGGTAGACTTTGCAAAATTTTTTATTGTTAACTCATCATTAGCAGTGCTTGTATTATTTTGTGTGCACATCCCATAATATTGAGCATGTGACTTCTTCTCATCCACATCTTTGTTTGCTTCTGCCAGAAGTATCACGGCCCAAGGCATCCTTCCTATATTATTTTTTAGTCTGGAGTTTCTGAACTCTGTGGGTAGAGTAAAAGCAATGTGAATTGTGGTCCTGCAGTTTTGAATTCTCAAAGAGCTTTTATTATTTTTCCACCCAAAGGCCTGCGTCCTGTGGTCTCTCTTGTTTTTAAATCCTTTCATAAATAAAATCGTTCTTTGAGGGTCTTGGCTTTATGTGAAGTTCTCAGTTCCATTCCCTACCTCCCCAAGCCTAATTTCCTATGCCTGTGTGGGCATTAAATCGCAAGCCCCTAGGTTTTGAAAACAAATACCCCCCATTAACTTGAGCACTTACCCCTCTGCTTTTTTCTTTCCCTTTTTGTTTCCAACACCTGGGGATTTGCTTTTATTATTTGTGAGCTTAGTTGTAGATTTAAAATAATTATGCTGCATTTTACCCAGTATTTCTAGGTTGTTATAGTAAAAGGATTTTCAGGTTGTCTGAGTTCACCATGTGGCTAGCAGCTAATAAATAGACTTGCTGTGTCCTTTACTATTTGTTAACAATCTCTAGGCTTTATATTTTTTTACCCAGTGATTGAATATTCATAATATGACATGTGCTTGAGTTATATAATGTGCCATTTAATGGACCTCCATTTTTAAACCTTGGTAAAACTTATTTCTGAGTTTCTCTATTTCTACATAAATGGGATCACATTATACATTTTTAATAAAAAAGCAAGGCCACATTTATTTTTCTTTCACCTTTTCTCCCCCTACATCAGCATGATCATCACCTAGGAAGCCACATTAATCTGCAATTATGACCTTCCATATTTTTATCTGTCTGCATATAAACCTATACACACCCATATACCTCCTTATATGGGCATATATTTACACATACTAATACCTAATCCAGGTGGTTTTATTGTTGTATGCTGTATAAAATGAGATTATATTTCATAACTTTCTGTGTTCTGCCTTTCCCAACCAACAATACATAGTTGAACTTCCTGTAAGCTTTATGGCTCTAATTCTTCTTTTTAAAAAATGTAGCTATGGTTTGAATGTGTCTCTCAAAAATTCATGTGCTGGAAAATTAATCATCAGATTCATATATTAATGATATTTTGAAGAAGGGGCTTTTTGGAGGTAAGTAGGATTAGATGCGGTCATGAGAATGGAATCCACGTGATGGGATTAATGACTTCATAAGAGCTAGCACCCTGGCTCTCTCTCCCCTTCTGATGCTTCCACTATGTTGTGATGTAGTAAGAAGACCCACATCAGTTGTCAAACAGCCACCAGAACTGTTCCCTTAGACTGTACAGCCCCCCAAACTGTGAGCCACATAAACTTCTATTGCTTATAAATGACTTGGCCTGAATTATTTTGTTATAGCAACAGAAAATAGACTGAGACAAAAGCACAAATCATTAATGTCCTGTTTAATGAATCTCTACAATCAGTATGCCCATGTAACTACCATCCATGTCAAGAATGAGGATATAGTCAGTTGTTCCAGAACTGCACCTTAACCCCCACTCCTGCCACCTTCCATTTCTTTCTCATCTCCCCGACAGTAGCCTCCATTCTGACTTTGTAACAGCATAAATTTTTAATGATTTTTTTTGTGGTATTGTGGATTGAACCCAAAGTCATTCCACCTCCAAGCTACACCCCCAGACAGCTGTATTTTTAATTATTTATTTTGAAACAGGGGTCTTACCAAGTTGCTGAGGCTGGCTGTGAACCTGTGATCGTCCTGCCTCATTCTCCCAAGTACTGGGGTTACAAGCATGTGCCACCATGCCCAGCTTAGCCTGATTTTTATGAAAAATGAACCTCCGGCACATATTTTTTTGTACAGAATTATATTTATGGCATTCATAGTGCTCTTGCTTGTAGTTATAGTTTGTTCATTCTGATTTCTGTATAACATTGTTTAAATATGCCAGAATTTATCCATTCTATTACTGATAGGCATTGGGATTGTTATGGACAATGCTGAAATCAATATTTTTGTTCATTGATTCCTTTTTAATGGCAGCAAAATATTCATTGCTATGGAGTCAAGGTGTTGAATAATTTTTTATTCAGCCATTCTGCTTTTGTTGATATTCACTTTGTTTCTTGTTCTTGACCTCTAAAGGCAAAGCTACAGTAAGCAGCCTTCCAAATACTGGGATTACAAGTGTGCACCACTGTGCCTGGCTTAGTAATTGTACTTTAAAATTAAGACTTGTTGCTTGATTTTTCTCTCCCCAAAGCCCTGAGACATTACAAACATCAGCAATGTATGAAAATACCCTTTTTCTTTTCCCCATTAGCAATAGATATTTAGATGTTATCAGTTTTTGTATGTTTTGTGAATCTGATAGCTATAAAATGAAATCTCATTAGTACCTTTTATTCTCCGAATACTGGAGATTTTTTTTTTGATGGTACTGGGGTTCCTGGAAGCCCTTTTACCTCCAGGCTACACTCCCAGACCTATTTATATTTTTTGAAACAGGGTCTCTTATGCCAGCGTGACTGGATTCAAACCTGCGCGATCCTCCTGTCTCTGCCTCCCAAGCGCAGGGATTACAAGCGTGTGCCACCACGCCTGGCAATACTAGAGATTTTGAGTATCTTTACATGTGTTTGGATTTGCATTTCTGAGAGTTCTATATATTCATGTTTTGCTAACTTTTTTTTGAAGTTACATATTTTTTTCTCATCAATTTCTTTTTCTATATTTTCTATATTTTTCTATACAATTTCTAGGATTTTTTTTATCAATTTCTAAGATATTTTTCTATACTGAAATGTATTTTTCTATACTATTCAAACCTGAATAATTTGCATGTAATTTGCATTACATATTGTTTCCACATATATTGCTTGTCTCTTGATTTTGTTCATATTACCTTTGCAATATAGTTTTAAATTTTAATGGTAAATATATCCATATTTCCTTCAATAACTTCTAGTCTTGTAGAAGGTTTTCTAACCACCACAGATGATGCATTTATGCTCCTGGATGTTCTTGCATGATTTTTATTTTTTGTATTTAAGTCTTTATATCCAGGAATTTATTTTTATATAGTATACTATATGGTTTATTTTTATAATATCCAGGAATTTATTTTTATATAGTATACTATATGGTTTATTTTTATAATATTCCATATGGATACCCTGTCATGCCAATTTAATTTATTTGATAGCCCATGCTTTTTCTTCTGAATTGAATGGCCACACTTGTCATATACTAATTTCTCAAATATACTGACATTTAATTGTAGATTTTCTAGGTGCATCCATTATTTTTGTCTATTTTTAAAGAAATATATATTGAGTTGATTTCAGTGGTTTAATAGAATTGCTGATACCTAGGGAGGCAAGTTCCTCACTGCTCTTTCTCTGGTTTTCTTAGCTATTCACAGAATTTTATTTCCCTATAGGAAGTTTAATTTTGTGAAATTAAAAAAAAAACCCTGTTAAGATTCTAATTGAAATTGAATTAAATTTATGTATTGCATATGGGGATTTTTTATATAATGCACCAATAAAAAATTAAAAAAGAAAAAAAATAATATCAAGAATTTGTATCTAAAAAAGTTTATAACTTGATATTTGTTTATAAATTATTTACTACATTTAATATGTGTTATAGTTTTACTTTTATGGATTTTGTATCTCATTAAATTTATATCTAAATGTTTTATACTATTTTGTGTGAAATTTACCCCCATAGGCATTTCTTGGTACTTATTGTTAAGAGTTTAAAGAAAAGCTATTTACTGTTATAATATATATGGTATTCAGCCTTTTTACCAAGTATGATTATTAATTCTGAAAATTTTAAAATAGAATCTATTAAGTTTTGAAACCAGGAAATTATAATATCGGCAGATTTTTAATATCTTGCATATCATTCAGGTTTGCCAGATTTAGCAAACAATAATGCAAAATGCCCATATAAATGTGAATTTTACATAAACAATGAATATTTTAATATAAGTATGTCCCAAATATTAAGCAGAGCATTAAGTAGGATATACTTTTATTGAAAAAGTATTTCTTGTTCATTTGAAATTCAGATTTATCTGTCAACCCTACTTCATTCCAGTGATGATGCCTGCTGTTTTATTTTCTTTTTATGTTGTATTTGCTAAAGACTATAAAGACTGTGATTCTTACCCCAGGCTACACATTAGCATGAGCCAGGAAGCTTTTGTTTAAAATCACAATGGCAGGCCCCTAGGCTCAGAGATTTGTATATATATATGTTCCCAGATAATTATAATGGGTATCCAGTGTTTGGAGCCACTACCTTAAAACAATGTTAAATAATGATGATGTTAATGTGCATCAAGAATCTCTTAATTATCCCCAGCACCACCAAAAGCAAGCAAAAAAGAATTTCTTTAATTGGTATTAATTAAATATTTTAAGTGTTTTGACATTCAAAATATTTGATTTTTAAAATAAATATCCTGCACACTTGTAATACCAGTACTTGGGAGACTGAGACAGGAATCATAGTTTTGAGCCCAGCCTCAGCAACTTAGTGAGACCCTGTTTCAAAATTAAAATATAGGAGGTCTTGTTGAAGAAGTTACTGCCTGTGCCTATATGTTGGAGTGTTGAGCCTATGCCCTCCTCTAATATCTTCACTATCTCTGGTCTAATTTCCAAGTCTTTGATCATTCTCAAGTTGATTCCTGTGCATGGTGAGAGGTAAGGACTTAGTTCCATCTTTCTACAAATGGATAGCCAGTTCTCCCAGCACCATGTGTTGAAAAGGCTGTCTTTTCTCTAGGGTATGAGTTTGGCCCTTTTGTCACAGATCAAATGACCATAAGTGTGTGGGTTTGTTTCTGTGTCTTCTCTTCTGTTCCATTGATCTGTGTGCCTGTCGTTGTACCAATACCATGCTGTTTTTACTACTATTGCTCTATAGTATAATTTGAATTCAGGGATTATGATGCCTCCTGCATGGTTCTTATTGCTAAAGACTGCTTTGGCTATTCTGGGTCTTTTCTTTCTCCATATAAAATTCATGCCTAATTTTTCTAGGTCTATGAAGAATGTCATTGGTATTTTGATAGGAATTGCATTGAATCTGTAGATCACTTTTGGCAGAATGGCCATTTTGATGATATTAATTCTGCCTATCCATGAGCAAGGGAGATCTTTCCATCTTCTAAGGTCTTCTTCAATTTCTTTCTTTAATGTTGTATAGTTTTCATTGTAGAAGGTTTTTAACCTTTACAATGAAAGGTTTTTAGGTTTATTCCTAGGTATTTTATTGGTTTTGAGGTTATTGTGAATGGAATTGTTTTCTTTATTTCTTTCGTGTGGATTCATTGTTCGCATATAGAAAAGCAACTGATTTTTTAGGTTGATTTTGTATCCTGCAACTTTGGTGAATTGATTAATCAGCTCCAGGAGTCTTTTGGTTGAGTTCTTTGGGTCTTCTAGATAATGGATCATGTCATCTGCAAACAAGGATAATTTTAATTCCTCTTTTCCTACTTGAATTCCTTTGATTTCCTTCTCTTGTCTTACTGCTGTGGCAAGAGTCTCAAGGACTATATTGAAGAGGAGTGGTGATAGTGGGCATCCTTGTCTTGTTCTTGATTTTAGAGGAAATTCTTGCAGTTTTTCCCCATTCAATATAATCTTGGCTTTGGGTTTATGGTATATTACCTTAATGATGTTGAAATATGTTCCTTCTATTCCAATTTTCTGCAGCGTTTTTAACATGAATGGGTATGGGATTTTGTCAAATGCTTTTTCAGCATCTATTGGTATGATCACGTGGTTTTTGTTCTCAGTTCTATTTATGTGGTGAATAACATGTATTGATTTGTGTATGTTGAACCAGCCTTGCTTTTCTGAGATAAAACCAACTTGGTTGTGGTGTACAATTCGCAGGAAATTAAAACAAGAATTAACAAGTGGAATGACATCAAAATAAAAAGTTTCTGCTCACCAATGAAAACCATCAAGAACCTAAAGAGAAAGCCTACAGAATTGGAGAACTTTACCAGCCACAACTCTGATATAGGGCTAATATTTAGAATATACAAAGAGCTCAAAAGACTCTACACTACCAAAATAAATAACCCAATCAAGAAATGGGCAACTGAATTGAATAGATACATGAAAAATGTTTAACATCATTAGCCAATAGATACATGAAAAAATGTTCAACATCATTACTCATAAGGGAGATGTAAATAAAAACTATACTGAGATTCCATCTAACCCAAATAAAAACTACACTGAGATTCCATATAACCCCAATCAGAGTGGCAAGCATAAAGAAATCAAATAATAACAAATGCTGCTGAGGATGTAGGGAAAGAGGAACTCTTTTATACTGTTGGTGGGAGTGCAAACTAGTTCAGCTGCTATGGAGATCAGTGTGGAGTTTCCTTAGAAAACTGGGAATGAATCCACTATATGATCTGACTATACCACTCCTGTGTTATTTTTCAGAAGGTTGAAATCAGAGAACTATAGTAACATATGCATACCCATGTTCGTAAGAACACAATTTGTAATAGCCAAAATATGGAACCAAATTTGGTCTTCATCAACAGATGAATAGATTACAAAATTATGGGAAATACACACAATGGAATTCTACTCAGTAATCAAAAAAGAACAAAATCATGTCATTCGTAAGAAGATGGAAAGATCCAGAGAACATTATGTTAAGTAAGATCAGCCAAGCACAGAAAGAGAAGGGACATATGTTTTCTCTAATATGCCCAAACTAGGGATATTAAGGAAACCAGAGGGACTCCAGATAATGGAAGGGAAATCTCAGCAAAGCCAGAAAGGAAGGGTAGGAGAGGAAGAAGGCTGAGGCTGACTAATGGAGGAGCTACATTCAAATATGTGTATAAGTATGAATGTTGCATGGTCAATCTGGACACTCATTATTGGTGGGAGGAGGAACCCGAAACGGGGAGGGCACCAAGTACTGTGTGAATGTATGCCATTGTCAGTATGATCTACCTTATTATGTGAATCTATGGTGTACTAATAAAAAATTATATAAGCCAGGAATGATGGCACATGCTTGTAATCCTAGTACTTGGGAGGCTGAGACAGAAGGATCACAGGTTTGTGGCCAGCCTTAGCTACTTAGTAAGACCCTGTTTCAAAATAAAGAATAAAAAAATTGGGCTTGGGGTGCAGCTTGGAGGAAGAATGCCCCTGGGTTCAATTTCCAGCACCACAAAAAAGAAATCTTATGTTTACATAGTTTTCATCTAGTCCTATTTTAAATTTTTTATTAGGAATGGCTGCTATTAACATCTATTAATATGATTTTATGGTGAATATGATTATAAGATTATAATGACTTCCTCCTTTAGCTTACTCATGTAAAAATTGTAGTGCTAGATTTCTTTGCATTGAGGAACTTTCTGATTCTTTTGTTCCATGCCAGAGTCCATTTGCCAATATTTTAGTTAGATTTGCATGTATATTTATAAGTGAGATTGAGATTAAAGATGTGTTATTGTTGGAATTAACTTTGTCTTATTTTGATCCCCCAACAATGGCTTTGTAAAAGGAACTGAATAATTTAATATCTTTCTCCTCTATTGCCCAATATAGTTTAAATTTTGGCCACTCAACTTGTGGCCCCAGCCAACTGTATCCACCTCACCTGGGAGCTTGTTAAAAATACAGTGCCCAGTCAGGGAAGATGGTAGCCGCCGAAAAGGACATGTATTCCTCAGAGAAGCCCTGGACATCATATTTTGGTTTAGTGTCTGAGCGGGACAATTTAAGGAGACATTTCCAGCCGTGACTTCCTATCTATAAAACAGGAGAGAGATTGGATAATGGCAGAATTAGACACAAGATGACAAGGAGGCACCCGCCACACAAGAAAAGTGATTTTTGGAAGAACATCCCAGAAGAGATTAGAGACCGCTTCAGCTGCACAAGCTGGGGACCCTTAACAACATACCTTGTAAGAAAAATTATCCAGACGTGGTGGAGGGAGTCCAGCAGAGCCGGGCAGGAAGCCCAGCCGTGCGTCCCAGGGAGCTAAGTGTGCCTGGCTGCCGCGCTCCTCTATGCTGCACCAGGGGCTGGGATGTGCTTGGAACAGCAGATCCTGCTCTATGTGGTGAGGCTGTGGCCTTCACTCGTGTAAGGGAGATAAAATCCATTGCTGCTGAGTGCTCGATCTCACAACCTCTTCAACACACATACTGTCTTCTCTTATTAAAAATATTGGAGAGGGGCCAAGATGGTGGCCACAGCAGCCAGGATTCAGGAGATGCAGACAAATCCTAACCAATCCACTTTGAACTTTTAGAAAAAAAAATCTCTAAGAAGGGGGACTGCTCCTGCCGCACATGCTTAAGAGTTCTAGACTTCATACCATGTAAGGAAGGAGCTCAGCAGAGAACCAGGAGGAAGGCAGTGGCAGCAGGGCCGGCGGAGGCCAGTATTTGGGAGAGGCAGAGATCCAATCCAATTGGCTGCAGTGACGGTGGCGGTGGTGATAGCTGCGGTGGCAGCAGTGGCAATGGCAGCCAGTATTCGGGAGAAGCAGAGATCTGATTCAATCCACCTTGATCTTTTGAAGAAATTGCCCCAAAGGTAGAATGCTACTGCCACACATGCTCGGGAATTTGAGACAACATGCTTTGTGAATAAGGTAATTGGAAGAGAACCAAGATGGTTGTGGCAGCAGGAGCGGTGGTCAGTATTTGGTAGAGGCAGAGATCCAAACAAATCCAAAATTCTTTAAAATTTTAAATAAATGTTCTCAAAGGTAGACTGCTATTGCCACACATGCTCAGGAGTCCTGGAAATCATATTGTGGGGGAAAGGTGTTCAGGAGTGATCTGAGATGGCGGTGGTGGCAGCAGCAGTGGTGGTGACCAGTATTTGGAGGAGCAGACAGATCCAGTACAATCCACCCTGAACTTTTGAGGAAATCTCCCCAAAAGTAGTCTGCTCCTGCCACACAAGCTCAGAAATTCTGGACAACATGCTAAGTAGTAAAAGGGTTTGGGGGGTATCAGAGGGAACCCGCATAGCTGTGATGGGCCGCCACGCTGCGTGTTCTGGGAGACATCAGCCTACATGGCCACCGCGCTCCTCTGCACAGAGCTAGAGACCAGGATGCACATGGAACAGCAGAGCCTGCTCTCTGAAGTGAAGATGTGGACCTCTGCCTTTGGAGGGAAGACAAAATTCATTGTCACTAGGTATTTGGAGTCCCAGATTTTGCAAAAGACATGTACTGCTTTCTCATATTAAAAAAAAAAAACATAGAAGAACGCTGGGCATGGTGGCGCACGCTTGTAATCCCCGTGCTTGGGAGGCAGAGACAGGATGATCGCGCAGGTTTGAAGCCAGCTTCGCTGGCTTAAGAGACCCTGTTTCCAAATAAAATATTAAAAAATGGGTCTGGGAGTGTAGCCAGGAGGTAGAAGGGTTTCCAGGAACCCCAGTACCACCACCAAAAAAAAAAAAGGAAGAACAAAGGGAACATCTGTAGGCAACCTGCTCATAGTGACAGAGCTCTCTTAAAATGGGCCCATATTTCTTCAAGGTCAGATTCCTGCTGTCGGATATTTTTTTCTAATTTAGAAACTATGCGTTCATTTTTGGAGTGCTCATCTTCTAAGAGCGAGATTCTATTCTCCATGTGGTCTAATCAGTTGTTTGTACTTTGAATTGAGGCCTTTACTTCATTAATTACATTCTTTATCTCTTTTTGGCTCTCTCTGAATTCTTTTCTAAACACCTCTATTATTTCTACAGTTATTTTCCTGATTTGATCTTCTAGAGATCTCTGGATTTCTGTGTTATCAGGTTCTGATGTTGTGGGGTTGTGGGCATTCATTGCTCCATTGTTATTCGTCTTTCCCACAATTTTGGAAGTTTGTGCCTTCTCTGGGTTCTTCCCTTGGGTCACTAGGACTTCACTTAAGATACTCTGGATCTCGAGTTTGTGGTATCTCAGTCCCCACTACTCCTTTCCTGGGTTGTATCGCAGAGTCTCAAACCCAGGGTGTCAATCGAGGCTGCTTTAGACCATGGAGGGTGCCAGGTTGGGAGCTCTCCTATGGTATGATATCTCTGCCACCGCCACTCCCCCACTGGGTCAAGTCGCTGGGAGTGCAGTACTGGTATTTCTCCTCTAGGGGCCGCAATTTGACTCACTGTTGTTGAGTGTGGTGATGGAGCTGTAGTGGACTCGGTGAATTCGCTGCTGCTGTCGCCGGTGGCAATATGGCACCGCTGTCATGCCCTCGCCCGTGAGGCTGGTGTATTTCTTCTCTGTTTTTGAACTCTGCTCTGAGTCCCTGTGGGGTCTGCTGAGCCCAGCCACTGGGAGCTTTAGACGCTCCCTTCGCCGAAAAATCTGCCGAATTCTGCCTAGCTGTTCTGCGGAGCAGCTCACCCCAGCTCGCTGTCCGCTGCTCCTCTCTGGAGCCTGGTGGGCTGTTGAGTGCGTTGGTCTGGTGCTGTCCGGTGAATTCGCCGCTGCTGCCGGCAGTAAGGTGCTGCTGCCGCGTCCTCGGGCGTGAGGCCGGTGTATCTCCTCTGTGTCTCTGAGCTCTGTTCTGAGTCCCCCTCCTCTCTGGGGCTTGGTGATGCAAGGGAAGATGGCGCCCGCGCCGTTCCGCGCCCTCAACTTTAATTTGTACCAATTTTTTATCCTTATTTCTGTTGATTTATTATTTGGCTCTTTTTTTTTTTTTCGGTACTGGGGAAGAACCCAGGGGTATTCTACCTCCGAGTTACACCTCTGGCCCTATTTTTTTAAAGTATTTTTATTTTTGAAACAGGGTCTCACTGAGTTGCGAAGGACATTACTAAGTAGCTGAGGCTGTCCATGAACTGTGATCCTCCGGTCTTTGCCTCCCAAATTCTGGGATTATAAATGTGTGCTACCACGCCTGGCTTATTTGGCTTTTCTTCTAATTTCTTAAGATTAGTGTAAAATTTTAATCTTTATACATCATTTCAAATAATGAAGGCTCATTTCAAATAATGAAGGCAAGATGGGTGTGGTGGCACATGCCTATAATCCTCGTTCTTGGGGGGCTGACACAGGAGGGTTTCATGTTTGAGGCCAGATTCAGAAAACTAAGTGAGATCTTGTTTCAAAATAAAAAATAAAAATTAAGGCTAGGGATAGCTAATAAAAATTAGCTCAGATGTATAATGCCCCTGGATTCAATCACCAGTACCATAAATTTATAAATGAATAAAATAATTAAGATACTAAAGTCCATAAATTTCCCTTTAAGTCCTGCCCTCACCGCGTGATGTCAGTTTTAGTGTAAAGTGTTTCTTTCCCATTAGTTTGTAGGAAATAATTTTCCCTTTAATTTCTAGGTGTTTTTTCCACATTTAAATTTGCCCCCTTTTAGCTGGGCATGGTGACGCACGCTTGTAATCCCCGCACTTGGGAGGCAGAGACAGGAGGATTGCGCAGTTTCGAAGCCAGCCGTGCTGGCTTAAGAGGCCCTGTTTCCAAAAAAAAGTATAAAATAGGTCTAGGAGTGTAGTGCAGAAGTAGAAGGGCTTCCAGGAACCCCAGTACCACCAAAAAATAAAATAAAATAAAATAGCCTCTTTTTAAAATTTTCACTTTTATTTTTCCTTAAAAATTTAATGATTTTTTTCTGTGACTATGAACCTGACCTATGACTATAGAGGTTTCCTAAACATACAAGCAAAATGTATATGCTTTTCACTTGAAGAATGTGTGATATTGTGAAATATGTATTTGATCTTCATTCTGTCTCCTAGCACTCAGCTCCTAAAGTCTTTGCAGTCTTTACAGCATTGACAACAATGTGTCCTTTTGCTTGCCAATGAGTTAACTGATGGCTGGCAGTGCCTGGGTACTTTCAAAATGGGGGTTGGTCACTGGAAGACTAAGGCAGGGTTAGAGGGTTGTGAATTTCAGTCCCATCCACTAACCCCTAGGGAACGTAGAAGGGCTGAAGGTCAAGTTGATCACAAATGGCCAAGACTTTAATCAATCCTGAATATGTAATGAAGTCTCCATAAAAAAATAAAAGGAAGGTGTTCTGGAAGCTTCCTGATAGCCAAGCAGAACCAAACATTGCTGTTTTCCACAGGACTTGCTCTAGGTATCTATTCATAATTCTTTGTAGTGTGTGTGTGTGTTTGTGTGTGTGTGTGTGTGTGTGTGTGTGTGTGTGTGTGTGTGTTACTGGGGATTGAACCCAGAGATATTTTACTTGCAAGGCCTTTTAATTTTTTTGTTTCAAAACTGGGTCTCGCTAGCTTGCTAAGTGTCTCACTAAATTGCTGAGACTGGTCTGGAATCTACGATCCTCTTGTCTTACCCTCCCAAGTACTAGGATTACAGGTGTGCACCACCGAACCTGGCCTCTGAAATATCTTTATAATGAACCAGTAAACATGTCTTCTTGAGTTCTATTAGGCATTTTAGCAAATTAATCGAACCCAAGGTGTTGCAAGTGCCCTGATTGATAGCTGATCATTCTGAAGCCCAGGTAAAAACATGCTGGGTCTAGAGACTGGTACCTATAAAAATGGGCACAGTGATGTAGGACTGAGCACCTATCCTGTGGGATCTGACCCTGTCTCTAGGTGGTATAGGAATTGAATTGGAGACCGCCCAGCTGGTGTCTGCTGCAGATTTGCTTGTTTGGCATGTGTGGATTAACTCCCACACATTTGATTACGGAATCCTTTTCTGTTGAGAGTATAGTAGGAGAAACTGAGCTGGAGTAAGTTTGTTTTTGTTTTTCCACACAGTAAGATTCTATATATTTGTTATGATAAATTTTGAGGTGTATCAACCACTTTGTTTAGGCCCTTACTGACTTTCTGTTTATTTGGTATATCCCGTTCTGAAAGAGGTTAATTGAAGGATTCTACTAAGACTGTAATTTTTATTATAGTCTGTATTTCTATGGGCTTTTTGTGCTTTGTGCTTTTGGTATCTGTGCTATTTATAAGTTTATGAAACTTGGCATGGTGGCATATGCCTGTAATCCAAGTACTTTGGAGGCTGAGGCAGGAAGATTGAGAGTTTGAGGCCAGCCTAGGCAACTTAGTGGAACCATGTCTCAAATTACAAAATGGGCTGGGGTGTAGTTCACTGCTAGATTGCCACTGTGTTCAATCCCTAGTACCATAAAAAGAAAAGTTTATGAATACTGTATGTTACTAATTGCATGTTTTTATCATGCACATTGTCCTTTTTGTGCCCATTTAGATTATTGATCCTTAATTTTCTCCTTATCTGACCTTTCTGGCTTTCTTGGTCTTTTGCTTCTTCTTCCCAGGTGGATTCTACCTCCAAGCTACACTCCCAGACCTTTTTATTTTTTATTTTGAAACATGGTCTTGCTGAGTTGCTGATGGTCTCATTAAATTGCTGAGGCTGACTTCAAACCTACAATCTTTCTGTCTCAGCCTCCCAAGTACTAGGGTTACAAACATGCACCACTGCACCCAGCTATGACTTTTTTTCTTGGCATTTTTCTGATATCTTCTGGCATGTTATTTTCAGTTGTTCTCTGTTGTTTAATTTTATGCATTTTTCCTCTAAGCAGTATATACCTAGTATTTTATTTTTAACTCTGACAGTCTGTTCTACGGAATGAATTCAAGTTTGATCACCTTTGGCAAACTGGATGATATACTTGATTTATTTTACTCATACTCAAGATTTATTTATAAACTTGTTTGGGGACTTTTCTCTATTATTCTAGGGTAGGATCATTCCATTTCCACCCTTATTAATATCTATTATAGACAAAAAGATTTTTAAGGGAATTTATGGGGTTTATTATAAAGTCTTTTATATGAGGTTATAAATGACTCCATAAATTTATGGAGTTGGAAAGTCAAACTTGTATCTTTTTTTTTACTCTAATCCAAGTGCTCTTTCCATATCACTGAGGATTTAGAGCAAAACCAAGCAGTTAGTTAATTAATTATTGCCTGGTGTGGTGGTGCATGCTTGTAATCCCAGCATTTGGGAGGCTGAACAGAAGGATCGTGGTTCGTGGACAGTCTCAGCTACTTAGTGAGGCCCTTTGCAACTCAGTAAGACTCTGTTTCAAAATAAAGAATAAAAGCCAGGCGTGGTGGCGCACACTTGTAATCCCTGTGCTTGAGAGGCAGAGACAGGAGAATCACACAGGTTCGAAGCCAGCCGCGCGCGCTGGCTTAGGAGACCCTGTTTCCAAATAAAAATATAAAAAGATAGGTCTGGGAGTGTAGCCCGAAGGTAGAAGGGCTTCCAGGAACCCCAGTACCACACACAAAAAAATGAAGAATAAAGAATAAAAAATAAGTCTCGGGTGTAGCTCAGAGGTAGAATGCTCCTGTGATTATATATATATATATATATATATATATATATATATATATATGTACTGGGGATGGAATCCAGGGTCATTTTACCTTTGAGCTCAACCCCCGGCTCTATTTTACTTTTTGTTTTGAAACAAGGTGTCACAAAGTCACTGAGAGCCTTGTTGAGTTGCTGAATTTGACCTTGAACCTGTATCATTCTCCCAAGTACTAGGATTATGGGCATGCGCCATCACTTCTGACTCCAATTAAGCATTTCTAAATGAATAAACATGGCTCATATTCAACCTGCGTAGGTTCACTCTCTGATGGACCAGGCTGAGCATATTGGGTAGAGAGAGTTCAGCCCCAGTGTCCAGGGGATCCACAGGCCTGCTGTGGCCAGGATTGAGAGCCTGGCCTGGTGGGTGTGTTCTCCAGGAGGACCCCTCAGAGGGTCCCTGACTCCCTGTCCTTCTAGGGATGTTTCCTCACAACCTGGGATTCTCAACTTCTCAGGGCAAGGGCAGAGCTCTTAGGTTTGTATCCAGAGGTCCAGTCAGGTGAAATTCTGGTGACCTCTATGACTTTTGGAACTGACCCCAAGAGAAAGGGTCCCTGAGCCACCAGAATGGGTAGATTGCCTTGAGTAAGTTCCTAGGACCTATATCTTTTTAAATTCTTTTTATTGGTGCATTATATTCATACAGCATATTGGGGTAAAAAAACCTTGTGTGTACATACATGCACACATCACTGATTTAACCCCTACCCAATTCCCACCCCATTCCCTCATATTCTGTCCTTCCCATGCTTGGCTTAGTGGTTGACTTCGATATGCTTAAGTACATTGTGTGTTTTAGAGAATTTCCTTCTTCTCCCTCCCATCCCCTCAGTTAGGTTGTCTTGTTTGCTCCTCTATAGGATTTCCTTTTTCAAGCACCAACTATTAGATCCCTTCCTGAATGGGACTGTTGCATCCTTGGACTTCATGTAACCATTATCCTAGTGGGATTTATACTACCATTTGGGATCAAAATCACCCATGGCTCCCTTTCTGGGAAGATCATCATCTTAATAGGAGACCACTATGTATTGTATTTTATAAAGGCAGAGAATATATGTGGAGCTCCAAATAAGACATCTTGGGCTAATGAAAATGTCACATTTCTTTGCTTTTGGCAGGAATCCCAGCTCTATGCTGAATGGAAACTTCATTTGGCTATTATATTAATTTCCAATTAATAAGTTACTAGAGAACAATTTATCACTTGAAGCTTGGTAGATAAAATCTTTTTGTCTTTTGTGGTATTGAGGATAGAACCCATGGGTATTATACCACTGAGCTACATCCCTGGCCCTTTTTATTTTCCCTTAGATAGAGTCTCACTAAGTTGCTGAGGCTGGCTTTGAACTTACCATCCTCTCCTGACTATGAGATGATTCCTCCTGGAAAAAGTCAGGTGTCTCTGAGGTCTCTTATATCCTGGGTCTGAGTAGATTAATTAGTTCTTCATTATTATTATTATTTATTATTATTATTATTATTATTATTGTTATTATTATTACTATTTGAGGTACTGGGGATGGAATCCAGGGGTATTCTACCTCCAAGTTACATTCCCAGCTCTATTTTTTAATTCCTTATTTTAAAACAGGGTCTCACTGAGTTGCAAAGGGCCTCACTAAGTAGCTGAGACTGGCCATGAACCACAGCATTCCTGTCTCAGCCTCACGCATGCTGGTGTTACAAGTGTGCACCAACAAGCCCGGCTTTAGTTCTTCATTAAATAGCTCCCAGGGGATATGCAGTGGGGACAGAGCACCACCCTCATATCCTTGTAAGATTGGTGTCAGGATCCAAAGAAGGTGCTGTAACGGAACTTGCCATCCTCTGAATGTACATGCTTGAGTGATGGGGGTGGTCATGTCATGGTCGAGGGGGTCTTGCCTGCATAACCCTGGGGTGGGTTCAAAGTGACAGTTCCTCATCACCTCCCTTTGCTTCAGTCCCCCTTTTGCAAATCTCCTAAAAGGAGAGACCTAAGTCCTTCTCCAGGACCCCACGGGGACACATGAACATGCTCTGCTCTTGCGGCTGCTAGTGTGTATGATGAGACTTACTTTCCTTGCCTGCAACAAGAGTGGCCAGATGGAATGCAGGGAAGGCCCTGGCAGCTCCCTGTCCTGTGAATCCCGCCTCTGCCCAGTCTCCTGACTGTGGCTGTCTGGAAAGCAAGTGAAGCCCTGCTCCGTCTTCACTCCCTCGGTGATGCCACTGAAGGTCTGGCTGCGAGGGTGCTGGTGATGAAAACTAGCGCATTAGCACCTCCTCTGAGCCAAGCCCTGTTCTCAGCACTTCACATCTTAACTCATCAGCTCTCACAGCCACCTGAAGAGGGAAATGCTGTTATTATCACTTCTATTCCACAGGGGAGGAAATGGGGACACAGATTAAGCAGGGCTCCCAGCCTGCTGCCAGGCACCGGGGGCTGCACATGGTCACTACTCTGTGCTATCTGGTACCAGAATTCATCAAAAACTACACAAGGATCAGGGACTTAATTTTAACCCAGAGTTTCAACCTCTTCCCTTTTACCAAATTTTACTTATTTTAAAAATATTTCAGAAGCCGGGCGTGGTGACGCACACTTGTAATCCCAGCATTTGAGAGGCTGAGACAGGAGGATCATGGTTCACAGTCTCAGCTACTTAGTGAGGCCCTCTGCAACTTAGTGAGACCCTATATCAAAATAAAGAATAGAAAATAGGCTGGGGATGTAGCTCAGAGGGAGAATGTCCCTGGGTTCTATCCCTAGTACTGCAAAAAAAATTTTCAGAGCTGGGCATGGTGGCACAGGCCTATAATCCTGGTACTTGGGAAACTGAGACAGGAGAATCACAGTTTTAATGCCAACCTCAGCAACTTAGAGAGGTCCTCAGCAACTTGGTGAGACCCTTAACAACTCAGTAAGACCCAGCTTCAAATTAAAACAAATTAAAGGGCTGGGGGATTTAGCTCAGAAGTAGAATGGTCCTGAGTTCAACCCCCAGTACCAAAACCAAACAACATTCAGGTACTAATAATAGTTAAAATGGCCAGATTTCCCCCTATTTTCATTCCCTCTGTCCCTGGTGGCCCATAGGGGCATCTCTATGAAGAGGGAACCCCTGGTGCTAGAGAGCGATCCTGGTGCCGACCAAGTCCCCATTCCTACTCTCTTTCCTGGCTGCCTAGTTGGCCCCTTAGCTATCTCCAGCCTTGAGGCTTTGTCTCCAAGACGGAGGATAAACTGGAGAGATGGACAGAAACCTTGAGCTGAAGCATAAAGGCCCCCAATCCAGCAAGTATAAATGGAAACTCTGAAGCTGTGTGATTCACTTCACCAACATGACTCATGTTCTGCTAAGGTTTCCGTGAACAATATGTTCACAGTCTGGTTTAATTATAGCCTAGCTCTGCGCTGCCTCTCAGAGCCTCCGGAGTGCGCCCCGGCCCTCACCCCCGGGTGCAGCGCCTGTTGCGATACCTCCCCTTGCGAGAGGGGGAGAGGGCACTGGAAATGGTTTTCTGCAAGTGCCATGGGTTTCCCTCACGCACGGTGGACATGTCTCGCAGGGACCTGAGCTGGACAGTAGGCTCCTGCTCTCCAGGCTGTTCTTGTTTCTCGGGCTTCCCCTGCATGCAGACGCTCTGGTTGAGATTCACAAACACCCAGCGTGGGTGTTTGGAGTGATCGATTGAGAGAGAGAAATAGGATTTAGTCAAAAATCCCTCGGGCGAGAGTGGAGGGAACCCCAAGGCTGCCTGCCGAGCTCGGGGGTGGTTCACACGTGGCCCTGATAACACTGGACAGAAAACATGCCAGTTCCTATCTGCTTTGCAGTTTCAATGGGAACACCTGGGTCATTGCACTAGAAGGGGTCATTTTACATACGTGGTGGTGTGACCACAATTATGTCCCTGCAATGGAATAAATCAGTGGTTCCCCTCCCTCTGCAAAGCATGAAAGGACTAGTGTGTATTTTAATAAAAATGCCTTTCCCCCAGTAGCTGGCAGTATGGATAAGTCCCACCACTGAGCAGCTTGCTTGAGTAACTCAACGGGAAGCAGGACAGCCTGATACTGTGGGCTTCAGCTTTGCCAGATAAAATACAGGATGTCCAGCTAAATTTGCATTACACATTAATTATGTGTAATTCTTTGGTCTTAAGTATTGTGTGGGACATGTCCGTATTAAAACTGTATTTGAGCTGGGTGCAGTGGCACATGCTTATAATCCCAGGACTTGGGAGGCTGACATAGGAAGATTGCAGGTTCATGGCTAGCCTCAGCAACTTAGCAAGATCCTATTTCAAAATGAAAATAAACCAAGTGTGGTGGTGCACATTTGTAATACCAATACTTGGGGGGACTGAAACAGAGTTCGAGGAGAGCCTCAAGAAGTAGTGAGACTCATCAACCTAGCAAGATTCTGTTTTCAAATAAAAAATAAAACAGGGCTGGGGGTAGCCTGGAGGTAGAATGCCTCTGGGTTCCATCCCCAGAAACACACACACACACACACACACACATGCACACAAACACACACACACAGACAAACACACACAGACACATGAACAATAAGTAAATAAAATAAACATAAAAGGGACTGGGAGTGTAGGTTGTAGGTAGATTGCCCCTGGGTTCAATTCCCACTACAAAAAAAATGCATTCATTGTTTACCTGAGATCCAAATTTAATTGATCATTGTATATTTCTTGGTTTGCTAATTCTGACAAACCTACTTTGAAGTCACATGACTTGGCTTCAGATGCCACTTCTGTCAGCACACGCTAGACAAATGATTTGAGCTTTCAAGGCCTCTGTTTCTTACCCTGAAAAATGAGTGTAACTGCAACCATGTATCAGGACCATAGCAAGGACTGAAGAGAATATATGTGAAGCAAATAACTTGTGCAGCAGTAGCTTCTTATAGTAGAATCTGTTGGTGACCTGACTGTCACTTCTATATTTGCTGGTGCACCCCATGCCCTGGCTTCTGGGTACCGACAACTCATAGTGATACCCTTTCCTGGTTGCATTAGTGTGCTTTCTGTGGCTATAGCAAAATGCCAGAAGCTGGGTATTTATAAAGAAAAGAGGTTTATCTAGCTTATAGTTTTGGAAGCTGAAAGTTAAAGATTAGGTGGCCCTATTTGTTCAGCATCTAAATAGTACAGTATAACAAGTATTTACATAGAATTTATATTATATTATATATTGTAAATATTTTAGAGGTGAGATATATATATATATATATATATATATATATGCATTGTAGTCATACATCACAATGGAGTACAAGACTTGTGAGGATATACAAGTACACATCATCCAATTAGCCCTTATCCAATCTTCATCCCATTCCCTCTCCCTCCCTTGATCTCATGCTTGATTGGTGATTAACTTTGATACATTTATTTATGTATATCATGAATTTTAAAGAGATCCCATCCTCCCCCATTCCATCCCCTCTAATTGGTCACCTTAATTGCTCCTCTATAGGGCCCTTTCTTCAACTAGATCTCCTATTAAGTATTTCTTCCTAGTTTTTGCATATTAGGGAAAGCATCTGCTTTTTATTTTCTGTGATATTTTTCTGTGTATGCCGCATTGCAAGTTCCAATCCCACTCTTGATGGCCCCTGCACTGGCCTGGCCACCCGGCAGACTCTGATCCCGGCCTCGCTGGCCCCAGCACCAGCCTCACCCCTTGGCAGGCTACGATCTTGGCCTCAGAGGCCCCAGCACTGGCCTTGCTTCATGGCAGGCTCCGATCCTGGCCTTGCTGGCCCTGGCAACGGCCTAACCCCTCAGGCAGGCTCCGATCCCAGTCTCGGAGGCCCCAGCCCCGGCCTTGCCTCACGGTGGGCTCTGATCCTGGCCTCACTGGCCCCGGCACCAGCCTAACCCCTCGGCAGGCTCCAATCCTGGCCTCAGAGGCCCCAGCACCGGCCTAGCCTCACAGCAGGCTCTGATCCTGGCCTCGCTGGTCAGGGCATAGACCTAACCCCTTGGCAGGCTCCGATCCCAGCCTCAGAGGCCCCAGCCCTGGCCTTGCCTCACGGCAGGCTCTGATCCCAGCCTCGGTGGCCCCGGCACTGGCCTTACACCTTGGCAGGCTCTGATCTTGGCCTCGCTGGCCTCAGCACAGCCCTAGCCCCTCAGCAGGCTCTGATCCAGGCCTTGGAGGCCCCAGCACCAGCCTTGCCTCATGGCGGGCTCGGATCCTGGCCTCACTGGTTCCAGCACTGGCCTAACACCTCAGCAGGCTCCGATCCTGGCCTTGGAGACCCCAGCATGGAGCTAGCCTCATGGCAGGCTCCGATCCCGGCCTCACTAGCCCCGACACTAGCTTCACCCCTTGGCAGGGTCCGATCCCGACCTCAGAGGCCCCAGCAGTGATGTTGCCTCACAGCAGGCTCCGATCCTGGCCTTGCTGGTTCCGGCTCTGGCCTAACCCCTCAGCAGGCTTCGATCCTGGCCTCGGAGACCCCAGCATGGGTCTAGCCTCACACAGGCTCCAATCCCAGCCTCGCTGGTCACGGCACAGGCTTAACCCCTTGGCCAGCTCCGATCCCAGCCTCAGATGCACCAGCCCTGGCCTTGCCTCATGGCAGGCTCCGAACCCGGCCTCACTGGCCCCGGCACCGGCCTCCACGCTTGGCAGGCTCCGATCCCAGCCTCACTGGCCCTGGCACTGGCCTCACCCCTCAGCAGGCTCCAATCCCGGCCTCCGAGGACCCATCACTGGCCTAACCTCATGGAAGGCTCCAATCCCGGCCTAGCTGGGCCCAGCACCGGCCTAACCCCTTGGCAGGCTCCGATCCCAGCTTTGCTGGCCCCGGCACTGGCCTAACACCTCGGCAGGCTCCGATCCCAGCCTCGGAGGCCCCAGCACCGGCCTTTCCTCATGGCAGGCTCCAATCCCAGCCTCGGTGGCCCTGGCCCCGGCCTCACCCCTCGGCAGGCTCTGGTCCTGGCCTTAGAGGCTCCAGAAACAGCCTTGCCTCATGGCAGGCTCTGATTCCGGCCTCGGTGGCCCGGGCATCGGCCTCCCCCCTTGGAAGGCTCCGATCCTGGCTTCACTGTCCCTGGCACCGGCCTCACCCCTCGGCAGGCTTTGATCCAAGCACCCTCTTCACACAGCATGTTGTCCCAAGTTCCCAAGCATGCATGGTGGTAGCATTCTGCCTCTGAGGTTATTTCTTCAAAAGATCCAGGTGTGTTGCATCAGATCTCTGCCTCTCCTAAGTACTGGCTGCTGCTGTTGCCGCTGTCTCCACCATCTCAATTCTTTCCCAAACTCTTTTCCTACACTGCATGTTGTCCAGTATTCCTGATCATGGGCATTCTACCTTTGGGGGCAATTTCTTCAGAAGATCAGGGTGGGTTGGATAAGATCTCTGCCTCTCCCAAATACAAGCCTACACTGCCACCGCAGCCGCCGCTGCCAACACTGCCTTCCTCCTAGGTCTCTGCCGAGCTCCCTCCTAAAAGATGATGTCCAGGGTTCTTAAGCATGTAAGGAAGAAGCAGTCCCCCTTCACAGGGAATTTTTCCAAAAGTTCTAGGTCAGTTGGATATGTTTTGTCTGCATCTCCAGAATCCTGGCTGCTGCCATGGCCATCTTGACACCTCTTCAATATTTTTTCTTTTCTTTTTTCTTTTTCTTTTTTCTTTCTTCTTTTTTGTTGAATAAGAGTAGACAGTATGTGTGGTTTGAAGAAGTTGTGGGATCAGGCACTCGGTAGCAATGAATTTTTTCTCCCTTCCAAGAGCGGAGTCCCACAGCCTCACCATGCAGAGCAGGATCTGCTGTTCTAAGCACATCATGACCCGGCGCAGCACAGCAGCGCTGGGTTCCTCGTTACCCTTGGCTCAGCCTCCCACCCAGCACTGGGCCTTCCTGGGAGCGGACCAGGCCATCCACCCCCAGCCCAGGACCGGGCCTTCCTGGGAGCGGGTAGGGCCGCCTGCCCCCAGCACAGCTCTGGGCCTTCCCCTGTAGAGGTGATTTAAAGGATGCAGAAGGATGTGTGTAGATTGTATACAAATACTATGCCATTTTGTATAAGGCACTAGAGCAACTGCAGTGTTTGGTACCCATGGGTGTCCTGGAACCAGTCCCCTGTGAATACTGGGGGGTGCCTATATTTTGGGCTCTGCTATCTCATTTCCACTGACTCTAGCCACGCCTATCCCCACCTTCCTGCATGCCCCAATCCCTCTGTGGTCATGATCTGGCTTTAGTATTGGGTTATTTTGGAACCTATTATTGCTATTAGGTCCTATAGCCTGCCTTTTCCCAGACCCAGTAATGGTGCAAAGAGACCTTGACAGGGCACAGGGAACTTTAGGAAGTTTGAAATAGTCCAAGAAAATTATCTAAGAGGCTAATTGCTCATGGTAGACTCTAGGTAGCCAAGCTAACAGCTACCCCCCATCTTTCTTGCTAGAACAGGACCCCAACTTTGTTTCAGGTAGTTGATAGGTGCTGTCTTAGAAAGTAATACTCCTTTTCAGAGGCCCACAGTAGAACCACAATAGTTCTACATTGATCCTGTTAATCCATATTTCCTTGACCAGAGATTAGTCTAAAATAGTCACTTGACTCAGTCTCTCGGTCTTGGGCTACTATAATTAAAGGAAGGTTTGCCAAGAGACTTCTGGGAAAGATTTTCCTTCATTAGGGGAAGTAGAAATGATAGCTGCAGTGCGGGGTTGGGGGGCTCAAGAAAGCTCTGTCCCTCTCTCCCTTGTTGGGATATTGTCTTTTAATAATGTGATGCTTAGTGCTATGGCAGCCATCTTGCAAACATGAGAGGAGAAAATAGTACACTCTGAAGTTACTAAAAGGAAAAATGGGAAGGACATTGGTTCTTTGTGATCTTCTTGAGCCCCTGAACCAACCTTGCAACCTCCCAGCTGCACATTCCTTACATGAGATGATAAGTGTCTTTATTGTTTAAGCCACTGATAGCAAGGTAGCCTTTGGTGACCAGCTGAAGGTATTCTTAGAGATTACTGATGACTCTCTCTACTTGTACCACCTTGCTTTTAGAATTCAGAACATTCCAGGCAGTTTTAGCCTGTGCTTAGGTAGGGAAGCTGAAGGTGGGGGTTCAGAACCTTCTACCCTTTCTCCCATCTCTTTCCTTCCATCCCATCACACTGTCTAGCTCAGAGGCTGAGAATTCCACAGGTCAGAGTTTTCCCTGAGGCTAGTGTGTGACTTGTGAAACACAAACACTGCTGGAGGGCTCTCAGTGCCCAGTGGCCTTGCAACATTGTCTCTATACTCCAGCAACATGACTGTCTCAGAGGCAGCATTAGTCTGGCTGGTGTGAGGTCAGAAGGGGAGAGAAAGCATTCAGGGCTGTTTCTAAGAGGAATTCACTGAATGTTTGCTAGGTTCTTGGAACTTCATCCCTACCATCTATTCTCTGATTAAACATTTATTTAGCACTTACTATGTGCCAAATGGCATCCAAGCACCATAAGAAGCATTAATGCACTTGATCCTTGCAACAATCACATAAGGCGCAGGTGTTATCACCAGACTGTTTCAGTGGGGTCGAGAGTCCATAGTGTTGGGATTTGGTCTGGGGCCGGTCCTCTGAACCATTGCTGACACCAGGCAGCTCTGCTGGGCTCAGGTGTGGTGTGAGAAAAAATACTTCAGGCAGAGCAGCAAGGTTTACTGCCTGCTCCCTGGCCCCACACCTTCCCTGCCTGCCTGCCCTGGTGGATTGGACTAGGACATCTCTATGCCCCAAGGGTGCCTGGAGATCCAGATAAAAAGCAAGGTAAGCTTCCTCAGCCTCCTTCCTAGGAGCTGTTCCCCATTCAGGTCCTCTATCAGCAGATGCTTGAACTGGCCTCCCCACAGTTGTGCTAGCTCAAGGTCCATCTCTTGTTTTTTCTTTCCTTCTACCTATCTTTCTCTCAATTTTTATTTACTCCTGTTATGTTTTGGATTTAAAATGTCTCCTCGACTTCAGGGGGTAGGCAAGACAGCCATATTGGAGGTAGGAGATGGCTACTGGGGAGGAGCCCCTGAGGGCATGGCTAGGGACAATGTTTTCCTGGTGACTGCTGCAGATTCCTGCTTCTCCTCTCTTCCCTGGTGCCCTGAGCTGACACCAGCTCGCTCTCTCTCTTTCTCTCTCTCTCTCTCTCTCTCTCTCTCTCCATATATATATATATATATATATATATATATATATATATATATTTCCTGACATGATGCCCTGATGCCTTGGCTCCTGCTTGGAAGCTGGTCCAATATGGGCTGAAATCTCCAGAACTGTGAACAAATAAACTTCCTCTAAGTTTTGCCTGTTAAGTTGAGTCACAGTGGTAAAAAGTTGATTTAAACAATTCCCAGTTGCCGATACGTAATGGTTGTCCAACAACTTCTGTAACAAGTACTATTATCCCCATTTGAATAATGATGAAAGGAGGCTGAGAGAATGACTTGCCACCCACACAGCTTAAGAGCCCCCTCACTTCAGGAGCACCCTGGGCTGCCTCTCATTAGTGCTCAGGTGCCTGCAGATCCACGTGGGCGCCAGCATGGGATGGAAGGAGAGTAACAGCAGCTACTCCTTCCTGAGTGTCTGCCTCTGGCATCATTGTGAATACACACATCAATTATCCAGTTGATCTGAGGAACGACCAAATAAAGAGTTGAATCTCCTGTCATTCTGGAGAGAATGAAACTGAGACTCTAAGAGACTGTGTCTAATTAAAGGGTGATCAGATCTAAGTAGCAGTGTGGGGACTAGAATTAAGGCCCATCTGTCCAAAGAGTGCCCGATGAAGACAAAGTCAAGAAGCCCAGGAGGTGGCTGAATCCAGGGGACAGGCCTTAGGCCAAATGCTGTCTTACAACTGTGCAAAGGCCAGCCATCTCTGAGTGTGGTCTCTAAGGTGACACTGTCCGCATTAAGAGGCCTGCAGTTTCCAAAGCGCTAACCACAGTTTTCCTGACCTTGAAGTGAGCCTTTTGAGAGAAACCTAGTGGGCCCTTATCTGCCTACTTAACAGCTGGTGAAATCGACTCTGAGGGCCTGGGGGCCTTAGAGTTGAACCAAGCTTCAGCCCTACCCTCTCTGGCAAAGGCATTTTTGCTGGGAAGGTTGGGATCTTGAGCTGGCAGTGCACAGTGCAGTGCATCTGCAAACATGATTTGCATCATCCTAGGTTGAGTTTAGCTTTTTAATCCCGTGTGCTCAGCTGTGAAGTCCCTTTCCTTCATTATTTCTCTCCTTATCTGCCATCTAAGACCAGGAAAATGAGTCTCTTTTCTGAGGTGGCTTTGTAAGGCCATTGGAAAAACGTCACATTTCTTGCCCATATCTGGGTATGCATGGGGTTGGGAAACAGGATTTGGGGCTTCCGTCCCCATCTGCCATGTATGAGTGAGAGTGTCTGACATTCATGAGCTCTCTAGACCCTCAGTTTTTCTGTCTGTCCTCTGCAACTCAGTGAGACCCTGTTCCAAAAAATAAAGAATAAAAAATAGGGCTGGGGGTGTAGCTTGGAGATAGAATACCCCTGGGTTCCATCCCCAGTACTGCAAAAAATAAATATCCTGGAACAATGATGATGATGTGCCCCTCCTAGTCCCTGAGACACAGCCTACTGGCCAGGTTGAAGTTTTCCTTGCCTTTCTGTCTTCTCTAGCCCCCAACAGTTGCCAGATAAAGACTCCAGAAGACCAAATCTCTTATTCCAGCGCCTCCCTTAGGCCATGCCCTTGGCCTCAACTATTTTTACTCACTTCTCTACTTGCTCCACTGCTAAAAGTCTACACCCCCGCTGAGCCTCCTGGAATGTTCCCAGATGACCACCTCCCCACAGGGAGCACCTCTCTTCCTCCTGCATGTGACTCACTGTGTTTCTTGCTTTTATATTAGTGCATATTCATTATGCAGAATAACAGGATTCGGTATGGCATATTTGTCCACGCATATAACATACTTTGATCACTTCCAACCCCTTACCCTCCCCTACTCCGCCTCCAGATCTCCTCTTTCTACCAGACTTCTACTTTCATGCCTTTTCCCCCTAGATTCCACATATGAGAGAAAACACATACTTGTCTTTCTGAGTCTGGCTTATTGTGCTAAACATGATGATCTCTAGTTCCATCCATTTTCCGGTTAGATGACATGATTTTATTTGTTTTTAATGGCTGAATAATACTGTATTGTGTTATGTATGCCACATCTTTTTCACCCATGCATCCATTCACAGGCACCTAGGCTGATTCCATAAGTTGGCTGAGGTGAATTGTATCATGATAGACATGTGTATACAGGCATCTCTATAGTATGCTGGCTTTAATTCATTTGAGAATGTATTGAGGAGTAGCATAACTGGATCATATGGTCTTTCTATTTTTAGTTTTTGAGAGACTTCCATACTAATTTCCATAGTAGCTAATTTACAATCCTACCAACAGTGTATAAAGAGCTCCTTCCCCCTTCCCACACCCTCACCAGTACTTATTGTTTTTTTTGTGTGTGTTTTTGATAATAGCCATTCTGACTAGAGTGAGACAGAATCTCAATGTAGTTTTGACTTGCATTACCCAGATGGCTAAAGATGCTGAACATTGTATTCATATAGTTATTACCCATTTGTACTTCTTTTGAGAAATGTGTATTTAGTTCATTTGACCTCTTATTCATTATGTTATTTGTGGATGTGTATGTGAGTGTGAGTGTGTGTGTGTGTGTGTGTGTGTGTGTGTGTGTGTGTGTTAAGTTTTTGAGTTCTTTATTCTGGATATGAATCCACTGTGGGAAGAGTAGCTGGTGAGATTTTCTCCCACTCTGTAGGCTGTCTCTTCACTCTGTTAATTATTTCCTTTGCTATACAGAAGCTTTCTAGTATGAAGTAGCCCATTTGTTGATTCTTACTATTTCTGGAGCTATAGGAGTCCTATTCAGGAAGTCATTGCCCATGCCTATGAAATCTTGAAGTATTTCCCTTATGTTTATTTCTAATAGTTTCAAAGTTTCAGGTATTATTCTTAGGCCTTTGATCCATCTTGATATTTGTGGGGAGCAAAATATAGGGAACTTGTCTCAATGTCTACATACAGCTTTCCCAGCACCATTTCTTTTTTTGTTGTTTTTTAAAATTTTTTATTGGTGCATTATATTCATACATCCTATTGGGGTAAAAAACTTGTTGTCTTTTCTCTAATGCATCTTTGTCAAGAATCAGATGTCCATAGCTGCATGAGTTTATTTCTGTGTCTTCTATTCTATTCCATTTTTCTACATGTCTGTTTTTATGCCAGTACTATACTATTTTTGTTACTATGGCTCAGTACTATATTTCAAAATTGGTTATGGGGATAATTTCCCCTTTGTTCTTTTTGCCCAGTATTGTTTTGGCAATTCATAGTCTTTTTTTGCTCCATATAAATTTTAGGATTATTTTTATAGTTCTGTAAAGAATGTTATTTGTATTTTGATGGGGATCGTGTTGAAACTGTACATTGCTTTTGGTAATATGGCCATTTTAACAATATTATGCCAATCCATGAACATGGAAGATATTTTTATTTCTAATATCTTCTTTAATTCCTTTTTTAGTGTTCTGTAATTTTCATTTTATAGGTTTTTCACCTCTTTGGTGAGGTTTATCCCTATGTATTTTATTTTATTTTTGAAGTCATTGGGAATGGAATTGTTTTCCTAATTTCTTTCCCAGGGGGTTCATTACTGGTGCATAGAAAATCTATTGCGCTAAATGCAATGGGTAGTGGTGCACACCTCTAATCCCAATACTTGGGAGGCTAAGACAGGAGAATCACAGGTTAGAGGCCAGCCTCAGAAACTTAGCAATACCCTCAGCAATTTAGCAAGACCTAGTTTCAAAATAAAAATTCAAAAATGTGGTGAGGGTATAGCTCTGTGGTAGAACACACTGGGGATCAATTCTCAGTATCAAAAAAAAACACCTATCAATTTTTTGTGTGCTGATTATGTTGGTTTTGTATGCTGCTACTTTACTGAATTTATCAGATCTAAAAGTTTTCTTGTAGCGTCTTTAGGGTCTTTTAAATATAGATAATATAATCTGCATATAAGACAATTTGACTTGTTCCATTCCTATTTGTACCCTTTTAGTTTTTTTTCTCTTGTCTAATTGCTCTTGCTAAAATACTATAAATACTGTGTTGGTTCTGACTCAAATATTTCAAATCCTATATTGAATTGGAATGATAAGAGTGGACCTCCTTGTCTTGTTCCTGAACCTAGAAGAAATACTTTTCGATTTTCCCCATTCAATACAATGTTGGCTTTGGGTTTGTCTTATACAGTTTTTATAATGTTTAGCTAGGATCTTTCTATGTGTACTTTCTTTAGGGCTTTTATCATGAAGGGATGTTGAATTTTGTTGAAGGATTTTTCTGCATCTATTGAGATGATCATGCTTTCTTTCTTTTCTTTTTTTTTTTTTGATTGTGCTTTTTTTCAGTTTAAAAAAAGAAATGTGTCAAATTTAAAACTCAGCCCAGCACATCTATTTAAAGTGCAGAGGAAGCAGCCTTTGAGCAACTTGCAGAATGTGAAACCTTTAGAACCTTCGAAGGCCTCAGTCCCAACCCCTATAAATCATGGTCTCTGAGGCCCCATCTTGAAGGGCAGTATATCACTGGGCATGTGACCAGAAAAGGTCAGAAAGGGCATGTGGGAGCCAGTGGAGCCAAGGGTCCAGCCACTGCTGACTCTTTTGTTGCTGTTTTTGTTGTTTGGTACTAGAGATTGAATCCAGGGGCATTATGCCACGGAGCCATATCCCCGGCCCTTTTTATTTTGAAACACAGTTTCACTAAATTGCTGAGGCTGGCCTTGAACCTGCTGTCTCAACCTTTCAAATGCTGTGATTTCAGGTGCACTGACTCCTTTCCTACCTTTACTGCATGCTATGCAAGCGCTTGCATGTAGACATATATGGGTGTGCTGTTGTGCAGTGGTTCTGGGGAGCACCTGGGCTCTCGGCTGAGGCAGGGAGGCGGTTGAGGATAGGAATGGGAATAGCTACTCTCCCACTTTCCTTCTGTCACTTCACCACCGCCATCTTCCAGCTACCAGATACTCCCCCTAAAGAACAGCAAAGCAGAGGCTGCTCCATGATGATATGGGCTTCTCAGGGTAGAAGGAAGTTAAATCACCCTAGGCACTTGTCTCCTTTCTCACTCACCCTCTCATAGTCACAATCCCTCAAGATGTGTGGTAAAAGGAATTCCTCCCCACTGCCTCTAGCTCTTGCCCAGTTGCTCTGCTTCCCTTTAAAGTCAAGCTCTCTGGGAAGGGTTGGCAATAGTCATGACATTCCTCTGCTTGAAACCCCCTAGTAACTTGGGACAAAATCCAGAGTCTACACTTCCCCACTCAATGGCTCCCACCCCTGGCCTCCTTGGTGCTGCATAAACATGTTAGGGGCCCCTGCCTCAGGCCCTTTGCACTGGTCATTCCCTCTGCCTAAGTGCCTTCTTCACTCAGGTATTGCATGACTTGGGCTCTCACTTCCTTCAGGTCTCTCATCAAATCCTGCATCAGCAGAGATCCTCTCCAATCAGGACCCCTGCCCTTTCCTCTGCTTTATTCTCATTCATAGCTTCTGTCATCACTGTCACACTTTGCATCTAATTGCTCATTCCTTTATAGTGTGGATTAGAAGGGGAGGAGGAGTCAAGGGTTGGTTTATTAATCTCTTTGGTTCAATTAGCGGGAGACACAGAGATGGCCTTGGCCTCTCTTAGCTCTCCTAGCCCATTGTGTGAGTGAGCTTTTTGTTGCTCTAACCAAAATACCTAACAGAAACAACTTAGATACGTAAAGGTTTATTTGGACTCAGCGGTTTTAGAGATTCAGTCCACAGTTGGTAGGCTCCATTGCTCGGGCCCTGAGGCCCGAACATGATGGTGGAAGGGCGTGGTGGAGAGCTGCTCGGCTCATGGCAGCAGCCAGGAAGCAAAGAGCGAAGGGGGTGAGGAAGAGGCTGGGGACAAGATATTGTCCCCAAGGACAATGAATCCATCACTGAACCAATCCATTGATGATCAGGGCCCTCATGATTCAATCAGCCTCCATGAGTCTTGGTACATTGGGAAGCAAGCCTTCAATACATGAGCTTTGAAGGGACATTCCATATTCAAACCGTAACACACACCTGGTGTGTGATTTGAGGGTCGTGGTCCAACACTGGTGGATGATAGTATTTGTGGTACTGGGGATTGACCCCAGAGGTGCTCAACCATTGATCTACACCCTCAGCCCTTTTTACTTTTTTATTTTAAAACAGAATTGTGCCAAGTTGCTGTGGGTCTTTCTAAGTCACTGAGTCTGGGTTCAAACCTGGATCCTCCTATTTGAGCCTCCCAACGGTGTTGGGGATACAGGTGTGTGCCACCACACCCAGCTAATGGGTTACATTTTTGAGAAGCTCTTGCCTCATGGCTCCCACCTTTCTGCAGGTGAGTGTTTCACTAGTCTTTGGCCTGAGGGTTGGGCCCATCACACCCTGGGAAGGGTTTGGAGGAGTCAAAATGTGTCTACACAAATCAGCAGTGCCAGCAGGTCCTGCTTCCCTTTTTCATCACTGAGCAAATAGGGCCACTCCTGCCGTGTGTGTGTGTGTGTGTGTGTGTGTGTGTGTGTGTGTGTGTGTATGTAGGTAGGGGGAATGAGTGGCAGAGAAAGCAGGCTTTGCTTTGGCCTTTGCTCTCAGAACCTGACCTCAGAAGCCCCCTGTGTTTGCTTGGCCAGGAGCTTGGCGGTTCCCAGGCTGCCTTGCGGCCTCTAATTCTACCCCTGCCAGTGCTCAGAGGTGCACTGCCAGCTATACACCCCCAGGTCCAGCTTCATTTATGCTGCTGAGCCTGTATTCATCCAGGGCACAGAGGAAACCTTTCCCCACTCTGGGCTCTAAATGGACTCCTGCCATGCAGGCGACTGGCTAATTTATGGTTCTTTCCCCCACTAGGCATGGGACCAGCCACGTACATATGTGCTGAGGGCACCAAGCTGACGGCCAGTCTGCTGGGGTCTAGGGCACGAGGAAGCACACATCCTGCAGGGGTGTCAGTGTCAGCCTAGCATGAGGGGCTCCCTGCTGGAGGAGATGAAAAGCCTAGCCCTTTCAGGTGAGTCTCAGGCCCCGTGCTTCCCCATGGCAGGCACCTCAGCTCGCTGTGTGAAGGGCCAGGGTGCCTGGCCTGCATGGCCTTCTCCAAACCTACCCAGCCTGCTGTGGAGGACCTCGAGAGCTCAGCAGAGGAGGAGTTGTTGCCTGCATGTCCAGAGGGAAGGGAGATCCAGATGACACGGAGAGAGGCGACACAGTGGGCCACCACGCCTAGATGACTGCGCCTCCCTTGAGCTGAGAGAGCACTTCAACACTTAACAAAAATGCAGGGAGCGAGCCCTGGTGACAGCTGGGGGAAACTATTCCCACTGTCAGCTGAGACGCTTAGACCATGAATCAGTTCCAGTTCTTTATTTTTAAATCCCCCCAGCTGGCTAAAGGCTTGGAAGGAAAGATGTGACAATCATGTACATCTTGGGCCAGATGGGCTGTCACTCAGACCCTGAGAAATCTAATGGGGCAGGGCCGGTGGTCAGGAGAAACACAGGGCCCTTTGCTAATTACCGGGGGCTTTCAGACAGCTCCCGGAAGCTGAGGGCCCAAAGGCGGGCTGGCTGGCTGTCCCTGTGCAGCAGTGGTGAGCAGCCGCTATGGCTCAGTGGCTGCAGTTCTACCTGGGGGTGGGGTGGGAGGAAAGAACCTATACCTGCCCTGCCTTGAGCCCAGGAGTGGTACTAGGATGACTCCCTTGTGCCTGGGAGGGGTCCCCTCTCCACTCCTGCTGCAAACACCCTGTGGCACAGCTTCTTTTCTGGACAGAGGAACAAAAACCAAGACTCATGGCTGGAACAGACATTTAGCTTGGGATGCTCAGCATCTGAACCCCCTTCCTGTGTTCAGGGGGGTCCCCATGTTGAGAAGCTGACTCTCTACCTCCTTTGTAGAAGGCAGAACTCTCAGATATTGGCTTTTTTTCTTTTCCTTTTTATTTATTTACTTATTTTTTTTTTAACTAGGGATTGAACACAGAGGCATTCAACCTCTGAGCTACACCCTCAATGCTATTTTTTTATTCTTTATTTTGAAACAGGCTCTTACTAAGTTGCAGAGGGCCTCACTAAGTAGCTGAGGCTGGCCATGACCTGCAATCCTCCTGTCCCAGCCTCCGAGGTACTGGGATTACAAGCATGCACCACCACGCCCAATGTTTTATTTTTAATATACTAGGGATTGAACAAAGGGACCTTCTACCTCTGAACTACACCCCAGCTCTTTTTATTTTTTATTTTAAGACAGGGTCTCACTAATTTGCCGCACACTGGCCTCAATCTTGCAATCCTTCCTTTTAGCCTCCCAAGTACTAGGATTACAGATATGTGCCACTATGCCTAGCTTTAGATACTTCCTCTTCTAAACTCCTAAGCTGATGTGACCTTGCGTGGCAGCTAGTGGCTTGCTATCAGCATATTTTGGTGACAGGTGGCAGTTCCTGTATCTAGTTTCCAAAAGAGCAGCAGGACCTGTGGAGTCTGGGGATGCTAGGGATTTATATGGGGTGTCGCTTCTGGCTGGGGAACTCCAAGCCTGATGACATGTGACATTTGTAAGAAACATACTTCTTACTTAACCCAGCCATAGCTGGTTTCTGTTATTTGCAACTAACTCAGACACAACAGCCAAGGGTGACTCTAAGGTCTTAAGAGACTGGAACCTGTTGCTGGGATTTCTCCTTGGCATGTCCATCCAGGGTTTGTATATGAAAAGGTCTTTCAAAAAAGGAAGCCTAGCCCAGGCATGGTACATGCCTGTTAGCCCAGTCCTTGGAAGTCTGAGACAGAAGAATTGCAGATTGGAGGCCAGCTTCAGCAAGTCAGAGACTCTCAGAAACTTAGCAAGATCTTGTTTTAAAATAAAAGATAAAAAGGGCTGGGGGGTGTATCTTGGAGGAAGAATGCCCCTGGGTTCAATCTCCAGTACCACAAGGAAAAAAAAAGGTGTGGAACACAGGTTCTTTGTGTGTGTGTGTGTGTGTGTGTGTGTGGTACTGGAGGTGGAACCCAGAGGCTTTCTACCTCCAGGCTACACTTCCACACCTATTTTATATTTCATTTGGAAACAGGGTGTCACTAAGTTGCTGCGAGCCTCACTAAGTAGCTGAGGCTGGCTTCGAACCTGTGAGATCCTCCTGTCTCAGCCTCCCAAGCGCGGGGATTACAAGCGTGCGCCACCACGCCCGGCTGGAGCACAGGTTCTAATCCTGACTCAATGCAATGCCTTCTGCAAGGCCTGCTACTTGAACTGTACCAGTGGCAGATGGAAGGCTCTGGTAGTCTCCAGCTGAGACAGTTTAAAGCTCACAGGGTTCAGGATTAAGATGTGAAGTGAGGCTGTGAGGAAGCTTAACTCAACAGCCTCGTCGATGCCCTTCCTCAGAGGTCTTCGAAAACAACCTGTATGAATTTTTTCCATCAGTTACCATGCCAGTCCGCATTGTGCAGGCCTAGCAGGGCCTGGCCATAGTGGGCACACAATAAAAGTTTTAGATCCATTCATTTCTCAGAATAATTTACACACTGCTTGAAGGCAGGGGGTGGGGACCAATCACATGACTTTGGAGTTCATTGGTTCCAATTGCTCCAGTCCTTCTAAGAAGGCATTTTTGCCAAAGCTGCACATATGTTCCTTTAAAAAAGCCCACACAAGCTTTCTGATGGATTTTTTCTCTTTCCCAAACCATCAAACACACATTACATTGGAGAACAGTCTTCCTTGCAGTTTCTCTTCTTCTCATTCCTCAGAGATCTCTCTTGCCAACTCTCGAAGGCCATGGCTCTTCCTGAGTGGCTTTCTGGTGAAGGGGGAACCAGGCTCTGAGAGGGTGGCAGCAATGCTGTCTTTTCCCCTCACAGGCAGAGCGATCCATGGCCACGTCCAGGAGAACAGAAGGCATTCTGGGAACATGATGCTCTCACATCCTGCAAAACGCAGAGCTGCACAGAACAGATGGCCGGGACTTCAAAAGCATAAGAGTCACCTTGAAAGAGAATGGTGTAAAGGGAGGGAGGCCTCTGTACCCTCTGACAACAAGGAAGCAGCAAAGACAAAAGCTATTTGCAAGGTTTGTGTGTGAGTCAATAGAACTGAGATGATTCTGCTAGAATTTGCATCAAGGGAGGTCGAGCCTCCTGTCATCTTGTTCAGAAATGAATGGCACCAGTCAGCTGACAAACTCTCTCTCTCTCTCTCTCTCTCTCTCTCTCTCTCTCTCTCTCTCTCTCACACACACACACACACACACACACACACACACACACACACAGAACAGTTACATCCTCTCTTTCCAGGCAACTGAGGGCTGACAATCTCTTTTTCCTGTTACCATGCTTCAGAAGAGTGGTAGCCCTCTGACTGACCTCCTGACAGATTTCTGTCTCATAAGACACTGGGTACCACTGACAGAGTGCTGGGGTTGCTGGTTCTCTCTCCCTCCCTTCCTTTCTTCCCTTTTTTTTCCTTCTTTCCCTTCTTCATCTTTCTGGAGATTACACATAACTCTGATAACTCACCCCCCAGGCCCTTTTTAATTTTATCTTGAAACAAAGTCTCACTAAGCTGCTGAGAGCCTAAATTGCTAAGACTAGCCTCAAAGCTGCTATTCTCCTGTCTCAGCCTCCCAAGTACTGGGATTATATGAGCTGGTGGCTTTTCCACTGAGGATGTTAAAAAGATATGTTAGTTCCTGACTCCACAAGCCTGTCCTCTGAAACTGGATATCCCAACCCTCTAGCTTCAGTGAAGGTCAAAATTGGCTTTTTGGCTAGGATAGGAGAGCTAGGAAAAAGCCCCCCACAACCCCCAAGGGTAGGGAAAAGCCAGTCCAGCCCAAGATTCCAGGGGGTACAGGGCCCAGTTTCTAGGAGCAGAAGGTGGAAACAAAGTCTCCCCAGGTAAAGATGGTGTTGGTGGGACTCCTACCAGTCAATTCCCCAAACCTCTCCTCTTGATGTAGTCTCAGCTGCTGGCTAAAGGGACCAAGCTTCAGAAGCCTGTTCTACTTTGAAGTCGGCAGCTTGATGCCTGTGGAAAAGTAGTCCTATCTTGGGACTTCACATTAAAGAGGTTTCAAAGAGTGATTGGAAGGCTTGGTGGAATCGCATATTATGGCTCCTTTCCGGGCTGCATCTTACTGCAAACCCCGCACGCAGCTATGGCTTGGCTCTGGCATTGCAGGAAGGTGACTGTTCTCAGGCAGCACTTGATTCTGTGGTGGGCTCTTGCCCTTCTGGAGTGCCTCACAAGCAGCAATCGGTATTTCTGTGCCTGGTGCCTTTCTTACATTAGCTGTGTTTGAAAATGATCTAGCAAGCAGTCTGTTCAATGAATTATATGACTCTCTGACTCTTGTTAATGTCAGTTTGTCTTAAATATACCCCTCCCCCAAAAAAGCTCCTATGATAAATACTGTAAGCCGGGTATGGTGGCTCATGCTTGTAATCCCAGCACTTGGGAGACTGAGACAGGAGGATCGCATAAGTTAGAAGCCAGCCTCAGCAGCTTCAGTGAGGCTCTCAGCAACTTAGCGAGACCCTATTTCCAAATAAAATATAAAATGGGTCTGGGAGTGTAACCCAGAGGTAGAAAGCTCCTGGGTTCCATCCCCAGAAACACACAAACACACACACACACACACACACACACACACACACACAAAATACAGGAGCTGGGAATGGTGGTGCACACCTGTAATTCCAGCACTTGGGTGGTTGAGATAGGCATATCATAGCTTCAAGGCCATCTTCAGCAACTTAGCAAGACCCTCAGAAACTTAGCAAGAATCTGTTTCAACATAGAAAATCAAAAGGGCTGGAGGTGTAGCTACAAGGTAGAAAGCTTCTGCATTTAATCCCCAGTAAACACACACACACACACACACACACACACACACACACACACACAAAGCACCTGGGAAGCTGTGGCTTAAATAGCAGCTAGAAGGCTGCCCAGTGGCTACTACTGAATATTCCTCCAGTCTCGCAGACACTAAGGGTCCCCGCGTGACCTCACCCTTCCCAAGGGACAAGTGGACAGGAAGGTATGGGGTGTCACAGGAGCCCCAGGAAGCTGCATGAACCAGGCCTGGGCTGCAGGCTCAGCTCCAGTGCAAGGAAAGGAGCTGAGAGACTCTGGGGGCTTTTCCTTTATATAACTACTCTACACCTCAAATACCTCAACAGGGAGAGTATTGTGGTTTGAAAGAAACGGAAATGAAGGCAGCCTGGCATCATGTAAATGGTGCACAGGCACCATCAAGTGCTGGTAAGCACTCTGAGATTGCTGTCCTTGCCACTGCCTCGCCCAGGAGCAATTGCCAAGTATCTGGCTTGGCCAGAAGACAGACTGTTTCCCAGGAGGCAGTCAAGGACATGAGGCCACCCTGTTCTTACTCTGCTTTAAGAATAACCATCAGCCTACAGCTCAGCTCTACACAATGTGAGGTACAATCATGTCCTCTCAAAGCAGTTACAGCATCTCTGCAGCTCCATATGAACTTCAAGGAGCTGAAACAATAGCCTTGATTCCATTTCAGAGGCAGAGTCACCTCGAACACATCTCACCACCCTCAGAGAGTGACACTTCGCCATCAGATGGCTGTCTTTCTTTTTTGTGGTACTGAGGATTGAACCCAGAGGTGTTGTACCTCTGAACCAAAACCCCAGTCCTTTTACTTTTGATTTTGAAACAGGGCCTTGCTAAGTTGCTGAGGGACTCACTAAATTGTGGAGACTGTCCTTGAACCTGTGAACCTTCTGTCTCAGCCTTTTAAGTCCTGGGATTACAGGCATGTGCCACCCACCCCCGACTTGACTCTGTCTTTCAAGGTTTATTATTTATGGAAGCCGTTCTTCCTGTTATTCCTCTCAAGGGAAGACAATGTCTTATCCTCCCCCCCCCCGCCATGGGAAGAAACTCCATTCACCAGGATGGCTGCAAAATATCTGCCACATTGTCACGACTCATCCTTCTCTACAATCAGTGCCTCCAACTACACCAGAGAGAGCGCAGACGCGTGCTTCTATGACACGGGTTCAAGTTCCAAGCCTGCTTCTATTTTTAGGAAAGAAGCATTGTTCCTGTGGAAACACACCACTAATTTCCATGGCATCTACTGATTCATAGTTCATCACGTGCTGGTTCCCCAGAGCTCGGGGGGTAGAGGGGAGCACAGGCCTTTCCAGGGGACTCCCTAACTGCTCCAGCCTGAAAATAACAGTTTGCCTGGCTATTGGAAAAACTGGATCCCCAGCTTACCTTCTTTTTCTAAGTTCCAGATGATGGGGGATTTTTTGAGGCAGGAGCAACACTTTTAAGTACAGACTCCTTGAAGCCTGTGAGCCTGAGTTAACTGGGAGCGGTTGTGTAAATCTTGGCAATGGAGAACTGTGTTACATGAAGGTGGTCATGCCAAAAGAAAGGGAGGTTAAGAGAGCAAGCAAGGCACAAGATGACTAAGGTTCCATAGAAAGAATTGTTCTATTTGGTAAACAGTATGTTCCCCAGACAGAGTGTATCTTGTTAAGACATTCCCCTGTCCAGGTCTGATTGTCTAGCTGGTGCTGCAAGAAGGACCTCTCCATTTGCTGTCTTACTAGCTCATGGAAACTATTTCTGTAACTCTCTCTGAGAGCTGTTTTAAGCTGGCTTCTCAGTTCACTCTGCGCTCAAAGGAGACCAATTTCCAATTCCTTCTTAGAGTCCATGAGACCAGATGCTGGGACAAATGTTCCAGCAAAATGAACCTAGAAAATGATCCCAGGGTGCTCCTTGGGGGAGCACAAGATTCATGAGCTTTCTCCGTGGCTTATACATTGGTTTCAGGTTGAGTGCTACCGCTCCTCCCTGTTAATTCTTCCAATGGGACGTGCCTTTGTGATGGCACAGGGGATCTTGAGGGACAGAAGAAAGTTTCCAATGAGGCTAGGAGATTAGCGACAGATTCAAAAGGTGGTCATGTTTACGGCTGCAGCCCTACTGCATCTGGCAGCCTGAACTGGGCAGCAGTTCCTGCAAATGAGAAGCCACTGCTTTTGTTAGGTAGGTCATTGTCCCGTAAGCCCCGCTTGGAGCACTGTCATAAAAGAAGTGGCAAATTCCTGTGGCTTGGTCTTTCTCCAGAGTGTCTGTGGCTCCAATTGACACCTGTAGTAGGAAAAGAAAGAGAGAAGGCTCAAAGGCTACCTTAGACGAATAAGAGAGTCCATCTCCTAGCTGTCCCACAGGATTCTGCATGATGGAGGCGGTCCACATGGGCTGGGGCTGGTTGCCAGAGGTCCAAGGCCAGGTACCACAGCAGAAAATCAGTGCTGCTTGGGGTGAGGGACAGCTGCTCCTGCCCTGGCCACTATGCTGTGTTCTCACCCCAGTATGCAGCTTCTCTGCCTAACTTGATTTTAGATATAAGTGGGTCACCCACAGCCACGTCCATAGTAAGTGGTGGTGCCTGGACTAAAAGTGCCACCAACACAGTCCTGTCCAAAGGTCTTTAGATTTCCCAAGTGGAGATTGTGCCATTTCCTAACCAAATGGCTGACATTTTTTTGCCATCTATGATGACATTTTCTTTGTTTCAGTATACGCCTTCCTATTGGACATAGAATCTCTAGCCTCAACAGAGATAAATGCCAGCCAACCTAGTTACTCTGCCTTGGATATGGGCTGAGTAGGTGGCCTGGGCACACCCACCTGGTCCTGCACGAACAGCTGATTGGCCATCTGCACGATCTGGTCCACGTGGATGATGCCCCCGATACTGTCCATCTCTGTGTCTGAGAGCAGCGTCAGCACCATTATGGCTTCCACCAGCAGCTGCCGGTACTCAGGCTGGGGCACGCGGTTTAGCACTGACTCCACGTGGACAGCAAACTTGATCTCATATGGGGTCATCTGCCGAATGGGTTGCAGGTGGCCAGTGGTGAGACCGGAGAGACACCGCCCTGTAGCCAACGCTTCCCATAGCATAGTCAGAACTCGGCTCAAATGCTACCTCAGTTCTGGCTGCGGTCCTGATCCTGCAGCAGGGACCCTCTGGAGTGGGAGGCTGAGTGCTCTGCCCTGGGAATGGCCTCCTCTTAGCCTTGTCTACCTATTGGCCTTGACTTCCTGGGGATAGAATCCATCTCTTTCTTTTTTCTTTTGTTTATGGTACTGGGGATCAAACCCAGGCACATTCTAACTCTAAGCTCTACCCCCAGTCCTTTTTATGTTCTTTATTGAAATAGGGTCTCAATAAATTACCATGGGATGATCTCAAACCCATAATCTTCTTGTTTTAGCCTCCCTAGTACTGGGACTATAGGTGTGTCCCACCACACCTGGCTCAGGGACCATTTTTTTCCTCTTTCTTCTCATCATTCTCTGTAGTCTAAAATATGGTGCCTTGGGCAGGGTAAAAAGTGAAAAGATTTATTTCTAAGAGAATGTAGGGAAGATGATTTATTGCAGCAGGAAAAAAGGGGTCTGGGGAGGCTCTGTATAGGTCTAATGAGTATGGGATGGAGCTTGGCTGGGGTTTTAAGGGATCGTGGGAAAAATCTAAACAGTTCAATAGTCCAGAAGTGGCATTTCTTAGGAAATAAAGAAATGGTGACAGGGGAGAAATGCTGCACAATTTTGGGGCAAAGTGACTGAAAAGACATGATCTACAAATGGCTCATCTATACAATAGAACATGCTTGAGAAGTGTGGAATTCCGAGACCAGGAAATGATTCCTGGGATGGGCTGGTGTTGGACTTTTCTCATCATACCTCTCGGGTTGTTGAGGATGGGAGGACATAACCATCGATGGAGAGACCGTGGCACTGGAGGAAGAACAGACGCTTCAGTCAGATTCCAGAACGTGATACCAGTGCACGAGTACTCGCACACTCGTTCACACGCACTTGCGAGCATAGCTCTCCCGGCCCTGGAAATCTGCACGAGGGCTGGAACACGCCAGACTGTCAGTTATTTTTAGAGCGCTGTTCTCACTGCCCACAGGCTGTGTTTTCGATGGAACAATTCTAGGGAAACCAGCAGGCATCTTTCAGATCGCGCAGGAACAATGCCCTTGGGAGCCGTGGCGTCCTCCTCCCTGGTGGCTCCGAGTTTCACTTGGCAACCAGGCCCTGGCGCCTGCCAGGCCCCCTTTGGTGCCATAATGAAGGGAGATTTTTTCATGGCTCCTACTGGCAAAGTGATGCTTCTGTGCCTTTGCAGGCATCTATTTTCGAGATTTCTATAATAAGCGCCAATCACAAAAGACTTGAGCACATGCACAGACACGCACACGCACGACATGTATATAAATATCAAGCAGGCTCCATACAAAATGCTGCTCTTTCATAATAAAAGCATCTTGGTTTAGTGCCAGCAGAGGTTGGGAGAGAAGCATGTGATACCCCAGGAAGAGCAGGGAGATTTTCTAGGAATAGTTTGTCCTAGTCTTATTGGTCACCTTCTAACTCTCAGTGCCCTGATCAGCAGCAGTAGCAGCTGCCCTGCCTTCACCAGAGCCCAAGGGTTCCTGAAAAGAGGCCGGGAACCATGGCCAGGGCCTCTATGGGCTCCACTGGCTCTGTTCCATTGGGGTTCGGGTACCAACATGCAGCTACTTGCAGGAGGCCTCCCACTCGGCTTTGCAGCTGTCCTAAGGAAGATATCGGACCTCTAAAGTGCAGAGGCCAAAGCTCTGTGACTGGCCTGGGGCACCTGCTGCAGAAGGAACACAGACCAAATGGTGCTGTGGCTTTGCAAAGTGGGCTGGAGTGTGTTCTTACTTGGGATCACTACATTTTTCGTTCCTCTCCTGCTGTGAACTGAGCTAGAAAAAAAGCGTTTAGAGGAAAAAAATCTGGCTTGGTTTGCACAGATGCTTTTAACTGAAGCATACTGTCCCTCTGTGGCGAGGCAGGACAAGCTCTGCCGGGCCCTGGAAGCTGCTGCATGAATGTCCTGAGGCTGAAATGGGAGGAGATAAAAGTGGGGTGTAGAGAACAAAGGGGCCGTCTGCCCACACTGCCCCCTCCTTGGTGACAGGCATTCGGACAGGCTTTCCTATGTCCAGCTGCGGGCACTGCAGCCTGGCTGTGTCACCTCTCCTTGGCTTCCAACCACAGTCTCTGGAGAGATTTTAACAGATGGGAAACACAAGCCTTTCTGACAGCCAGAGGGGCAGTGCGCAGCTAGGCTAAGGGGAAGAAATTTCAGGGTCTTTGTCTCCAGGCATGGAAGCAGGGGTGGAAGTGGGGGTAGAACTATGCCTCTGGGACACACAGGATTTGGGGCCACACTGGATGCTCCTTTCTGAACACCCTTAGGACCTTACAGGGTGGTCTGCAGCCAGCCGGGCTTCTTTCCGTCACTGAAGGATGCGGACACTGTGCCTGCCTAAATGTACCGTCCACTGGGCGCTGCCCCAAGCAGACCCCTCCTGAGTGCTCATCCTGGGCCCAGGGCTGTCCAGTGGCTAAGGGTCACCTGGATTACGTTTCTGTCCACAGCCTCCGGCCCCTCTACTTCTTGTCTATCTTCTGACTTTGCCATGTTCCTAAAATACGTCCAAGTTGCTCCCACACAACTGGGCTGCTGCTTTGTCCCACTCACTGTGATTCCAACCAGTAGTTCTCATCCAGAGGAAATTTGCCTCACGTGACATTTGGTAATGTCTGGAAATACTTTTAGTGCCATTCCTGAGGAGTGATGGGGAAGGAGATGCTACTGGTGACATACAGCTATCTGCCAGAGCCGGTGCTAACACCTCATGGTACCGGGACCAGTCTCCTTCAGCAGGGGATTACTCAGTCCCAAGTGGCAAAGTGCCAAGGCAAAGGCCCCTGCTCTAGGCTCTGAGCTACCTGAGACCGGGGCGGGGGTTGGCTGGTTTCTTAGCCATCCACCCTGACACCTGGTGGTGCCACCACACTTTGCAAAGGCACAGGGGCGCTGGCGTGTTTCCCCAAGCTCACCTTCTGAAGTATCTTCCACACCTTCTGGTAGAATCCCACGGGGACCCTGTTGATGGCCCCATCCAGCCTTCTCCTGCGTAGCCACTGGCCCTGCTGCTCCCCCCAGCCAAGGTGATATCCTCCTGAGTCTGACGATGACGTGCCTGTGGGTGAGGAAGGGGTGCTGGAAATCTGCAAGACAGAAAGCATGTGGCCTTCAGAAGCCTGGAGGGCCACCCAGCAGACACTCCAGGGGAAAGCCTGCCTCCACGAAAGCTGGCTTGCTGACTAAATCAAAGTCACCAGATGCCATTCACCCATGGAGGCACATAGCTTCTTGGTGCTACTTTGTCTGCTCTTTGATACTAAATTGATCTTTTATTATGTGGTCTGGATTTTTAACTCCTCCCAGCCCTTAGGAGACAGGGCAACACCCAGAGGACCCAAACTCACAGGGCAGAAGCTTGGCGGGTCTAAGTGTGGCTTCCGCGATCAGGCTGCTGCCACAGTGCCAACAAGAGCTGAGGCAGCCACCCAACTGAGGCGGCCTGGGCCCTGGGCTAGCACTGGCTGCTGCCCCTGGTCACATCCGCACAAAGGGAACACAGCTGGCCTCCCGCAGGAGCCATCTGAGTATTTGCTAAGTGAAGAATGTGAGTGGCTCCTGCTGAAAGCTCCTGAGGGTGGCTGTCTGTACAAAGCTGCTCCCCCGAGGCTGCAAGAGACTTTGAGGAGGACCCTGGCCTTTGGGGCAGGTGAATCTCTCAGCTCCTACAGCCTGCCTGGGGAGGGGACAAATGCCAAATTGCTTACTTCCATAGCGCTATGGAGATGTGACAATCACCTCTCCTTGGGGTGAGTACCACAGAGAATGTCATACTTACTACAGGGGGAAGGACTTGGAGGCAAAGACAGAAAGTCAAGGATAGAAATCTCCACTTGTGGCGGGATCTCAGAGATTTCAGTATTTCCATGTATGCTTTTCTTTCTTTTTTTTTCTTCTTCTTTTTTATTTTTTTTTTCAGGTCTGGGGATGAAACCCAGGGGCATTTGACCTCCAAGTTACACCCCCTGCCCTGTTTTTTATTTTTTATTTTGAAACAGGGTCTCACTAAGTTGTGGAGGGTCACTAAGTAGCTGAGGCTGGCTTTGAACCATGATCCTATGGTCTGAGCCTCCCAAATGCTGGGATTACAAGCGTGTGCCACCACGCCCGGCTTTCCATGTATGCATGCTTTTCAGTCCTGCTTGTTGCTTCCCTGTTCTTAGCCCTGAGATTCGTCCATGGCAGATCTGAGCTATTTGGGGTAGGAGGGCATCACCACCTTCTTATGTCATCAGCTGAGACTGTACTCCCTCTGACCTCCACGAAGGAAGTGTTGCTACAGGGCTGCCATGACCTAGTGGCCTGGACACCAGTCCTGGACGTGGGGCTTGTCCAGCATGAGAAAAACTCAGCTTCCTGTCTTACCCCAGTGGATTCTATCCACTTGGCCTCCAAGTCTGGCATCTTCACCCGAGCCTTTTTTCTGGACAATATGGCATTTTAATTTCTCATTGCGCAATACTGAATTTAAAGCTTTAAATATCAAATCCAGATATTAAACCCGCTAGCAAAATAGGAGGCGGGGTTCTTCTTTGTGTGCTCCTTTTGACTTCAACGGATCTTATTTTGAAAAAGATGGTTAGGCTGGGTTATTCCATTGGGCTCATTACTGCCATTTAAATAAGGCAACAATTAGCTACAAATAAAAGTAATTACAGCCTCACTTATCAGTGACTCAGCTGATTTTTTCCTTCTGGTTTTGGGCAGCATATTCAGACTCGCCTCTGTGATTAGAACATTTCTTAGGCCTCCACTTGAGCTGGGGACCCACCCGGATCTGGGCCATGGTGAATTTAAAGTGCTGGTCAGCATGTGCTTCTCTGCTAAGGCTCAACACTCAGTAAAATGGTGTAGAACCAGCCAGGCGCAGTGGTGCAGGCCTGTAATCCCAGTACTTGGGAGGCTGAGAAAGGAGGATTGTAAGATAAAGGCCAGTCTTAGCAACTCAGTGAGACTCTCTGAAACTTAGTGAATATCTGTTTAAAAATAAAAAAAAAATAAAACTGCTGGGCATGGTGGCACAGGCTTTTAATCCCTGCGCTTGGGAGGCGGAGACAGGAGGATCGCGCAGGTTCGAATCCAGCCTCGCTAGCTTAAGAGACCCTGTTTCCAAATAAAAAAATATAAAATAGATCTGGGAGTGTAGCCTGGAGGTAGAAGGGCTTCCAGGAACCCCAGTACCACCAATAAATAAATAAATAAATAAATAAATAAATAAATAAATAAAATAAAAAATAAAACTAGGGCTGGGGGTGTAGTTCAGAGGTAAAATACTCCTCGGTCCATTACACACACACACACACACACACACACACACACACACCCCTAGTGCCTGGAAGATTCCAGAAGCTCCTGAGAACTGGTGAGCATGTTCCTCAACCACACTGTGCCAAGGAACATGAACAGTGAAGTGAGAGCGCAAGATGGAAAATGAAGCCCACTTCAAGAACTTCTTGGCCTTTCTAGAAACTCCCCAAGTTACAGCTGGAGTGGATAGCCAACATTAGCTGAAAACACTAGAACCTGGCTCAAGTCTTCAGAAGGCAGGGTGCAGTCTGGGGCTGTAGCTTAGTGCCCAGTGTGCATGAGGCCCTGTGTACCACTGTCAGCACCACATACACAAAAACCAAAACAGAAGTCAGTGATGAGGCAGGAGCATGAGTGAGGACATAGAAGGAAGCAGATAGTAGGAACATGGGGGAGGTAGGGATGGGTATGATGCCGACGCAGGTTTACCGCAGACTTGGAGAAATGCATGCTGCTGGATGTGGTCTGGCCCACAGAGAAGAACTACAAGACAAAAAGGATCAACTCAGTCATGTGCAATGATACCAAGAGACACTAGCAGTGAGCAGGCGGAGAGAACAGCAAGAAAAGTGCCCCTAAGCAAGGCATGGAGTGGGCAGGCTACAGCCGTTCTCGCTTGGTGACATGGGTGACCTCGTCTCAGTCTCAGGGTGCACCTGTGGCACATCGCTGGGCCCTGGCTCCAGGGGATATTCTACAGGGTTTTAAGTACTGAATGTTATCTGGTCTGGTTATATGTGCAGGGGGCCTAATCAAGTTAGGATACATTTTTTTTTTCAAACCCACAGCCATGAAATGTTAATGTTTTATGCTGCATTGTGAAAATCTACAGGGATCAACAAAATACCCATAACCACTACTATCATCTGGCACCTAACAGGCACCCATAGATAATTTGGCCACACAAGTATTTCCTCATCTAAAATGTAGTATAACCTTAATTGGCATGGGTATGGTCTGTATACTTAGTTTTCTTGCAAAAGTAGAATAGAAATTTAAAATGTTATAGCATTTATTAAATTTTGACTAGAGAATAATATATTTCCTTGATATAAACCTGGACACTCTCTATTGGGGGGGGGCGGGAAGCGGAGGGGGAAGGGCATGAAGCACAATGTAAATGTACACCACTCTCAATATGTTCCACTTATAAAAAATAAAAATTAAATTAAAAAAAACTTGTACTGGCTAGTTGAATACAAACCCATCCAAGAAAAAAGGGGTATCATTTCATCCCTGTAACACGCAAGGATAGCATTAATGGAGTGGAAGGAACCATCCATATTCACCTATGCTCAGGCAGGCAGGATATGGGTAACCAGAGGGACGGTGCCACCGAGTGGCAGATGAAGGAAGATGTTTAAAAAGTCCATTCCTTACTTGGAAGGAGCATAAATTAGAATGAGAGCTTGAGTATATTTTACCCTTTGAAGACATGTGTAAGCAGTATTCACATATCAATATATGTTTTCTTCTATGCTCACCTCAGCATAGAGACATCACATCACTAGAAATGTGACTCCTAAAGTCAGGTTTAGTGGCACATGCCCATAGTCCCAGCTGCTTCGGAGACTGAGGCAAAAGGATCACTTGAATCCAGAAGTCCCAGCCAGCCTAGGCAATATAGTAAGACTCCATTCTTAAAAGTAATTCCAATTTTCTAGTGGAAGGAGGATGTCACAAAGTAATATACAACATTTTCATTTTTTCCCTTGTGTGGAATAGCTCTATCCTTTCTATTGAGATTTTGCAATACCTCTATTTAGTACCCTCTTTTTGAGTAGAAATCTCACTGAGGCAGAGCCCAAGCCATTTCTCTTTACCAAGACTCCTACAAAGCCCAATTTTATAAGTTGAAATTTAAAAATTTTTTATTAAGCATTTATTGAGCATAGCCAGGCTTTGTGCCCAACACTAGAGATACAGAGATGAACTATTGTCAGAACTTCTGATACAAATCGTGATTCAAAAGCTATGGGCATTTAGAGTTTTTGTGCATCTCTGCATGTATTTTTATTTTTTAGACAGATAAATACCGATATATACATAGCTGGATAGATGCAGATATGAACATGTACATACATATGCAAAATAGTAACAATATTGTTCAAAATACAAGTCATTTACCAAAATATATATTCAACAAAGAATATAATTAAGATGAATTATGAATATTTAAACATCTAACATTAACCAAGCAAAAATTGGTATTAAAGGGTTCATTAAAATTATTAATATTTTGAAATTGTGATGTTATAGAATGTTACAGAAACATCATTTAAGCAAATTTTTGTTGAATGCTTTATGTTGCATAAATTGAATTAATTTTGTTTATTTTTTTATTTTTTATTTTTTGGTGGTACTGGGGTTCCTGGAAGCCCTTCTACCTCCGGGATACACTCCCACGGGCTACACTCCCAGACCTATTTTTTTTTTTTTTGGTGGTACTGGGGTTCCTGGAAGCCCTTCTACCCCCGGGCTACACTCCCAGACCTATTTTTACATTTTTTTTTAAAATTGGAAACAGGGTCTCCTAAGCCAGCGCGCGCGGCTAGCTTCGAACCTGCGCGATCCTCCTGTCTCCGCCTCCCAAGCGCGGGGATTACAAGCGTGCACCACCACGCCCGGCCCAGACCTATTTTTTAACATTTTTATGTGGAAACAGAGTCTTAAGCCAGTGAGGCTGGCTTCGAACCAGCGCGATCCTCCTGTCTCCGCCTCCCAAGCACGGGGATTACAAGTGTGTGCCACCACGCCCGGCCTTAATTTTGTTTATTTTGATGCTAGGTTTTCAACAAATTTATTTTTAAGGCATGGGGTAAGGTCCTTTTTCTCCTGCCTTTACATCCTGCTCTCTTGTGTCCCTGAAGGTCGCCTGCCTGAGCCACTGTGATGGGCAGAATGGCTCCTCCATGCATTCATACTGTGTATTTACAGCCTCACTTTCCACATTCAGCCAGAAAGAACATGAAGCACACACTGTAAAGGACAAAATAAGGCAAAGGTATTTCACCTGTTCATCAGCACTAAATCGTCTAGTCATCTGAAAGTAAAAACATCAGGAAATAAAAACCAGCTTTGAGTCAGAGATATCCAGCTGCTTCCCTCCCCTCTGCAAATACAGGCCAGGGATGCTCATGCCTCTGATAGTGGTCCAGCTAGTGGTCATGACCAGCATTTGAGATAAAGTAGGAAATTCGAGTGTATTTCTCACTGCAGGTCACAGTCAGAAGAAAATGCTATTTCATACTGTGGATCATGGTCAAGTCCTAGCATAGTACCTGGCATACCAGGACTGAAAAGACGTTGAGTTGCAGTTCTGTGGGGCTCAATTTGAGGTGCTTTTTACTGTGAATACAATAAAGATGAAAGGAGACCATATGGAAGGTTGGAAATAAAGGTCATCCCAGTCTTTTTCCAGATCCTTTTCACTATTTCAATGGAAGCATATTTGATAGAAAAACGACTGCTCCTTTTGGATGACTATGCTTGTTAAATGGCACAGACATGGCAAACGTGGACAAGGTGTGTTTTGGAATATACAAATAACATCACATCAACGTTATGGGTGGGCAGGCAGGGTGCATTGTGAACAGCTCTAGAGTGTCCCTCTGGGTGTGGGGCTCAGATCACAGAACAGAGGGATCTCTCGTCCTCTATAAGTGGGCCCAAGCCTCAGGCCCTGGGTTTCTATGGCTTTCTGAGGTGAGCCAAGGTAGGGAAACCACTTGACTCCCCACTTCCTGCAGCTGCCACAACCACTGTGTTCTTACCTGTTTCATCTCACTCCTCAGTCTGGTAATGCCGCTCCTCTCAGTTTTGGTGACTCCAGTGTGTCCCACCTCATGGATGGAGATGGCAGGGCTGGATGTGGAGGACTGGATAGGGCGCACTGGAGGGGAAACACACACACGTGATCCTTAGGGACTACACAGCATCACTCTGAAGGAGGAGATGTGGAGATGTGTTTATCTGTGTTTGTGCCTACCCCTCACCCTACATGATCAACTCATCAAGAACCTTGCTTCCACCCCGGCCTGTGCTGGGCTTCCAGGTAGTACAGGGTTCTTGCAGGAGCTTGAAGGGCTACATCAAAGTGCCAGCACTGTTTAATTGGTGTGCAAAAAAGGGAGGCAGGAAGCCCTTTGCTGACTGAATATGTTTTTTTGTGGTATTGGGGGTTGAAGTCAGGGGTGCTCTACCTCTGAGCTGTACCCCCGGCCCTTTCTGTTTTGAAACAACATCTGGCTAAATTGCTGAGGCTGACCTTGAACCTTCAATCTTTCTGTCTCCGCCTCCCAACTGCTGGGATTATAAGCATGTTCCACCACACTCAGCTGGAATATATTTTTCAAAATAACTTTTATCCAAAAGCATGCCTTCCTTATGGAAAACTAAGGCCATCTAACTAATCAAGCCTTATCTAACATCTGTGGACATTTTAGTCATTATCCTGCCAGTTCCTCCCCACCCCACACGATTGTGCATACCTTTTTAATCTCATAAAACAGAATCATCACTTCTGTATATATATGTACACATCAGACATATTGTATGTATGTGATATGTATGTACATTTCTGTGATCTTTTTGCAGTTAATAGATCATGAATGGCTTTCCATGGCATTAAATGTTCTATCATTGTTCACAATTGTATGACATTTGATTTCATGAGTGGGTAAGAGGTCATTAACATACCTAATCTCTAGGATCCATACTGAACTTGCCAGACTTTATCCCCAAGTCATGTGACCCTCAGAATGCCAACTGTCACTGGAAAATAAAAACCTGCTTTCTATTTACTGAGGAGCTTGTGACTTGAGTCTCTGTGGTCACAAGATGGTCATAGGGAATGCCCCCATGCCACGCCCTGCGTGGGCACTAGATGCAAGTGTGATTTCATGGCCTCCCTAGGTGACAGAGCTCAGGGGGAGAATTTAATGCTACATGGCTAAAAGTAGGATAACCTACACCAGGCCTTGGGGCAAGCAGATGGCAGAGGGGGACTGAGCCTGCTAGAGGGCCTTAAGCTGGGGAGGGAAGTGGAAGAGCCAGGTGCATTGTGGTGCTGTGGTCCCAGGGGTCAGGGAGGTTCTCTTCATTGTGCCAGCCCCCCCCCCACACACATTTCCAACCTACTGTAGTAGCCTCAGGACTCACACCTGCCCCCAATCCTACACTCATGGGTCTGGCCTCTGGGCTATTGTCACAAAGGATTCTTCTAAAATGAAAATATAATCAGGTCACCAGCCATTCAAAATCCCTCCAGGAGAAATTCTTTTTCCTGGATCTGTCCTCAGGAGAAAGTTCAAACAATCCTCTTGGTGCCACTAGAGGCCCTACCAACCGGAGCCTCCATGTCCCCAATTCCTGGTCCAGATGCACTGCCCCAGGCATTTGCATACAGTACTTCCATCTTGCTGCTCCTCTCTGTAGGCCCAGCTCAAAGGTCACTTCCCACCCGATCACACTGAATTCAGGGAAGTGGAGGGTAGTAGAGAGGGAAGAATTAACCAAAGAGACACAATGATCAGCCTAAGGGAGGTAGGTCATCAGGGAATGGACAAAGAAGCCAAAATGGGCATGGGAAGCCCCAGGAGGGCCTGTAGGGTGATGTTCACTGGAAATAGTTATCTCAGATACTCAGGATGTAATCTGACTTCTAATTCTATTTGAGCTTCCTAATTTATAAAAGTCAAATAATTATAAAGGACAATTAAGAACTGATGCTACACATTTGAAAAAGACAGCTTGTCTTCTGTCCTTACTTGCAATTAGACATATTTGTTGCGTTCAAATGACATTACTCAGTTCCTAGTTTCCTAAGCATCTATAGCTCTGTATCTAATGACAATTATTTGTGTCAAATCATGTACAAGAACACATTAAATATTTATCTTGTGCATTTAGATTTCAAGGACTGTGCATTGGAAAGAATTGGAAATTACTTTTAGACAAGGGTCTTGAGTACTCCTCCCTCAGGAAAAGGAGAAAAGTCACCAATATGCATCTGATTGCTCCCATGCAGTCTTTGTGGCTGGCACACACTCAGGAAAAACACAAAGTACCCAATGTCCCTCTTATTAAATAAAAGGAATGACATCCCACAGTGTATTTCTTTGGCTTGATGAAATAAATTCACCAATGTTTCTGCAAATCATTTGGCTTTTTTATGAGAAAGAGAAATTATAATTGCTTCAATTATAATTAGGGAGCATTTGAGAACAAGAAATCACACCAGGACTTGGGTGATTATATTTCCTAGCACTGCAGCAGAATTCTGCATAAACTGAGCAAGTAAGACTGGGACAAAGCAAACAAACTGGCTACAGATCTAGGTCACAGAGAGGTCTTCTCCCAGTCATATGAAGGGTGACTTGGGGCCTGGCTAAGAACACTTTTACCCAAACCAAAGGCCAGGCCACTCAGATGATTTGAAAGGACAGCTTTTTCATGCTGACAGTTGACATCACCCCCACAATACTTGTGTACAACTGATGGTACCCAGTGTTATGGCCACAGGAGATGTAGGTTGCAGAGGCACCTGCCCAAGCCTATGTGCTTTGGAAGAAATGTTACCCCTAGCAAACACCTGATGGTGTTCCAAAGCTCTGAAAGCAGGCATCATGAGCCTAGGCCTCTGCCCATTGGTTAAAACAGGCTGAGTACAGTCATATTCCTCTTTTCTGCATCTTTAGTACTGAAGATCTGTACTTCAATGAGATGGGTTCCCCCAGAGGGGCTGCAGCACTAACTCACCGCTTCTTTCCACACCAAATTCTTTTCCACTTAGAATATGATGTAGGAGATTCTTCATATCAAAAGGGCTAAGGTTCATCAAACTCTCAGAAGCTTCTTCCCCTACAAAAAAATCATGTAAGTGTTCTAGACACAAGGCTGCTGATGAGTAAAGGCACAGTGGGGTGAACCTGGGTGGAAGAGAATGACAGAGGACGCAGTGGCAAGTCTCTCTGCTCAGGACGACCACACCTGTTGATGCAGTGCTGAAAGGCACTGGTCCCTGGAAATTCTAAATGCTGTTGTTTATTTTTGTAGTACTGGGTATTGAACCCAGAAGCAAGCACTTTACCAGTAAGCTACACCCCTAACCCTTTTTATTTTCTGATTTTTGAAACAGGGTCTCATTTATTTGCAGAGACTGGCCTCGAAACTGTGATCCTCCTATCTACCAAATACTGGGATTGCAGTTGTGCACTGATGTGCTCAGCTTTAAATGCTGCTATTTAAATCAGTATATTATTTGCTTAACTCCTAGACACACAGTTTTCTACATTGTACTGATCCCTGATGTTGGGATGCATCATGCAATTGCTATATATATTTCAATTGGTAGGACTCCTCCCAGTGAAGTGTTACTAAATGGGGGATGACATCTCACAAGGACATCAGTAAGGAGCTTAGCTGTCAGATGCAGAACAGGTGTCATAGTAAACGTTGCTAGGCTTCATTTTCCCTGACTTAGAAGCTTCAGCAGCCTGTGCTGTGTGGCCTGATAGGCCTGGAGATTGGAAGTTGGCTCAGGAATACTTGAGCAGGGCTTCCACTTACAGCAGAATCTCTAGACCAGGTGCCGGGGCTGGGTGGGCAGGAACTGTGGAAGATGCAGCTTCTCACCTGAGCAGTTCAGGCTTCTTGCCAGCTCTGTGGCCATCACTTGAATGATCAGTCCAATCCGGAGTCTGAGCATCTCCACAAAGAGGCGGGGCTGGGCCCTGACATACATGGCAAGGTAAACCACAATCTCCTGATGCAGACACACACAGGGACAGGGCCTCAGTGACCAGGTTGGCAGTGAGAGGCCCCCTACCACTCTGAGGGCCCTTGTCTCTCCCATGCCAACCCCTGACCTGTGTGAGGACTGCAATGCTGATGTCCTGCCCACTGGCCTCATAGATGAGTTCTGTGAGCTCCTCCGGGGGAAGAGGCCTAGCAAGGAGCAGGTCAAAAATATAATGAGATACCTGGGAACAGGGTTCCTTACCCGTCTTGGAAGTTCCCTATTTTCAATGTTGGAAGTGCCCATTTGAGTAGCTTTAAAAAGCCCCTACTCCTGAACAGCACAGAGCACTGATGCTTCTCCATTCTTCCACCAAAACCAGAGTCCCTTAACCAAGGACTTACGCAGAGATGGTCTTCTCCCGGGGCTCAGGTGGCAGGCCCACTGTGAGCTGCTTCTGATGGGACAGGAGGTCCGCACATGCCTACATATTTGGGAAATTTGCCTTTACAAACTATGATTCACACTGCCCTTTATCTGAAAAATCCATATTCAGGCCCCAGGTTGTGCAACCTAGGCAGGGCTGGGTCCCCATGATCTTTGTGTCTTCCAGGTATGGCTCCAGGCCTGGATCTGTATGGTCCCTTAGTAGCCACTATAGCAAACACCTTGGACTCCTCAATATTCACGAAGGTGGGGATGAGTCCTCAGGGAGCCATGTTAACACCCACATATATTCTTTCTTTCATTTTTTGGTACTGGGGGTTGAACCCAGTTACATTATATCTCTGAGCTACTACTCAGCCCTTTACATTTTTTTTAAATTGAAGCAGAGTCTCAATAAGTTGCTGAGGCTGTCCTTGAACCTGTAATCCCCCTGTCTCAGCCTCCCAAGTACTGGGATTATATGTGTGTACCACCACATCCAGCAAATGTGTTATATTTTTAACTTCCTCATTACCCATATATAATAAACACCATCACCTTATCAGAACACCTAACTTTAATGTTGTAGAAAGTGGTTTTGGATTTTGCAGGGCCTTGGAGTTATAAATATTAATGATCAATGTACTGTGGGTGGGTGTGCAGAAACAAGAGAGCTCTGCTTTCAAAGATGCCAGGTCCCAGAGCATTTTCATTTGATTTTCTGGCAAGCCTTTTTTCTGTGGCTAACAATGAACCACACTAATCAACTTGAATTTCCTTTCTTCTGCTTGCCTTCCCAGAGCAATGGGAGGTCAGGACAGGAAAATCTGCCCTGGCACTGTCCCCACTTTCCTTCACAGATAAAAGGCATTTTCCTTGAGTTTCCATATCTCTGAGATTGGAAAAGGAAGAGGCATGGGGTTAGACAGGGTGAGCAGGCAAGTCCACAGGTATGGTTACTCTGACCTCAGCAAGGACCTCCACCTTCTTCCTGAGCAAGCCTGAGATGTAGCGGATCAAACTCCACTCCTGGTTCAGGCCGGCTTTCCCATAGAGCTCACTGAGAAGATTGTGAACGGTGACCCCATGCTGTCCTGAGAGATTGGTATCCCAGTTGGGACCCCTGTCAAGAAAGAGAAAAACCGGAGATATGTCCCAGGATGTTAAGGCTGGGAGAACAATGAAGGAATGCAAATCTGCCAAGTGCTTGGGCATTCTCAATGCCTCTAAGCCTGGCAAAGAGAGTTCCATCCTACCAAGGCATTCCATCCCTTTGTCATTTGAAATACGAGGTTAACATCAGAACATGTAGGATTCTGGCCTCGTCTGGCCTTCTTGTTTGGGGAGGTATCAGTAGGCAGAGAAGATGAAAGTCTCATTCATGGTGATCCTGGTAATATGGATCATGATCCACGGCTGGGTATGGTGGTGCACATCTGTAAACTCAGTACTTGGGAAGCTGAGACAGGAGGATTGCAGGTTCAAGGCCAGACTCAGCAACTTGATGAGACCCTGTTTCCAAATAAATAAAATAGGACTGGGAGTATAGCTCAGAGGTAGAATGACTCTGGGTTCAATCCCCAGCATCATAAAACCACTCAATCAATCAATCAATCATGCCTTGGGCTGCTGAAAGGCCAAAGGAACAGAAAATGAATAAGGGAGAACTAAGAAAGCTCAACTTAGTTGAGATCTTTAACTTACTGCTATAGCCTGAGTGCTTGTGTCTCCCAAATTCCTATGCTAAAACCCTAACCCCTGGGGTGATGATATTAGGAGACAGGGCCTTTGGGAGATCCCCAGGACATGGGGGATGAGTCCTTGTAACTGAGATTAGTGCCCTTCTATAAGAGGTCCCAGAGAGATAGCTCATTCCTTCTACCATGTGAGGAGACAGAGAGAAGGTGGCATCCATGAGAAAGTTGATCCTCACCAGAAACTAGATCTGCTAGCAGCACTGTAATGAATCCATTTCAGTCGTTTATGATACAAGTATACAGTATATTGTTATGGCAGCCCAAATGGACTAAGACACTTACTTTATTACATAAAGAATGTACAGAATGTCTGCTTGGTCCTGTAGGTTGGAACAGTCTTTCAGCTGTTCAACCAGCTTCTCACAGTCCATGTCACCGTGGTCATCTCTGGGCCACTGAAAGTCATCTTCAGGAGCCTGAATACAGGAGAAGCCAGGATGTTAAGGCTGAGAGAACAATGAAGGAATGCAAATAATAATACAGAAGCCATAAAACAGGAGAGGGTGGGGCTGAGTATGGGAACTTTCAGATGGTCAAGAAGTGAAACACCAACTTCTTGGAACTCTGGCACTGTGCTAGACTCTAAGTTTTCAGTGAATATATTATACTTGTTTATTTATAGGTTCTTAATATTTTGGTCAGTGAATCGCAGTGTTAGTCAACATTTTCAAGAGACCGGAACAGGTTAAATATGTGTCAGTTTTATTTTTTCAAAGTTCAGAAACAGGCAAAACTAATCTCAGCTGTTAGCATTCATGATTACAATTATCTTTGGATAACATGGGGAGGAAGTGACTGGGAGAAAGCACAGAGGTAGCCACTTACATGCGTATATAGGCTCAGTGACAATTCAGAGTAGTCTATACTTGAACTTTATCTTCAGGAAAATAGACTTTTGAGCCTAGTGCAGTGGTACATGCTTGTAATTCTAGTACTTGGGAGACTGAGACAGGAGGATTGCAGGTTCAAGGCCAGCCCCAGAAATTTAGTGAGAGATTGTTTCAAAATAAAAATAAAAAGGTTTAGGGGTATAGCTTGTGGGTAGAAATGTCCTTGGGTTCAATCAATAGTACAAAGAAAGGGATTTTGAAAGCAAAATACAAAATGTATGCTTTAAATAATGTAAAATTGAAATTAGGTTGAAATATTCCCAATAGGAACTGGATATTTTACTCATGAGAGATAAAAGCAGGACAGAATTCAGAATTATGGGATCCAATGAAACACCCTGGTATTTTAAACTCCTAAGGAATATCTTAACAGTTAATTACACTAAGGATGTGTGTAGGACTTGGGAGACTGAGACAAGAAGATCGCAGGTTTGAGGCTAACCTCAGCAACTTAGCAAGACCTTGTTTTAAAAATAAAAAGGGACTGAAGTGAAGCTTGAAGGTAGAGTGGCCCTGAATTCAATCTCAATATACTCCTCACAACAAAAGGGATAAGAGTAGGGGTGAGGGTACAGCTTCATGATAGAGCATTTGCATTGCATCTAAGAGGGCTTGAGTTTGATCCCAACACCACTAAAACAAAACAAAACAAAACAAAACAAAAAAACAGCCCCTTAGCCTGTTCTGCACATCACCCACCTTGACTGGCTGACTCAGATAGGATGGGGTAAGGCAGGTGGCTAGTTTATTTCTTGCAGTGCTACCTGAGTTATGATGATGCAAATCAAATTCCATACAATGAAGTGACTAGATTCACAACAAAATGCAAAACTTCTAAAACGGAAAAGTCCTAGATATCAAAAAGTATGTTTTTTCTTTTGAGTTCTTGCATTTAAAAGAATCTTTGGTAATAACTCAGCATTATACATTTTTTGAACTGTTCCAAATGCTTTACCTTTTTTAGGAGTGGCTGAGGAGAATCAACAAGATTGAGTGATTTACGGTGAGTACTTAGAACTTTTGTTGGCAAAGTCATGGAAACGACTGGAAAACAAAACAATAAAAAGATCCGAGGAAGAACAGTGAATTGTTTCTTTTGAAAGGTGCAGTGGCTACTCTCCATTATGATAATGCAAACCAACTGGAGAAATAATTACTTATTTAATTCAACTGGTTTCAATGAGAATTTATCATGTAGCCACATCATGTGCTACAAAATGGGAGTGAGAAATAAATGCTTGAGAAGATGTAGAGAAGTGGGAACAATAATACATTGTTGGTGGGATTGAAAACTAGTGCAACCACTTTGGAAAATAGTATAGAGAATCTTGAAAAGAATGAGAATTAAAGTACCATATGATCCAGCACTACCTCTTCTGGGTATCTACCCCCCAAAAAGGAAAACAAACTACCAAACTAATGCATGTGTATCTATGTTCATAGCTGCACAATTCACCATTGCCAAACTATGGAACCAGCCAAGATGTGGGATGGGATATGTACACAATGGAATTTTACTCAGCCATAAAGAAAAACACAATTATGCTATTTACAGGGAAATGGATGGAACTGGAGGACATTATGCTAAGTGAGATTAGTCAGTCACAAAAAATAAGAAATCAGATGCTCTCCCTAATGTGTGGAAGCTAGGGAGAAATGGGTCATAGGAGGAACTCTAGATGAAGAAGGAGATTCTGCAGATGAGCAAATAAGGCGACCTATCTGAGGGGATGGGAAGGGGAAGAGGAAAATTCTCTAATGCACATGATGTACTTTAACAAACACATCAAACAATCACTAAGCCAAACATGAGAAGGAAGGAGGGAGAGGGAATGGGGTGGAAACTGGGTAAGGGCTAATTGAGTGATGTGTGCATGTATGTCTCCACCATCTTGTATCCCATTAAGATGTATGACTACAATGCACCAATAAAAAAATTAAAAAAAAAGAAATAAGCAGAACATGGATTTTTGAGATCATTTCACTCTTCCCTTCTAGAGTTCAGGAGAAATTAGTATCTTAGGACTAGAAAGAGAATAGACTGAGCCAAACTTCTTTTTTGCCTTCCAGTTAAATAAACAGACCCACAGAGGATAGATGACTTATTTTTCCAAGGTCATAAAGGTTTCATAATCTAGGTCTCTGAACTTCCCATCCAGTATCTGTTTTACCTGCTAGTGCCAGGGGTGGTTATTTTATAACCATCTTTGGATGTTATTACTTATATTCATTCATTAGGCTATCTCTGTCTTCCAGATGACATCACATTGTCTCAGGAGAGTAGAATGTTTCAAGGTAAAGTTGATGCACATTTAAATGTTATTTATAAATCTCCAGGTTACATTAGTGAATGGAATATACACTGTAATTGCATGTTGTTCCCCAAACTACTAACACTAAAGAAACAAGTTTCTTTTAAAAATACACACCCTCTAGCCAGGTGTGCTGGTGCACACTTGTAATCATAGCATTTGGGAGGCAGAGACTGGAGGATCGCAGTTTGCGGACAGCTTTAGCTACTTAGAGAAGCACTTCACAAATCACTGAGACCCTATTTCAAAAATAAAAGGACTAAAAATTAGGGTTGGGGGTGTAGCTCAGAGGTAAAATGCTCCTGTGGTTCCATCCCTAGGACTGCAAAAAAAAAAAATACACACCCTGAAGAATAAGGGGGGAAAAGGAGATAATAACAAGATTTCAGAAGAGATAAAGGCAATGGATTAAAGATAACTTATCTAGAAGACACAACGCAACCAAACCTTGTTTTATATAAAGTTGAAAAATCTAAGAACCAGGCATATTTATAATCAGAGGATCCTGAGAAAGCTCATGAACTAGCTGTACTGTATGTCTTTGGAACTGGGGTCTAAAGGGGGTAAACAAAATAAGGAAGACTGGGGAGAAGCAGTGAGCTCCCTGGATGTCCTCAAGTATGCAAAGCATGGCACTGTGACAGAAGCCTAGAGGGCCTCTTTGAAGAGGGAAAAAAAGAGGGAGGGTCTGTAGGCAAGGGCTCACCAGCACAACTGAAGGCCTGAGTGCATTCCTTAGCGAGATCATGTCACTATGAAAATCCAGGCAAGCAGGCCCCTACTATTCAAGTAGGAGAGAGAATTAGGTAACTGTGGAATATCTCTGAGGAATTTTTTTTTGGTGGTACTGGGGTTCCTGGAAGCCCTTCAAATTCCAGGCTACACTCCCAGACCTATTTTATATAATTTTTTAATTTGGAAACAGGGTCTCCTAAGCCAGCGTAACTGGCTTCGAACCTGCGTGATCCTCCTGTCTCTGCCTCCCAAGCGCGGGGATTACAAGCGTGCACCACCATGCCCGGCCTCTCTGAGGAATTTGACCAAACTATAACCTGGAACCTCGAGGCCACATGTGCTTAGAGATTCTCCTGCATGAGTGGATAACCACAGGGCACCAGGAACAGGAGAGAAAGATCTAATGTGGCACACAGAAAGTCAAACAAGGGGCTGGGATGTAGCTCAGTGTCAAAGCACCTGCTTTGCAGGTGTGGCGCTCTGGGTTCGATTCCCGGTTCCAAAAAGACAAAAAAAAAAAAAATCCCTTAAAAAAAAGAAATCCAAACAAGGAGGAAAAAGCAACTTGGGAGAATGGAAACCATTCAGGGAGAAGAAAATATAATCCCAAACAAACAAAACTCCAAATCCATACCATTAATATTCTCAAAATAATAAGTAATTTTACTTTACACTTGAAACAAGAACAGATTGAAAGGTAGAAAATTTGGGGACAAAGATTTCAAACATGACAGCAAGAGTGAAAGAACTCAATTGAGGGGGTAGAATGAAAAGTTGAGGCAAGTGCACTCAAAACAGACAGAAATATGAAAAACAGAAGAACACGAATAAAGGCTTCTCCAGGAAGTCGACACTGAAATCACAGAAATGATAGAGAGGAGAGCAGAGAGAGAGGAGAGAGGAGAGAGAGAGAGAACACAAGGAAAATCAGGAAGCAAATGAGTCATGAAAGTTTTCAGAATGAGAGAGAGAGGGAGGGAGGGGAGAGAGGGGGAGAAAGAGAAAGAGAAAAAAGAGAAAGAACAAGAACAAGGAAAATGTCCACTTCCGGGAAGATGGCGACCGAGAAAAGCGGGGCTTAAGAGCCCCGCTAACAACAAATCTCCATTACCACAAAATCGGCGCCTTTCATAGCCAGAAAACACCATCACCAGAGAAACAAAAAAATCACCAGGCTCCAGAGAGAAAGCGGACTGAGAACAGAGCTCAGAGCCACAGAGGAGATACACCAGCCTCACCCCCGAGGACGCTGCAGCAGCGCCATACTGCCGGCGGCAGTGGCGATTTCACCGGACGGCTACAGCAGAGCTGAGGTGAGCCGCTGCGGAACAGCCAGGCGGGATTTCTCGGCGAAGGAACATCTAAAGCTCCCAGTGGCTAGGCTAAGCACACGCTGCAGGGATTCAGAGTGAAAATCAAAACCAAGAAGAAATACGCCAGCCTCACGGCCGAGGGCGTAGCAGCAGCGCCATATTGCCACCGGCGGCAGCAGCAGAGAATTCACCAAGTTCAGTACGGCTACATCTGCGTACTCAAGAACAATGAGTCAAATTGCGGGCCACAGAGGAGAAATCCCAGTACTGTACTCCCTGGGACTTGACCCAGTGGGGGAGTGGCGGTGGCAGAGATATCACACCATAAGAGAATGTGCAACCTGGCACCCCCCCACAGTCTAAAGCAGCCTCTATCGACTCTCTGGGTCGGAGACTCTGTGATACAACCCAGTAAAGGAGTAGTGGGGTCTGAGATACTACTGACTCGAGATCCAGAACACCTTAAGTGAAGTCATAGTGACCCAAGGGAAGAACCCAGAGAAGGTACAAACTTCCGAAATCATGGGAAAGAGGAATAATAATAGAGCAATGAATGCCCACAACCCCACCACATCAGAACCCGATAAAACAGAAAACCAGAGATTTCTAGAAGATCAAATCAGGAAAATAACTGTAGAAATAATAGAGGTGCTTCGAAAAGAAATCAGAGAGAGTAAAAAAGAGATAAAGGATGCAATTAATGAAGTAAAGGCCTCAATTCAAAGCACAAACAACCGATTAGAACACATGGAGAACAGAATCTCGCTCTTAGAAGATAATCGATCCAAAAATGAACGCATAGTTTCTAATCTAGGAAAAAATATCCGACAGCAGGAATCTGATATTGAAGAAATATGGGCCCATTTTAAGAGAGCTAACCTAAGAATAATTGGAATAGAGGAGGGAAAAGAAAGTGAAACCAAAGGGATCAACAATCTCTTCAAGGAAGTAATAGCAGAAAATTTTCCAAACATAGAGCAAGAGGTTGATACACAGGTCCAGGAAACTTATAGAACTCCCTTTAGACAGGATAGGAGAAGAGGATCCCCACGCCACATAATTGTCAAAATGACCAATGTGAAAGCCAAGCAGAGAATCTTAAAGGCAACAAAAAACAAAGGGCCAAGTGACATTCAGAGGCAAACCAATTAGAATCACTCCAGACTTCCCAAACCAAGTCATGAGAGCCAGAAGGGCTTGGAGTAACATATTCCAACCTCTGAAAGAAAACAACTTCCAGCCAAAAATTTCCTACCCAGCAAAACTTTCTATCAAATTAGATGGAGAAATAAGAAGCTTCCATGACAAACAAAAACTGAAGGAATTTATGTCTTCAAAACCAGCACTAGAGAAAATACTCAAAGAGATTAACTACAAAGAAGAAATAGGTAACACACACCAGAACCAGAGAAATAAGATTTTCCATCCAACAGTCAACTAAGATTGGTTATCTGTGGAGATTCATTACTTATGTTAGTCTTTTACCTATCTCTAAATGGTATTGTTTGCCTTTATTGTTAATTTTTAGGATTTCTAGTTGGAATATTAATATACCTTCAGATAAAGCATTTGGAAATATTTTATCCCATTCTATTAGTAATTTTTAACTCTGTTTACATTGTCTTTGGATATACAATATATTTTTTTTTATTTTTTAGGGAGTTTGTATACTCTTCTGTTGCCTGTGCCATTGAAATCATATCCAAGAAATCACTGCCAATTTCAATGTTGTGAGGTTTTATGACCCAGATTTTCTCCTAAAAGTTTATAGTCTTAAGATTTATATTTAGGTCTTTTATCTATTTTGAGTTAATATTTGTATATGGGATTAGGTAAGGGTCCAACTTTATTCTTTTCCATGTAATTATTATGTTTCAACAATATTTAGTTAAAAGATTATTATTTCCACCACCAAATGTTCGTGGAAACCTTGTCAAAAATAACTTGACAATATAGGGAAGAGTTTAGCTCTAGGCTTGTATTTAACTCCAATGGTTTATATATCTGCCTTTAGAACAGTACTACACTGTTTCAATTATTGTAGCTTTATATGGTTTGAAATCAAAATATATATCTTCTAGCTTTGTTCTTTTTCAAGATCGTTGTGGGTATCTAGAGTCCATATTCCATATTAGGATAGATTTTTTTTCTGAAAAATAAATATATAAATATATGATAGTTTCACCTAAAAAATAGAAAAAAATATTCTCTGGTAAGAAAGAAAGTAAAAAGAAATATTGAAATGTTATCTTTAAGTCATCAAAAGCTTGGTATCAGACAAATGAAACTGTTATGTGAGATTATCATTTTTAATTTTGGATAAATTGCTATAATACTAGATGTCAACCACTAAGCCAAGCATGGGAGGGAGGGATGGGGAGAGAATGGGGTGGGGATCGGGTGGGGGCTGACTGGGCGATGTGTGCATGTATGTCTACAAAAGTTTGTATCCCACTATGATGTATGAATACAGTGCACCAATAAAAAATAAAAAAAAGAAATGTTCCCTGTGACCACAGACACATAACTTGGCTTCTTTGGTCTACAGCCCTTCCTTTTGGGTGTGTTGCACACTGTAGCATTTTCAGAGGCAGACTTCTCGGAGAGGGGCTTTGGGTAGTTTTTTGGGTATGTTTTACGCTGGGGAAGGCACCTTGCGGATTCCTTGTTGGGTTTCAGGGCCTCATGTTAGCATTATGATGTGGTGATTAAAGGCAGGGCATGAGATCATACAATCCTGTGTTCAAATCTGAGCCTTCCCTCTTAGCACCTTTGTGTGGGCAAAATTGCTAAGCCTCACAAAGCCTCTGTGTCCTTGCTTATAGGATATGGAAAAGAACAGCTACCTCATATATATTACAGGGAGATTAATTGTTAATAGTGCATTGCAAAAGAGATTAAGCAGAGAACTGGAATTCAGCAAATGTTTAGAAAACACAGCAAGAGGTCAAGATAATCTGAAGAGATTGGATCATTTCTTCCCCGTGGCCATTCCTTCAGTACAACTTTCTGACTTCATGTAATGAGTTTAGTGAGTTTAATAAAAATAGACCTGATTAACAAGAAAAAAAAAAGAACAAGGAAAATGTCAGGAAGAAAATGAGTCAAAAAGTATTCAGAACATTAGAGGACTAAAATCCATAAGTTTCCAGATTGTAAAGCCCACCAAGTACCCAACACAACACATAAAAACAAATTGAGGCACATAACTAAAATTTCAGAACTGGGAAGCAGAAAAGATACTAAATTATTTCAAAGAGCAGAGCATTTTGTACCAGAAGGGTTAAACATCAGAAAGGTTTTAGATTTCTCAACAGCAACACTGGTTTGAAAAATAATTGACGATACATGCATGTATTCTTCTACCATCTTATATTCCATTAATATGTATGACTATAATGCACCAATAAAAAACTTAAAAATTCTGAAGTAAAATGTATTTTCAACCTACAATTCCATATCCGACCAAACTCTCAACTGGGTACAGAATATTTGTAGATATTTTCAGACATGTAGGGTCTCAACAGTGTTAGCCACCATGTGCTATTTCTTAGGTGCCCTCGATATCCTCCACCAGAATAAGGGAGTGAACTAGGAAAGAGGAAGAGCTGTGATACGGAAAACTGGCAAGCGAATATAGGAGACAAGTCAAGAAAGATCTCAGAATGTAGATCCCAAACATAGAGTGCTATAATTAGCATGCCCTCTTCCATTGCACTATTCCTCAAATGTATTGAAGCTATTCTAGAATATGCTCCACAAAAAATGGAATAAATCAAGAAAGAGGAACACAGTAGATTCAGGAAACAGGGAATACAATTAAAAAGATGAGCCACGGAAAGCTCCAGGATGACAGGTAGGTAACGAGCTTAGAGTGCAGTCTGTCCCCAAAGGAGCTCATGAATTGTAATAAAAGTAGTGGAATCAAGAGATTCACTGATATGATTGATCCTGTAGAAATGTATATATATTATGAGGCCATTGGAAGACATGGAAAGAAATCAAAGCAAATAAAGACTTTAGAAAACCAAAAAGCAAAGATGGTAATACTCATAATGCTCAGTTGGGAATAATATTTGCATATATACAATATAAATTATTAATATTGATGTAACTAATTTTCAATACAACTCCTTTGATAGGTTAAGGGAAGTGAACTAGAGGAGGAGCAATTTAAGATAGCTAAATCTTTACCCACATAACAGAAAGCCATTAGGCACCAAATCAAAATGACACATCAAAGGACAGTAGTATACATATATTATTTTAGAAATATGGATATAAATAAATGCAAGAAACAGCTAAAAGAGCTAAAAATGGTCACTTCTAAGTAAATGGATAAGGGAGGTTCATTTTGTTGTCTTTTAAGATTCTTTTGTTTTTAAATTATGTACATAAATTACTTTGATAAAAGAAGGTATTTTAACAGGCAGAAAAGAGTTTAAAAACATACATGGAATTTCAAAACCCTTTGCTTTTGCCATCACGGAAAGTATGTCCCGAGTGGAGTGGATGGCACTGAAAACATGGAGGTCTTCTTCTGTCTTTTTAGAAAGAGGGGGCAGATAGCACCTCATGGATGTACTTTGCAGAAGGTGGTTCATATACTGGTCAAGTTCATCTTGGCTTTCTATAATTAGACAAGCAAGAAAAAGAATTAGTGAAAAGAAGCTGTAGAAATATCCTAAATGCATAACAACAATGGTGTATAGGAGACAGCCCTGAGCAGATTCAGTGAAAGGCAGTATTTATTTATTCATTCATTCATTCATTTATTTATTTTACTGGGGCTTGAACCCAGGGGAATTCTACCTCTGAAATATGTATCCCAGCCCTATTTTGTTTTTAATTTTGAAACAGGGTCTCACTAAGTGTAGTAGGGCCTCGCTATAAGTTACTGAGGCTGGCAATGAACCTGTGATCCTCCTTTCTCAGCTTTCCAAGTACTCGGATATAAGTGTATGCCACCATACCTGGTAATAATGCAAAACAAAAAATTTAGATGTAGACCCTGAAGGATATAGATATCATGTTAGAGTGTATAAATTTACTGTTTGGAAAAACTTCTTCCCAGGAAAAGAAGACACGGGTCAAAATAATGTTTATGTAACACCATCCCAAGATGAGCTTTATAATATGTAAGACAACCAGAGGGACAGCAGCTAAGGTCTGGTTTTATTTTTAATTTTTCAATTCAAAAGCAAGTTAAGCCTTATGGAACTCTCAGCCCCTATTCCAATTATCATTTTAAAGTAAAAACAGGTCACTTTGACCCAAATCCTTTTCCAAATTGAGAAATGTTATATACATGGGGTTTCATCACTCAGTTCTAATCAAACCTAGATCCTCTACCATTCCTTTGAAAATTCAAACAATGTGTTTCTGTCTTCAGGATATATTCTGTGAGGGCCAGGGGTGTAGCTCAGTGGTAGAGTCCTTGTCTACCATGCTTAAAGGCCTAGGTTCTTCCCAGATTGTATTTTAGTTGAAATTGGTATGATAAATTATTCAAGGAGGAAATTAGAGCTGGCAATGCAAATGAATTCACAGGTGCCTTAGGTTCAATGGGCAAATGGTATGTATATGGGAGGGGTAGTGTGTGTATATTCCTCATGCCTGGATCCCTCTGGGTTTAAGAAAGCTCCACCTTTATCTGGAAACAGTGATGAATATCTGTAATCCCAGTATTTACAAGGCTGAAAAGGGAGGATCTTAGGCTCAAGGCCAGCCTCAGAAACTTTGCAAAACTCTCAGAAACTTAGTGAGACTCTTCTTCAAAATAAAATAAAAGGGCTGGGGGTATAGCTTAGAGGTAGAAAGCCTCAGGGTTCAATCTCTGGACACACACATACACATACACACACACACAGCACCCCACCTTTAGAGGTATCATTTGTAGTTTAGATTTCTAAGCTGGTATTTCATTCACTTTATGATATGAGCATTTAGAAGTCTTTTTGTTGTTGTTTCCTTTTGCCTTAATTACCAACTATTTTCTCTATTTGAGATTAAAGGCAATTTTTCATGGTGCCAAGGCTTAAATTATTTCAATGAACTACATTCCACTTCGTACCTTGATTACAGGAGTCTTCCATATATCCTCCCAGGTCTGAGTCACTGTCAGGACTGAAGCTCCCTTCGCTGGCATTATCGAACAGCTTCTCATCACAGTCTGGATCCAGGAAGGTCAGATACGTGTAGAATGACGTGGTAAGAAATTCTGACAGGTTCCCTAATTTTACTCTGCCAAGAAGATACTATGTTAGAGATATGGGTGGTGTGAGGACAAACTTCCACTGTGAATCATCTTGGGACTTTCCAACAACCAGGTGATGCTTCTGTCAGAAGCAATACATTTATTACTCAGCAGATCACCCCATATAATTAGTAAGCCAAGAAATTAAAACATTAATAGAAAGTAGAAAGTGAAAGCAGCTAGCATATTAAAAGCCAAAATAGGTCAATTTTTTACTCTAAACTCAACACAAATACAAATGTATTTTTTTTATTGAACCAACCAAACATTTTACAAAGTAAATTGAGCAAATCACTTTTAATCAGAATCAACCTGTGGTTGTCCCCCTAAAACAAATGGACCAGAAGCAATGATTCTCCTGGTCATACAGGCTAGGGAGTAGCAATGAAAAAGGAACAGCTCAGAGCTAAACTTCTCTCTCAAAGGAATCTGATGTCCCCCTCATCCCCAGACTAGAGTAGGTGGCCTGAGTGGCCCTATTCCATTAGGCTGGGAAAATTTCCACTGAAAACCAAGAGCTGGGTTTGACTACAAAGGCAGCAGCCCCCAAGTTCTGTGGGCCAGTCCCCAGATGCTGGGGGTATAGGGAATTTCTACTCTACTGGAGCATTTTTACAATGTCACACCCAGAAGCAGAGAATGTGAGCCCACCCTCCAAGTCACCCGCATCAAATTAGGACTCAAATAATTGTCAGAAAGTGAGAACCCATGTAAAGAGTTTTTGTAAATTTGAATTAAACTTCCTTCATGAAATTTAGTACTAATATTGCTATTGGGTACACATATGTATGTAAATGTATTGAAATTACATACACATATGTATGTAAATGAAATGAATTGGATGGAGGGCTACAGACCAAACTTGAATAGTAGCCTGTAAAGAGTGGAGAAGGAAAGGGAATTAGTATGGGAGATGAGGTGAAGAGGGAAGGACTTCAGCTTTTTATATGGACATCTACTTCTCTATCCACTTCTTGTAAAGACTATAAATACATATATAAAGATATTGGATAATGCTGGATTGTGGCATACTAATATCTTATTTTTTGCACTTTTCTGTATTTTTAAATTTTCTCAAAATTAACAAGAGCCTGAATAAAGAGGGGAACTCTGTACCTGTAGAAATCAGTATAAATGAATAAATTCCCAATCAAATACTTAAACCTTTTTATAGAAAATCTTTCTAAAATTTTATAGAGTAGACGAATTTGCTTTCTACATAATATGAAATGATCTAACTTATTAAAAATTAAAATGGCAGTATAGGAAAGGAGTAAATAGGAGTAGGGAATAGAACTGGATTAACAGGTACTTGAGTATTCCTGGGTAAATGGGCTACAGATAGCCTCGAAATGAAAGGCCTGCCCTTGACTGAAAAAAAAACCTTTTCCTTGGAGGGCCAAGGGGTCAGCTCTATGGAATATTTTGTTTTCCCAGGGCTTGGGGAAGGGTAGGAGGTAGTCTAGAGCAAAGAGTAGAGTGGCAAGTTTTTCTCTGAGGAAGATTAAGAGTCAGATTTACTAGGATAAAGAGAGCTTAAAGGTGAAAAGGCAGTCACTTTAAAAGCTGTTGGGCTTGGATGAGGTAGAATATGTCTATAATCCCAGTACTTAGGAGGCTGAGACAGAACTGCAGGTTCAAAAACAGCCTCCATAATTTAGCAAGACTCTCAGAAACCTAGTGAGACCCTATTTCAAAACAATAAATAAAAAGGGCTGGACATATAGCTCTGAGATAGAATGCGTGTGTGTGTGTGTGTGTGTGTGTGTGTGTGTGTGTGTGTGTCTGGATTGAACCCAGGAGCATTCTACATTGATCTATAACCCAGACCTTTTTTATTTGAAACAGGCTTTTTTTGCTAGGTTGCTGAGAGTCTTGCTACGTTGTTAATCCTGGCCTTGAACCTGCTATCCTACTGTCTCAGCCTCCCATGTACATATTATTTTCACTAGAGACATGAAACTATTAGAATTCTACTTCAAGGAAGTTCTAAGAATAAATTGGAAACAGTTTATGTGGATTGGTTTCACTGACCCAGTCAGCTGTGTAGGTTCAAGGCTATTCTCAGTGATTTCATAAGACCCTCAGAAATTGAGCAAGACCCTGTTTCAAAGTAAAAACTAAAAGTTCTGTGAGTATAGCTCAAAGGTAGACTGCCCCTAGGTTCAATCTCTAGTACAAAAAAAATGTTGTTGGTAGCAAGTGACCCCAGGTAGTACAGGATTTGGAGTCCAGCTGAAAGGTGAGTTTACCTTTTAAAAATCCTCAGACCTAGAGGGAAAGCTAGAATGGGATTCAATTATCATGAGTTGATAAGGGGGCTGGGGATATAGCTCAGTACATGCATTGAATTCTAGCATGCAGTGGACGCTGATTCTAGCCCTAGCAGTACAAAACAAAACTTAGTAGGAAAGGTAACTGAGGGGGCTAGGCATTCTAGTTTCTTCTACAGTTCTCTTCACAGAGCTCTATGAACAGGAGACTGGCCCAGGGCTGAGAGCCTTGTTCAGTATTCACAGGGCTGCTACACCTATTCGTCTTGTGCCTGGGGTCTCTCAGTTCTTTGTCCACCAAATGAGAATCGGCCCACACCATAAAGATTAAATGAAACAACACAGAGAACACACTGCATGTGCTCAATTAACTTCAAACAATATTCTTTGTAAAACGATCAGATTTCAATAAAATAATTTACGTAGCCAAACGGTTCATTATAGGCCTATGTTTTTTCCTCTTGGCCATCGTGACACATACCAGGTGGAAACTTATCCAAAGTGGAGGCGAAATGTTCAGAACTGGGTGCAGATTGTAGTTGTGGCAGTAGCCCTGGAAATGTAAACAAGCAAAACACCAGGAGCAATTTTACTGACACTCCTGAGAGGGGCCAGAAGAAGCCTGCATGGAAAGCCACTTCCCATCTACAGCAAGACTCACAGCAAGCTCTGTGGGCACAGATGCCAACCTCAGGTGCTGCTGCAATGCCTGAGGCCAGCATTAGAAGTATAGCAATTGACCTTGAGGGCATCTTTCTAGATAAAAAGAGTCAGTCATATATAAAATACTGCACTATTCCACTCACATGATCTACCTACTTAAACTCAGAGGTACGCAAAATAGAAGCGTGGTTGCCAAGGGCCAGGGAGAGAAGAAATTGGCAGAGAGTTTCATTTTTGCAAGGTAAAAATGGTTCTGGGACTCTTACTACAATCTGAATGTACTTCATGCTACTGAACTGTACATGTAGAAATGTTTAGAATGGGAGTACTTTATATATTTTACCACAATTTTAAGAATGCAGCACAATTCACATAGCTAAATTATGGAATCAATGTAGTGTCAGTTAGCAGTTGAATGGATACGGATAATGTGGCACAAACACACAATGGAATTTTACTGTCATAAAGAAAAGAAAAACAAAATTATGTAATTTGCAGGAAAATGGATGAACTAGAGGATATTATGCAAAGTGAGATCAGGCATTCTCAGGAAGTCAAGGGTCATATGTTTCCTCTCATATGTGAAAGCTGAAGAGAAAATAGGAAACAAAAGGGACTTCAGATAAATAAAGAGACCAGTAGAAGGGGCTTGGGGGAGGGAGGTGGGGAGGGAAAAAGAGGATTTAAAAAAGGCAATAGTTCAAATAATGTTATGTTTTTATATGAAGGTATCACAATCTCACTAATATATATGGGGAGGGTGGAGTAGGGAGCAGGGTAGAATGCAGTGGGAAAACATACAATATTGTGTACATGTATGTTTATATCACTTTGAACCTCACTATGATAACTAGTTACTAAAGTATAAAGAAAATAACTGTGACTTTCCTGTGGTAACAGGAAACCTCTGGTTGGAAGATGCCAGAGAAGGGGCAATTTCAACTCCCAAATGCTCTGAGCAACTAAAATTCCATCAAGGACCCAGTGGAAATTCACCTACCCCCAAGCTGGGGAAAGCCTGCACAGTGACAATCTCGTGGGGGCTTTCTGGTCTTTCTCCAGGGATTTAGGGAGATGAGGGCATAGACACTAGAAAGAAACACTTTGCCTTGTTACCTCAGAGGTACAAAACAGGTAGGGGCTTCTATGGAGTGCCAGCTCCCTGTCAGTCAAGATGCTTGAGTGTAACACCTGGCTGGGTGTGGTGGCACACACCTATACTCTCCATATTTAGGAGGCTGAGACAGGAGGATCAAAAGTTCCAGTTCAGTGCTGTTAATTTAGCAAGATTTTTTCTAAATAAAAAAATTAAAAAATAGGAATGGAGGTATAGAGCAAAGGTCGAATGCCCCTCAGTTCAAGCCCCAGTACTACAAAAAATGAGTGACACCTGAAGTGTCATATTCCAGGCTTGCACACCCAAACAGTTCTCAGCCACTGAACCTAGGGTGGGAAGGCAGTGACCTACGCAGACCCAATCAGGTGCTCTGCTCCAGGGTCCCCAAGGAATTTGTCAAGTTCTATGAATTCCTGTTTTTGTTGTTGTTTTGTGGTACTGGGGATTGAACACAAGAGTGCCTGTTGTTTTATTTTGCAACTGGGTCTCACTAAGTTGCCCAAGCTGACCCTCAACTTGCAATCCTCCTTCCTCAGGCTCCTGAGTTGCTGGAATTACAGGGATTACAGGGGTGTACGACTGCAGCAGGCTCTGTGAATTATTCTTAAGGTGACAGCACGCTCCATTCAAGCATCCATTCAGCACCTGCTGAGCCTAGGCACTGGGTGTTTTCTTCCATGTCTTTTATTTATTTATTTATTTATTTATTTATTTATTTATTTATTTAATGGTGGTACAGGAGTTCCTGGAAACTCTTCTACCTCTGGGCTACACTTCCAGACCTATTTTTTATACTTTTTTATTTGGAAACAGGGTCTCTTAAGCCACTGCGGCTGGCTTCGAACTTGCACGATCCTCCTGTCTCCGCCTCCCAAGCGCGGGGATTACAAGCGCGCGCCACCACGCCCAGCTTCCATGTCTTTTAATACACATACACATAGAATGCCTTCAGAGAGATTGACATGTCCACCTCTCTATGTCTAAAGTTGCCTGGTGCATTGAAAAAGCTTAACAGACACCGACTAAATGCTGTTTAGTACTGATTCAAGTTTCACATGGAAGATGGGATTAGTAAATTTTAATTTTCTTCTTACTTTAAAGTGCCATGCTTCTGGGTTCAACAGTTGGTAAGACTGTATCAGAGCAGTAAAGACTCTAAGGAAGGCCAATGTTTCTCATATTAAAAATAATAAATTACCTAGCTCCTCCGAAATATCCATCCTCTAGTTTTCTAATTGTAGAAAGAACTGCAGAATGAATGTCTGAACCATCATTTGCTAAGGGAAAAAAAGTGATGAATGAGTTTATTTAATCTGGGAATATTTTTTTTAGCTATGCACTGAAATGTTTTCATCAGTACAATCTAATTAAAATCCTTATGGCACAGAAGACTCCCAAGATAAGAAAACATACTGCTATGAACCCCTTCAGGACTCAGCTCTGTCCTTGGGAGCTGTTCTAAACATTTGGAAAAGGGCCCAAACCACCCTGGGATATAACCCAGCCAGATGGCACTCAGGAAGTTACTGAGCATGGTGTGTGTGACGGGGAAGGTGAGCGTGGGTCTGCCCGTCATCCGCCAGCAGGTGCACAAGTAGGCCAGCTCGATTCTCAGCATCTCCACCATCATCTCGTTGTCCAGGGCCAGGTAGAAATGATGCTGGTCAGTGAACTGAAAGTCAGGACAGCCAGGTAAAGAGCCACCCTTCATTTGTCATCACAAACTACTAGTTGTCACCTGGGACAGCACTAATCCTAGAGTTTTGTTGCCAGGGAAGATGCTCAGTGCTTGTATTAATTGCCTGATCATGGGGTCATTCTCCTTGAGATAGGAGCCATGACTACATCATTGGAAAGGCAAACGTGTGCTGCTGGGTGTATGTTTTCAGCTTCTCAAATATGGTTTTTAAGTGCCTTGCCCAACACCACTGTGTCTGAGACAAATTGAGAGCCCCTTAATTCCTATTCCTTCAGAGATAACTAGCTTCGGAGATATTTTCCAAGTGAAGGCCCTGAGAGTAACTGAGAAGTGTATGTCAGGTTAGTGTCAACTAAAGGCACTGTAGCCTGGTGTCACTGAAAATCAAATTGTTCTTCTGGCCTCTGGACTAGTGCATACTCAGCTCTGGACTTCCATTTAGTATTAATGGAAAAACTCTACCAGACTGCAGTGAACAGTATGGACTAGGATAAAAAAGAACAGTGTGGGGCTACTGACTTAAGACCTCACAGCCAAGTCATGTACCCAGGTAGGCGGTGGCCATGCTATGACCCACACTGACAAAATGACACCACTGGTCTTTCTAGTAGTACAAAAGTTGAAAAAACTTTTTTCAGTGCTTGTATTAATTGCCTGATCATGGGGTCATTCTCCTTGAGATAGGAGCCATGACTACATCATTGGAAAGGCAAACGTGTGCTGCTGGATGTATGTTTTCAGCTTCTCAAATATGGTTGAAAAAAGTTGAAAAAAGTCTGGTAAGTGTTTACATGGGCTAGCTTTTTATTTTTGTTGTTGATATTTGTGAAGGGTACTGGGGCTTGATCCCAGGGATACTCTACCTCTTAGTTATACCCCCATCCCTTTTAATACTTATTTTGAAACAGGGTCTCACTAAGTTACTCAGGCTAGTTTCAAACCTAAAATCCTCCTTTCTCAGCTTCCCAAGTATTAGGATTATAAATGTGAGCCAAAATGTCTGGCTTGAGTTAGTTTCCTTTGGAAACAAAAGCACTGAAGATAAGTTCCAAAATCAGTACATTCAGTGGCCAAAAAAGAAGTTGATACCCATAAGTCAGACTGGCTGTGTATCACACAGAGGGTCTGAAGACAACTTCCACAAGGGTTAGGGACTATTAAGATGAGGAGCACAAAGGCTGAGAGTGAGCTGATTGGTCACTAACAAATTTGTAAAGCAGTGTGAATTTCACTAATATTCTTGATGGAAAATTATAGCACACTATGTCTGATTTAACCCACATGTATTGAGTTCCTACTATGCACAAGGAGTTGTACAATACTTTATGTCATTTCCTTTGTCTCCATATGAACTTATGCATGCAGAACTCTTCCGTATTCAAAGTACACAAGCTTATCAGACAGAAAAGAAAATTTAGTAAAATGATACTGCTTGGTTTGCCACTGGCCTGCTCTTCTCACCTGAGGTGTAAAAGTAAAGATTTGGTTTCTAATCACATAAAGTTTGGAGGTTCCAAGGACACCAATGTGACGATATGGTCGCCCACTCAACTTCATATTCTTATTCCGTCCTATTTGAAAAAAATGACACTAGAGTTAGAGGACACACAGTAAACAACTAATTCCAGTGATTTAAGGTAAGGTTGAGCTGATTTTTATGTTAGATAACCCACTGTGTGTATGTGTGTGCATGCACATGTGCGTGCACACAATGCTGGGGATCAAACCCAGGACCTCACACAAACTGGGCAAACACTCTACCACTGAGCTACATGTGCAATCTTAGGAGTTTTTTTTCCTGATACTACTGTCTCTCTTTAAAATTGAATGTATAAACAAATCCCACTCCCCTTTATGTATGTATGTATGTATGTATGTATGTATGTATATATACACACAGCACTGGTTTGATGAGGATGGACTAAAAGTATTAAAAGGACTATATTTGCTGTTTCTTTTCTTCTCATCTTCACTTTCCTCCCCTTCAACTATTCTAGTGATCTTCTATTCATATGTGAAGGTCTTGGTACCTATTTTACTAACATGTATGAGGAAGAATGAAGGGGGTAATGGGGAGGGATATAGAGGGAAACACACTGAGTGATATGTGCATACATTAATCTATCACTTTGAATCTCATTGTGATGTATAATTACAATGTACCAACAAAATTATAAAAATAAAATGTTATTAATGTTGACTTTATTTAGTATTCAGCCATAAAAGTAAAGTCAGATTCTAGAAATGTAAAGAGAACCTCATTTCATTTGAGTCAGTAAATGAGCATTTTCTGATACCACAGATAAAATTAAGACATTAATGTCCCTTAACTGACTTTTCAAAAGGGGCTGCTTATTTTATGACAGATCTGCCAAATGGTCCTATGGTGGTACTGGCCAACTGGGCTGAGGAGAACCTGCTTGTTTGTCCATTCTTCTTCATATTGAAGCAGTGGCACTACCTGCTCAGTGCTTTGCCCAGTTCTTCAGAATTCACATATATCATAGCTTCCCTCAGACCCTCAACCTAGAAGTGAGAATCTCCCTCACCAATGTGCCATATCTCCCCCAACGTACCAAGTTTGGCATACACATGACTAAGAATTCGGCCTGGCTGGACTCGAATTGGATGGATGTCAGCAATGCTCTGGACGTTTATCCCATGTTTCCTCAACAGTTCCTTAATGTAACTGTTTTCTGCCAGAACAGTGACTGTGAACAAGAACACAGAATGGCCATCAGGTTGTGCCTTGGGTCTCTGCACACTGCCGTGTAGTTAGTTTATTGCCCTCGCCTCTTCTGCCCCATGATAAGTACATTACCAAAGCTTTCCACAGCCCAATTGGTTTGAGAAATGGTGGTGCTGGTTCTGCTGCCCTTCCTGATTCTCTCTGTCCTTACCATCCCTCTACACCCATTATACATATTTATCAAGTGCCCTTAATGTGCTAGAGTCAAAGAGACTTCTAAAAAATGTCTTCTATAGGTCCCATACCAAATTACCCTTTTAAAAATGTCTTGCATCTCCTGGGTCTACATTTATTCTAAACCTGTCTTGTATCCTTTCCATATTGGATCAGGAGTGGAAACAGCTTCATTAGGAGATGCCAGGATAAACTTGTGCCCCGGATCCCAAAGGGCAGAGAAAATAAGAGCAACACGGCAGAGTCTGCCCACAGGATACACTAAGAGGGAGAGAGGAAAGAGGGAGGGGACACCTTTCCCTCCAGGAAAAGGAAAGTGGGCCTGCTAATTAGGATGCTAGTAGAAGTAGGGCATTCTGGCTCACCTAGAACTACAGGATAGAACACCAAGTATGGGAAAGAGCCCTTCAGAGCTAGTAGGTGGGTAAGGCTGGGCACCAGGCTCTTCTGTATTTAGGGAGCTCCAAGTACCTGGGACCTCAGGGCTATGGGTAAACAGACCTTCACTTGGGGCCACACCAGGGATCAGCTGTACTACACTTGCTGTATTACTAGGACTGCTGGCCTGTATGAAAAGCAGCAGTGCTTTGACAAAGGGAAGGAGTCTGGGGAAAGGACTGAAAAAAGGCATTACAGACATAGAGAGGGTGGCTGATGCTCTGTCCAGCTGCAGCAGAGCTTTCTGGGAACTGAGTGGGTGCTCAGGCAGAAAAAGAACAGCTTGGCTAATATTAAAGTGCCCTCCGAGTCTGACCATTGTATCTGTGGGTTGGAGGGGGCTGTATAGTCAGTCTGTCTGTGTGTCTATCTATGTATCTATGTCTGAAAATTGAATGGCACCTCCTCACATTTACATAGTCCTTGATACTTTTTAAAGTATTTTTTGTAGTATTTGGGGATTGAACCCAGGGGTGTTCTATCTCTGGTCTATACTCCCAGACCCTTATTATTTTTTTATTTAAAAATAGCATCTAAGTATCTTAAAAGTATAAAAATACTTTCAAAAGTATTTTAATATCCACAATTCATCTGATCTCCACAATAGGCCACTGAGAGAAGCTTGGCATGATTATGTGGCCAGTTATAGCTGAATTCTAATCCCTCAGGTCCCAGCAAATGGGGATATTAGCCATGCAGGGCTAACTAGGGGCTTCTCTAACATCCATCCCTTCTAAGGCTTCCGATAACATGTAGAAAATTTAACAGTGCACTTGCAGGGGTCCAGCTTGCAACTGGCACTAGTAATAACTCATAAATTATTAGTTACCATTCTTTTTACTCATACAAGATGGGATATAAGCCAGGTATCCACATTTTTCAAAGACACACAGAGGCCACTCTGCAGGAGTGACTCCTTCAAAAGCAGTGGCTTCTGACTGAGACCTGCAAGCCTCATGATCTCATACCGCCGAATGTGGGTAAGTTTCTGAAACTGCATTTTTCTTAATCCATGCCAGAGCCTCTGATAATTTTCTACTCTGTTCTGTTCTATTACATTTTAAAAATGCTGGTCAGTACCCATCAACCTGTCCCAGCCTGCAGTTGGGAAAGTAGTCTTGCAGATTTAAGGGACTAATCAGCAGGACAAGCTCTGGGTAAGCACAGGGACCATGCTGAGCAGCTGGGTCAGTCCACCTGGAAGTCACACCTCCAGCTTCAGTTGCAGGCCCTTGTTAACTCCTAAGCCTCAACTTTAAGATGGGGATAACACTGCACTACCGGCCTCTTTGCCCAGGGGCATCTCTGTGGTTCTGAAAACTACCTGGAGAGGGTGCAGGAGTCCTAACAAACTAGAGAATCAGCAGTGGATTAGGTAGAATCCCAGGGTGGCCTCCCACCTTTCTGGATAATGAGTGGGCTAGAGAGGAGGGATGGAATAGTGGGAGCAGGTAGAAGGGGGAAAGAAGTCAGAACTCCAAGGGAGGAACAAATGATCCTCACTTAGGTTCTGTGTTTTCACAAGAGGCTCTCCTTTTCAAAGTTACAGTTATGAAAAATTATCCTCAATGAAATCACATGTGCCTCAGTTGCAATCAAGGTTTATATCCAAGAAAACCATTGTTTGGTAGAAAGTAAATTTGTGGTTGGGAAGAATACTGTCACCTTTAGGAAGGACTGAGTTACTTAAGCTATCTCATAGAACTGCTATACTCTAAAGCATGTACATACACACACACCCTTTTTAAATTAAACCAGGGAATAATTTGAATAAAAAACAACATTTGTTTTACAAGTAGAGATGAATAGTAAACATACTCACAAACCTTGTACTACAACATCAGGTTTGACTGAAGTGGAAAATCTTCTATTTAAGGGATCAATTTCACCAGTGGCAAGGAATCCCTATGAAGAGAAGAGCAGTAACACTATGAAATATTTATTAACTAAAGTTTCACTTGACATGTAGGTTTCAAAGTGACATATTCTAGGATTTAAAACACTCACTGTTTTTTCTTTATGTTTTTTCAGGTCAATCACACTTCCTCTGAAACAGTATGCTGTTCAAACTGCCACCAACAAATATACTGCAAGTGTGCTATCTGGCTCTATAGGGCTAGTCAAATATATCCCTCCTTTGTTTTTTCCAGTACTGGGAATTCGACCCAGGGGTGCTATACCACCGAGCTATACCCTACCTCTTTTTGAGACAGGTCTCACTAAGTTACCCAAAACCCTACCTCTTTTTGAGACAGGTCTCACTAAGTTACCCAAACTAGCCTTGAACCTGTAATCCTTCTGGATCTGCCTCCCAATTTTCTGGAATTAAAGAAACATGCCAGTGTGACTGGATTATACCCCCATCTTGTTTTTGTGTGCAGCACTGGAAATTGAACCCAGTGGAATTCTAATTTGAAAAGGCATTCTCTGAGCTACAGCTTCAGCCCTTTTATTTTTATTTTGAAACAGGGTCTCACTAGGTTTCTGAGAGTTTCTCTAAATTGCTGAGACTAGTTTCGAACCTGTGATCCTCCTGTCTCAGTCTCCCGAGTACTGGGATTACAGGTGTATGACAAGATAGCTGGCTTATATCCCATCTTGTATGAGTAAAAAGAATGGTAACTAATAATTTATGAGTTATTACTAGTGCCAGTTGCAAGCTGGAGCCCTGCAAGTGCACTGTTAAATTTAGGTCTCCTAACAGGTAGGCTCTACCTTCATCACCATTTTATAAGTAGGGAAACTGCGGTAAAGGTGCCTGAGGGAAGTGACAGAGAGGCCTTGGCCCAGAGCTCACTATTTTGAACCTCAAAGGTTCTCCTAATCTCACCAAGAATGCTTGTAAAATATGCATTGCATCAAACTTTCTAGAATGAATCAGAGCTCCAAAAGAGGTCATCAAGGTGTGTTGGGAGCTCTGTAGAGGAAGCTGACCTAATGCTGGGCCTAAAGGAAGGCCGTTTACAGTGGAGAGATGAAAGCAGGAAGAAGAGTCAGTTATTTTCCATCTCACTGATAAATTAATTAGAACCAGAAGGTACAGATGAGGAAACTGAGGCCCAAGAGGTTAAGATGCCAGCCATAAACTACAGAGCTAGTCAGAGACAGGGCTGGCTTTCCCATAAAGATATACACATTTTTCCTACCAATGAAGATGGAAATGTACAACACAGGCCCTATTTTCAAGGACATGGCCATGAAACTGGGGAGACTAGACATATCCATGCTCCACCTCTGGCAACTAAAGCTCCCGAGGGTTTTTGCCACTGTGCTCTCTCTTTTAGTCTTTCACATACCAGGAAGCCAGTGACAATCTGAATCACTGCTGCCTCCCCCATTTCTAAAGCTGGTAGAACATGTGGCCGGGTCAGCCTCAGAGGCTCCCAGCCCCTCATCTTCCCCTGGCCCAAAGGCCCAGAACACTCAGCTAAAGTCACACTTAGGACTGGGGGATTCATTTTGAAGCTTTCAAAAGCATTTGCATTTTATAATAGAAACCTAGGAACAGATAAATATTTAATAACCTTTAGTAGCCTTTCTGCAGAGGTGGGGGATACTGGGGGTTGTCTGAGGGACCACCTGGGCCTGCTACCTCTGCCAGCAGAGAAATCAGAAGAGCGCTTCTGTTTCCTGTGCCTGGGCAGCTTCAACCATTTAGTAGTTTCCCAAATCCTCTATCTTCCAGGATTGATGTACTAATCCAGACTGAGAAGCCACCTGCTCCTACTGACCATCAAGTCAACCATAAGATCTACTAGCTACACCACTCCTAGGATCTTTCCAAAAGATTTAAACTTAGAATACTTTAGTGACACACACAAACCCATATTTTTCACAGCACAATTTATAATAGGCAAATTACGGAAGCCACTTAGGTGTCCATCAGCAGATGAATAGATGAAGAAAATGTGGCATATAAACACAAAGGAAGTTTTACTGAGCCATAAAGAACAAAATTATGTCATTTGCAGGAAAATGGATATAATTACATAATACTATGCTAAGTGAAATCAGCCAGACTCAAAAGGCCAAGGTTCATATGTTTTCTCTCATGTGTGGAAGCTAGAGAGAAAATAGACAACAAAAGGGACTTCAGATAAATGAGGAGAGAGACCAATAGAATTGTGGAAGGGGACTGGGAGAGGGTGGTGGAGAGGAGTAAATGAAGCTTGAGAAAGAAAACATTTCAAATAATGTTATATGTTTATATAAGGTTTCACTACCAATCTCACTAATATGCATGGGAAGAAATAAGCAGGGAGCAGGGTAGGAATAAGGAACAAAATATACCGAGTGCTGTATGCATGTATGAATGTATCACTTTGAATAGATACACACACACATGTGCGCTCACGCACGCGCGCGCGCACACACACACACACACACAGGTTCTAGTCATAGATGAGGAATGGTGTTTGCATGTGGCTGACTTGAATTGGCTTAATGTAAATATAGACACACAAGGCCAGAACTCAAGCCTGAGAACCAACACAGTGCAGCTGACCTTAAAGGCATGGTGCTGCATGAGACATTGACAGTCACTCTGTACAGGGATCCTTGTACCTCTACTCATATGGGTCTTCAGCCTGTGAAGCCACCAAATCCCCTTACCTCTGCCAACAGTGAGCTGAGGATGTACAAGGACTGACCCCAGAGATGGGGCAACTTCCCCAGAGGAACTCGATCCACCGTATGAGGGTTTTTGTACTCTTCATCTACCTGACAGACAGAGCAAAACCCAAAGTCAGAACAGCAGAAGATAAAAAGGCCAGTGACACCTTACACTGGAGAGGGTGTTAAAGACTTGAGAAATGGTCTTCATCCTCAAGAACAATTCTGTACAAATACCAAGATGCACAGAAAGGAAGGTGAAAAGACCCTCTCTCAGGGCTGCATGGTCATTACCAGCAGAGAGGGACCTGAATCTAGGCCAGGTCTCAGGCCACTGCTCGTCCTACAAGCACACTTGGGGGCTAGGTGCTGGAAGCCTGACCCGTCTTCTTCACACACAACTCTGGGTATAAAGAAATCCCACAATTCATGCTTATGTTTGGCTGAATTATGGGCAAGAGTGTGGAAACCAGCAGCATATAGCTGCAGCAGTACATGGCCAGATATCCAATCTAGTAGGGTTTCTTCTCTCTTGCCATTCCCACAGGTTTTTAAACTATGCCTATGTAAGAAAATTACCAGAAGGTGGCACTATTTATTGTTAGAAAGACAATTGTGCGGCTAGACTATGAACCCTCTATCAGAGCCTCAGAAAGTGGACTCCATTGGGAGCTTCTGTCTTCTCAAAATAAGTTCCGGTGCTCTTTTATATGAATGGTTCTGGCTACACATTATCAGTTAGTGTTTTTCTCTTTAAAACTCCACACTGCCCTTTGAGATCTTAGTTATTGCAACATTGGTTGTGTCTTTTTTCTCCAACAAGCATAGGTCAAAGGAAGTAGGAAACATTTCTCTTCGAAGGGAAAATCATGAAGGGAGTTATTCTCTGTGTGCGGATTAATCAATGATATTAATATGTCCAGTACAATTTAAAATATTTTCAGTGATAAAACAATTTGAAAAGTCTTAAGATTGAATACAATTAATATGTATCCTCAGCATTCTAAGTAGCTGAGATTACAGGTGCATGCCACCACACCCAGCTTACATGTTATTGATGTGATTGAGGAATCTTTGTCCTTGTCATCTGCAACTAATCAAATAGTGTAGAAAGAGATTCTCCAAAATGTCATAGTAGTTATTTCTGGTATATACATTAAGACTATCTGAAATATAAGCAATATTAAGAAAGACCACAACGATTTAGAATGAGAAATATCCAATGCGAAGAATAGAAAGCAAAGTATCTGGATCAAAAGAAAAGCTCCCTCTGCCTACTCATGGCCAGCTCCTGCCTCCACACGGTGTTCCTCTTCTCCTCTCCATTCTGGCCATTCTGAACTGTTTGCAGGACCATAAACACTTCACACCTTTGCTGCCACCACACCCGCACAGTCTCCATCTCAGGGCCTCGTTTTCCTGGTACCCACTAGCCTGCACTATTTTTGAGCCCGAGTCTCCAACCTTGTACCTAGCATGAACAGCTGCTCTCTACATATTTTTTGGAGATACTTTCATTAGTTCCCAGGTGTTCCAGGAGGGTCCCATGGCTAGTGGTGTCCTGTACAACCACAATACCTGAGGAAGTAAGTGAGGCTGATATCCAAGTTGCATGCCACCTTAGTAAGGGGCTTTTTCTAATTTGCACAAAGGTGCCATATGGGCGGGCCTGTGGTGAGCCTGTCTTCAGAAATCCTTCCCAGTGGTCTCTACAGGTAATTGATGTGGTATTAGAGATTGAACAAAGGGGTGCTCTACCACTGAGCTACAGCCCCAGCCCTTCTTGTGTTTTTTTGTTGTTGTTGTTTGTTTTTTTTATGCCAATTTTATATTTTATTTTATTTTTTAATTTTTATTGGTGCATTATATTCATACATCATATTGGGGTAAAAAACTTGTGTGTACAGACATGCACACATCACTGATTTAACCCCTACCCAATTCCCACCCCATTCCCTCTGCTTCCCTCCCTCCCTTGCTCGGCTTAGTGGTTGACTTTGATATGTTTAAGTACATTGTGTGTTTTAGATATTTTCCTTCCCCCCCCTCCTTTCTCCTCCTTTAGGTTGTCTTGTTTGCTCCTCCATAGGATTTTCTTTTTCATCTAGAGTTCCTCCTATGACCCAACTCTCCCTAACCCTCACATATTAGGGAAAGCATCTGATTTCTTATTTTGAGAAAGGTTCTCACTAAGTTGCTCAGACTGGCCTGGAACTTCCAATCCTCCTGCCTCAGCCTCCTGAGTAGCTAGAATTATAGGTATACATGCACCACCACAACTAGCTTACATATTATTGATGTAATTGAGAAACCTTTCCGACTGTCATCTGCAAGCAGCCCACACAAAATGCAGTCAAGGTAAAACAGTGTCCAAGATGGGGCCTAGCACACATACATAATTATGCTGAGTAAAGGAGGATGCTGTGATGACCAGTAAAAGTCAAAGGTCATTGGATATGAGAAGAGAGAGCTGCAGAGTAACCTTTTACAATGTGCAATAACCACTGTCCATTAGAAAGCAAAGTGTTGCTAGACAGGCTCAGTGGTGCACACCTGTTATCCAAGTACTTGGGAGACTCGGACAGGAGGAGGCTCACAGGTTTGAGGCCAGGCTCAGCAACTTAGCAAGATTCTCAGCAACTTGGTGAAATTCTATTTCAAAATAAAAAAAATAGAAAGGGCTGGGGGTAAAGTTCAGAGGCAAAATGCCTCTGTGTTTAAAACCTAGTACCACAAAGAAAAAGAAAGCAAAGTGTAGCCTAGATTCACTATGGCCACTACAATGTGCCTTTTGGTAGAACAGGGATGGTTATTCTCTACCATAAAATGGGTAATATATACCTGAGGAAGTTTATTTTACCTTTCTATGCTTCTAGACTCCAAATTATCTCCCATTACTAATTTGGTTTTTGCCAAATGCTTAGTACCTGAAAAGGAGCAACCTAAGCAGAGGATATAAACATGTCACTGCTAAAAATTGATCCAGTCTCCACCAGCCCTGCTCTCAACTACATCCAAAGCACAAATGTAAAATTAATATATTTACAGGAAATCTAGGTTTATATACTTAAGAGACAAATAGCCCCGGCAGGCTCCATAGCCTGACCTGTATAATGAGGGAAGACCAGTTCTTGTCTAAATTCTTGTTCATAACACTGGAACAAAATCAGTACTGAGAGAGCTTGGATGATGTGAGCTAGTCTGTTCATGCTGGGAAGGGGAGAACATCAAGATTCCAGAGCTCAGGGCCAAGGGTTGATGCTGATGAGGCTGAGTGAGACCATTGGAAGAACAAGCCACCTCAAAGGATCACCTAGTGAATGCAGTACGGGCCTAGCTATCTGGATGAGCTGTTAACAACATATAAAAATTTAAATGCACTTAGCAGTGAATATTCAACTTCTCACAGAAACTCAACTCCTTTCTGTGATTTTCTTCTTGGTTTAATTGGTTCAATTTTGTAGCATATAATAGTTGCTTTCAGATTAAATAAGGCCAACCAACAGCTGTGTGGATGCATGTTTGTATCCCATTGAGCCTCACTATGATGTATAATTGCAATGCACTAATAAAAGTATAAAAAAGAAAAAAGTTTAAAAATAAGGCTAAAACTCATACATGATGGTGCTTTTTTGCATTAAGGATTAAATCTTAGATTCCTTTAAAATGTATTTTCTATGTAAAAGTAAATGGAAGTCTACTATGCCATTGTTTTGGGAAGCCCAGTGAGGACATCCACTATGTAGGTATTTCTATTAGCAAAATATCTCAGCTATTAAAAGGCAGTATGGGCTTATGGGGAGTCCTAGACATGGAGTCTGTTCCCAGGGTGGAGTCCAGTGTTGTCTGAGCTCTGACAGGTTTTACAGCTTCTTTAAAAGCAAAATCCTTTAAATTCTTTACAGCAAATTCTTTAAAAGGCTGCTACCATGGCCATGGAATGTCAGTGGGGGAGCTGATTCAACCATATAACACCTAAACCCAAGTTTCTGCATGGAAGGCTTCTGTTGGTTGTAATCTCCTCAGGGTCATGTGGGGGAGATGTGGTTCCCTGAAGGCCTTTTATCCTGAAAACACAATTAATGAAGATTTGAAGGAACAGAAGAATCTGGGGGACAAATTGCCTTGAATGGAGAGTTTTTTCTTATAAACACAAGATTTTTACAGAAAACTCCTCCCGCTAAGATATACAGAGGTCCAACATGATCCAATATAGGAAGATGGATAGAAAAAACATCTTTGGACATCTGCTTTGAACTGGACAGTTTCTCCTGATGTAAAAATGACTTTTAACTAATGATTACTCAAATTTTAGCATGGGAGCCACTTGAAACAAAAGAGGAAATCCAAGCCGGGCGTGGTGGCGCACACTTGTAATTGCAGCCCTTGGGAGGCTGAGACAGGAGGATCACACAGGCTTGAAGCCAGCCTCAACTGCTTAGTGAGACTCTCAGCAACTTAGTAAGACCCTGTTTCCAAACAAGATATAAAAAATAGGTCTGGGAGTACAGCCCAGAGGTAGAAAGCCCCTGAGTTCCACCCCCAAGACCACACACGCACACACAAAAAGAGGAAATCCTAACTGGGTGTGGTGGCACATACTTGTAATAACAGCATTCGGGAGACTGAGACTGGAGGTTCCTGGTTCATGAACAGTCTCAGCTACTTAGTGAGGCCCTCCACAACATAGTGAGAAGCCTTTTTCAAAATAAAGAATAAATAAAAAATAGGGCTGGGGGTGTAACTCAGAGGTAGAATGCCCCTGGGTTCCATCCTCAGTACTGCCAGTAAAAAAAGAATAAAGAATAAAAAAATAGGGCAGGGGGTATAGCTTGGAGATAGAATGCCCCTGGGTTCCATCCCCAGACCAACATATATTAGTTTCTTCTACAGCAATATATAAGAACGTGGCACACAACAAACAGTTCTGTAGCATTTCTTCTTCTTGGGTTTGGGGAAGGGTAGGTATGCTCTAAAGGTCCTTAACTGCCACCTAGGAACACTTGTGGTCAAGTATGTTCCACATGTTTTCCCAAAGCCATAACTCCTTTTGATGGATGGGAATACTACTGACGGCTTTAGAAACCACATCTCCTGAAGAATGTGATTATCAGACCTAGAAGGGAGATGAAGGACACCCAAAGGCCAAGGACCAACTCACTCAGTTTTAGATGAGACGTGCAAAGGGCTTTGTGCCATCTAGTTACCTTGTCAGGCGGAACGGCATAGAGTTCAGGCATCAAACGGATTCCATTCTTGCCTCGGATTAATATTCCCTCCAGGGCTTCTCGGTACTCTTGGACCTGGAAAAGAGCCCCATCACCCTCAGTATAAAAGAGGTCTAGTGGTTAATGCTGTGTCAGCAGTGCAACTTAGAAAAACAGCTCACTTGGCAACAGAAAGATTAAAGTCAGACACAGGGCAAAGAAATGCAAAGATATGTTGGGCTGGAGGAGCACAGGAGGGACTCCTGCTGACAGTAAATATTCAGAGTCCCCAAACAACATTGCTTGTCTTCCCTTGACTGTCTCAGCTCAGCCACACTTGTCAAGTTTCTGGGGAAAGAGACAGAGCCACTTAACGCACAGTAGCTGTTTTTTCCTCAGAATTCCCATGGTACTCACATCATATACAAGACATCTTTCCCAGGCTGCCTTGACTCATTTAAATATTTGACTCTTCTCACATATTTAAATTTTGTCCCATCCACAAGATTATAAACTTCTTGGGGTGAAAGCCAAATCTCAGGCAATGCATTTCACTTCTGCCTAAAGGTAGTTTTCCACTTAAAACATTTATCATTAAAGAAATATTTACTACACAAATCTTATGTGAGAAAAAGAGAATATATATTTACTATAGTCCATAGGTACCAATTCTTAGGATGCACTGCTAAATAAAATAAAAGCTGGTGAAGCCAACATTTGCACTAATTTAAAAAGGCAGTGATAAAACCAATGCATTAAAAAATAAAAGGATCAAGCCATCTAATTATTTGTGTGTGTGTGGTACTGGGGTTGGAACCCAGGGGCTTTTGTACCTCCGGGCTATACTCTCAGACCTATTTTATACTTTATTTGGAAACAGGGTCTCACTAAGTTGTTGAGAGCCTCACTAAGTAGCTGAGGCTGGCTTTGAACCTGTGTGATCCTCCTGTCTCAGCCTCCCAAGTGCTGGGATTACAACTGTGCGTCACCACGTCCAGCTGCCACCTGATTATTGAACACATTTATTCTTTGAAAAGCTCAAATACCTTCCATGTCTCTTTTTTCTTTTAATTATAACTTTATAGATGGCAAAACAAAAATCACAATTGTGTCATTTTAAAATGTCAACAAGTAGAAGAGACAGTATGTTTCTTCCAACAAGTGAAATAGACATTTTAAAAAACAAGTAGAAGATTGAGTAAATTCTGTGAGGCTAACAAAACCAGATACCAAGTATAGTCTTTTTTGTCTCGTTAGCTTCTATTGTTTCCCTTGATAGTTATTAAGTCTATTCATAATTGAAATTCAAAGTCAATACTTTTGAGATCACTCAATACTAGGATAAAATGACAGAGGGCATAAAACCCAAGATAATCACTAGAGCTAAGAATAAGAATTAACAATGAGGGAACATTAACATTTCAAATTTACTGCCTTGAATTCCTGAGCTTTCAAAAGCTAAAATGCATCTGAGATTGCTCACCTTCCCACCCTCCAAACTCAACATGAAAAGAAAGTGTCTGAGTGGGCAGTCCTTCAGATAAGGGTCACAAGCACATATCTGTTCAGCTCAACACAGTGCCCAGTATCAAGCAGAAGCGAAGGAAATATGTCTTGAATAAATGAGTATTGCATTAACCAATACTTACTGAGCACTTACTATATACCAGGTATAGGGAATATATCAGTGAACTGAATTAAGACCACCCTGCCAGGCTCTTTTGACAAGAAAGTAAGAGATTACATCCAGTGCAACCCATACTGCTGGGGTGCTATAGGGTGTGTAAAAGGGACCCTTGACATTTCCTTTAGAGTCAGAGCAGGATTTTTGAAAGATGATAATGAGGCAAGTAAGGGAGAAAATCATTAGGGGGTAGAAAGAATGTCCTAGACATTTGAGAGGGGAAGTGAGAGCAAAGCCTGCTCCAAGGAGAGGGAGGTTTTCACTGTGTTGGTCACAGAATTCAAGGAAGGTAGTAAGCAACAAGAAGTCAGACAACAGTGGTGGAAACAGGGTCAAAGTGTATGGGATCTTACAGAACATATGAAGACCTTGCACTGCATTTTAAAACAGAGAACCACCTGAAGCTTTTATGCAAGGCAGTAACATATTCTAATTTGTGTTTTTTGTGTGTGTTCGTGTGTGGTACTGGGGTTCCTGGAAGCCCTTCTATCTCCGGGCTACCCTCTCAGACCCATTTTATATTTTTATTTGGAAACAGGGTCTCTTAAGCCAGCGCGGCTTCGAACCTGTGCGATCCTCCTGTCTCTGCCTCCCAAGCACGGGGATTACAAGTGATCGCCACCACACCCGGCCTAATTTGTTTTAATGAGATCACTCTGGCTTGAGTGTAAAGAATGGAAACAATGTGCACGCTTGTAATCCTAGCATTTGGGAGGCTGACACCTGAGGATTGCAGTTTGAGGACAGCCTCAGCTACTTAGCAAGGCCCTTTGCTACTCAGTGAGACCCTGTTTCAAGAAATAAAAAAGACTAAAAAATAGGGCTGGGGGTGTAGCTCAGAGGTAGAATGCCCCTGGGTTCCATCCCCAGTACCACACACACTCACACAAAAGAATGGAAACAATGGGGAAGAAGGGTGGAGGTTGAGAGACCAGTTAGGAGGCTGGTACATTAAGTAAATTGTTATTTGAGAGCACCTCTAAAGTAGATCCAACAATAGCAAAAACACTGGCTGATTTGGAAAGAAAAACAAAACCAGTATGGGACAGAGTGTAACCATGTCTCCTAGTTCCTATGGCCTTGTCTATGTCTACGCCCCTCACCTTGAATATGGGATGGCTCTTTAACCAACAGAAAGTGACACTTGGCCAGTTCTGGATCTAAGGCTTAAGAAAACTTGGCAGCCTATACTTTTACATTCTGGGAGGAAGACAATCATTAGTAAAAAGCCTACTGGCCCAGAGACTCCAGTGCTGTGAGAAGCCCAAGCTAGCCATTTTGAGAAAAACCAAGGCCTCCACCAACCTACCAGATGAGCTCAGAATATCAGTTGATGGCCAGCATCAACTCACCAGGCATGTGAGTGAGGCCATCTTGGAAGTGGATTCTTCAGCCCCAAAGAACCATTCTAGCTGATACCAGGAGAAGCAGAGCCAATCTGTCCCTCGTGGACCCTGCCCAAGTTGCAGAATCATGAGGAAATAATTAAGAGTTGCTGCTCAATTAAGTAAGTTTGGGGAAAGTTTGTTAAGATAACTGATAATCGAAACAATGACCTAAATTCTTGCATAACCCTAATTCCTACTAATGATCAGCATTCCAGGGGGATGAAAGGGATTATCATCAGAGCAACACCTGGCATTCTCTCACCTGAACAGCATCACCAGTGAAGATCCCATCTATGATAAAATAAGTCCAGAACACAGGCCACTCACATTCAATGTTTTCAAAAAGCTTAAGTTCAGCAGGGTCATAATGCAATCGGCTTGGATCCTAGAATCAAATATGTAAAACATCTTACAGATGATGCCAGATTACATACACAATACCATTGTGCCTTACTGGTTGCCTAGCTTGCCTGATTCAGTGACGTTTTCAAGGTGATATGATTAGGAATCTACTATAATGAGGAGATGCTATTTTGGATAGTTTTCCATGGTAAAATTTTAGAAAGTAAATTAGAAACACATAGGACTACTCTTTGATGGTTTGTTAAACTAAAGCATTCTATCTCTCTAACAAATAAATAGCAATGTGCCTATCACAATGGTTGGCAGACAATGTTTTGTTTATATCATATTACCCACGGTGGCAAAGAAACCCAAGTCGAAGGCCTTGGATGACCATTAAAATAAACTATGCAAGCCACAGAACTTTCGTCCTTGTCTACAAGCTGGCTTGAAACTACTTTGCTGTCCTCCTGATGATTTTACTATTCTACCATCTAACTCCAGCCTTGCTGACTCCAAAATTAATACTTTCCTTTCCTATATTCCAACATATAATTATAATCAATAGAGAGAGAAAAGCACACTGGCAACTTAGATATGAAGCAGTTAAGGAACCATAAGAAACAATATTTAAATACAACCTCTCTCGGGGTTTTGTAACCATCTCGAAGGAAGCGACAGCATCCGTAACGCCCCTAGTAAGGCAAAGAAATAAGGCACATTTGATGAAATCAGAATAATCTCTTTGCTTTTTTATTTCATTTCAAGTCAGACCTTCATCCTCTCACCCACAAATCTTTTCATAATGAAACCTGAACCAAGTACTCTTCGGTATTAAGTGTGTGTGTTGGGGGGTGTCAGGAATGAACCCAGGTGAATTCTACAACTAAGTTGCACACCCAGCCCTTTTTATTTTTTTTATTTTGAAGCAGGGTCTCACTAAATTGCTAAGGGTCTTACTAAATTGCTGAGGCTGGCCTTGAGCTTGCAATCCTCCTGTCTCAGCCTACCAAGTGGAATCATAGGCGTGCTCCACTGCGCCTGGCTTAAAAGTTATTTTCTAAATAATAAGGTAAATTTGGGCTTGCTCAGTACTTAAAAAGGAATGCCAAAACATTCCATTGGTGCATCTGGGCTGTGATAGTAACTATGAATTCAGTTAATGACCACTCTTTCATTGTGATTTACTGTATTACACAAAGAGGCAAAGGGACTCTCCCTACTTTGGAGACCCCATCAAGACAGATCCTGAGACTTGCTGGCTTTCTGCTTGAAAGACTAGAAAGCTAAGAGGACATTCCCCCAACTCCTTGCAGTCAGGCTTTGCATGCAGAGGATGCTCTACCATCAAGGAAGGGAGGGAGAAGCCTGCTGCACTCAGAACCAGCTGCTGATTCTCCTGTTGCAGTCTCCAACGTTCCTCTCCAGCTTTCTGTGTGCCAAGAAAGGAGGGCAGGTACAACACACTTCCTATGACTCCCTAATCTCTAGATGACATATCTAGGTGCCCATTCTCTTTTCTTCAGTGTGGGGCCGTCATGGCAGACCTACTCTAACATTAGCTTTGCAGTTCTGGGAGTCATCCCACCAGGCTCAGTCTAGAACCCACCTCTCCTTGTAAGCACTTCATTCCTTTACTCAACCCCCTAAAAGAGATTTCTTTCCTCCACTAAACCTGCCACTACAGTTGCCATCTTCTAGGAATTTGACTGGAGACTTTAATTCTTTTATTTTATTTTATTTTATTTTATTTTGCAGGTCTGCGGATGAAACCCAGGAACATTCAACCTCCGAGCTACACCCCTGCCCTGGTTTTTATTCTTTATTTTGAAACAGGGTTTCACTAAGTTACAGGGTGCCTCACTATGTAGCTGAGGTTGTCTATGAACTGCAATCCTCTGGTCTCGGCTTCCCAAATGCTGGGATTACAAGTGTGCGCCACCAAGCCCGGCTTAACTATTTTTATAACAATTTTTTATTGAACATAAATAGTATACATTTAAACTATATTTGGTGCCCTCTCCCCCCCGCCCCCGTTTTCCCTTCCCCCCTCCCACCAATGGTTGTCCAGGTTAAACATGTCTTATTCATAATTTTACACATGTTCAGGTGTAGACAATCATTAATCAAGATCGGCCTTCCTCCTCTCCTATCTTACCATTCAAACTTAGCTAGTATTTCCCCTCCAATACCTGGAGTCCCACTGGTATCCTTTGTGTTTCCTAGTTTGGGGATATTAGAGGAAACATATGTATCTTCTCCTTCTGTGCTTGGCTGATCTCACTTAACATAATGTTCTCCAGGGCTTTCCAACTATTTTTTTAATAAAGGACTAAAGCATCTTCTTTCATTGACCTTAAGGACATCAATCAACATGTGGATCTCAGCTTAGGAAATTTATATTCTTTGCTAATTTTAGTTATAATTTTAGTTGGTTGGAATAATATTTAACAGCAATCACAGTCTAGTACAATGTGTAACAGTTATTGCATTTCTCTGCATAACAGGAATTTTTAACCTTAATTTAACTTTGGGTTTGCAAAGTCCCTGAAATTGTGTAAAATTGGGAAATGTACATTTTTTTCTGGCAGGGACTCTAGGGCTTTCAAAAGATTTTCAAAGGAGCCTGTCTGTGATCTCTGAAGGGTTAAGTAGCCCTACCTTTGTAGTAAGGTAGTAGTAGAAACTAGGGTTCAAAGCTGCCTGCTTAAGAACAAGTCCTACTGCTTAGAAGAAAACCAAGTTCCTTAATTATTCTGAGGGTTTTTTTTCTTTTTGGGGGTCTGGGATGGAACCCAGAGGCATTTGATCTCCGAGCTACAACCTCTGCCAAATTTTTTATTCTTTTATTTTGAAACCAGGTCTCACTGAGTTGCAAAGGGCCTCACTATGTAGATGAGGCTATCCATCAACCGTGATCCTCTGGTCTCAGCCTCCCAAATGCTGGGATTACAAGCATGCGCCACCACGGCCGGCTCTGAGGCATTGTTTTCTTACCTGTAGACTCAGCTTTGGGTACTTCATGAGTCCACTTAGATAACCCAAGCAATTAACCTCGCCAGTGAGCCATTCCACGTCAATGTGTGCCATTTAACACAGGGCAAAAGGGCACACAATGTGACTATGACCAGTGCTTACCTGTAGTTTAGAAATAATTTCACTTTTGGTCACATTCACAAGGTTCACATCTTCCACTGCAAAAGCCGGGAAAGAAATAATGGAAAGAAGGCCAGCGTCAATCTCTTTAGAAGTTGATGCTCTTGGCAGCATGGAGAACAGAATAGACTGAATGAAAAACAAAATGGTGGTTTAACCTGGAAAATCACTGAGTTAGATGCAGTATCTAGAGACTATGACCTTATCCCCAAGGGAACATTCAAATGAGTCTGCCAATTTGGAGTAGAGCTCTGACCTACTAACATGGCACCCGCTTAACAAACTTGTATACCCAGAAAACACTTCCTTTCCCCTGGAGAACAAGTAGGGGTTAAGGAAAACAAGTAGGGGTTAGGGAGAACATGGTATAGCCTGGAGTCTGTGCTGAGAACTGCCAGACTTCCTTTCTTCCAGGTCCTTGGTTGACTTGGTTGGACTTTTAGGACATGCTATGTCAGCCCTGGTTATAAAGATAAGAGACCAGAAAAGAATGCACATGCGGGACCAGCAAAGAGAAGTGACTTGCTTCTGTGAAATGGAACCAGTTGGATTGGATGATCCAGAAAGTGCTTAAAGGAAGCATCAAACACAGAAAGTCTCACAAATGCTCAGGCAAATGGTAAACAACAAAATCACTTTGGTCGTAGAATCTTCCCAGGATTACTTAGAACATTATAATATTACTCAACTTTAGGATGGCTAGATGAAGCACTGTAAACGTGTAAGGCAGTTGAAATGATAAGGAACCATTTGGGCAGGAAAAGGAGTTAATGCTGACATCTAACATTTACAGTCACAAGGCTACAGCTCGACAAATATAAGCTTATCAAATCTTCCATATGAGAAAGGAACTAAGGTGTTATGTCCAATTCATATTTGAGGAATCTGAGAATCTGAGACATAGAGACTCATGTCCAAAAGAATTCAGCCAGCAAATGACTGAACTAGGAATCTAAACCAAGCTCCTCTGGCTGCAAAGCTCATGCCTTCCCACTAGAATCCTCATCTATTAAAACATATACCAGTGGACCTACATTAAATTATATACGCAAGAAATACCTGAGTCCCCATTAAGGACTACTTAAATGGGGAAAATGAGTGAACTACAATGTGAGGTAAAGATGGGAGAGACCCTTCAGCTGCAGAAATAAAGCTTTATATTCACTTTTTCTCAGTGCTAGGAGTTGAACCTAGGGTCTCATATGTGCTAGGCAAGTGTTCTACTATTGAGCTATACCCCCCAGCCCCAAAGCTTTATTTTTATAGCAAATTAACCTCTGGATATAGTTATTTAATTATAGTCATGAGCTGCTTAATGAGAGATATATTCTGAGAAATACAACATTAAGTGATTCTGTCATTATTTGAATATCATAGACTATACATACACAAACCTGCTATACACATAGGCTGTAAGGTGTAGCCACTGTAGTACCCTTTCATCTTTTGTTGACTAAAATGTCATTATGCTGTGCATGACTGTAGTCAATTCTCCCTAGGCTTTCTTTGCCCCAAGTACAAATTCCCACCAGAGGTTCTTCATTTATAAATCCTTATGTATCTGATTCACTTTAATCCTAGCACACAGTGGGCCCTCATGAAGAGCTGGCTGACTGACTCAGCAACTGATGACTTACTATCTGCTTAATGGAGTCTCCCATCTATATTAATCACTCCTTTCTTTGATCTACATTTCACATAAGTTCTATTATTTTCCATGTCTCTTACCTCATTTGTTTTCCACTACCCATTCTGTCTTCTCCAAGTGAAACAGTCCTTGCTAGTCACTGGATTTGGGGGTGTTGTGAAATAAATCTGAGAGAAAACTACTAATGTGCTTCCAAAACAGATTTGCCTCCAGCAAAATAAGGCTGCTTTGATTGCTGACTCCATGTACGCAGCATCATCTCGTCTTTTTTTTTTTTTAATATTGGGGATTGAACCCAGGGGCCCCTTATCTTTAAGCTACACTCCCAGCTCTATTTTAAATAGGGTTGTATTAAGTTGCTGAGGGTCTTGTTAAATTTCTGAGAATGGGTTTGAACCTAAGATCTTCCTGTTTTAGCCTCTCAAGTACTAGGATTACAGGCATATTCCACTACACTGAGCTTCATCTTGTATTATGATGTCTACATAGGACTGTCTGCCTATAAAGTGCCCAGACAAACAAAGTAGATTTACTCTGATCCTTATAATTATCGTGTGAGGTAGGAGGGGAACGTGCTAAAAAGCCCCTTTTCTGTATAAGTAAACTAAAGCCCCAAAAAGCAAAGTACCGGAAAACTTGCAAGGTGAGGAGTTGGAACAGAGACTCAGACCTTCACGTCTATAATTTTCTTTCCCCACTCTCTGAAATGAAGGAGCCTGAGCTGTTACCTGGCAGTGCTGGACCTCATCAGGTAGAACGTGGATCACTGATCTGCGTCCTCCATGTGCTCCAAAAAGGTCCAGTTCATCAATTGCCTCAAGTGCTGCCTATAAACAGGTATAAATTACTCTATGAGTTGCTATGAATCATTTTCCCAAAGTGAAATTAGTATTCAACCCAAAACTAAAATATTAACAAGTTAAAAATATTCTGTGCGTTTGTGTGTCCCTGTAAATTCATGATTGGTTTTTCTTTCACTTATTTTAGCAGCTGACTTATACTATTGGTGCATCTAGTACTTCAGAATGTTAATTTTCACAATAAGTAAGTTTTCTTATCAGTTTACTCTAACAGAACATATTTATTGTTGCTTTTAAAATTCTGACTATGTCAGAGAGGTGATCTAAGGGAAGGGGAGGGGAAAGACTGAGGTTCATTCATGGAAATATTACTATCGACTATGTGTACATATGTGAATATACCAATGGCAACCTCAGTATTCTGTACTAGGAAGGGGGGAAATGGGAAGGTGGGAGGGGGCACCAAGTGCTGTGTGCATGTATGTCATTGTCATCATGATTTACATTATGTTGTGGAACTATAATGTACTAATAAAAGCATATTTAAAAAGTAGGTACATGTCACCAGGCATGGTGGTGCACGCTTGTAATTCCCACACTTGGGAGGCGGAGACAGGAAGATTGCGCAGGTTTAAAGCGAGCCTCGCTGGCTTAAGAAACCCTGTTTCCAAATAAAATATAAAATAGGTCTGGGAATGTAGCCCGGAGGTAGAAAGGTTCCATCCCCAATATCAAAAAAAAAAAAAGTGGGTACATGTACATTTGAGTATTAAAAATAAATAAAAAATAAAATTCTGGCTCTGGTGTCTTCACTCTGTCCCAAAACTCTACTTTGATCTTGAAAAGAAGGGAGAGGAGGAGGTACACTAATGTCTACAGGAAGAAATGAAAACTGATAGCTAGTAGACTGAATCTGCCCCACTGGTGGGATTTATCTGGCTTCAAGAATATTTTCTAAATGACTTTAAATGTCTATGGCTTTACCACCCTAAACCACCCAATTTCCTCTAATTGATTTTAAATTATAATACAGTTAGGAAATGTCCCTGAGATCCCCAATACTCCTTCGCCTCCCAATAACTTTCTATATGAATAGTTTTACTAACATTGTTATTGTTACTTGACTGAACTTTGTAAGCTCAAACTCGTGAACTCAACCTAGAAAGTGCTCATATTCAACCTTCTTTATGACCCAGAAAGGAGAACTAGGTGGACATCCTGCTTGGAGCTTTTTAAACAACAGCAAGAGCTTTGACCCAAGGGTGATCACAACAGATAATAGGGACAGAACACACTTATTTTTGGCCACATACAGATTTCCGCAGAGGAAACCTACTTTCTTGACCTCTAATTTCAATTGGCTGGGGATACATATGACTCTTGAATTTCACATACTTGATGTTGATTTTTGAAAAATGTGCTACTCAGATTAAGTCCAAACTCCTAATGAAGAACCCTAGCAAAGCAGTAAAAACGCAGAGAAGGAAGAGCAAACAAGATGACTGTTACCTTGGCCATTCCCACAGAACTTGCATTTAATTCTGGAATACCCTGATTAGTCTTATCTCCACGCTCCCACATCCCATAATCCTGGGGGAGAAAAATGGGGTTGTCAGAGGGTAGAGAGAGAGGTCTACAAGAAGTGCTATGGAAAATGTCTCTCTTACGTTACTACAGGAATAATGAAAAAATGAGTATATTTTCTAAAAAGCTCCCAACTTCATATTTTTTATAGACTCACATTCCAGTCCTCCTGAGTTTTCAGTTCATGTCACCTCTGTGCAGAATTTTAGAAGAAAATACTCAAGTGGAACAAAAGTGCATGCAAAGACACTCTCAAATCTCTTATTTCTAAAAGATATTAACTTGTAAGGGACTACTGATTTGTAAAGAAAAAATACTGTATTTATCTTAATATCAAATAAAGTGCAGCCCCTCTATTTAGCCAATGCCTTTGAACTTATATTAAATTGTAAGCTGGAATAAGAAAACCTTAAAATATGGGCTATGACTAGTTGAAAGCCAACAAATTCATTTAAAATAATATAAAACTTATTTTAGTATTACCTCTTGGGCACAAAAATGCTAAGCAACTGTATCCAAAGTCAAGTGAGGCACAGAACAGTGAACATACATGGCATTTAAAGACCAATTAATAGCTGGGCCTGGAGCCACACACATATAATATGAGTACTTGGGAGGCTATAACAAGAAGATCACAAGTGGTAAATTAGTGAGGCCATGTTTCAAAACAAAAAATAAAATAAAAAATAAAAAAGGGCAGAAGATATGGCTCAGAAGTAGAATACCCTGGGTTCAATCCCAGTACCACACAAAAAAGTAATATGAATGTATAAGAATACTCTTGTCACGTATAGGATTCAATACATGTGTACCTAACTTTGGTGATTCAGATTCATATTTCATTTAAAAACCCAAGTACTGGATGCTATTTTGAAATATTGCCCACACTATTGAAAGATCCTGCAAGAACAGGATCAATGTTAATCTTTATTTTTTAATTTCCAGAGAGGAACATTGCAAAATGTGAACACTGAAATGTAGACAAAGTAGAGCAACTTTCAACCCTGTCCAGACAGCAGGCCTTCTAGCTGGGTCTGTACATCCTTCCTTCACTACTCTTCATGTCATCTGCTCCAACCCATCTCTACTCCACCCACACAACCATGAGAGTCATCCCCTAAAACTGTTTTAATCAGTTCACCCCCTATTTCAAAGTCTAAAAGGACCAACGTAGTGAGTCACATCCACCTCCCCCTCCTCTCTCCATGGACATTTCCTGGCCTCTACTTCCTGCATGTTCATAAGTTGACCTCATGTTTTACTCTTTTCCAATGCCAATTTTCACCCTAAATCTGTTCCTTCACTCTGCACCCTCTTCTCCAATCACTCACTGCCCCACATTCTCTCCCCAATCACCCACCCATCCCCAACCACTCAGAGCCTGTTCCTACCTCTTTGGCTGCTAACTGCTTTTGCTATTCCCATACCCAAACATACTTTCTCTTTGTTTCTGCTCATCTAAACCCTATTCATTCCCTAAGGTCTAATTACAGTTCTACCCTTTCCACAAAGGCTTCTCAAGATTTTTTTTAATACCAGGTTTGTCAACTTTGTTATTACTAATATTTTTGCAGGACTAGGGATTGAACCCAGTGGCATTCTATAACTGAGCTACACCCCAGCCTTATTTTATTTTTTATTTTACAACAGGGTCTTGTTAAATTGTTGAGGGTCTATCTGCCATTCTCATATCTCAACTTACTAAGTACTGGGATTACAGTCATTCACTACTATACTTGGTGCCAGTACTAATATTTTGAGCAAATTAATACTGTGTTGTGTAGGGGGGGGCGATCACCCTGCACATTGTAGAATATTTAGCAGTATTTCTGGCCTTCTCTGTTACATGCCAGTTGCACCCCCTATCCTAGTTTTGACTATCACAATTGTCTCCAGGCACTGCCAAATGTCCCCTGGAAGAGAAAGCTTGACACTTGATTCAAGTGGCTGCTTTCAACCTAAGATCAGTGAACTATGGCCCTTGGACCAAATCCTGCTACCTATTTGTGTAAAGTTTATTTGGAACACAGCCACGCTCATTTGTGTACCTATGTCTATGATGATTTCATGCTATGAATGCAGTTGAGTAGCCACAACAGAGGCCAGAGGGCCAGCAAGGCTGAAAATATTCTCAGGCCCTCTGTGGAAAGGGTGTGCTGACCTTTCCTTAGGCTATAAAGGCTTAAAAACAAAAAACAAAAAACCTCTGCCCTTTTCATATTGCCCTGATAGTCAATTCTGCATAGTTCAGTTGATATCTAGAGGTACATCAGGCTCCACCTTCAAAACCATACAGAAGTGAGCTTTATGCCTGTTTATTCCCATGGCTCAGGCCCTTTTCCCTATGACTGGTTAGTGTGAACCCTAGGGGACTCCATTTTCCACCAAGGCCCCAATCCTGCCACCTCTTCAGCTTGACTCAGGCTGACATGTACACAACCAAAGGGTCATTTTAGGGCCTTATTTAAGATAAGAATAATGTATTTAGAGAATATGGAGCATTCGAAAAACATAAAGACTACCATTGTTTCTCAGGACACATGCAGGTAGAGGAAACACAATCTTTATAATTCTAGTCTCAACTTTCTGCTTAGCCCCAAATAGCCTAGGTATCAAAAATGATAGAATTTTTTTTATTCTTTTTGACATCTGACACACCTGAAAAAGACTACCAGAATTGATACTTACAGCAACTTTATATGCAGCTTCAATGTAGAAAACAAGATTCTGTATGAAGGCCACTTCATCGAGGGTGAAAATAATACGTAAGCCTAGTAAAGAAAAGCAATGATGTCATAAGGTTATGCTGTGAAGAGAGCGGCCAATTACAAATGTCACACTAGGAAATAAATAATTTTCCCTTTATATTCATTTCTTATACTAGGGCACCAAAAATTTAGTCTGATCCAGGCCTGTTAGCACATGCCTATACTCCCAGTACTTGGGAAGCTCCAAGGCCATCTTTAGCAACTTAGTGAGACCCTGTTTCAAATCCCAGTGCCAAAAAACCCTCTGGAATAAGTCATAGAGTTAATGTATAATCCCAGAAAGAGGAAGGGAAGGAGGAAGGAAGGAAGGAAGGAAGGAAATAAGGGAGGGAGGGAGGAAGGGATGTGTGTGTGTGTTGAGCAGAAAGTGTTGGAAGAGAAGATATGGGTCTCTGGTATGTTGGAATAGTTCAGTGAAGGCCGCAACAAAGCAAGGATCGTAGCCCAGACCAATAAAAATTGCCTATGTTAGAGTGAGTCAAAGAGAGGGTGGTACTTTTCCCCACTGGCTGATGGAGAAAGCAAAAGACCTTCCCCCTTAGGAAGAAGCCTTTCCTGCTCTAGGAAGTCCATGTCTTGGGACCTGCCATGAGGTTGTGTCAGCCACTGAAAAAAAGCAGTAATCTTTGAGCATTTTTTTTGTTTTTTTGCTCAGCCCTTGAAAATGCAGTCAGTTATAGTAAATACACATATTTTTGAAGTGTGAATTCTTGAAGTGGCTATGGATCCTATAAGGTATTCACTCTTTAATGAGGGATATTTAACTAGCAAAGCTAGATTAGAAGTTTAACTGGAATCAACTTTAGTGACTGAACATGATATAGTAATGCATATGCATAGTTTTTCAATAACATCAATAGAGATGGTATCAAAGTTGGTATTACAACATTAGTTATACTAGTAGAAATAGTAGTAGTTAATTTGGGTACAGGGGTGCATGCCTATAACCCCTGTATTCAGGAGACTGATAGAGAGGGATTGCAAGTTTGAGGCCAGCTTTGGCAACTTAGTAGGTCTCTGTTTCAAAGTAACAAATAAAAAGGGCTGGGAGTATAGCTCAGTTGTAGATTATCTCTGGGTTCAATACCTAGCATTGCACACACACAAAAAAAGAGAAACAGTTAAATTAATTATGGTATATCCATTGATAAACTTACTAAAATGTTTATAAAGTACTTGTAAGATTATGGAGAAATTCTTTATAAAGTTATATTGTTACAAACGGGGCATCAAACTATATGTCTTTTTATAGACTAAAAAGACTATGTTTATGCTGGGCATGGTGGCGCACGCTTGTAATCCCCATGCTTGGGAGACAGAGACAGGAGGATTGCGCAGGTTCGAAGCCTGCCGCACTGGCTTAAGAGACCCTGTTTCCAAATAAAAAGTATAAAATAGGTCTGGGAGTGTAGCCCGGAGGTAGAAGGGCTTCCAGGAACCCCAGTATCACAAAAAAAGACTATGTTTATGTATACAATATCACCATTAATATGTAAAAATGGACAGAAAAAAAGACATGGAGACATATCCAAATGAAAATTGGCAGTATAATTTTTATTTATATTTTGCTATATTTTCCAAAACACAGTAAGCTTGTATTGTTTCATAACCAAGAAGTATTGCTTTATAAACAGGTACCTTATTCAGAAAGGCATAATGATGTTGCTTGCTATTTCTAGGATTTTTCAAGTTTTACACTTGCTGTCTGAAATAAATGGGAGCCTCAGGTTGTATCTGTCTACTGGACTGATGATGAGAGCTCTGAGACACAGCAGCTGAGTGCTCCAACCTGGAAGGCATCCTTAGCAGATATCCCTGTGACAGAAAGACCATGTGGAATGAGCAGACTGGCTGCAGCCTGGAGCTTAGAAGCTTGGTATCCTACTGTCATAGAACCAGCAGCTCCAGCTGCCCTAGGAATGATGCCCACTGTCCACAAGTTGCGAGCCTCCTTAGCATGTTGCTATGAGATAATCAGCCCAATCTGGGCATACCACAGAGTGACAGGAATGCTATCTGAATATAACTTGGATACACAAGGGTGTGTCTAGAAGAGGGTGAGCAAACTGGTGAGAGGGAGAACTGAGGGGACATGGAGCTTATCATGGAAGAAAAAAAGGCTAAGTGCAGGTGTGAAACTGGAGATATCTGGACTATCCTGGTCTGTTCCAGGAATGAGGTGAGAGGACAAGATGGAAACTGAGGGCTCCACATCAAGAAACTAGCAGAGCTGACTCTATAGCCCTCATCCTGCATGTGTTCAGGTGGAGGCTGACTGTCATGTGTGTATTTCCCAAATAGGGTCCCTGTGTTTCCTGCTCAATTACAGACAGAACTGCATGTCATGTAGAGAAGTGTACCTTTCCTTTTCATGAACAGCTTTTTTATTTTCGGTACTGGGGATGGAACTCAGGGGCATTCTGAGCAAGCTACATCCCCAGCCCTATTTTGTATTCTTTATTTTGAAACTGGATTTCACTGAGTTACAAAGGGCCTCACTAAGTAGCTGAGGCTGGCCTTGAACAGCAATCCTCAAGTCTCAGCCTCCCAAATGCTGGGATTAAAGCGTGTGCCACCACACCCGGCTTGAACTGCTTGTTTTAATATGTCCCCTCCAAAATTCAGTGTTCCAAATATGTTGGTATGCAAAGGTGGGGCCTATATCAGGCCTCAAGGACTCCTCATGAATAGGATTAGACCCTTATAAAAGAAGCTTCATGAATGAAATTATGTCATTTGCAAGAAAATGGATGGAACTAGAGAACATCAGGCCAAATGAAATAAGCCAGACTCCGAAAGTTGAGGGTCATGTTTTCTCTAATGTGGAAACTAGAGAAAAAAAAAATAGAAAGAAGGATCTCATGAATACAGAAAAGAGACCAGTAGAGTAGAGTAGAATAGACCAGAGGGAGGGAGAAGGAGAAAAAGGGGGAGGTACTGGGAATTAAGTAGATCAAATTATGCTATGTGCAAGTATGAATATATCACAATGGCACTATTATGTAAATTATAATGCACCAATAATTTTTTAAATAAAAATAAATGAAAAGAAGCTTCACACAAAGTTCAACTTTCTTGTCCTCCTTCCTTCTGTAGTGTGAAGACATGGCATTCCTTCCCTTCAAAGGATATAGCCCTCACCAGACAACTGACCCTGTTGGAGGCTTGATCTCAGATTAATTTCTGTTCTCTTAAAATTTCCCAGTCTCAGGTCTTTTAATCATAGCACAAACAGTCTAAGACATTATCCCCATCCCCATTCCCTTTCTCAGTTGTCACTCCCTGTATATTGGGCTCCAATGGTCCCGACTCACCAGAGGCAGTCATCTGGGCCAGAAATAGGATGAAGAGGGAGGTAGCATCCACCTGGAGGTGGCCCCACTGGTCGTCACCCACCACGGTGCTACAGTTGGCTGTATTATACTTGGCGTGCAGGCTATCTTTGGTACTCTGAGTGTGCTTGAACTTCTCCACTTTGTCCACCTGGAGAGAAAGCAAGATGGTTGCACACAGCTAAACAGGTTCATGACTGGCAGAGGTCACATCCGGGGCAATCACCTGGATCTAGAATCTGTTATCTCTGGAAACCAAAGGGATGGGAGGCAGCTGCTAGTGAGCACTACACATAGGTGGTGTGCTGGGGATTCCTTCTACCCAGTTATTGGCAATGTCTCAGTCCAGGTGCGTTTTAACAAGTTCTAAAGGGGTGAGGGTTCTGCCAGAGGTTGTCCTTGTCTACAGATCCCTGGCCATGGCACATGGTAAGTGCTCAAAGAGGCAGGGAAGGAAGGAAGAGACCTGTTCAAATTTCAATTTCTCATTTCATAATGCTGAAAAAAAGAGTAACTGCAGTTTTGAACATATTGACTAAGAATGGCACTGTATTGCATTTGTTGAAATTTGTGCAGATTCTAGTATAATGTTTTCTATATAGTATATGCTCAATGAATTGTTTTATTTACCCATCTCTAAAAATACCATAGATGGTAATGTAAACTTTGAAGAATTCAAATAAAAATATTACCTCTTATAAACTTATCAGAATAAACAATAGCACATGGCTTTCTAAGAGGGGCTATTTATTATTATTATTATTATTATTATTATTATTATTACTTTTATTTTTTACAGTACTGGGGATGGAACCCAGGAGCACTGTACCTCTGACCTACACCCCCAGCACTATATTTTAGTCTTTTTTTTTCAATTAATTTTATTTTTATTTTTTTTTATTGGTGCACTGTATTCATACATCATAGTGGGATACAAACTTTTGTAGACATACATGCACACATCGCCCAGTCAGCCCCCACCCGATTCCCACCCCATTCTCTCCCCATCCCTCCCTCCCATGCTTGGCTTAGTGGTTGACATCTAGTATTATAGCAATTTATCCAAAATTAAAAATGATAATCTCACATAACAGTTTCATTTTTCTGATACCAAGCTTTTGATGACTTAAAGATAACATTTCAATATTTCTTTTTAACTTTCTTTCTTACCAGAGAATATTTTTTTCTATTTTTTTAGGTGAAACTATCATATATTTATATATTTATTTTTCAGAAAAAAAATCTATCCTAATATGGAATATGGACTCTAGATACCCAAAACGATCTTGAAATAGAACAAAGCTAGAAGATATATATTTTCTGATTTCAAACCATATAAAGCTACAATAATTGAAACAGTGTAGTACTATTCTAAAGGCAGATATATAAACCATTGGAGGTAAGTAAAAGCCTAGAGCTAAATTCTTCCCTATATTGTCAAGTTATTTTTGACAAGGTTTCCACGAACATTTGGTGGTAGAAATAATAATATTTTAACTAAATATTGTTGAAACATAATAATTACATGGAAAAGAATAAAGTTGGACCCTTACCTAATCCCATATACAAATATTAACTCAAAATAGATAAAAGACCTAAATATAAATCTTAAGACTATAAACTTTTAGGAGAAAATCTGGGTCATAAAACCTCACAACACTGAAATTGGCAGTGATTTCTTGGATATGATTTCAATGGCACAGGCAACAGAAGAGTATACAAACTCCCTAAAAAATAAAAAAATATATTGTATATCCAAAGACAATGTAAACAGAGTTAACAGTTACTAATAGAATGGGATAAAATATTTCCAAATGCTATATCAGAAGGTATATTAATATTCCAACTAGAAATCCTAAAAATTAACAACAATAAAGGCAAACAATACAATTTAGAGATAGGTAAAAGACTAACATAAGTAATGAATCTCCACAGATAACCAATCTTAGTTGACTGTTGGATGGAAAATCTTGTTTCTCTGGTTCTGGTGTGCGTTACCTATTTCTTCTTTGTATTTAATCTCTTTGAGTATTTTCTCTAGTGCTGGTTTTGAAGACATAAATTCCTTCAGTTTCTGTTTGTCATGGAAGCTTCTTATTTCTCCATCTAATTTGATAGAAAGTTTTGCTGGGTAGGAAATTTTTGGCTGGAAGTTGTTTTCTTTCAGAGTTTGGAATATGTTACTCCAAGCCCTTCCGGCTCTCATGACTTGGTTTGGGAAGTCTGGAGTGATTCTAATTGGTTTGCCTCTGAATGTCACTTGGCCCTTTGTTTTTGTTGCCTTTAAGATTCTCTGCTTGGCTTCCACATTGGTCATTTTGACAATTATGTGGCGTGAGGATCCTCTTCTCCGATCCTGTCTAAAGGGAGTTCTATAAGTTTCCTGGACCTGTGTATCAACCTCTTGCTCTATGTTTGGAAAAATTTCTGCTATTACTTCCTTGAAGAGATTGTTGATCCCTTTGGTTTCACTTTCTTTTCCCTCCTCTATTCCAATTATTCTTAGGTTAGCTCTCTTAAAATGGGCCCATATTTCTTCAATATCAGATTCCTGCTGTTGGATATTTTTTCCTAGATTAGAAACTATGCCTTCATTTTTGGAATGATCATATTCTAAGAGCGAGATTCTGTTCTCCATGTGGTCTAATCGGTTGTTTGTGCTTTGAATTGAGGCCTTTACTTCATTAATTGCATCCTTTATCTCTTTTTGGCTCTCTCTGATTTCTTTTTGAAGCACCTCTATTATTTCTACAGTTATTTTCCTGATTTGATCTTCTAGAAATCTCTGATTTTCTGTTTTATCGGGTTCTGATGTTGTGGGGTTGTGGGCATTCATTGCTCCAGTATTATTCCTCTTTCTCATGATTTCGGAAGTTTGTGCCTTCTCTGGGTTCTTCCCTTGGGTCACTATGACTTCACTTAAGGTGTCCTGGATCTCGAGTCAGTAGTATCTCAGACCCCACTACTCCTTTACTGGGTTGTATCACAGAGTCTCCGACCCAGAGAGTCGATAGAGGCTGCTTTAGACTGTGGGGGGTGCCAGGTTGCACGTTCTCCTATGGTGTGATATCTCTGCCACCGCCCCTTCCCCACTTGGTCAAGTCCCAGGGAGTACAGTACTGGGATTTCTCCTCTGTGGCCCGCAATTTGACTCACTGTTCTTGAGTACGCAGATGTAGCTGTACTGGATTCGGTGAATTCTCTGCTGCTGCCGCCGGTGGCAATATGGCGCCTCTGCTACGCCCTCGGCCGTGAGGCTGGCGTATTTCTTCTTGGTTTTGATTTCCACTCTGAATCCCTGCGGCGTGTGCTGAGCTCAGCCACTGGGAGCTTTAGATTTTACCTGCGGCGAGAAATCCCGCCTGGCTGTTCCGCAGCGGCTCACCTCGGCTTGCTGCAGCCGTCCGGTGAATTTGCCGCTGCCGCCGGCAGTGTGGCACTGCTGCTGCGTCCTCGGGCGTGAGGCCGGTTATCTCCTCTGTGGCTCTGAGCTCTGTTCTCAGTCTGCTTTCTCTCTGGAGCCTGGTGATTTTTTTGTTTCTCTGGTGATGGTGTTTTCTGGCTATGAAAGGCGCCAATTTTGTGGTAATGGAGATTGGTTGTTAGCGGGGCTCTTAAGCCCCACTTTTCTCGGTCGCCATCTTCCCAGAAGTCCCTCCTGTTTTAGTATTTTTATCTATTTATTTATTGTGGTACTGAGGATAATACCCAGGGGCATTCTACCTCTGAGCTGCATACACAGCCCTATTTGTTTTATTCTTTATTTTTGAAACAGGGTTTCACTAAGTTGCAGAGGGCCTCACTAAGTAGCTGAGGCTGTCCACAAACTGCGATCCTCTGGTCTCAGCCTCCCAAATGCTGGGATTACAAGCGTGCGCTACCACGCCTGGCGTCTTTTTATTTTTGAAACAGGGTCTCACTGAGTTGCAAAGGGCTTCGCTAAGTAGCTGAGGCTGTCTTCAAACTGTGATCCTCAGTCTCTGCCTCCTGAATGCTGGGATTACAAGTGTGTGCTACCACCCCCAACCTAGGAGGAACTTTTAAAAAATATATTTTCTTAATTTTTTTACAGATATGATTTTATTTCATATGTATAACTGCAAAAAGAGTCTCAGAAACAATGTTATTTGAGACCATGGTTGTATACTAATAACATAATAACATTATGGAAGATAACTTTAAAAACAGAAAGAAAATAAAAAATATTTTCAATTGTTCTTCCTCTTGAGAAGTTCAAAATGCATTGAGCATGTTAACAGTCACAATTAAAGACAGAATACTATAGATATACATGCATACCCATGTTTATCGTAGTATAATTTGTAATAGCCAAATTGTGGAACCAACCTAAATGTCCATCAAAAGATGAATAGCTGAAGAAAATGTGGTATATATACACAACAGAAGTTTACTTAGCCATAAAGAAAAAAATTATGTCATTTTCAGTAAAACATATAGAACTACAGCGTATTATGCTAAATGTTATCAGTCAGTCTCAAAGTTGAGGGTTGCAAGTTTTCTTTTATATGTGGAAACTAGAGGGAAAATAGAAAACAAAGGGACTAATGGTATGTGGTAGTGATGGCATACATCTGTTATCCTAGTATTTGGGAGGTTGTGAAAGAAGGATCAGAGGGTTTAGAACAGTCTCAGCAACTTGGTGACACACTGTTTCAAAAACAGAAAAGGGTGGGGGTATGGCTCAGAGGTAGAACACCCCTGAGTTTAATTCCCAGTAACACAAAAAAGGGGACTAAGATAAATTAGAGCGACCCATACAATAGTTGAAGGGGATTGGGGGAGGGAAACAGGAAGGGGAAAAAGAAGTACTGAGGAAAAAATTCAAATAATATTAGGCCCATATATGAAGATATCACTACCAATCTCACTAACATGTCCTAGGAGGGAGGAGAGGGGAGTGGGGTGGGGTGGGATATGGAGAGAAAAGTGCCAAGTGATGTGTGTGTGGGGGGGAGTTCACATCACTTTGAATCTCACTATGATATATATAGTTACATTACACAAGTAAAAGTATAAACATAAATTAAATGACACTAAATGTCAACTCAGATGCCCTGTAAGTACATGTCTGTCTTTCACTTTCCTCCTACCTGTCTCATCATGCATTGGAGAAGACCTTGCATTAGCTTCACCACATTCTGCGGAAACAAAAGTGGCATTAGCAATAAGGCCTGAGTTCCTTGCTCCCAGAAAATACCTCCTATTCCCACATAGCTGGTGAGCTAGTGCTGCCCAGTGTTTTCCCTGGAAAGGCAGATCCCAAGCACCCACGAGTATTCCAACCAGTCATATTACTGCCACTTCTCAATCACAGAGAAAGAAAAATCTCGACAAAATGACTATGTCTAATAAAAGGGTTGGATCAGATGGCATATTTTGGCTCTGTAACTCAGTTACTCCCCACGATATTTTAGCAACATGATTTTTATAAGCCTAGTGCTCTGGAGTTTTATGTCACATGTCTTTAATAATTTATTTTTGTTATACTAAGGAAGGATTAAGTCCACCACGCCTGCCCAAAAGTAATGATGTTTTGCCAAAAGAGCCATTTGTGACACCATTACTAGATTATTGAGTAAACTTCTTACAAAATGTAAGTGGCATCCAAGGTTTCTTAATAATGTGATGTATTGCAAGCGATTGCTATTATTATTATTATCATCATTACAAATAATAACAATAAAGTCACTTTAATCAATTAGCACTACATCCAAGAATTGTGTGAAATGCGTTACTTGCATTATCTTAAATTCTTCTACCAGCCTTATTGAGGGAGGTAGTTAGCATTGTTACTCCACTCTGTGAATGAGAGACCTGGGGCTGAAAGAAAGAGGTGAAGTAACATTGCTCAAGTCTCCCAGCTGGTCAGGGGTGGAGTGCAGACAGAAGACCAGGCAGTCAGACGCCAGAATTTGAGCTCTTATGTTGCCGCCCATTTCCTCTACAATTCAGGCCCATTTAAAGATTAGTTTATGCAATCCCTAGAACTAGGGAGAAAAAGACTGCTTTGAATATGGCCTGTTAAAACCATTACACTGCTACTTCCCAAGGGGCTAGGCACTGGGATATTTTTTTGTACTGAGATTGAACCCAGGGCCTTCTATATCCAAGCTATACCTCCAGCCATTTTTGTTTTTATTTTTGAAACAGGGTCCTGTTAAGTTGCTGAGAGTCTCACTTAGCTGCCACAAGCTAGCCTCAAACCTTCGATCTTCCTATCTCAGCCTCCTAAGTATTGGAAATATAGGCATGTACCACCACGGCCAGCTGGGAGTGGAATATTTTGTACGTCAAAGTGGCCTGGTGGAAAGATGTTTCCACCCAGGGGCATAAGTATATTCTCTCTCACAGAATGTACATGGTTTTCAGGGTACATAGAAAGGTCCCCAAAGTTAATTGCCAGTAAAAAGTCCAGAATGGATTGTTTTTCTGGACTTTCCACCTCTATAACCCTAGCTTTCTCCACTTTAATCTTACTTTGTCATAAACTCTGTTGGGGCAGACAATGTTACCTCATAATTATGAAGTAAAACTAGCATTGTTATAATTAACATTTCCTATAGTGCATACAACATAAACATTTGTCAAGTGACTTCTCAAAGAAAAATTATTTTCCATTAGGAAGAAGTATAGTGGTTCTCAATTGGGGGTGATACTACCATCCTCTAGGGGAGAGACATGTATTGAAATGTGGGGTGGGGGCATTTTATTCATTACAGTGATAGAGGTGGGGGTGCTGGCATACTTAGTGAGTAGGGACCATAGACCCTAAATATCCTTCCATGCATGAGACAGTTTCACACAATGAAGGAGTATAGCACTTGAGTTTAAAATGCAGTAGTGTCATTGTTGAGCATCACTGGAAGATCCCTATGTTATTTCCCTTGGTAAAGGAAAATGTCTCCTTTAGTTTATTAACCATACTCATCAAATAGTAAAAGGCACTGAATACAAAACAATGTGGCCTTTTTGTGTCACTATTGGTAATCAAGGAGCAAGTCCAGTCAACCTTAACACAATCCAAAGAGGTGTGTGTATGTGTGTGTACAGATGGGTACTACTTCACTCTGATTTTTGTCTCAAATGGTGATGAGATATTCATAAAACACTGACATCAAATTATAATACTAATGAATAGTCTGCTTTTGTGAAACTCATCCATCTTCATGGAGCAGCATTTGATGTATGGTATACATAAATTTTAAAACTTGCCTTCCCTCCATGACTGATAGATTTCATCACTTTATACTCAGAAGATCTCCTCAGATCTAAACCTTGCTCCCGTAGATAGGCTTCTCTTCTTAGCCTTCTTTGGGCAGTCAAAGCTTCCATCATTCTGCCCATCACTATTTCTACTCTAGATGCTATAAACAAACACTGATTGTGCTAGAAGAACTCTTTCTGGACCTGGTGATCTACTGGCTGTGTGGATCATACAGGAATGTATAAATTAAGATAAATCTCAGAACTGGCAGTATAGCTCAATGGTAAAGTATATGCTTAGCACGCATGAGGCCCTGAGTTCACTCTTCAGCACATACATGCATATGCACACCAAAGTACTTTTATAAAGATAAATCCCAAAAGCTATCATGCCAAATAAATTATACTTTTATATTTTAATGCTTCCTATTTCAGTGTTGCCACCAAAACATTTGGAAAATAACTCCTGTACTCAAGGGCAGAATATTTTTTTCCAAACTAAAAAAAAAAAAAAAAATGGCAAATCTCTTTTTTGGTAGGTATTTTGATTTCTGATGTGAAAAAAGCAATAAAAATACTTCATTATGCTGTATGGGAAATGACATAGGCATATAAATTATATAACACCACTTTGGTTGAAAACTGAAGGGTGATCGTGAATTAATTAGACTGCTTTCTTGGAATGACTCAGAGGAAAATATTTTTTGTGTGCGTGGTTGGTATTGGGGGTGGAACCCAGGGGCTTTTCTACCTTCAGGCTATATTCCCAGACCTATTTTATATTTTATTTGGAAGCAGGGTCTCACTAAGTTGCTAAGAGCCTTACTAAGTAGCTGAGGCTGGCTTTGAACCTGTGCGATCCTCCTGTCTCAGCCTCCCAAGCGCGGGGATTACAAGCGTGCACCACCAAGCCTGGCAGAGGCAAGTATTTTTAAGGGAGGTTTCAGAAATGTTTTAAACAATGTCAACAGGGTTTGGATAAATATTCTTTTGATATGACTACCCTGTAGAATACACACTTTGAAATGTGTAGCTCTGATGTGCTGACTTGTATGAGAGAAATGTAGCCAGTTAGGCAAAATGACATCTTGGGTTAGACATTTGCATGCTTTCATTTCCCATTTGATGTGATTTTCAAAGTTCTCAATGTTTCATGGAGAGGTAAAAACATTTAAAAGAGACAGACAAATGTGAAGCTGAGACCATCTAAATGCCTCCCCAACATATTCTATAGCAGAAATGGAGGAGAGGCCAGCACCCCAAATGTTTTGCACACACAGCTGTTTCCTTGTGGGTTTTCCAATTCAAGGAAAAAGTGCCGAAAAGCCAAGGCACAGGTGTCAATCACCATTACCTGTTCCAACTCGTAGGCCTTGGCCTTATCCTCATCACGGTCAGCATTCTTGCGGTAGGCCATGCCGAGGCCCCACACGGCCAGGATGCTATAGATGTTATCTCGCACCCAGGCATCCTTCTGCTCATGGCTAGCTGATAACAGCCCTGTGACAGGGTTCTATTTGAGAAAACACAAAAAGTCATCAGCCTTTGAACAATTTCCTGGGCAAGAAATGGTCACTCAAGTGGACAGACAAGGACCTGGGACTAAGAGACCAAAGTCCCAGTCCTTGCTCTGCCAATAACATTGTGATTTTGAGTAAGAAGTTCCATCACTACTCTGCGTCTCGGTTTTCTCCCCTGTATAACTAGAAGATGAGACTAGAAAATGTCAAAGAAACCTCCTATTATGTCCTTTCATTTTCAAATCATACTACACTGTTATAACAAAACATAAGAAACAGCAAACAGAAAAAATCTTCAAACCTTAACAAATCTATGCATTATAGACCTTCAGTCTTCTCTGGCCTCCATGTTTCCACATCAGTGGGTAGAGCACCAAACTAGGGAGCAAGGGACATGGAAGCATGGCCACAATCCACTTCTTAGTGCTGCATGACCAGGGAAGCCACCTTCCCTACCTAGACCTCAACCGTCTTGTGTGTTGGAGTGCATTAGTTCATCCCTATCCAAGATTAGACTACCCATCCTCCTTGGCCAACTACAGAGGAGTAGTCTGGGTGTTTTAGGGGATCCCCAAAGTCAAAAGATGCATAAATAAACCATGTTAAAATAGGGTGCTATTACACTCAGTAAAAGGAATACTCATTTATGACTTGCTTCTTTTTTAAAAATTCATAAAAATGATAAATTGTGTTAGAGGGAGATGTGGGTGGTTCTATTTTGATGTGATTCATAAAATCTGAAATGACCACAGACTGGAAGATACTGTCACTCCCAGTCTGCTGTCCTTTCCAATAAAGATGACCTAGGGTGTTTTGTCTTTGAATTCTTCCTCCTACTTGGAGATGGATTGTGCTGCATCATCTAAACTCTCACTGATTCTTGTGAACCACCCAAACAGGTCCATCTCTGGGGTCTTTGGTTTACATTATTATGTAACAAGCAGGCAGAGAAAAGGCTGCACACACGCAAATACAGACCAGAAGAAGAAGGCAGGCAGGCTTATCCAGGCCAAGACTATGGTTTCAGATACAATCATATTATAATACATTGCTTTCAGCCAGGCATGGTGGGCACACACCTGTAATCCCAGTACTTGGGAGGATGAGACAGGAGGATCACAGAGTCAAGGACAGCCTCAGCAAGTAGTGAGACTCTCAGCAACCCACGAAGACCCTCTTTCGAAATAAAAATAAAACAGAGCTGGGGGTGTATCTTGGAGGAATAATGTCCCTGAGTTTAGGCCTGTAGCTCTAGTACTTGGGAGGCTGAGACAGGAGGATTGCAGGTTTGAGGACAGCCTCAGCAAATAGTGAGACACTCATCAGCCTAGCGAGGACCTGTTTCAAAATAAAAATAAATTAGGGCTGGGGGTGTAGCTCAAAGGTAGAATGCCCCTGGGTTCAGTCCACAGTACCACAAAATGAATAAATAAAGAATAATATATTGCATTCTAATCATTATAAAATATTTAGTTATACCTATACCCATGTATAACATTGTAAGATAACTATAACCATATATATTTCTTTTTCAGTTGTCTTTTTTTCCTTTTTCCTGCTCTTTTCTACTTGTTCCCTTTTCCCTTCACATTGATAACTCCATAAACACATCCCATGTAAAATCCAAAATGGAATTTCTGGGTTGACAGGCTATATGCTTATATACTTTCAATTATAATAAAAATCAGCTATCCTTGTAAGTTATCAATGTTTTTTCAAAATCTTTTTTCAAAATATTCTTCATAAGTTTGATAGGTTATCAGCACTTTTATTTTGAAGATTTTTCCCTGACTACTCATGAATTTAATAATTTATTTGTTTATTATTATTATTATTATTATTATTATTATTATTATTATTTGAGGTACTGAGGATAGAGCCCAGGGGTATTCTACCTCCGGGCTTCACCCCTAGCCCTATTTTGTATTCTTTATTTTTGAAACAGGGTCTCACTAAGTTGCAGAGGGCCTCACTAAGTAGGTGAGGCTGTCCACAAACTGCAATCCTCTAGTCTCAGCCTCCCGAATGTTGGGATTACAAGCGTGCGCCACCACCCTGGCATAAACATTTATTTATTTTTTTATTGGGAAAGGAGGCACTGAACTTGTTGCTCTGTGAGCTAATTTTTAGGTTTTATTTTTAACCAAATACTCTTTCAGAATTGCTGCCTACAAAGAAAGATAACCTGCTGGGTATGGTGGTACATGCCTATAATCTCAGTACTAGGGAGGCTGGGACAGGAAGATTACAGGTTGCAGAGCAACCTCAGGAATTTAGTGAGCTCTTCAAAAACTTATCAAGGCCATTTTTCAAAATTTTTTTAAAAATGAAAAGGCTGGGTGTTCAGCAAGGTGGCACATGCATGTAATCCCAGTACTTGGAAGGCTGAGACAGGAGAATCTCAAATTTGCAGCCAGCCTCAGCTACTTAGTGAGGCCCTCCACAACTTAGTGAAATCCTGTTTCAAAATAAAGAATAAAGGGCCGGGCGTGGTGGTGCATGCTTGTAATCTCCGTGCTTGGGAGGTGGAGACAGGAGGATCACACAGGTTCAAAGCCAGCTGCGCTGGCTTAAGAGACCCTGTTTCCAAATAAAATATAAGATGGGTCTGGGAGTGTAGCCTGGAGGTAGAAGGGTTTCCAGGAACCCCAGTACCACGAAAATAAAGAAAACAAAAAAATAGGCCTGGGGGTATAGCTCTGAACTAGAATGTCCCTGGCTTCAACACTTAGTTCTGCAAAAATAAATAAATAAATAAATAAATAAAATAAATACTAAATAAATAAATGAAAGGCTGGGGTGTCCTCAGTACTCCTTCCCCAACACAAAGAACCTAGTAGGTAATACAACACAGTCTTATGGAGATAGCACATCTCTGAGCTGGGACTCAGGCCCCAGTTGCAGGCTGGCCTGCCAGTGGTAGTCTAAAACTCAAGAAGAGGCCTGGGACAGATGAGTCTCATATAAATTATGTTTCATTGAGGACAAAAAGTCAACAACTAGGCAGACTATCCTGTAAGTTTAGTCATTTATTTGCCTTTCTCATCTTTTCCACCATTTCTCGGTTTCTAATCTAGGGAAAGTATTCTCTTTAGTTCCTGTTTGTTTAAAGAACAGGGCCTGAACTTCTGGAATGAACTGAGCTCAGGGTTTGTACTCTATGCTTTGATAACAAATAACACTAAAATTTTAGTAGCTTCTTACAACAAATGTTGATTTCTCCTTCATACCTAATCAGTTGTAGTTTGGTTCCAATGCTATCTTTCCTCTAAGAACCAGGCTATGGGGAAAACCAGCCTTTATCTAAAATATTACCCATCATGGCAGAAGGAAAAAAGACAGATAGCCATGAAAGTCAGTTCACCAGGAAGACAGAAGAGTCCTAAATATGTATGAATCTAACAAGAGGCAAAGTTTACATAAGTGGATGGATTAGAATTGAGGCCAGAAATAGACCTATGCAAATATGATAATCTGATACTTGAAAAAGGTCCAAAGACAATCAAAGGGAGAAATAAAAGCTATTTTTTTAACAAATAGTATTGTAGTCAGGCACATACCTATAATCTTAGTACTTGGAGGCTGAGACAGTAGGATCACAGGTTCAAGACCAGTGTGCAGAAATATAGTGAAGCCCTGTTTGAAAAATAGAAAAATAAAAAGGGGTTGGGGAATATAGCTCAGAGGTAGACCCCCTGTGATCAATCCTCAGTACCTTAAAAATAGTGTTGGGTAAGGTGTGGTAGCACACGCTTGTAATCCCAGTACTTGGGAGACCAAGGCAGGAGGATCGTGCAGGTTCAAAGCCAGCCTCAGCTACTTAGTGAGGCTCTCAGCAACTTAGTGAGACCCTGTCTCCAAATAAAACATAAAACGGGTCTGGGAGTGTAGCCTGGAGGTAAAAGCCCCTGGGTTCCATCCCCAGTACCACAAAAAAAAATAGTGTTGAGATAACTGGACATAAATACACAAGTAAATGAACCTCTATCTAAATCCCATGCCTGTAGATTAGTGTGCAGGGAGGGAGGATACTGCCATCTCAACCATACTGAATCTTCTGATCAATGACCATGAGCTATCTTTCTGGCCCAACCCTAATCATTATTCCCCTGCTATAAACTTCCTTCAATCTTTTCTTTGTTTGCCACGCTAACCCCAAGTCCTGGCCTAGATGGGTAATGAATAAGTAAATATATGATAAAGGTTATATTATTATTTTTGTGGTACTGGGGATGGAACCCAGGGACATTCTACCTCTGAGCTACACCCCCACCCTATTTTTTATTCTTTATCTTGAAATAAGGTCTCACTGAGTTGCAAAGGGCCTCACTAAATAGCTGAGGCTGTCTGCAAACCACGATCCTCCTGTCTCAGCCTCCCAAATGCTGGGATTCCAAGTGTGCACCACCATGCCTGGCTCTAAAGGCTCTATCATTACTGATTTATAGAATGAAATACCTTTACAAAGATATTTAAAATGGTGTGTACTTTCTATCTTATATATCAGTATTATTCATAGCTCACAGAAGTAATCTGCTATTTAAAAGAGTTTGTTTTATTATTTTGCATATTTTTCCATTTAATCTTTCTCCGGGAAACCCTGTAGCAACAAATCAGGCATATGCAGCCAGAACCCTGGGGATTATTCAAGCAGAAGCTAAAGTCTTATTTTTTATTTAAAAGTAGAAAAATAGGCAAAACAGGAGACTTTATTCAAGCATAGGAAATGGTGTATTGCTCAACTCAGATACAAATGGGTGAAATAGAGAACAGTAACCTCACAGGAAAGTGGTGAAGGTTAAGGAGGCAGAAGTTAGGGCACTAAATTGAATTGGGAGCAGGAGGACCATGGAGGGTAAACAGAAAAGACAGGATACATGACTCTCTAGGGTGGTGTATGTATACTTCTAAAAAACATATTTAGGGTTATAAGTTTCTGCTTGTAAAATGAAAACAAAAAACTAAAGTAATCATATAAGCTTGAGAAATAATGCTTGCACAATTTTCTTGGCTGGTGGCAATACAAATATGACTGTTAAAGTCAGCAGTCGATGGGGAAGTGTTTTAACAGAAGGGGGCATATATACTGAAATGATGCCCTGCCAGTAAAGGGAGGGGTGGTAAGAGCTACGATGTGGATACTGAGCCCACCCAAGAATAGCAGAACAATTATGGACTTGGACAACAGAAAACTATAAGGAATTCAACAAGGATTTATTTATGGGGCTCACGTGTTTAATAAATGTTTGTTGAACTGATTTTATGAGCCATTACTCCCACACTTAAGTTGACTCAGCTCCCTTTATGCATACACCCTGTCCCTGAGACCCCATCCAATATTTACACAGATCCTCTACTTTCTTTTCCAACCCCCATTCCACTGAAGCTGCCCTGTCACCCAGATGCAGTCTTGCCTGACTCAGGTATGAGAAAATTAAGTTGTACAACACTGACCAAAAGTATTAACAGCAACCTACCACCAACAGCGTGAGTATCACGTCACAGAGCAAAGGCAATATTAACAGAAGTAGAGGAATTGGAGGTGTACCTCAGTGAGAGAGCACTTGCCTAGCACGTGTGAATCCCTAGTTTGATTCCTAGCACCACAAAAAAATAAAAGTAGGGTTTTCAAAGAGAATGAAAAGAGCCCCATTTAACTACCAGCCTAGCAGATCATACTTGGTGTATTTTGCCAAAGCCAAACACCATGTTTAAAAAGGACATTCACTACCTAGAGCATAAATTCTCAAAGTCAGTGTTATCATCCCTGGAGGGATGCTGCATTGGTTGAGGGTGGAGAGACAGTAGTAACCTCAGTGTGATTGGTGGGCACTGAATAAAAATAAGGGGGTGAAAGGAGACAACAGAAGTGCTCAGGGAAGGGGGATGAGTAATTTTTTTCTGAAAAGTGGGCAATATACCAATAAGTCTGGGAATCTAGGATAGGAGGGAATACCCATAAGAGAATGATGAAGGAAATGAATAGACTCAAAGCCAGGTCTCCTGGAAACAGGAAGAAAATGAATGGGTCTTTGGAGAAATTTGAGAGAGGGTGAGTTAGGTGCTTCAAGAAGCTGAAAGGTTGTCCTCTAAAAGAAGGATATGAGTTTTTCTGTTACTGATCTCAACTCAATATGAGACAGAAGGATCGCAGGTTCACAGCTAGCCTCAGCACTTTGAGGCCCTCCATAACTTATTAAGACCCTGTTTCAAAATCAAAAAATAAAAAAATCAGGCTGGTAGTATAACTTAGAGATAGAATGTCCCTGAATTCAATCCCCAGTACACTTCCTAAAACTGTCCCAAATAGAGCAGATAGGGTTGTAGGTAATGTGGGCTCTGTCTCTGGTATTCTTTGGGTAGAGAGACTCAGAGGTTCATCCCACACAGGAGGCACAGTAAATAATAGTTAAACACATACACTCAGCTCTATGTAAGGCATCCCTGGGTTCAAATCTCTGCCCTGTCACTTGCTAGCTATGCAATAATGGGCAAATTATTTAACATCTCTGGGCCTTGATTTCCCTTTCTTTATATAAAAAGGAGAGTTCAAAGCAGATTGGAGACCATATAATCCCTTAGATTACAGATTGCCAAAATCTTTAATAACAGCCCTGGAGAGGGGTTGGAATGATCTATAGGGGGTGGTAATAGTATCAAGTGGAATTGCAGGGGCACCGAGAACTGAGAAAACAAGGGCATGGTAGAAGTGCCCAGGGGAGTACTGAGTTATTTTTTTCTGAAAAGGGGATAATAAGCTGATAAATTTAGGAATCTTCTTCCATGGAAATGTTACCTCTGCCTATCCTGTGCCTGTTCACTCATTTTCTGGTAATCACCTATAATTCTCCCTTCTCTGACTCAGTGTGGTTCTGATGGGGCTGAGCTCATCACTGACTGTGCCCTGGCCCTGGCCCCCGCTCCAGGGAAGATATATGACTTAAGCTTGGCTAACCTGGGCACAGTTTGGGGATGGGCACCCACACAAGTTGAGCTAACTGAGAGCCATTCTCAGTCAGGCCTTTTGCTGGAGCCACGATGGAATAAAACTTCCTTTCTGCAGAAGCCAGCACTCTGGAAGACTACAACTTGGACCTGCTAAGGGACCACCTCTGCTGCCACAATGAATGAGCCTGCTAGAGAATAAAAGCCACTCTGAGTCACAGACACAGTTGGGCTCCAGAATCCAACCTTTTTTGAATCTAAAACAATCTCCTAGACTTTTCAGTTATTTGAAAAATAAATTCTTTTTTGTGCTTAGAGGCCATTTGAAGTAAGTTTCTGCCATTTGCAACTGGACGAATCCTGTCAAATATAACGTGAATGTTTTTAAGGCTATGGTGAACTAGATACCATAAAGCATTTATTTGATGTTATTAATGTTAAGGCGAGATTACCTCAACAGTGCAAGGCAATGCAATTGTTCAATGTTAATGAACAATTGAGGTAATGCTAAGGCAAAATATGTATTTTAATAGTAGCACCAAATAGTCTTTAATTTAATAGCTGGGGATCCCAGAGATGAATGTTATCATATAATCACCAGAAATGACACAGAAAGTACAAATTCTTTCTCTTCTCTACCTCCATCCCATGAGAAAATTAAAATTTCTTACTGTTCACCCTGTCTCTACTACTGGTTCCTTCTATTCTATCTTCCACAAAGTGTGGACAAAGAAAGATCTAGAATCTTTAAGACTCAGTCGCCCTTCTTAGAATTTTCCAATGCCTACCAGATGAACTCTAAATTTCTTAGATTGCCATCTGAGGATCATGTGCTGGCTCTTCCTGTCACATCCAGGGTAAATGCCCAACACTGTCTCCTTAGCTCCCCCAAAAACCCAACCTAGTGTTTCTTACACTTCAGGGCCTATGCACATGCTCACGCTTCTCCTCCATGAAACCTCCTGAGATCCCCAGACCATCAATTCCCTTTCCTATTCTCCATAGCAACAGAGTTCAGAGTTCTGAGACCAACCCTAATCATTGGTGTTTTTTTCTTTGGATTAAAAACATTAAGTGTGTGTCACTACCTTGCTTAGTTCCAAGGGAGGAAAGTACAGTTCAATTATTCAATAAAATACTCAAATGAGACTAGGATAAATGTTGAAAATACATGATTACTCACTATCACCACCCATGTTGATAAAACAAAAAACAGAAAGTAAAAAATCTCATTACAAAAACTCCAAAAACTACTTAAATTTATTTGTTGTACTGCAATTGTGCTTTAGTAATCACTTTTTTAAATATTAAAGGGAAGTTCAGAAGGACAATACTTTGGATTTAACATGCCTTTTAAAGCAGGAATTTTAATATCATTTATTTTAAGATGATTACATCTATACTTGACACTAACAGTTCTATAACTCTTTATATATTAGTTTAAAATGTAGATTTTATAAAGTTTGATAGGTCATTTCAGATGGTTCTGAAAAATCATTACGAGAATGTGAGCTTTAAGAAAGATACCAAGGAGTGTTAGAGCTGGGTATATGTTGATTGCATTCCTTGTCTTATAAGGTGTGTATGTATGTTTATATCACTTTGAACCTCATTATGATGTATAATTATAATGCACCAGTAAAAACTATGTGTGTGCTGGACGTGATGGTACACTCCTATAATCCCAGTACTTGGGAGGATGAGACAGGAGTATCACAGGTTCAAGGACCACTTCATTAACTTTGTGAGGCTCTCTGTTTCAAATAACGAAATAAAATAGGGCTAGGGGTATAGTCCAGAATTTGAATACCCATGGGTTCCATTCCCAGTACCACAAAAGGTATGGTATATATGCATTTTAAAAAAATGAAATTAAAAAAAAAAAACATTTAGGAAGCCGGGCATGGTGGCGCACACTTGTAATCCCAGCATTTGGGAGGCTGAGACTGGAGGATCGTGGTTCACGGACAGCCTCAGCTCCTTAGTGAGGCCCTCCACAACTCAGTGAGACCCTGCTTCAAAATAAATAATAAAAAATTGGGCAGGGGATATAGCTCAGAGGTCAAATGCCTCTGGGTTCCATCCCCAGACCCACAAAAAATAAATAATAAAAAAATAAAAACCATTTAGTTTTAAAAAAGGAAAAAAACATGAGCTCTAGCATACAACAGCCTCATGGTTTACCTAACAGGATCTCAGGTCTGTGATTCTCACCTTCTAATGATGTCTTTATCTTGTTGTTTGTTAGCATTTCCCCCTTTAGGTATACAAATACTGCAAACACTGAAAGCTATCCTGGGCCCAGGCATCTGCACCATCTGATATGACTGCATGATGGCTTACAATGGAATCAACTAGGCCCAGAACCAAGCTTTGCAAGCATTTTACTCATTTCCGCCTTGTTCTAGATTCCAGCGCTCATCTTAGATCTTTCCGAACTCACAGAAGCTGCGCTGGGATCCTTAGCTACAATCATGACTTTATCACACTCTCAGGTGATGACTAATTCTTTGCCTCTCTTGTCAATTCCTAGAGTAAAGAGAAAGGATCACTGAGGTGCCAGTCCTTAGCTGTAGTAGAAACTTATAGAACACATTCAAACACTGAGGAACTGTCAACTCCCTTCCGGCCAGCACCTCAAATTTTATATATCAGTGCATTACTGAATGCCATGTTAGTAAGCTTTCACATTAACAAGAGAACTGTAGACCACTTGATATTGTCATTTATATGACTGACATTTATTCTGTAAGTTTCAGGTTTGGGTTCAGGGCATAGAGATACCACATGCCATTCTACATCTGGGCTCTTTTTTTTTTTTTTTTTTTTTTTTTTTTTTTTTTTTTTGGTGGTACTGGGGTTCCTGGAAACCTTTCTACCAGGTTTTTTCTACCACTTCCAGACCTATTTTTATATTTTTTATTTGGAAACAGGGTCTCCTAAGCCAGTGAGGCTGGCTTTGAACCTGCACAATCCTCCTGTCTCAGCCTCCCAATTGCGGGGATTACAAGTGTGTGCCACCACTCCCGTCTCCATCTGGGATCTTGACCTTGGGTTTCCAGAGGGTCTGCTAAGAATGGGCTTTGGTGGGGCAGAAAGGTGAAGGACAATGAGACTCTAGAAATTTCTGTGTTAGCATATTTTTTCTAAGAAAAGGGAAGGATATTCAACATTCACCAAATACTTAAATGGGCCAATTACCCATTTGATTAAGAATTACTTCTCTAAGCTTGTTACAGTAATACATGCCTGTATTTCTAATATTTGGGAGGCTGACACAGGAGGATTGCAGGTTTGAAACCAGACTAAGTAACTTAGCAGGACCCTGTTTGAAAATAAAACAGAAAATAGGGATGGGATTTTAACTCAGAGGTAGAATGCCCCTGGGTTCGATCCCTAGAACTCCCCCCAACACATGCAAAGAATCATTTCTCTAGACATTTTATGAACATTAAGTTCTCCTTACGTTTTGTGAGAAATATGTGGCATTTACTTTACTAATAAATATAGTCATATCTAAATATAAATGACAAACCGGGCACAGTACCAGGCACATGTAATCCCTACTTGGGAGACTAAGGTACAAGGATCACTTGAGCCTGGGAGTTTGGGGACAGCCTGGACAACACAGCAAGAACCCCTCTTAAATATAAGTAAATAAAACTTATTTGTGCAATATAAGTATACATTTTGTGAGATTCAAAGTCAAAGATTCATATATGCATACAACATCTCTTGGCGTGGTTCCCTCCTATCCAATCCTGCTACCCCCACTCCAGTATGAAGAAATGTTCAATATCATTGCCAATTATGGAAATGCAAATCAAAATTACACTGAATCTAGGATTTTTATAGTCATTCCATTTCTTTAATTGATACAGGTCTACCCAGATTTTTTTAGTTAACATTGGTAAGGTTTTTCTGAAAACTGTCCATCTGTGTTTTTAAATTTACTACCAAATTATTGACAGTACTTTTTATTTTTCATTCTTAATTTTGCTTATATGTTCCTCCTCCTCTCATCCCCCTCATCAACCCTGCCAAAAGTTTGCCTATTTATTAGTCTTATTAAAAAAAATCCCAGCTTTCGGTTTTGCTGATTTTTTTCATACTAGGGACTGAACTGAGGACCACTCTACTACTGATCTACTTCCTCAGGTATTTTTGTTTTATTATATTTAGTAGTATTCGGGATTGAACCCAGGGGTACTCTACCACTGAGCTACACCCCCAACTTTTATTATTTTTTTTATTTTGAAACAGAGTCTTGCTGAGTTTCCCAGCTGGCCTTAAACGTGTGATCCTCCCACTTCAGCCTCCAAAGTAGCTGGGAATACAGGCATGCAGCACCATATGTGGAATACTTCTGCCATTATTCCATACTATCTCATTATTTCTCTTATAATTTCTTTACAAGTGGGCTTGCTAAGTTTCCAAATCTGGGGAGGTTTTAGCAGCCATTTGTTCTTATTCTCTAATTTAAAAAAATATTTTGGCTGAAAAATGTGGTATGTACAAAGCAGATTCTTCAACTTTGAGATTTTTCTTATAATAAAATTTGTCATTTTTGAAAAATAACTTGTAGGGTTGAAACATAAGAACCTTGTATTGGTTGGATGTAGAGTTCTAGGTATGTGTATTATTTCTAGTATTTGTGTCTTTTTTATCTTTTATTTCATTTTATATTTTTATTGGTACATTATAGTCTTACATCATAATGTAGTTCATAATGATAGTGACATACATGCACACAGCAGTTGATGAGGTTTTCCTCCAGCTCCCTCCCTTCTCTCCCTCTTCCCCATACAAGATATTGAAACAGGCATTGGTGTCCTCACATATGTACTTAATATCAGTTGAAGTGTTTCCTTTATTAATTCTTCCCCTGACACCCCCACAACCTACCTCCCTCACTCCAATGAGGTTTCTCCTTCAATATCTAAAGTACCTCTTGTATTCTGATTACTCCCTAGCTTCCGCATATAAGAGAAATCATGTGGCCCTTCACTTTCTGTGACTAACTAGTCTCACTCAACATAATGTTCTCTAGTTCCAGCCATTTTCCTTACATACAAGTGACATTATTTTGTCCTTTACTGCTGAGTAGAATACACTGTGTGTATATCCCATAATTTTGTCACAAGAGTCAACTTCAGATGGTTCAAAGGCTTGAAAATCAGACCAGACACTGAAATTAGAAGGCATTGGTCCAACACTCCAACAGGTAGAAACTTCTTCAATATATCCCCAAACCTCAGAAAATTAAAACAAGAGTGATTAAGCCGGATGTGGTGACACACTCTGTAATCCCAGGATTTGGGAGGCTGATACTGGGGGATCACGGTTCGCGGACAGCCTCAGCTACTTAGTGAGGCCCTTTGCAACTCAGTGAGAGCTGATTTCAGGATAAAGAATAAAAAATAGGGCTGGGGGTATAGCTTGGAGGTAGAATGCCCCTGGGTTCCATCCCCAGTACCACACACACACACACACACACACACACACACACACACACACACACAAGAATTATTAAATGGGATGTCATTAAACTAAAAAGTTTCTGATCACCAAAGAAAACTAGCCAGAGTCTAAAGAGAAAGCCTATAGAATGGGAGAATATCTTTGCCAGCCATTTATCTGATAAAGAACTAATATCTAGAATGTACAAAATTACTTAAAAGACTTAACACTAAAAACAACCCAATCAAGAAATAGGCAACTGAATTAAATAGTAAGTTCTCAAATGAAAAAATACAACCAACCAATGTATACATGAAAAAATGTTCAACATCATTAAGCAATCAGGGAGATGCAAATTAAAACTACACTGAGATTCCATCTAGCCAGAATAGAATGAAAATCATCAAGAAGTCAACAATAAATTCTGTTGAGGTTGTGGGGAAATAGGAACTCTTCTATATTGTTGGTGGGATTGTAAATTAGAGCAGGCACTATGGAGATCAGTGTGAAGACTCCTCAGAAAACTGGGAATGGATCCATATATATACCACTCCTGAGTATCACTCCAAAGAGATTGAAATCAGAATATTATAATAATACATAAACATTTATATCCATAATAGCACAATTCATAGTAGCCAAATTAGTGTACTATGATGAGTGAGTGGTAGTAGCCACTCATCTCTTGATGGACAACCCAGGTGTCCATCAAGAGATGAGTGGATCATATATCTTTTTATTAACCCTACCCCAAATTAGTCTTTATTACTGTTACTATTTATCAAATGTTTTATTCATTCTATTTTTCTAATTTTAAATTTCATTGATATTAAAATAAGCAATATTTAGTTACTGCCTAATCTCCTTAATTTTCTACTTTATTATACCCAGTAATCTGCAGTTACAGTGAACACCACTTTCATCAATATTTTTCTTTACAATCCATATTGCCTTTTCTCCCCCTTTCTCTCCTCTCTCCTCTCCTCTCCTCTCCTCTCTCTCCTCTCTCTCCTCTCTTTCCTCTCTCCTCTCTCCCCTCTCCTCTCCTCTCTCTCTCTCTCTCTCTCTCTCGCTCTCTCGCTCTCTCGCTCTCTCGCTCTCTCGCTCTCTCACTCTCTTATCCTGGGGATTAATCATGGGCATTGTATCATGGAGCTATACTCCTGTCTCTTTTGATTTTGAAACAGGTTCTAACTAAGTTGCTGAGGGTAGCCTCAAATCTCTTATCCTCGTCTCAGCCTTTCAAATACTGTGATTCAGGTGTATGCCTAGCTCTGATCCATATTCTCTTATTACGACTTCAGAGTTAACACTTTTATTGAGGAACTTTCAAACAGTTGTTACTGAAGAAATGTACACAATATTTTTAAAATCTGAGTCAAAAAATTTAGGGATTTAATTTTAAGTCAGCTTTTCTTTTGAAGTATTAGAGATTGAACCCAGGGTCTTGCTCAGGTTAAACAAACAGTCTACCACTGAGATACATCCCCAGCCCTGATGATTACTAAGCTACATTTCCAGCACATTTATTGTTTGTTATGGTACTGGAGGTTGAACCCAGAAGCAGTCTACCTCTGAGCTACATCCCCAGGCCTATTTTATTTTTTATTTTTAAACAACAGGGTTTTGCTAAGTGGTTGAGGGTCTCACCAAGTTGTTAAGGCTGGCCTGAAACCCATCATTCTCCTGTCTCAGCCCTGAAATACTGGAATTACAGGTGTGCATGACCACACCTAGCCTTTTAGTTTTATTTTTTGAGATAAAACCTCACTAAAAAAATCCAGGCTTGCCATTCTCTTGCCTCTGACTCCCAAATAGCTTTGATTACAAGTGAATGCCACTATGCCTAGGTTAAAGTCAACAAAGTTTTGAAAATACTCCCTAGAATATATATTTGTAAAAGCAAGCCTACTAACTGACATAGCTCTTTCATTCTTTGCCTCAAAGTTTCAAATAATATTTAGCAGTAGATATATTTTGCAAATATGAACAAATTATCGACTTTAAGGGAAGAATAATGATCAGCTTGATATGTCTATCATGAAAGAATTTTTATCAAGCATTTTTCATTTTATAAAAAATGTCAGATAAATACCAGCACATTATCTAAAAAAATGGAGAAATGTAGCACAGACTTTAGAGATCTACTTCATTCATTTTTTATTGTGATAAAATATATATAACAGAGGTGGCCTGCCTAAATTCACTCAGGGAAGATGACAAGAGCCTAAATGGGTCAAGGTTATACAGGGTTTAAAGACTGCTTATTTGAGTGGATGGATGCAGAGTGGGGTTAGATGGGAAGGTGTGCAATTTTGCACTTGTATATTCATTGGATGTTCCAGCATAATTGTGTTCAGAGTAGTCTGATTATCCAGAAGAGTTTGATAATACAGCCTGGAAGGTGAAAAGTGGGCAAATATGAGGGCCTCTTACCAACTACCACCAAAATAAACACAACTAAAGGCTCAGATAACTTTTCTTTAATCATTAAAATGTTGGGGAGGAAAGTTCAACCTTGCATATTTACTTTAGTGAGAAGACAGATTTTTTTTTGCTCTTAGGGGAGGCAAACCTGGATCAAAAGCTGGGTCATTAGGATGGCTCATAACCTGTAAGAAGTATTTTAAACCATCCTAGGTGTCCTTCAGTGGATGAATGGATTACAAAATTATGGTATATGCACACTATGTATGTGTAGAGGAAGTCTACTGAGCCATAAAGAAAAACAAAATTATGTCATTTGCAGAAAATGGATGGAAATGGAGAATATTATGCTAAATGAGATTAGTCAGTTACAAAAAGTGAAAGGTTAGATGTTTTTTTTCTCATTTGTGTAAGCTAGGGAGAAACTGAAACACAGGAAGAACTCCAAAGGAGTAGAAACCTTAGTGGAGTGAGGGAGGGGATAAAACTGAGGGAGGCAGGAAGGGGAAGCAAGACTGGAAGAGGGAAAGACTTCAAATGGGCATGATGTCCATACACAAATTTATCAGTGCCAATCACAGTGTCATGCATGGGAAGATGGGGCAGGGGGAGTGGTATAGGAAATGGGGAAGGGCCCAAAAAGTACTGTGCTGTGTCCTTTTATACCTCTTATCACCCTGAATTTCATCACAATATGTGATTGCAATGTGCCAATAAAAAAGTATTTTAGAAGGATTGAAAGATACCTTTCATACACCTGGGATGCTTCTTGGTCAAATAAAACTGATTATATCTCTCTATTTAGAGTTTCATTCCATCAGTGGGAAGACATAATTATGTTCAAGGACCAGAAAGCAATCAACAGTTGCATCAGGCCCTTCAGGAAAGGGAGCATCATGGACCACATCAGTTATGTGAGGACCACAGACTACAAATGTTTAGTCTATATCAAAGTCATTAAGGGGGGACCCACAATTACTGGATATCCACCAGGTGCCAGGCAAGTTACTAGGCAAAAATTTTTTCTTTAAAATAATTAAATGGAAGTAGGTATTAATATGTATATTTTATAGATAAGGGCATGGACTCAGGATGAGTAAAGGTTACACATGTTATTAAAGTACATGATGTACATTCACAAATATATCAAAATCAATCACTAAACCAAACATGAGAAGGAGGGAGGGGGGAATGGAGTGGGAATTGGGGAAGGGCTAAATGAGTGATATGTGCATGTATGCCTCTACCATCTTGTACCCCATTAAGATGTATGACTACAATGCATCAAAAAAATTTTTTAAAGGCAGAGTTAGGGATTCAAACCCATGCCTGACATGAGAACTAAGTTTCATCAGTTCTCTTTGTAGCCCTTTCCATCACAGACTGGAGGGGAAAGCCTTTCAACTAGGTTTTTAAACTACTTTGTAGATGTAATTATAACACATTCCGAGAAGAGCTAATAGTTACCTCCTTTCCTTAGCTCTCAACTTGAATATCATATCTTGCTGGACCTTTCCCCTGTCCCCAACCAAAATGGGCTAAGGATACTTCCAAAAAGTTCCCCAAATAAAGACCACATTCCTTAATATACAATCTCAAAAGCCAATAAGCTATGAAAATTTCAAGTGCTTTTGTAAGTTTGCAGCAGGTTCATTTGGAAGAAAAAAAGATGACCTGAACTAATGCAAAACTCTTTTCAGTCTTCATGAATTTGGCTCAGTGTAAATATTCACATCCTGATGTAGAAATAATAGTGTATGCTGCCGGGCGTGGTGGCACACGCTTGTAATCCCCATGCTTGGGAGGCAGAGACAGGAGGATTGCTAAGGTTTGAAGCCATCCTTGTTGGCTTAAGAGACCCTGTTTCCAAATAAAATATAAAATAGGTCTGGGAGTGTAGCCCAGAGGTAAAAGGATTCCATCTCCAGTACCACCAAAAAAAAAAGAAGAAAAAAGAAAAATAAATAATAGTGTATGCAATTAAGGGATGTTGCCCAGATTCCACTACAGTTATTATAGACTACTCCCTTTTTAAAATCCAAACATTTCTGACTTGCAAACTACATCTGATTTGAAGAGTTTCAGATAAGGGATTCAACCTATGTCCTACACATAAATGTCACTACACTGCAATCACTTATTTATTTTTGGCAAGCCCAGCACTCCATACAGTGCCTTGAATAAAACAGGTATAAAAGAAATAAGTCCTGAATGAGGAACTAAGGCTGGGAAATTAGCTAGGAAGAAAAAATGGTCAGTGGCTTCAGAGTAACCATGGCTCTCAACTTTCAGGCTAGGCCTCTAACTACTGAATACCACTTCCTTCTTTGACTCTGAAGGCCCTAAAAATAGTTACTGTTGATTGAGGGCAAGCAATATAGCTACTGTCTTCGCTAGGAATAAAAATAGTTCAATGCTCTTGTATTAAGAACCTACACATAACTTTAGTCTAGTTATACAAAGCACAGCAGGCATATTCATACCTGAAAATATGGGCGGCTTCACAGGACCCCTTGAATTTTGGAGTCCTGCCTTTGGATCTGCTCCTGCTACATGCAGTAACATTCCTGGCCCAGTGGTTTTCTTATCTGAAAAGTAGCAAATAGAGTAGGCCCTCTGGCCCTCCCTGGAGGGTCTCTAGCAATGTAACTCTCGGGAGAAATAATAACAGTCACTCATATCCCAAAGTCACCTGAAAACCAACCTCAGGAGCTTCTTCACTCTTGTCTAAGGTCCCCACAGCCCAGAGTTCACATTCAGAGCCCTCTGTCTAACACACACCTCCTCTCTCATCCAAAAGAAACCGTTAATCCAAAAAAGTGGATTTTATACCCAAAGCACTGAAGGGCTTATTGTGTCTTTGATCCTAAACAATGGGCAGAAATTTTCGTAGAGTAGCCACAGCAGCTGTTTGGTCCCATGACTCTTAGAGAGATTGGGGGTGGGAATGGGGAGGTAATCACTGGCTAGCAAGGGCTGGATTCAAATAGGAAACCTCAACTAAGGCGCTCTCAGGTCATAAAGGGGACTGAGGCTTGGGGAGGAGAGTAAGCGATAAGAAACGTCACTTCAAAGAGTTCCCTCGAGGTGGTTCCCCCTTACCTGGTAACACAGGATAGTTTGCTGCACCAGCCTCGCATATCCATCCAGACGGACCCCGGAATTGCTTCTGCTCCGCATCTCCCTGACTCTCGCCAGCCGCGCCGCTGGGGCCGCCGCAGCCAAATGGGCCTAGTTCTCCAACAGGGCTTCAGTCAGTTCTGGAGATGGGATTGGGCGGGAGGAGGTCGGGACTTTTCAAAATGATAGAGACAAAGTATGATTGGAAAGCAAGCCAACCAGAGTTTCTCGCGGCTGGGCGGCGCGGGGGCGGAGACGGGGGCTGGCTTGATGGCGGCCCCGCCTCGGCCAGGCCTGCGTCGCTCCGACTGCTGCGCCAGAGAAACCAGGAATCCGGTACCCGGCCTGAGGAGAAGACGCTCCTGCGGACCTTAATCTGTCTTCGGGGGTCAAGAGGGGGGCCCCAGAAGGAAGAAACAAGCCCGCTGGCCCTGGTTGCCAGGGCGCCCACCCGGGCCCTGGTCAGCCTCCACCGCACCCCCAGCCGCGAAGCGGAGCCCTTCAAGTCCGGGCCCGAAGGGGAGGGAAAAGGGGCCGGCCCGGGGCGGGAGCCCGGCTCTGGGCGGGAACTAAGTTTCTTCCCTGGACCACTTCGTTCCCCAGCCAGCCGACAGCTCCAGTCTAGGCAGGAGAAACGGGCCCTCGAGCGCTCGTGACCCGCTCCCTGGACCAGATTCCAAAGCAGAGCCTGTCCTGAGGGAGATCAGTAAGGGAATCACACTCGCACGGCCCCGCCCCTGGCCCCGCCCCCTCGTGGAACTGCTGGGGCCTGAGGGGTGAGAGTAAGAAGGGCTGCCTGAGGGAGCGGTAGAAAAGCTGGCAGTAGGCAGGGGAGAGCCACCTTCTAGAAGCTGTAGTGAGGAAGACCCCTGGCCTGCCGCCAACCCCATCCTAAGCCAAAGAGAGGCTCTCCCACCGCGACAAGCAGTGGGAGCTTGCCTGGCACAGAGGCCGTAGCCCCGCCCTGGCCACGCCCCCGCCCCCGGGCACAATCCTAGTTGTGGGACCCAGCTTCGAAAGGAAAGGGATGCTGGGACTGGATTCCCCAGTCAACCCCTGAAGGAGGAGACCACTGCCTTAGCTAACTGGGCTTCTTTCCCTGGGCCAGGGTTAGGGTTTATCTAGAAAATTAGGACTTGAAACTTGTCAACAATAGTTAGTTTCTCCTTGCAAATGATGACCTACAGTCCACAATCTTTGGCTTTATATTCAATGTCCACAGAAATCTGGCTCACACGAATTTCACAGGACCACTAGGCTTATGAGACCATTGTTTCTGCGAGGTCTTTGCTAGTCTCCATGCATTTGGACTCTTGATCAATATGTTCCTTGTTCCTTAAATTTCTGAAGCCTTTCTGAAGTATTTGCCTCTTAAAGGCTCACTCAGCCTCTCTCTCTGATTAGCCCTCCCATTCCCTGAATTATTACAGCAATTTCTTTAGTAAGAACTTGGAACTTGGAGTTCGTTCAAATTGCAGTTCTGCTATCTATGAGTTATAACCTCTGGCGAGCTGTTTAGCTGTTTGAACTTCAATGTATTTTTCTGCAAGATGGAGATAATACTATTTACTTCTCAGGGTGACTGAAAATCAAGTGAACTTAGCACATGCCTGGCTCAGAAAAACATTTAAATCGTAGCTACTTTCACCATCATTTGGCAACAACATATTGCCAAGTATTGTTATTTGTTTTCAAGTGTGGATGAGACATGTTTTTCTAACTGGGTTATAAATTACTCATTGAAACAGTCTGATATTTCCTACCATGTAGTGTTAAACATGTGGTTGAGATTCAATTAATGTTGATTGAATTAGTGAGTGAAAATCAGTCCTGCTCAGTTGGGTCTATGTTTAGTCCTTATCCAAGTATATATCAGATATCCTAGAACATAAATCTATGGCTTTACTCATCACCCAATCAAAGCCCCTAACCACTTATTAAGTTCTAATGTTTTTTAAAATATGTATATTTGCTGTGATCTGGGGGGGGTAAATAAAACAAGATCACTTTTGGAATCTTAATATGTACACCCTAACTAGAATTTCATATATTCTTCAATATCAAAAGATGAGATAGAGCCGGGCGTGGTGGCGCAGGCTTGTAATCCCCACGCTTGGGAGGCGGAGACAGGAGGATCGCAAAGTTTCGAAGTCACCGCGCTTGAGGCTGGTTTAAGAGACCCTGTTTCCAAATAAAAATATAAAGTAGGTTTGGGAGTGTAGCCCGGAGGTAGGAGGACTTGCAGGAACCCCAGTGCCACCAAAACAATTTAAAAAAAGATGAGATAGAGCCGGGCGTGGTGGCGCACACTTGTAATCCCCGCTTGGGAGGCTGAGACAGGAGGATCACGGAGGTTCGAAGCCAGCCTCGCTGGCTTAAGAGACCCTGTTTCCAAATTTAAAAATATAAAAATAGGTCTGGGAGTGTAGCCTGGAGGTATAAGGGTTCCATTCCCAGTACCACCACCATAAATAAATAAATAAATAAATAAATAAATAAATAAATATGATGAGATAGAAGCCGGGTGTGGTGGCACATGCTTGTAATCTCAGTACTTGGGAGGCTGAGACAAGAGGATTCAGACTGGCAGCCAGGCTCAGAAATTTAGCGAGACTCTCCACAACTTAGTGAGACTTTATTTCAAAATAAGGAATAAAAATAGGGCTGGGGTTATAGCCTAGAGGCAGAATGCTCCTGGGTTCAATCCCCAGCCCCCCCCCCCCCCACGCACGTAGCTGAGATGGAGCCAGGCCTTGTTAGGCAGCACATGCCTGTGATCCCAGTTTTTAGGCTCAGATAGGAAGTTTGAGGCCAACACGTGATAACTTAGCAAGATCCTGATTCATGATATAAAAGGGATAGGGGTGTAGCTCAGTGAGAGAATGTTCACTCATGGGTTCCATTTCTATTACTACACACACACACACACACACACACACACACACACACCTGGTATTGTTCTTTTATTAAGGCTTTTTGTTTATATTAGATACTGCTTAGGAATCCATATTATAGGTCAGAGTCCAAGGTAGAAACGAACAAATGTTTCCCTTGGTAGTTTCAGGTCTTTTGACTTTATAAAGAAAAATACTCCACCTGTGACCCAAAGAAGAGGGTCAATTGTGAATCAGTTTGCTGAAAATAACCAACTCATCACATTTAGTTATTTCTATGACAGTTTCATTTTAGTGGACTGGGGATCATTTTATTTGTTATTACATTTTAACTTTTGTGTGTGTGTATGTGGTACTGAGCATGGAACCTACAGAGTTTCTACTTCTGGGCTATACTCCCAGACCTATTTTTTATATTTTATTTGGAAACAGGCTCTCATTAAGTTGATGAGAGCCTCAGTAAGTAGCTGAGGCTGGCTTTGAACCTGTGCGATCCTCCTGTCTCAGCCTCCCAAGCGCAGGGGTTACAAGTGTGTTCCACCACGCCCGGCTTTTTTTTTTTAAACTTATTATTGGTGTATTGTAGTCATACATCTTAGTGGAGTACAAGATGATGGAAGCATCCATGCACACTTCACCCAATTAGCCATTACCCAATTCCCATGCCTTTTCCTCCCCCTCCCCCTTCTCATATTTGTCTTAGTGATTGATATGTTTGTTAATGTACAGCATGAACATTAGAGAATTTCCACTCCCATCCCCTCAGGTCACCTTATTTGCTCATCTATAGTATCCCCTTCTTCATCTAGAGTTCCTCCTATGACCCATTTTCTCCCTAGCTTTCACATATTAGGGAGAGCATCTGATTTCTCATTTTTTGGTGACTAATCTCACTTAGCATAATGTTCTCCAGTTCCATCCATTCCCTGCAAATGATGTAATTGTGTTTTCCTTTATGCCTGAGTAAAATTCCATTGTGTACATATCCCATAGTTTTGTAATCCATTCATCTGATGGTGATGGGTCATTACAATATTTTCAAGAATGTTGAATTTGCCTCTGCTCCAACTTCATGTACCCAGTTTAAGACCGAGGTAAGGAGAGGAAACACCAGGGAGCCTAAGATCTCTTCACAGTGAGGAAGATATTAAATATATTTAAAATAGTATATTCTGGACCTAGGAATGTAGACCAGTGTATAACACTTGCCTAGCATGCAAGCTGTACTGGGTTTGATCTCCAGCACTATAAAAATAATAAGAATAAAGAACACATTCTGGAAGAAAACATATTCAATATTTATCTGGTCTGATTCCTTTTTTTGGTACTAGGGATTGAACCCAGGTCATTCTACTACTGAGATATACTCCTATCCCTATTTTATTTATTTTGAAACAGGGTCTCAAAAAGTTGACTCAAACTGGCAATCCTCCTGTCTTAGCCTCCCAAGTACTGAGACTATAGGTATACACGACCACACCCAGCTTTGCCCTGTTTTCTTGATACAAAATGCAGTTCTTCCTTTTTAATATTATTTTCTCATCCTCACTCATGTTTTCCTTTTTCCTGTCCTTTAGACTTCAGCTGCAGCAGAGAGGAAATGAGACAAACATAAACGGAAAAATCTGTGCCATGATGGAGACAAAATGACACCAAACGAGTCCACTTGGTGAACTGGTCATTCAGTAAATTAAATTTTCTTGAAATAATCTTTAACAAACTAACTTGTCCCATAGGTGAGCTTTTTAGACACAACCCAAATCACCAAGTATTAGTTTTATCTCTACTTTCCTCTGGCACTGGAGAGTGAACCCAGGGGCATTCTACCTTTGAGTTAAACCTCCAGCCCTATTTTTTTTCTTTATTTTGAAACAAGGTCTCACTAAGTTGCAAAGCAACCCACTAAGTAGCTGAGGTTGGCTGTGAACCTGCAATCCTCCTATTTTAGCCTACCAAGTACTGGGATTACAAGTGTGCACCACTATGCCTGGCTTCAGTTTACCTTTTTTTTTTGTGTGTGTGTGTGTGTGTGTGTGTTTTGTGGTACTGGGGTTCCTGGAAGCCCTTCTACCTCCAGGCTACACTCCCAGACCTATTTTTATATTTCTATTTGGAAACAGGGTCTCTTAAGCCAGCCTCAAGCACGGGGATTACAAGTGTGCGACACCACGCCCGGCGCCTAGTTTTACCACTTTTGATGAAAAAAAAAAACATGATATAGCTCATTGAAGTCAACAGAGTTCCTGTATAGGATTAAAGATTATAGTGCATTTTTTGGGGAAAATTTCTCCAATGTCCTGAGGAAATACTTCTTCAAATACTGGCTATTGTTCAGATGCTCCCTGCCTCCTAATACTGGCCCGACCTCTCTTTTTACAATAGGGTATCAGATTGTGGGATCAGTTTTGAACCCAAAGGAGGAATCTTCTCAGGAACGTTCTATGTCTTCCTGTTTCTCTCTGAACTAAAAAGAAAACGATAAGAAAATTTGGCTTAAGTACCACAGTCTAAACATAACAGGAAAACAAAGTGGAGAAAGTCGGTGGGTATGAACAAAAAAGACACTGGTCATTGTGTCTCCATGTTTATTTGTTTCCTATTTGGTACTAGTGATTGAGCTCAGAACCATTACATCTTGGTGCTACACTCTGGCCCTTTTAATGTTTCATTTTGAAACAAGGTCTCACTAAGTTGCTGAGGCTGTCCTTGAACCTGTCATCCTCACTCCCTTCAAATCTAGTGTCTCATCCTCTTCCTAACCAGTTTAGTACTTGGCCTCTTTGTGAGAGTTGAGGACTTTGGAAGGAGAGATTGCTCAGGAAGCTTTTGTCTGGGTGAAGCCAGCACCACGTGCCCATTTGTGGCTCCCACATGCTAATCATCAACCTAGAGCTTCCCAAATCCTGTCCTCATCTTTCTGAAATCTTACTGTTTGATGCTGAGGAAACAGACAGATGGAATCTGAATTGGGTCTCAAGTGTACTGTCTACTTGTGAATAGCAACTTATGATAAAGAGAAACCCTTTAAAGAGTAATAGAAAAATAAAAGAGACTTCAGAAGCTGATCTCATGAGGCAGGGAAACCTTTGCTCTGATTTACTGTCCCAGGGTGCTTGCTGTTTCTCTAAAGATATACCTTTCACCAGGCATATCTTACCATTTCCATGCCATGCCGCCGAAGAAAGAAATTGCAAATAGTTTTTGTTTGTGAAAATTACCAAACTTAGTAATTAACTGCAAATTTATTTAGTTGATTTTAACATTTTTGTTGATTTTAACACATAAATACAATTAAATAAATCAGAGATGAAATATTGCAAAGAAATCAGCACTCACAGAAATGTCTCATATCATTACTATGATTAGTCTGGGATACAACATTCACTTGAAATATATGCAAGGGAGCCTTTAGTGAAAGACCTAAGTAAAGAGTTTTGAAATGTTCCTTGAGACAGTGCTCAAGTGGGTATAGGTTGGAAGTAGGACAGACCCTATATAACTAGGAGCAATCAGGGTTTGATACATGTAGAAACAACAGCATCACAGGATAGTTCACTGTTCCCATTAGCTGTTCCCCCTTGTCACTATACACTCTTCAAGACTTGACACATTAAAAAAAATAATTAAAAATCTGGCTGGCCAGAATGTACCAGTCATAACAATCAATGTACCATGCACTTGCCTTTTAAATAACAGCAATATATAATCTTTTATAAAGTAATCCTATTCTATCCCCCCTCTTCTAAAAGGCTCTGCAGACTTGAGAAGTGGCAGTATATGCATCTCCTCTATATTTGCAATCTTCCTGATATGATCTAGATTAGAGTTTCACTCTCTCTGAAACCAAGGTATTAGGCTAAACATCTTGATGCAGATCCCATAATATAATCATTAAGGAAGAGGTTTGGGAATGGGTATTGACAGTGGATGTCACATAGGTTGCATAGATCATACCTTATATAAGCATGTACCCAAGAGGGTGACTGGGGCTAAAAATTTGGCCCCCACTCTGCTTGCATGAGTCCATGGCTCTATCTGCCCACTGAGGACATCTTTTTTCTAAATTGCTCAAAGGCACTGTATGAGCTAATTGTGGCACTGTCTGCTTACAAGTTTTTCCCAGTCCGGGTGTATCATTTTGTCTTGATTTTGGTGAAGGTTCTGTATTTCACATCCCATATAATCTCCAAAAGGAGCTTTTAGAATTCACTGAACCAGTAAAGATTTTCTGCATTATCACATTAGACAAAAAGACAAAATCATGATTCTACAAAAGAATAAATTTACACAGTAGAAAATAAATACAAGAAAAGGTAGAAGTAAGATTTTTGACATGTGGGGCCACTAGAATTTAGCTTATATACAATAAAGGCACATACAACTAAACTCACCAACAGGCTAAAGTCAACAGTTGCTTTCTGGGATGTGATCAAAGATAAGTTAGCTTCTTTAAAATGTAGTTGGAAATTAACTACTTTTTTTACACAAGTCTTATTCTTACTGTGTTGTTTAAAAACAATCTTCTTTTAAAATGAAGGATAAGAAACCAAATCAGAAATGTCTAACAACTACAATAATGTCTCAGTTTCCTCTTCCAATAACAATCATGGCCCTTTATTAGCTTATGTTTCTCCAGAGGTTGCTGAGTATAAAATCAGTTGATTTCTGTATGTCTCACATTGTGTAAAAGGTAAAATTGGACATTTCACACCATCAAGCATCATGCTTTGATTTGATAGAAATTGAATCACATTTGCTCAATAAAGTGTAAGCTTCCCCGTTTTGAAGTCCTTCTGAGAGCCATGCGGCTTTTACCATTGCAGGACTCTTCTTTCTCATTAAAAACATGCTGTTTCCCAGCAAGATCATGAAGGCACACATCTCCATTCTGAACACTGAAAGAAACCCCATTCCTCTCCGTAGAAGCATTCCCTATATAAGGAAAAACAAAGGCAGTATCATGAATTATCTCCAGAAAACACTAAAAAAGTAAATGTAATTTCAATTTTAAATATGCATATATAAAACTTCTTTTAAAATATTTGATATATATATTCACATTTATTTTTCATTCCTTCTCTAAAGCCACTCAAAGTCAGCACAAAAAATTGGAGAATGATCTGATACAAGTTTCTTTTTTTTATTGGTGTACTGTATTCATACATCATAGTGGGATACAAACTTTTGTAGACATACATGCACACATCGCCCAGTGAGCCCCCACCCGATCCCCACCCCATTCTCTCCCCATCCCTCCCTCCCATGCTTGGCTTAGTGGTTGACATCTAGTATTTTAGCAATTTATCCAAAATTAAATATGGTAATCTCACATAACAGTCTCATTTGTCTGATACCAAGCTTTTGATGACTTAAAGATAACATTTCAATATTTCTTTTTACTTTCTTTCTTACCAGAGAATTTTATTTTCTATTTTTTTAGGTGAAACTATCATATATTTATATATTTATTTTTCAGAAAAAAAATCTATCCTAATATGGAATATGGACTCTAGATACCCACAACGATCTTGAAAAAGAACAAAGCTAGAAGATATATATTTTCTGATTTCAAACCATATAAAGCTACAATAATTGAAACAGTGTAGTACTATTCTAAAGGCAGATATATAAACCATTGGAGTTAAATACAAGCCTAGAGCTAAATTCTTCCCTATATTGTCAAGTTATTTTTGACAAGGTTTCCATGAACATTTGGTGGTGGAAATAATAATCTTTTAACTAAATATTGTTGAAACATAATAATTACATGGAAAAGAATAAAGTTGGACCCTTACCTAATCCCATATACAAATATTAACTCAAAATAGATAAAAGACCTAAATATAAATCTTAAGACTATAAACTTTTAGGAGAAAATCTGGGTCATAAAACCTCACAACACTGAAATTGGCAGTGATTTCTTGGATATGATTTCAATGGCACAGGCAACAGAAGAGTATACAAACTCCCTAAAAATAAAAAAAATATATTGTATATCCAAAGACAATGTAAACAGAGTTAACAGTTACTAATAGAATGGGATAAAATATTTCCAAATGCTATATCTGAAGGTATATTAATATTCCAACTAGAAATCCTAAAAATTAACAACAATAAAGGCAAACAATACCATTTAGAGATAGGTAAAAGACTAACATAAGTAATGAATCTCCACAGATAACCAATCTTAGTTGACTGTTGGATGGAAACTCTTGTTTCTCTGGTTCTGGTGTGTGTTACCTATTTCTTCTTTGTAGTTAATCTCTTTGAGTATTTTCTCTAGTGCTGGTTTTGAAGACAAAAATGCCTTCAGTTTCTGTTTGTCATGGAAGCTTCTTATTTCTCCATCTAATTTGATAGAAAGTTTTGCTGGGTAGGAAATTTTTGGCTGGAAGTTGTTTTCTTTCAGAGTTTGGAATATGTTACTCCAAGCCCTTCTGGCTCTCATGACTTGGTTTGGGAAGTCTGGAGTGATTCTAATTGGTTTGCCTCTGAATGTCACTCGGCCCTTTGCTTTTGTTGCCTTTAAGATTCTCTGCTTGGCTTCCACATTGGTCATTTTGACAATTATGTGGTGTGAGGATCCTCTTCTCCGATCCTGTCTAAAGGGAGTTCTATAAGTTTCCTGGACCTGTGTATCAACCTCTTGCTCTATGTTTGGAAAAAATTTCTGCTATTACTTCCTTGAAGAGATTGTTGATCCCTTTGGTTTCACCTTCTTTTCCCTCCTCTATTCCAATTATTCTTAGGTTAGCTCTCTTAAAATGGGCCCATATTTCTTCAATATCAGATTCCTGCTGTCGGATATTTTTTCCTAGATTAGAAACTATGCAATCATTTTTGGAATGATCATATTCTAAGAGCGAGATTCTGTTCTCCATGTGGTCTAATCGGTTGTCTGTGCTTTGAATTGAGGCCTTTACTTCATTAATTGCATCCTTTATCTCTTTTTGGCTCTCTCTGAGTTCTTTTCGAAGCACCTCTATTATTTCTACAGTTATTTTCCTGATTTGATCTTCTAGAAATCTCTGATTTTCTGTTTTATCGGGTTCTGATGTTGTGGGGTTGTGGGCATTAATTGCTCCAGTATTATTCCTCTTTCCCATGATTTCGGAAGTTTGTGCCTTCTCTGGGTTCTTCCCTTGGGTCACTATGACTTCACTTAAGGTGTCCTGGATCTCGAGTCAGTAGTATCTCAGACCCCACTACTCCTTTACTGGGTTGTATCACAGAGTCTCCGACCCAGAGAGTCGATAGAGGCTGCTTTAGACTGTGGGGGGTGCCAGGTTGCACGTTCCCCTATGGTGTGATATCTCTGCCACCACCCCTCCCCCACTGGGTCGAGTCCCAGGGAGTACAGTACTGGGATTTCTCCTCTGTGGCCCGCAATTTGACTCACTGTTCTTGAGTACGCAGATGTAGCTGTACTGGATTCGGTGAATTCTCTGCTGCTGCCGCCGGTGGCAATATGGCGCCTCTGCTACGCCCTCGGCCGTGAGGCTGACGTATTACTTCTTGGTTTTGATTTTCACTCTGAATCCCTGCGGCGTGTGCTGAGCTCAGCCACTGAGAGCTTTAGATTTTACCAGTGGCGAGAAATCCCGCCTGGCTGTTCCGCAGCGGCTCACCTCGGCTTGCTGTAGCCGTCCAGTGAATTTGCCGCTGTCACCGGCAGTATGGTGCTGCTGCCGCGTCCTTGGATCTCCTCTGTGGCTCTGAGCTCTGTTCTCAGTCCGCTTTCTCTCTGGAGCCTGGTGATTTTTTTGTTTCTCTGGTGATGGTGTTTTCTGGCTATGAAAGGCGCTGATTTTGTGGTAATGGAGATTGGTTGTTAGCGGGGCTCTTAAGCCCCGCTTTTCTCGGTCGCCATCTTCCCGGAAGTTCTGATACAAGTTTCTTATGGCAGTTTTTATAAAAAAATGAGATGGTCAAAATATGAAGCAAAGCAAGATATTATTTTATTTTAAAAGGCCCATTTCCTAACTCTGAACATTATGGCTTTGAATACGTATAAGATAACCTAAGGCAATATTCTCCCCAAAAGAATAACAAAGATCCCTATATATACCCACAAAGGTTCTTGATTTCATAAGAGTCTTATAAAATGAAACTTTATACTAGCAGAGAAAGCCAAAACAACCACCTACAACAGTCATGGCAAGAAGAAATCATCTCTAATCATCTTTAAGCTAGCCCCTCAGACTAAATTAATATAGGACTGATTACTAAGAGGCAACTATGGATTCCAACCTAAGAGTCCAGGCAGGGAGCAGCTAGGTATTAGATAGCAACTGTGGTTTGGTCTATGCCATCTCCCCACCTCAAGAAGGCCCTGAATTATGCAGGAACACAGCTACTTAAATTTAGTTACTTGACATCATTTTTCTGACCATTTACCGTGTGAAAATCATGTAGAAAGCTGAATAGTAAGCCAATTTGTTAGTGAGTGACATAATTATAATGTCAGCACTGAATACTTTATACATATTCTCTCATTTACAACTCTATGAGATAAGTACTATTAGTATCCATTTCACAGATGATGAAACAAAGTTTGCAGAAATTAACTTCCCTGCCCCAGGTTCCATGGCACAGAAGTGATGAAGTCAGCTCATGAATGTGTTGCTGCCAAACTGTGAGTTTGTGGCCCTGTAATGTGGCTTATCTAAGGCAGCTCAGAACTAAAATATGTCACATTCATGCAAACAAGGTGGTGGATGTGGTTAATGCAGCTCCATCTGTGCCACAACTCAAATAGGGCATGTGACTGCCAGAAGCAGCTGTTCTGACTTAGGCATTTTGGTCTGAGGACAATTTGGTGCAGGAACAATTTGTCCTAGTATAATAAACAAACCATTCAGCTGCTAGCTGCTTTTTTGAAATTGCCAGTTCCATTCCTTATCCATCCCAGGTCCTGGTGTGAAGATCGAAAAGTCAGGGATGTTCTCCTGACAGGCATATTATGCAGTCTAAAACAGCCAATCTTGTGCCCTTAAAATGCACCCCTTCCCTCACTGTCAGGCAACAGAAATAGCTGTGTCAAGCAGCTGTGGCAAATGTGTTGCTTCTGTCAAATCTGATTCCCCGAAGAATGAAAACATATTGAGAGGGCTAAGCAGGTGACACTTCATCTTTGAGTTCTTTCCAAAATATAGAAAAGTCTAGTTATGAATGAAGAGCCCCAAACACATATAATTCTAAGATTTCTGGATAACCAAGTTCACTCCTTTGATTGATCTCCTTTCAATTTGTTCTCGCACTAACTTATTAACTGACCTCGATTCTCACCACCTCTATTCCATCAACCTACATTGAATCTTTCTTTTGATAAATACTTTTGGCTCATTGTAATTATATATATTATGATCAGATTCAAAGTGATAATTCATACATATGCATATTACTTGCAAGGAAAATACATTCAATCTTTCCTGTATAACTATTTGGCATAGAGCCTAGAGCTTTCTTTCTGGTGTTGACAGTAAAGATCTAAGGCCATACGGCAATAGTTTCTCATCTTTTGCAAAAGTGGTCCCCAACCAGAGGCAATTTTACACCCCAGGAGATATCTGGCAGTGTCTGGGGACATTTTTGGTTATCATAACTGAGGGGGGGATAATACTGGCCAGGGATCCTAAAATTCTACAAAACATAATTTTCCAGCCCAAAATGTTGACTGTGCCTGAGGTTGAGAAAATTTGATTTCAAGGCATCCTAGTGTACTTTAAAAGTCTAGACAAACCAATAGGACTCTCTATCTTTAGGAAACTGGAAAACTACTTGGTAGATATATGAATCTTCACACAAATGTATTGAAACTGATCATGAAAAGAACTAATACACTAAAACAATGAATAAAGGCAAATTCTCCATGGAAGGAGAAAGTATACCAGCAGAATAACAGGCTTTGTAAAATGCAAAAGATATATTAAGAAGCAAAATATATGCAAAAGATATATTAAGAAGCAAAAATTGATAATATAAGCTTTTATGAGTGATGAATAGCCCAGTCATATGAAAGGAAGAAAATGTAATGAAGTTTAGCTGGAAAAATCAGAATTAATGAGTGTAGGAGGCACAGCAGCAATAATCTGGTCACATATTGGTGATATATATGATCACCAATACTGGTCATGATTCATCTTCTAGTATTTGATATATTCATGGGGATTTGGGTGCCGTCACAAGGCAGCCACATTGTGAGGAAGAATTAACAAACGTGAAAAAAAAAAAACACAAAAAAACAGGAAGGTTTAGCGGGGCGTGGTGGCGCACCCTTGTAATCCCCACGCTTGGGAGGCGGAGACAGGAGGATCACGCTGGTTTGGAGCCAGCCTCGCTGGCTTAAGAGACCCTGTTTCCACATTAAAAAAAGTTAAAAAATAGGTCTGGGAGTGTAGCCCACGGTAGTATATCCCGGAGGTAGAAGGGCTTCCAGGAACCCCAGTACCACCAAAACAAAACAAAACAAAACAAAACAAAACAAAAAAACAGGGAGGTTTAAAAGTGTTTAAGATGTGCATGATTATAGATATGATAAAAAAAATGGTATAGTCTTATGGACTATTTTATTTACTGCTCTCATCAAGACCAGTACTAAAGTCTTGGGATAATATTCAAATTAGGATTTGAAACATCAAAACTCTTGGTCATCATCAATTCCCACTATGAAATAAACTAAATCTTTTTTAAAAAGTGTACCTATATTTTCTCTAAAATCAATAAATTTGGATGACTAACCTTTCTCTTTTATAAAGGAAATTCATTTTGATCCACTGGTCATATATGTAATTATTCAGGTTGCTTCACCAAAATACCACTAATGGATAAAACTAGTTTAAAAAATAAACACTAGCTTGAGAAATACTATATCGAGACATACATACCATTCCCGCTTGCGTGTACTGAGCAATCATTATTCACTAGCAGTGTGGTGGAGTTAGTGGAGTTACTGCTTGACTGTAAGGAATTTGAAGAGCTGGATACTCCTTGGTTTACAGTCTGCTTCCTTAAACCGTTAGTAGCAGTTTTACTCCAGTCTACAGCAGAATAAGCATTACAGAAAAACAGGGCAGTATGTTGAAGCTTAAATGCAAGAGACAGATCACAGTGTAATAAGTTCTAGCAACTGATTTCTCACTTCAGGATCTTACAGAGAAGTCACATGTTTCACAAGTTGGTGTGATAAAAGGTATTTTCATTTAGACTATGCACATTTGTCTCTCAAATGACTGCTTGGTTAAAAGTAACCTATATTCTCCTGGAACTCAAAGCTGAGCTAATTTGACTGTCTCTATAAATAGTCACTGAAATAGGTAGTAATTGAGAGCCTCCACACTGTCTTAATAAGAACACAAATCAACTGTGTTTGTGATGACTAGTTGTTCTTGAATACAGACTGGCCTATGTGAACTAACATTTTCTTAGTACAGACCCTGGTGTCCCCAGGTATTACAAGGTGGTATTCATGGGTGGTACTCATACAAAATGCATATAGCTTTTCCAAGCAGTACTCCATTTTTCTCATTTTAAAAAAACAACAGCTATTTGTTCCCCAATAGGGCATATCTGAAAATAAATAAAAAAATAACTAAACATGTGCAAAAGACTATATACAAAGTCTGGCCTGCTAACAAATAAAGCAACTGACAGCCAAGACCTGTGGAGAGAGTTGAGTCAAGCCTTTAAAAGTTATGAAGGAAAATATTAAAAATTACTCTGGAAAATGAAAGACATGAGCTCAGTAGGAAATAAATTCTAAAAATTTCACTGTTGCTACATTCAAGAAGCAACCAGCTCACTAGTTCTATTGCTCATAACATTTCCAGATATGAATAATTATTTTTAATTCATTCTGGGTTTCCCCCTAATGTTCATAATTGATATTTTTGTTGCATGGGTTCTGCTCACTGATTTCCAGTTCTGATGGTACCTTGGCAATAATTGCTATAGATCTTAATGCAAACATATTTTCCTTGAGATTTAAGAGGGGAGAAAAAGTAAGGTTAATCTTTACCAGAATTTTCAGCCAGCCGTAACTTTCCACAACAGAGATACCTCCTCCATTGCTTCCTGACATTCTCCTTTGCTACACAGTAAAAGATGAATATGAAAAATCCTAAAGAGAGAAAAAGAAAAACAAACTATAGCATAATTAATTCCAAATAATACCTGAGTGTTGAGCTTACTTTGCTAAAAAGATAAAATATTTGGCAGCTGTAGGCAATGTAAACTTTTGCAAATTGAATAAAAAGTCCAAAGCTTGATATGGAGAGGCATCTAGGGAATGCCATTTTTAAAATCTTTGTAAGAAAAAGAACACTTTAAAAAGTGATGATAAACAATAATTCTGAGCAATAAGAACCATGCTGAAAGCATCAGATACCTGATTTCAAATTATACTATAGAGCTACAGTAACAAAAACAGTATGATATTGGCACAAAATAGAAACAAAGGCCAATGAAATAGAATAGAAGATACAGAGACAAGTTCTGATACTTAGCAAGTTGATTTTCGGCAAAGGAATCAAAAACATGCACTGGAAAAAAGACAGCCTTTTCAACAAACGGTGCTGGGGAAAGTGGATATCCATATGCAGAAGAATGGAATTGGATTCCTAACTCTCACCTTGCACAATAGTCAACTCAAGATGTATTAAAGACCTAGAAACTAGACCAAAATTTTTGATATTACTAGAAGGAAATATAGTAACTCTCTAACATAGGCACTTCTCAATAAGACTTTCAAAGCTCAGGAAATAAAACTGAAAATTAAGAAATAGGATGGCATCAAACTAAAAACTTTCTGAGCAGCAAAAGAAACAATAGTTTGATGAGAGGGGCCTAAAGAATGGAATAAAATTTTTCCAGCTACTCCATAGATAGAATACTAATATCTAGACTACATAAAAAAAACTTAAAAAAAACACTAAGAAAACAAATAATCCAATAAAAATTTGCAACTCAACTGGATACCTCCCAAAAGAAGAAATATAACTGGCCAATAAATGTATGAAAAATGTTCAACATCAGTAGTAATTAGGAAAATGCAAATCAAAACTACAGTGAGAGCCGGGCGTGGTGGCGCACGCTTGTAATCCCCGCGCTTGGGAGGCAGAGACAGGAGGATCGCGCAGGTTCAAAGCCAGCCATGCGCTGGCTTAGGAGACCCTGTTTCCAAATAAAAATGTAAAAGTAGGTCTGGGAGTGTAGCCCGGAGGTAGAAGGGCTTCCAGGAACCCCAGTACCACCAAAAAAAAAAAAAAAAAAAAAAAAAAACTACAGTGAGATTCCATCTAACTTCAGTTAGAATGACAATCACAAAGAATACAAACAATAATAAATGCTGGCAAGGATGTAAGGAAGTAGGACCACTGTTGGTGGGAATGCAAATTAGTACAACTACTATTGAGATCATTATGGAGGTTGCTCAAAAGACTCAGAAAAGAACCACAATTTATGACCCAGCTATACTGCTACTTGGTATTTTCCAAAAGAGTTAAAATTAGTACACTACAGAGATACATGGATACTCATGTTTATAGGGGCACAATTCACAGTAGCCAAATTATGGACCCAACCCAGGTGTTCATCAACAAATGAGTGGATAGAGAAATGTAATATATACTCACAGTGGAATACTACTCACTCATAAATAAGAAAAAATTATGTCATTTTCAGGAAATGGATAGAACTAGAGAATATTATGCTAAGTGAGATAAGGCAGTCTCAGAAAGTCGAGGATCATGTTTTCTCTGATATTTGGAGGCTGGAGAGAAAGTAGGTAACATGAGGGATTTGGATTAAATGAGGAAACAAGTAGAAAGTGGAAGGGGATTAGAGAAGGGACATAGCAGGGGAAACAGCAGGATTGATCAAGGAAACAATTCAAGTAATGCTTTGGTAATATACAAAGTTTTTCCTACTGATTTTACTAACATGTATGGGGCACAAGGGGGGAGCAGGGTAGGAAGCAGAGGGAAGACCGCCAAGAGCTCTATGCATGTATGTTTGTATCACATTGAACTCACTATGATGTATAATTGCAATGTGCTAATGAAATATTTTTCCAAGCAATGAATAGCTTCACATTTTCAAAGTCAAATTCACTTGCTCCCCTCCCACATCCTGTCCTTGGCTTGTCCTGTCTTGGTATTACAAGAAGTGCACCCAGGATCCTGGCTGGGACTTCTGCTCTTCCCTATCCTTCCCTCTGAATTCATGATCCATTTCCAAGTTTTGTCACATGTCATCTCTTCCACATTACCACATCCCTCTCTCTTGTTCTCTTGCCCACTGCTAAGTCCCTTGGTTGGGCCTTCTCTTTCTGCAAACAAGCCTAGTGGTGAGGTAGGATAGAAGAAATAAAAGAAATAGATAGAAATGAGATATAAAGAAAAAACAATAAATATATAACCTTAATATGAAAGCCTGTGCTAAAGTTCCTCACTCCCCAAGCCAGGCCTGTCACTTTCAAGTTTCTGGGAAATGTGTGTGTCTTTACTTATTCATTTGCGATAAGTACCTTGAGAACTATTAATTATCTCACCTAGGAATAGTTAAGCAGAAGAGATATTTGTTGATCAGACAATAGAGGCCACATAGAAGACCTGAAAAGATGACCAGACCACCAAAATAAGAAATTCACTCACTTAAGATAATTACTTGGAGCACTGCTAGCCATCCCACCTGTGACTAATTTAAGCAAAAGAGATAACTATTAGACAATGAAGGCCCCTCAGGACCCAGAAGATGACAAAACCACTCTAAATTGTCTTGTGATGACCAGACTGACGTCATCCTCACACACCTTCCATGTCCACCCCTCAATAAGCTTCCCTTAAAAGAAGAGCCATGATAATCCCAGTACTTGAAATGCTGAGACAGGAATGTCACAGGTTCAAGGCCAGACTCATCAACTTTGTGAGACTAAATAAAAACTAAAAAGGAATAGGGGTATAGCTAGGAAGTAGAATGCCCCTGGGCTCAAGCCCCAGTACCAAAATTGTGGAAGAACTATGGACACCCCCCCAATGTGATTTTCATTCTGGAGGTGGCCTGCATTATCCCTTGAATGCGTACATTTTACTTTCCTAAATAAACCTTTGTCTTTGTCTCTGACTGGTTCATGCTCAATTCTTTTCCATCATTTATGCCAAGCATCCTGCTGGCCCAGAGTTTGTATTGCCCTCTCTCCCCAACTGGGAACTCCTTGGACCTTTCACCGAATTATCTCTTCTGTAACAATGGGACCTGGAGTGATGTGCTCATGGACCACCTTCCTGCTTCCCACTGACCTACACAAGGTCTTCAGACTCTGCCTCCTTCTCACCTCGGTTTCTAGTTAAGCAGGCCAGGGTTCTCCCACACAGCCCCATTTCTGCCACTCCCCATGCTGCGTGGATGGATGAATAGTGATCACATTTGCTCCCTAACCCCTGATTTATGTACTTTGAAATCTTTATTTTCAAATAACAGATTTGCGCCGGGCATGGTGGCGCACGCTAGTAATCCCCGTGCTTGGGAGGCGGAGACAGGAGGATCGCGCGGGTACGAAGCCAGCCTTACTGGCATGAGACCCTGTTTCCAAATAAAAATATAAAGAATAGGTCTGGGAATGTAGCTCGGAAGTAGAAGGGTTTCCAGGAACCCCAGTACCACCAAAACTCCCCACAAATAACAGATTTGCTTTTGATAGGTTATACACTCCTATCCTCAATACTGATGTCCTAACCTTTACTCAACCTTATCACCCTAGGAGCTAATCCTTGGTTGTATTAAGGGAGAAAAGGTATGAGGACACACAGCCCAAATCAGAACCTATACCTCCTCTCTAATCAACTCAAAAGCACTGTGAATTAGGCATTAGTTCCCTTTTGTAGAAAAAGCAGTTAATTTTCTCTATTCATTCATATTTTAATTAGAAGATATTTGGGGAAATGAAGAAAAAAGGCAGGTTCATTTTTTAGCATTAAATATGTAAGGGTGTGTACCTAGCTTTCATGTTCATGATTAATGTGATTTGAGCATCTGTACTTTTTTCTCTCGAAGTGTCTACTACTTTAGTATGTCATTGTTAACAAACAAAACTTTCCTCAAAGCCCTTAGAAATAATTTGTTCTTTTCTTATTTATGTATTTAATTGTATGTAGTGCAACAACTGGATATACCAAATCAGGAACTGGGGTATTATAGGTAAAAATTAACAACTGAATATAACTAACAAGCATGTTTACAGGCTTTCTCCAAATTAAATAAGAATTGATGGTCAAATTAGGTATCTGAACTTCCCCTCGAGGTGGGATTTCTTTGAAAGCCAGCAAAATGATGGATTTACAGGAGGGTACTATGGAAGCTAAACACAATAGGAAAGCAAACAGAAGAGAGAATGCATAAAACAGTATCCCAAGTGAGGATTTGGAATAAAAGGAAGCCAAAGGACAGTGGATTATTATTACCATAATGTAAACTTATTAGCCTGCTGTGCTTTTAATGCCAAAGCACTTCCATTAAAAATGAATAGCTGACAAGTCTTTTATAACACTGCTCCAAAGAATTAGCTTTTCTCAAGAATACAAACTATGAGGGTTCTGAAATGAGGTAGCTGGGTCTCATTAAGAAATGGCAAGCTTGGAAGTAAAAGGGGACACATGGAGCTTGTCCCTTTCCTGCTGGGGGCCAGCTCAGCAACTTCTAAGGATTAGCCCCTGGGCAAGATTGCTGCCACTTGACTCTGTGTGTATTGCCTTCTCAGTCATTGTTTGATGTCTCAAAATCAAACACCAGTCTAGGTTGGAGCACGGAGCCCTCATAGGGACATTTTTGTAGATTCAACTTCAATAAATTAGTTTTATTGAAAACTGGAAGGAAGCAAGTGAAGGAAGAGTAATTGGCTCTCTCAGGAAGAGTTCCTGGAAGGTTTCCTGCAATATGATCTCCCTGCAATATAATGATGGATTAAAGATAGAGAGAAAAGCACCAATTCTTGAATTTAGTGAATGGTCTTTCTCCCAGGGGTCTCAAAACTCCTGTTTTCAGTGATAAACTGTTGCAAAGAATATATCTCAAGCCACGAAATAAGCCGCTTTGTAGATCCTCTTTTAGTAGTGATATTTTTCTATTCAATTGGGATAATTCAGCTCAAATTTAATTCTGTGGGGCTTACCTTGCAAGGTGTTAAAGATAGAAAAGAGATACATAAAGGCGAGGTTAACTGGTCCCCAGGCAAAGAAGGCAAAGCCCCAAGTAATTCCCAGTAAAAATGTGAGGCCAGCAATACTCCTGAGGTCTTGAATACTGGTTTTTCGCTGAGCTCCCAGTTGCTTCTTCTTTTTAATTCGACAGAGCTGAACCAGGACGACAATGAACATGCTGATGTTCAGCAAAAATATCACACAGAAATATCCCACAACTGTAATATAGAATACCGCATTGCTGTTGATCCAGCAACTGGAATTTGGGGGGAAGAAAAAAGGGGAAGACATATTACAATGATGAAATAATGTCTTAAATGATACCCTGAATCTATAACATTTTACTAAAACATTTTCTATAAGAACAAGAGAAAAAGTGACAAAAACCACTGTTCTCCACACTGTTCATAGTTCTAGTGAAAAGAATCTAAGTTTATCTTATGACATTTGGTGAATAAATACTAAATATTTGTGTGTGTGTGTGTGTGTGTGTGTGTGTGTGTGTGTGTGTGTTACTAGGAATTGAACCCAATGGCATTCTCCCTCTGAGATAGACCCCCCAACTCTATTTTACCTTCCTATTTTGAAACAGGATCTTGCTAAGCTACCATGAACTGGCCTCAAACCTACAATTCTCCTATCTCAGTCTCCCAAGTACTGAGATTACAGTGTGAGCAGATACACCAGCTTAAAACATATTTTTAAACACTGAGGATGTCACCCTTGTAAATCTTAGCAATTTTATTCATTGTATCTTTATTAATATGATATTATTGGTGTTTACTTTTTATTAGAAAATAAAATATTTTCAATAGTGTTCCTTCTAATTTGTATATTTTCTTGTAATAGTTCTTCCTAATTCATCACCTAAATAGTTGCATGGAATCTCCAACTAGCTTATCTCTTGCATATGACAGTGAGGGCCATTGTAAATAACCAGATCTTATAAATATGAGATCTGAGTCAATATGCTGATTAGATTCTCCATTTTCTTGAGAAATTTTATTTTCCAATTCTTTTAACATTCCCTCAAGAGGCTTTGTACTCACAAATCGTTGGGTGAGCCATTGGGGAATTTCCCATAGGATCCAAGCCCATAGTTATCTGGGGATATAATCAGGACAATGGCCACAACCACAGCTGGTACCCCTGAAAGATGGGAAACATTGGTCACACATAGTTTTACAACTGAAGATAGTGAACAAAAAGGTGAGTGATCCTTCTATTTACTTCTTGTGGCAAAAAGACAAGCTAGCCATTCACCGAACCACTTTTCTTTTTTGATAAATGGCTGGACTCTCTTGGGCTTTCTGGAATTCAGGTGTGTATTGCCACATTGAAGAAGCTTTGGCCAATGAGATACAGGCAGAAGTGATTTGATTCATTCTGGGCCATATCATAGAAACCTCCTGAGATCCTTTATTTTCTCTTTTCCCCAAAACTCAGAAGAACTTTGTAAAACCCATCATGAAAAACAAAGAAACCCCATCTTTTCTTTTTATGTGTGTGGTACTGGGGATGGAAGCCAGAGGTCTTGCACCTCTGGGCTACACTCCCAGCCTGATTTTACTCTTTTTTATTATTATTATTATTTGTTTGTGGTACTGGGGGGTGTAAACCCAGAGACTTTCTACCTCCAGGCTATATTCCCAGACCTATTTTATATTTTATTTGGAAACAGGGTCTCACTAAGTTGCTGGGAGCCTCACTCAGTAGCTGAGGCTGGCTTTGAATGTGTGCGATCCTCCTGTCTCAGCCTCCCAAGTGCGGGGATTACAAGCCTGCGCCAGTATGCCCAGCTCTTTTTCATTACTTTGAAACAGCATCTCACTAAGTTGCAAAAGGCCTCACTAAGTAGCTGAGGCTGGTCATGAACCTATGATCCTCTTGTCTCAGTCTACCAAGTACTGGAATTACGAGCATACACCACCATGCCTGGCTAAGAAACTTCATCTTGAGGTAATCTTCATTGACTTGGATCCCTGAATAATGTCAAGTTCAGATTCCTACACTTCCTCTAACTGGAATGCACTTAAGTGTAAAATGATATTCTACTGAGATTTTAAGGCTTATCTGGCATAGAAGCTAATGCTTCCCTGGATTGAAGACTATACAAATCCTGGTAGACTGTTTATTATGAAACCAAAAATTCTCAATTGATTATCGGGACCCCAATGATAGATGGCCAGTCTGGGGGTGGAGACTGCCATTATGCTTGTTCTCTCAAGGGCCCACAGGGACTTCCACTGAAAGAAAGCACAATGAGAGGGTTTTTGCCAGTTTAAAATGGCTTTTGGCTGGGAAGAAGTGCTTCTCACCCCTCCACACCATCATCCAGCTGGCCCACACTACCACCTTCACTGTGTGCGCAGACCAACTCTGCTGAATAAAAGCCAGTTTCACAGACTTGCTGGAGTATCTGGTATAATCTAATGCAATGTTTCATTTAATTCCTTTGTATTTGTATTTTCTGATGATACTGATATATGCTAATTTCCTAAATGAGATTTTTGTGTGTGTGCTTGTGGTACTAGGGATTGAACCCAGGGATACTCTTATCACTGAGCTACATCCCCAGCCCATTTTTCTAAAAATTTCAAACAGGGTGTGGCTAGGTTTCCCAGGTTAGATTTGAACTTGTGATACTCCCATCTAAGCCTTCCAAGTACTGGGATTACAGATATGTACCATTTCTCAGTTAGTGAGTTGTTTTTTCTAAAAATAAAATACTGGAGGGTTGGGAATATAGCTCAGAGTTGGAGTACTTGCCTATATTCCGCAAGGCTCTGGGTCTAATCCCCAGCACTGCAAAATACAATACAATGCAGTGCAATGCAATACAGGGTGTAGGCAAGTTTGATCTTGACAAGGGCCTTTTTTTTAGTTCCTCAATTTTTTTTAATTGGTGCACTGTATTCATACATCATAATGGTATAAAGATAATACTTTTGTAGACATAGACAAGGGCCTCTTTTTGGTGGTACTGGGGTTTCTGGAAGCCCTTCTACCTCCGGGCTACACTCCCAGACATATATATATATATATATATTTTTTTTTAAACAGGGTCTCTTAAGCCAGCGCAGCTGGCTTTGAACCTGCGTGATCCTCCTGTCTCCACCTCCCAAGCACTGGATTACAAGCATGTGCCACCACACCCGGCTTGATAAGGGCCTTTGACTTGCAGTTTTCTCTAAAGAAGACAGTATCTTGTAATCAGTATGTGGAGCAGTGCCTTATTTTCTGGGACAGGCTAAGAGAAAAGTGTTATTCTTTGTTCATCACAAAGATAGAATAACACTCCAGGTGTGGTGGCACATGTCTGTAATCCCAGTACTTGGGAGGCTGAGATAGGAGGATTGCACGTTCACAGCCAGCCTCTGTTTCTTAGGTGAGACCCTCCACCACTTAGTGAGGGTGTTTCAAAATAAAAGAATAAAAATAGGGCTGGGGGTGTAGCTCAGAGGTAGAATGCCCCTGGGTTCAATCCCCAGTAGCAGAGTGACTGGTGGTACAGGGACTATTTAGCCTCAAGAAGAGGAGGGGACCTGGAGATGTAGTGGCTGGAATACAGTAGAAGAAGCACACATATGGGATCAGAAAGCCAGGCTATGCTGTTTTTTGAGACTTATGAATTGGGCATAAGTCACATCATCACTTTGAGCCAATTTATTCACCTGCAGTTGGTGAAAACTCCTTTCTAATAACCTCTTTGGCTTGACTTTAATAAGGGGACTTGTGAAAATACACTTAAAAAGTAGGCATTATACTACTTGTGGCTTATCTAAAGGATTTCCAGGTGGAAAAGGTATCAGCTTATTACTTTTTGCCCGAGAGAATAAAACCACTAGTGACACTAGGGAGATGAATGAACTTAAGGGAAAAACAGAAATATAGAGCTTTGGAAAATGGTCACTGGCTGCCATCTAAGGTAATGAGCACCCCAATAGTGGAAGTATTCATGCATCAGATGGATTATCTTTCTTCAGTAAAAGGTAATCAGGTGGAGTTGAGGAGGCAACTAAATTGGATGGAGAACTGAAAGAAGAAACTGAAAGAAGAACTGAAAGAAGAAGATCTTTCGGAAGTCTAGGGCTTTGTGACCCACCAACAAGTTAAATAATCTGAGATATGGTGCTAGTGTAATAATGAAGTTACATTGATTCACATGCACACTATGTCCTCTGAATGTACCATCATCATACATATGTGTGGTATCTGGAATCTACAAAACAGAATGAAAGCCAAGAGTGGTGGTGTACACTTGTAATCCCAGCACATGAGACAGAAGGATCACACAGGTTCGAAGCCAGCCTGAGCTACTTAGTGAGACTCTCAGCAAGTTAGTGAGACCCTGTTTCTAAATAAAGCATAAAATAGGTTTGGGAGTATAGCCCAGATGTCCTCTGGGTTCCACCCCCAGGACCACCAAAAAAAAAAAAACAGAATGAAATGTATACATGTATGTCTATACCACTTTGCATCTCACAATGATGTACAACTGCATTGCACCAAAAAAAGTATAAAAATAAAAAGCAAAAAACTCCCACAACAACAACAGAATAAGGCTAGACAGGTCAGTGACAGAGAGTGTGGTTTCAGCACCATACTAAATTAATTTTTTTCAACTTATTGAGCACCTTCTATGACCTTTAGCACCTTCCCTGCCAGCCTAGTTGCTAGAGATACAAAGAGGATTAATGGCCTAACCTCAAAGAGTTTTATATTCATACTAAACTCAGATGAAATATAATGTTCTAGCAAACTTATACATACCCCAGCCAACAACGCAGAATTTAAGGATGTATTTTCGGATGTAAGTATTAAATACTTTGACGAGAGCCAGGTACATATGGAATGCTTCTAAGCCCATCCATGTGAATGAAACCAAGAGAAAATAATGAAGAAATACAGCTGCTGAGATGCAGAGGCCTTGTGTGTTATACAGAGCAATCCATGAGTCCAGAAGGAAGACCAGGTTGAGCAGGAGCAGGGCAGCACACAGCTGGATAAGGATTTTGGAAGGGTAATCCCTCCGGATCTTTCTAAAAGTAATGAGCAAGAAAAGATGAGCTTTACATTTTGCCAACACTTATAACAAGCATATACATCAGACACTCTCTGAGTGCTAAGAATTTATTTTTATTCTTTGGTAAATATCTTTATGCATAAATTTACTCTTTTTGAGTGTGTGTGTGTATGGGGAAGCATTAAATGAATCACAAAGAAAAATCTAAACAGAATCATGGATGGTAACCATGTGGAAAACTTGTGTCTATATTTCTGTGGGAACTTTTACATGCTGACTGCCTACAGTTTTAAATAGTTTATAGTATACTCTACTAAGTACTCACCCCAATTCTCCCAGACTCCTAGAAGCATTGCTGCTGCTTCTTATGTAATAGGCTATAATATTGTGATCTCTTCAAATATGGTCAGATTCCAAGATTATGTTATGTTATCAATTAAATAAGATCATGGAAATGAGAGTTTAAACTATAGCTAACTGTAATGGCATAGGAAAATATAGGTAATTAATTACATGTACATGTTTATGTGTGCAAAATTAGAACTGGTGAACTCATTCTCAGTAATGGATGGCCTTATGGTAATTTATTATCACTAAGAACTTTCCAAAGGTTCACTAGAAGATCTGTAAGTCACAGCTGGACCCTGAAATTGTCAATGAAAATAAATCTGTACATTTCCTGGTCAGTACCAAAAATTAAAATCCCTGAACATCCAAATTGCTTCATTTAATTAATACAATGAGAATGCCTAGTTCCTTCTTTTCCAGCAGGATTTGTTAGAATTCCCCCTAAAAGTGGCCAGAGGAACCCTTCTGGTGAACCAGTAAGGCAATGCTGTTATTTGGAATGCCATTCTTGCTTTGACTTACAAAGTCACACTCTACAAAGCCACACTCACCAAGTATCTAAGTTTTTCAGTTAACATATGTACTATTTTGTGTTTGCTCAGTATAATGTAGAAACTTCATTTATTCATATTCTTTGGTTATACATGGTTTTGTTAATTTCAGACTATAAGCTCTTGGATTTCAGTGTCCGTATCTTCTTTCCTGTCATACTAAATGTTGAGTAGGTACCAGGCATCACTCTGGGGTACAGTGAGTGAGTTCACAGACTGGTGGAAGAAGGCAAGCATATAATTCAAAAAGCCTCATAAAGTTTCACAACTAGTTGTTACACTAGGTTGGTGTATAGCATAGGGCAAGCCGAGGAAATGGCATAATTAATTACTTGTTGGTAACAGGTGAGCACTAGGTCCTATAATCCAAATTTCCAGTTGTGGATACTCACTCAAAGGCGATGTAGGTTACAAGAGTAACTGACAGAAAAATTGATGAAAGCCCACAACCAATGTATGTGATAAAAGTCAGAGCCATCATTTGACCAGGTGGTAAAGAGGTCCGAGATAAATCCTGGAAAATAAAATAAAGCTTTCAATGATCAAATATTTTTAAATAAGTGAGTTATGATTTACATTTACTGAGTATGCTGGGCACTCATTCATAGTCGATTGAACCAACCGAGGTAGACCCAATTATTATTTTCAGGTAAAGATAAGGAAAATGACATCCAGAGAGTTTAAGTAACTTGCCCAAGGACACATAGCTAGGAAGTGAAGGAGTCATATTCAGATGTAGGTCTGTCTAAGTCCAAATCCTATGTACTTTAGCAGTGCATCATAGCACAATGGAAAAGCACGAGACTAGAAACCTGAAGACTGGCATTTGGCTCCTGGATTTTACATTTCTTAGTTCTATGTGGATAATTAGTTCTACTTAGTTCTACTGTGGATAATTACTATGAGTTTTAATTATAATTCAATAAGACAACAATGATAATGCCCCATTTTATCTATCTTGCAGGACTGCTCAAAAGATTAAATAAGATAATTTATGTTCAAGTGTTTTCTGAACATTTTCAATTTTCAAACTATTATTATCACCCATTCTATCTGAATTCCTTAGTCCTCTTAGTTATTTAAAGGAGAAAAAATTAGCTAGGTGTAGTGGCACATGTCTGTAATGCTAGGACTTGAAAGCTGAGACTGGACGATTGTAGGTTTGAGGCCAGTCTCCACAACTTAGCAAGATCTTGTTTCAAAATCAAAATAAAAGGGGCTAAGGGTATAGCTCAGTGGTGGTACGTCCGTGGGTTCAGTTCCTAGTCCCAAATGAATAAAATTTTAAAATAAAAAATAAATTAAATGAGAAATAATAAATGCAAAAACAGAATGTGAGCCAGGGAATATAATGTTAGTCCAGCTGCTTAGGAGACTCAGGCAGGGGGGTTGCAAGTTCAAGGCCAGCTTGGGCAACTTAGGGAGATTTTTTTTTCTCAAAACAAAATTTTTAAAAAGGCTGGAAGTATAGCTCAGTGGTTGAATTCTTGTCACAGGATGTATGTGATTCCCTGGGCTCACTCCCCAGACAAACAAAAAGAGTGAAAAAATACTTTATATTACATATTCCAATATTTTCCTTTTGGTGCATTTGCTTATTAGCAGAGTAATTTTATTATTGTATAAATTTGTCATAATATCATGCTATCTATTCATGTTTCAAAATGATAATCAGATATTCAAATCTGATGTCTAGCTACCCCTCAGACCCAGAATTCAAGGCCACAGAGCATGGGCATGTTACCAATAGGACGCCAAAGCTCGTAAGATGGCTGCAGGTACAGATGGTTTCATTCAGCCTCCTGTCTTTGACAGAACAGCCATCTGATGACCAGCCTCCTCGACCACCTGTTAGCAAAAGAAAGAACATCTATCCTATCAGCCAGAACACAACACCAATGACTCCCCGCACCTCTCTCCCCAGTTGCCCACTCAAGATCTTGCTTGACAAGTGTTTGACTGGAACCTACCATTTTTGCCCAAGTCCCAAAATACGCATCTCACTGTTAAATCATCCTGCAAGAGACATCATAACGAATTAACTTCTGTACTGAATAAAAAAAACTGAAAAATCAATTGGAAAAATTATGATATTTTAAATTTCAAAATCTTATGCTTGGGATATGCTTTATGTGGGCCCTAGAAACAAGTGAGCCCCACATGTATCAGCACTCCTTAAACATACCAATCACATATAGGAATCACTTTGGAGCCTTGTTAAAGCACATTCTGACTCATTAGGTCCAGGGTGGAGCCTGAGCTTCTGCATTTCTAGCAAACTCGCAAGTGATGCCGATGCTACAAGTCTATAGACTATACTGTGGGGGTAGCAAAGTCACGGGTGAGGTTCAATGCAAACTGAGCTCAAAGATGATCTCTCATTGGAGGTGAGACTCAGACCTGCAGCTACAGGTCTACATGCATTGAAATGCAGCAGTTTAGAAGACACTTGCTTTGCATCCATCCTTCTTGCATACTGGATGGTTATTATTAGGCATATTAAAACCCTGTGGAGTGACTACACGATTCTAATCTTACACACTTCTCCAATGAGTTCAAGGTTCTTTCTTCAGGACCTGCCTTTCTTGATCCATCACTTATAGTTACACGCAATGCATTCCTGGTCAATGAACAAACCAGACTGGCCTCTCCTCACCTGGTTCTGGTTGATGTGCTTCAGTGTGACTGTCACATTTCTTTTCAAGTCCTTAACAGTCAGGTTTGCAACACTTGATGATATGACATAGCTTATCAGAGAGAAGTTATCCAGAGAAGGGTCCTAGAACATCAAAGAATCATCAAGATCACAGGGGAAATTAAAATATGATCAGAGTTTTAAAGTTAGAAGGGGCACTAGGGACTATGTAGTACACATTGATTATTTTACAACATAAGAGAGAAATTGAGGGTCATGGAGTAAAGTGACTTTCTCAAGGGATCACAAGTAGAAGCAGAGCTTATTCCACTATAGTGCCCTTGATAAATTGCACAGATTGATACAACAGGATCTCATGAATCTAAAATGAGAACATCACATTATGCCATTTAAGCTGTGTGTCCCTGAGCAAGTTACTGGATCTCTCTGTGCTTCCATTGCCTCATCTGTAAAATTAGGTAATAAAATTTCCTCCCTCATGGGGTGGTTGAGAGGATTAGAGTCAACTTTATAAGTGTTTAGTCTAGTGCTTAGAAAATACCATGTGACTGTCAGTTACTATTAGTTATTACCAGCATCATTAATTTATGAATAAAAGTTACTGCAGAGTTTTGGCAACGCATTTTACTTGTGACAGGCTTTATTTATTTATTTATTTATTTGTTTATTTATGGTATTGGGGATGTAACCCAGAGGTATTCTACCTCTGAGTTATACCCTCATCCCTATTTTATTCTTTTATTTTGAAACAGGATCTCACTAAGTTGCAGAGGGCCTCACTAAATTGCTGAGGCTGGCCACGAACCTGTGATTGTCCTGTCTCAGCCTCCCAAGTGCTGGATTACAAGTGTGTATCATCATGCCCAGCTGGCAGGATTTAGAATATGTGTGGATTAAAGGAATAAAATTCCTCTACCTCCAATAAAAGACCAAACCTGAAGCAGTGAATGGTGACTTTACCTGAAACAGGGCAGGTGTTTCAAAGAAGTTGAACTGAACCCTGGAAGCTAGCCCCATATCATTAGCTGGCAAATTACTCATCAGTGATGAAGGCAGTGTAATAATGCCAATACTGTTGTCAGGAGCTTGAGTTTCCAGAGAAACCTGAAAATCAAGTGAGAGATAATAAAAATGTCTTGAGCTGGCATATTGAAAAGTTGGAAAACACAATTCAGTAAGACAGAGGGGCCTGTAAGGGCTTGCTGTTCACTATCCCTATACCAAATGGCCTCTGCTTCTGTCTCTTTAGTTGCTACTTAGACCACAGGGAGACCACAGAAGCAGACACACCATTAGTAAGCAATAATCATGGTAAGGTCTTCACAGAACTCCATGTACTACACTTGTAATGGCAAGACTGTGAAAATCCCTTTAATAGATGGAAAGAAAATACTAGAAGCAGGACTGATTTTCAGCACTGCTATGTACAGCAATGTGGTTAACTTATTAAAATATTAAAAAGGGCTGATAAGCAGCTGATTTCCCTGGCTAGCATCTTCCCTTGCAAATCCCCTCCCTTTCACAAAAAAACTTGCACAATCCAGCTGCTAAAGGGTTAGCATAGACAGCAGCAGGAATCCTGATATCCAGCTCCAGCCAAGATGCCTTTGTATGTATGTACAGTGTTGGCAGATTGAACCCAGGGCTTTGAACATGTTAGCCAGGTGCTCTACAACTGAGCTACAGCTCTAACCCTCCCTCTTTTATTTGGTACTAGGGATTAGACTCATGGGCATTATACCTCTGAGATACACTTCCAGCCCTATTTTATTATTTTATTTTGAAACAGGGTCTCACTAAGTTGTGGAAGGCCTCACTAAGTTGCTGAGGCTGGCCGTGAACCTGCAATTCTTTGGTCTCAGCCTCCCAAATACAGGGAATACAGGCATATGCCACCACATCTGGTTACCCTCAGCCCCCTTCTAAATTTTATTTTTAACTTTTAGCCAATTTATTATTATTTCCAGTACTAGGGATAAAACCCAGGATCTCTTGTGTGCAAAGTATATTCTCTACCACTGAGCTACATCTTGGCTCCTAAGCCAAATGTCATTTTTTTTCTGTGTTGCCTCGCTGTTACAGATGTTAACTATTTTGAGATGGGCCAGAAATGTAGTTCAGTGGTAGAGAGATTTCCTAGCATGAGTGAGGCCCTATGATCCTCAGTGCTACAAAAAAAGTCTTCAAATATTCTGAGTATCACCCAATGAACAAAGGTAATTACCTTAATCAGAAAATGCAAGAGGAGATATAATCATACATGAGGAAAGTGTTATTTCCATAAGTTAGATAGTACCTGAAGATTTTCAGGGTCCTGGGCTGCAAAGGTAGTTGTGTCAAAATTACTGACATTTACTCTGATCACGGCCAGAGCTAAAGAAGGAGAGGTTAGACTTATAGTCTTGTTTGAAAAATTCAGCTGTAAGCCAATGTCATCTACTATTTTCAGCAACCTGTAAAGATAGGTAGGTGTTAGTTAACATTTAGCACTCTCACTTTTTCTTCCCTAATTCTAATTGGAATATAGAGTTACATTTTGAGAAGTTATATGTAACTAGCTAGTCCTTGGAGGGGGGAATACTTGGCTATAACTAATCATGTAAGCAGCATTTTTTTGTACTAGGGATTGAACCCAGGGACGTTATATCTCTAAGCTATATCCCCGTCCATTTTCTAGTTTTTATTTTGATACAGGGTCTCACTAAGTTTCTGAGGCTGGCCTCAAAGTCTGTGATCCTCCTGTTTCAGCCTTCCAAGTGCTGGGATTACATGTGTGCACCACCAAGCCCAGCTATAAGCAACACATCTAGCATTAGAGGGTCCCCTTTTGGCACCCCTCTTTAATATTCTAAGTCATACCTTTGAGCCAGAGGGGCCAGTAAGGTGGGTGGAGAGTGAAGGAGTTTGCTGACTTGGATTATCATTTCACCTGCGAGGTTAGGCTCCAAGCTGCCTAAGGACAGAACCTTCTCCATTTCAGATACTTGGTTCTCAAGATCAAAAATACTGCTGGTGTTGATGACTTCTGTATCAAAGAGCCAAATAATTTTATGAACACATGACCAAAAATCACTAGTAAAAATAGATCCTGTGACCTGGCTAACTCCTAGGTTATTTTCCCCAGAGAAAAAGAAAATATATATATATATATATATATATATATATATATATATATATATATATATATATTTTAAGAGCTATAGATATAGATATAGAATATATAGATATATCTTAAGAAGGCATAGAAATTATGAACTCAACAGCTGGAATATCAGCTTTAAGTCTGACTTTTATAGTGTTTTTGTACTGGGGATTGATCCCAGGGACGTTTTGCATCTGAGCTACACTTCCAGCGCTATCTTATAATTTTGTTTTGAAACAGGGTCTTGCTAGGTTTCTGGAAATCTTGCTAAGTTGCTGACACTGGTCTTAAACCTAAGATCTTCCTGTTTCAGCCACCCAAGTACTGAGATTACAAGAATGTGCCACCATGCTGGGCTTAATTTTTATAGTGTTTAATTGGGAATATAAACCTATATTTAATTACAAGATTTTCTTTTCATAAAACATACAGACTCAGGAGGAGCCAAACTTTGTGTCCTAGTTCATGCTGACTATGTGGACCCAAGCCTAAGCCTTCTGAATGCTTCTTCCCTTTCAGAATAAAGGCTATTTGAGGTCTTATCACACATGTCTTGATTTGCAAGATGGCAGCTGCTGTATTTCAGATGGCCCCAATCCCGACTTCCCTAGGAGCAGCTCAGCTCCTTATACTTACCTGTGTTACCAGGAGTTGTGCCCACAGTGACCACATTTGCAGGGGCAGACAGAGAAGATGTGGTGGGGGAGGGAAGTGAGGACTTCCCAGATGGCAGGGTGGAGGAAAGACTGGTTTGGGGCAGAAGGGAAGAAAGAGTTCCAGATTTGGCTGGCATATCAATGGCAGGGCTAGAAGCTATGGGAGCAGAAGGCTTGGGAGAAGGAAGGTGACTCTCCCATGTCAGAGGGGGAGTGTTCTGTGTCACAGGGGGAAGATTGATGGGCCCAACTAAAGAGAAGGCACTGGAGACTCTAGAAAGACTGGTAGCCTGAGGAGCAACTGGTTTGCTGGAAGAAGAAAATGGACCATGTGGCTGATCGACAAAACAGACAATGGGATCCTGAAGATCACTAAAGGGGAAAATCAGAGAGATACATGTTAGAGATAAATAAGGTACTGAGAGTGAATCCTCCCCTTCTGGCAGCTATGTGACACCACCAATTTGACAGGCTTAAATCAGGGACCTGTCACTTCACACCCTCTGTGCCCCTGCCTCTGGGCCCAGCTCGCTTCTACTGCCTATTTCTAGGTAGAGGAGTCTATATTCTTTTGAAGCTTTCCTGAAGATTCTAGTGTGCAGCCAGGGTTTTGAGAACCACTGTACTGCTCCATGGCCTAGATCTTCAGTCCTCAAAGAGAGGCCATGGGATTAGCAGCACTGGTTCATCCAAGAGCTTGCTAGCATATAGAATCTAAAGCCCCACATTAGACCTACTGCAACACAATCTGCATTTTAACAGATCTGCAGTGAGTGATATGCACAGGAATATTTGAGAGTGTTGATTTAACTCACTAATTTTACAGAGATTAATTAATTTCCTTATCTCCCTGAGACTTTGAGGGTGATTCTAATTTGCAACCAAGATCATGAACCACTAGTTTAAGACAATGGTCCAAATGAAAAAAAAATTTTTTTGGTGGTACTGGGAGTGGAACCCAGGGGCTTTCTTTCTATCTCTGGGCTAAAGTCCTAGACCTATTTTCTATTTTATTTGGAAACAGGGTCTCACTAAGTTGCTGAGAGGCTCACTAAGTAGCTGAGTCTGGCTTCGAACCTGTGTGATCCTCCTGTCTTAGCCTCCCAAGCTTGGGGATTATAAGCGTGCTCCACCATGCCTGGCTTCCCTAAAATTTAAGAACTTTCTTCATTCTTAAAATTCCAACAATCCTTAGTCAGCATGGTGATTACATATTATACACACATACACACACATTTTTGGAAAAGGGATAGCAACACACACACACACACACACACACACACACACACACACACACATTTTTGAAGAGAGACAGCAAGTTTTCCACATACCACTGCAGCTTTTCTAACTCTTCAGGCAAGGAAGGGCAGGGCATCTTGACAGAACAGCAGCACTGTTCTGAGGGAGTCAAAAGAAGAAGAAGAAAATGCATGGTTAAAAATAAAGTAAGGTGGAAGCTCAGACCCATCAAGTATATGGTTCTTACACTGTGTTTTTAAAGAACTGTCTAACTGGTGATACAGTGAATTGAAAGCCTTTAAATTGACAAATATACATGCTTCATAGTAGGTGCTCAAAAATACTTATTGAATGAATAAGTTTGTTATATCTATGCAATATATGCCACTTTTCAGCAACTCTAAGGAGGAATTAAGAAGTAAACAGATCCTGAGAACATTGTGTTAAGTGAAATATGCCAAGCACAGAAAGACAAATACCACATGATCTCACTCATATGCGGAATCTAAAAACGTTTAACTTTTTAAAGAATTAAATGGTGGTTACCAGAAGATGCAGAGTGAGGAGACTAGAGAGATGTTGGTTAAATGACACAAAATTTCAGTTAGACAGAGAAGTTCAAGAGATAAAAGACATGATGACTACTGTGAATAACAATATATTGCATATTTGAAAATTGCTGAGAGAGATTTTAAATGTTCTCACCACAAAAGTGCTAAGTATATGAGATAATGCATATGTTAAATATTTTGATTTAGCCATTCCATAATATATATCAAAACATCACATTGTATACCATGACTTCTATTTCTCAAAAAGGGCGTACACCCTTCTTACAGCTATGTGCAACTTTTGTCAATTAAAAATAAGTAAATATATCCTAGTTGCAATCCATTGAAACATTCCAAACATAATTCTTCCTCTCCATAGGGCTCCTTTGTCATGCTTTCAGATGAGCATGTTGAAATTTTATATCAAAGAAGGAAAAATAACTTTCTTGGGCTTTCTAAAAACTGCTCAAGGTCAAAGGAGGCATAAAGAAAGCTAAAACATGTGTCAACTGATTAATTATATTTTCAATTACTATATGACATATAAAAATCATGAAAAAAGGAACATAGCAAATAGACAACTTACCCATTGGTCGAATCTCTACTCTTTTCAAAGCCATCATTACAGAACATACATTCATTGTCTTATTCAGTTTTATTGTAAATGTACAATTTAATGTGCTGGAAAGATACATACATTTAATGATTTAATGTCATTAAATTGGAATGTTATTAAATTGGAAACCTATCCATACTTTTGTAATTACTTTTGCAAACTTAAGAGAAAGGAAAGGGGACACTGACAGTGTTAACTTTTAAAGCTTACCAACCACGATCTGAACTTTGCCCCAAAGACTGTAAGAGATATTTACAGAAACTCACATTCACAGATGTTGCAGATCAGACACACTCTGACCACATGCATCTGCTGGTCTGTACAGAGGCTGGTTTGTTTTTAACAGGCAGAGGTGAAACTTGGCTGCAAAGCTGAGCACCTTGCCATCTTTAGTCTCACCACTCCCCCGCTGGCTACCTGCCTGTTGTCTGTGGGCATTTGAGTTTCCAGCATAGGGGCCCTTTCATGAACCAGCCTAGATGAGCATCAAGGTCTCTTAAATCCAAAACCTCTCTGGGCAATTCAATCTAGATTATTAGACAAATACAAATTTAAGATATTCTCTCTGTTTCTTTCTACTTTAGTCTTGGTGTAGGTAAAAAATGAATGTTGTAAATAATGAAAAGAGGAAAGGGAAATAAATATCCCATATAGAGGATAGGGATTCAACCTACAATTTCATGATAGGTTTGCCATATGTACCAATGAACAGTTTGATGGGCAGAAACTGTCATTTACTAGGACCTGTACTCTCATAGAGTACTTAGATTCTGGTAGTGAAAATATTGCTCTATAAGCCAGCGGCCACCATGACCACTGGTAGATATGATATAAAATATTTATCTACGTAACCCCAAATAATTACTGGACAGTTTTTGATTGATTCTTATACATATTTTAATTTCTTCTTTTTTACTTTCTTTTCAATCTTTTCCTTCTCTCAAGCTTCATATTATGTTTCTTTTTTTTTTCTCTCTGGCCTATACTCTGCCTGGACCACTGTGAGCCATTTCTTGATTATTTTGGTGGCCCTCAGAGCTAAGGACACTGACGATCCTTAGCCTCAGAGAACCAGAGGCACATGGACCATATCATGCACCCCTCCCTTTGTGCTTCATAAGGAAATGAGAAGATGGATGTGACAAAGTGATCAGTGTTTGGAAAAATAAAAGTATATATCCCAAATATCACTTGTACATACTGATGTTAGAGCAAAGCCTGTGAATCTGTAATGTAACTCCTTAATAGTTTCTCACAAACAAAAATTATTTATAAAAAAATTTAAAACAAATGGATAAATAATATTTATAAAAGAATTAAGATGACTGACCTTTGAGTTTCTGCAGTAGCACATACTATAAAATAAGTCTGAAACAAACAAACAAACAAACAAAATACATGTTATTTGACAGCTGGAAATGTCAGAAGAGATAAGCCAGAGTGAATCAGAATTTTAGAACCACAAGAACCCCTAGAGATCATCCACTTCACCCTCCTACTAAATTCCTGACATATCATAAAAGCTAATCAGTGCATACTGAGTTCTGCTTGGGTACCTCCAGTGTCAGAGCTCACTACTATACATGGAAGTGTGTTGTCAAGGACTTTTCATTTAAGAAACGTTTGGTCTTCCACGAAGGAGGATCTACTTCCTTGTAATATCTGCCCATTGCTCCTAGTTCTGACTTTTGGAATAATGGAACAAATCCATTCACTCTTTTACATGACAAATTTAGGAGAATTTGAATACACATCTCCCCAGGAACTCAGAATTCCATGTCCCCCCATAATAACAATAATTATAAATAAGGTACAGGGTATGCTATGATTACCTCACTTAGGGTTTGTAGAGTTTTGTTGAGCTCTGATCGTCTATGAATAAAATGAGAAAATTTGACATTAAGGTGACCATAAGTGATATGAAATTCAAAACAAGTTAGATTTTTAGCAATTAAATCCAGTCCATGGTATTTATTGCTTACAGGGTTCACTTTGAAGAAACACAGATTATAATGAGAAATTGCCATGTGGGGAAAATAAATTATGTATACATCAAGGAAAAGTATCCAGATGGGAGCTATATCGGTTCTAGCTAGAAGCAAGATATAAATTATGGTTGAACAATCTTGTTATTTGTTAGGCTACTGCAATTCCTCCAGGGCAGCTTCTTTTGGCAGAGGGCCAGAGGAAGAACTGGCCCCAGGCAAATAGTTCTGAGAGGGGTAAGCCATTCACCCTGTATTTCTGATTAATTTCTCATTTCCTCTCTGATGAAGCCTCCACTATCTAGCAACTATCTATCTCCAACTCTGCCTCCCTGCCTCACAAGTCCCCTGAAGGATTTTTCTCATTCCTCTCCTCTATTACCAGCCCAAAAATATTTTCATATCCTCAACATGGCAGAGCTTCCCTGAAATCAAGATGAAGGAAATCTAATTAAAAATTTCACTCTAGCTAGGTATGGTAGTAGACAGCTATAATCTTAGTACTTAAGAAGCTGAAACAGAATTGCAGGTTCAAGGCCAGCCTCAGCAACTCAGCAAGACCCTCAGCAATTTAGTGAGACCTTATTCTTATTTTTAAAATATATTTTATTGGTGCAGTGATAGGGGCATATAAGATCATGCTTCAAAATGAAAAATAAAAAGCGCTGGAGGTGTAGCTCGGAGGTAGAATTTCCCTGGGGTCAGTACCCAGTACAGAGAGATAGAAAGCTAGAGAGAGAGACAAAGAGAAGAGAGGAGAGGAGAGGAGAGGAGAGGAGAGGAGAGGAGAGGAGAGAAGAGGAGAGGAGGAGAGGCGAGAGGAGAGGGAGGAAGAATGAATGAGAATTTGAATGAATGAGAATGAGAATGAATTCATTCTAGGCCAGTGTTTCTCAAGAGGAGGTGACTCTCCCCCTTAGGAGGAATTTGGCAATGTCTAGAGACAGTTTGGGTTGTTACACTAGGGAAGTGCTACTGGTATCAAGTGGGTTGAGACTAGGGATGTTATTGAATATCTTACAATGCCCAGAACAGACCCCCACAACAAAGAATATTCAGGTCCAAAATGTCAGTAGTGCTGAGGTTGAGAAACCCTTCTCCAAAGAATGGGCAATAGCTCTAGGTGGCTCCGGGCAAAATCTAGAAGGAAGAATAGAGGGGCCATGGCAGTTGTCTACTCAAGTAGCTGCTCAAGCTAGCAGGAGCCATTCTTCCAAATTGTTCTTTCTGAGGTTTTCCATGGCTTCTCCAATCAGGCTTAACTGCTCCTTCAGCTCTATAATGAGATCTTAAAATGTTCTTTGGCACCCTTTACGTGCCCTTTTCATGAAGCTGTTCCTTCCTGTGACCGTCATAGTAAGATTGTTTCTGTTCTAAGCCATCCTGATGGCTAACATTTTCCCCTTTGGTCTAACTGGGGGCATTTATTTTTAATGCATGTCTCATTGTATGTGTTTTGTCCTTGTAAGCTAATGTCACTTAATAAAGAGCTCTCTCTGACTTTTGAATCACTGGTGTTTTTATGAAAGGATCAACAAATGGTATAAATGAAACTTGAACTCTTCATTCAATCATGTTGGATAGCAAATTGCATTAAACTCAAATACCAATTCAAATTAGGCCCTTATGTGATTTCACAGCATTAGAAAGAACAACCTTCTGGGGATATTAGTTCATGACAGTTAACTATGGTTAGTTTGCAAAGTAGGCAAGAACCAATTAGCTCTGTATTCTTATGGTCTATCTCTTTCCCATTCTTGCATTCCAGAAACAAAGATGGCTCAACAAATATCTTTCTGCAGTTGATATCTTAAGTTTGAAATCAAATAGCAGATTACTCACTTCAGTTCATTTAGAGACAAGACTCCAGGGAAGGTGCCATTTGTAATGTCTTGGCTCTGTTGGAAGCAAAACATCATTAAAATTCAGTGTACAACATTTGTTAATTGTTTTTGTTTGTTTTACACACTCTACTAAGAAGTTATTCTTCACTTCTGTTGGTTACCCAAAGACCTACACCTCAGAGGCTGCATCCTAACTCCATGAAATATTGCCTATTAGATGATCATGTTACAAATACATAGATAAGGGGAAAAGGGGTGTTCAAAAGTCAATCCATATTGGTTGAGCCAGGTTTTTCATTTATATTTTCTTTAAAAGATCCTAGCTAGGTACAGTGGCGCACCCTTGTAATCCCAGCATTTGAGAGGCTGAGAAAGGAGGATCATGGTTCACAGAAAGCCTCGGCTACTTAGTGAGGCCCTTTGCAACTCAGTGAGACCCTGTTTCAAAATAAGAATAAAAAAAATAGGGCTGGGAGTATAGCTTGGCGATCAAATGCCCCTGGATTTTATCCCTCCTACCACATCAAAAAATAAAGAATCCTAATCTGGCAGCTCTGATGTGCTTATTTCAGTCTTTCTTTAGTTCAAGGATTTATAAAAAAACACTCTTAAAGCTCTCTTTGTGACAGGTCCTAGAGTTAAGTAACAAACCCCAGTGTATAAAGGAAATTTGAGGGTGGCCATCACTGTATTTCTTACACCCAGCTCAAGGCCTGGCATATAATAGGAATCTAAGAATATTCACTAAATAAACAAGGATGTTTGGCAGGCATCTCTGAACCAATCAAGCTTATGGGAAGTCTGCTATCACTAGATATGAATACCCCAATGTGGGGAGCATTATAAGATTTGAAAGATTATCCATAGGCTTCACAAATACACACACACACACACACACACACACACACACACACACACACACACACGGGATTGAATTTAGGGGCATTCTATCTCCAAGCAACACCCCCAGATCTTTTTCTTTTGAAACAGGGTCTTGCCATATTTCTGAGAGTCTTGCTACTTTGCTGAGGCTGTTCTTGAACCTGTGATTACTGGCATTCACCACTAGATTAGGTTACTAGGTTACACATATATTTATTGTTCCTAGAAGTGTCTAAGATAATTTTACATGTTAACCAGTAATAACATTGCATGTATTAACATTCTTATTTATCAGTAAACCCAATGAAAACTAAAATGTAATTATTGACAACCATGATTATCATGGATTCAAAGCCCTTGCCACAAAGCTAGAGATCCAATAATAAATATTTTCTTTAAATTTGGTCAGAAAAGTAAATATGCCCCAAATTAGAAATAATCTGAACCTTCAACAAATCTTTAAATACATGTAAATTTGCCTTTTAAGAATGCAGTAAGAAAAATCTTTAAAACCTACCTGGGTAACGTTGTGTTCTTCATCATACTGAAACATTATCTCACCTCTAAAAAATGCTAAAAATAAATTTTCAAAAAAAATTGAGACTTGTATCCTTACAATTTGAGGATTAATTTAACAGATAAAGATTAACAAATTACTTTATAGAGTTGCATTAACTTATTTGTTTTTATTCCCATGTATTATTTCCTATCAATAAAGTACTAAATGATTATTAACACAATTTTTAAAAATGATGAACCATAAATTTTTAATTATTTTTCAGTAACAATGATTGAACCTGATATTGTTCTACCACTGAGCTACATCCCCAACCAATTTTATGTCTTATTTTGAGACAGGGTCTTGCTAAATTACCCAGGTTGTCCTTGAACTTGTGATCCTCCTGCCTCAGTCTTCCAAGTCGCTGAAATGACAGGTATGTGCCACTGTGACAATTCCTTGTCAAGGAATTTTATCTCTACATGCTTTCTTTTGACATTTTGTTTCCTTTAAAGACAACTGGCAAGGAGAGGGGGCTGAACACAATGGTGCATATCTGTAATCACGGCAACTCCAGAGGCTGAGGCAGAATGACTGCAGGTTCAAGGTTGGCTTAGGCAACTCAATGGAGACCCTAACCCAAAATAAAAGCAAAAGGACAAGGTAAAAGCTCCGTGGTAGGGCACTTGTCTGGTATTCAATCCCCAGTATTACTTCAATCACCAGTATTGTGAGGAGGAGGAGGAGGAGGAGGAGGAGGAGGAGGAGGAGGAGGAGGAGGAGGAGGAGGAGGAGGAGGAAACTGGAAGAACTGTAGCTTTAATGTTAATTAAAATGTTTAAATTATAGTTGCAGTTACATAAATAAGGGAGGTAGGGGAAAAGAGTTTCTCAGTAGCTAAGTAGCCTTATAGAAATCTATGTATTCTTTGTCAGTTTTTAAGTTTTGTTTTAAAATATATAGTGTAAAATGTTGGATTTTTCCTAGGAACATAGTTGAGATTTTGCTTTTAATGCTCAATAGTTTGCAGGGCAACTCTTTTATTAAATCGAACAACCCAATATTGCTTTCACTCAAGATTTGCGAGAAAACCTTGTTCTTAAAATGCTCACTTTGGGAAATATTAAATTTAATTTCAGTCAACCTTTTTCCTGCAGGGTACTCCTAGGGGCCTCTATCTGGAAACAAATAAAATAGAGACACCTAAAGAGAAGTATGTGGTGCACACCTCATATAGGGGCCCAAACCTGGCCTCTTGAGCAATTGGGCAAGGATATTATATAAACTACAGCAGGCTTCGCATAGTTCTTTTGTTGATAGACCAATTCATAAATACTTGATATTATGGACCATATAGTCTCTTGCAACTCTGCCTCTGTAGCATGAAGATAGTCATAGAAAATACATGAGTATATGGGCATGTCTATGTACCCCAAAACTTAATTTACAGAAACAAGTGGCCAGCCATATCAGGACTATGGGTGGTAGTTTGCCAACCCTTGAGTTAGAGGGTTGGAGGTCTCTTCAACAATTCTCTTTTATCACACCCTAAAATACAACAACTAATTCCCATGGCCATGTATCCTAGGGTCAACTTCCATTTAACAATGCTGAAAAGTCTACTTGACCAGTGATTAGCATGATCTACTTTAGAAACTTTTCTACTGAGAGCCTCAATTGACTTTTGCATATTGATATTGAAATTTCACTTAATCCAAAATATAATTAAAAGTAAAGATACTCAATATCTGCATAAAATTACTTATTCATTTAAAAATCTATCTTGTAAAGGCTTAATTAGATCCAGTCATGGTAGTACATGCCTGTAATTCCAGTACTTGGAAGACTGAAACAAGAGAATCATGGGTTCAAGGCTAGCCTTGACAATTTAGTGAGACCCTTTTTGAAAACAAAATAAGGCTGAGAGTTAGCTCAGAAGTAGAATGTTCCTATATTCAATCACTAGCAACACACACTCACATACACACACACACAGCTTATTTAGATGCTGTGCATGTGCACACACCTACAATTCACAATTTATCTCCCTCACATTCTTAGTGAGTGTATGGTGTTCCATAAATTTGCTGAGAGTACAGAGCAACCTAGAAGCCACCACCTTTTGACTCTCAGCCTAACTCTTTCTATTCAGTTCCCAGCTTCTTCACCAGTCTCCACTTCCTTTAATGACCTATATTGAAAACCTGTAAGAAGTGAAGGTTTCTAGTTTCTGGCACTGTATCATGGGATTTCTGGATCCAAAAGAGTTGGTTCCTGATGAGGTTGTTTTCACCAGACACTAAAACAAATGGTCAATTCAGTCACTTAATTGGGGAAAACATTACACCAACCAGCTTTCTGGCAAGTGTTATTCAAGATGACCAGGTTTTTCTTTTTTGACTACATGTTCAATTTTCAAAGTTATCAAAAAACATGTAGACACAACACGAAACTAGACATTAGTCACCAGCCCCAAACATAGATGAAGCACAAATATAATGACATTATAGGGAATTTAGTGAAGAGAAGGATAAGAAAAATAGGGAGGGATGGAGGAGGAAAAGGGAAGAGAAAGTTATACAATATATGAAAATGAAGTGGATTGAATAAGTCTAATTAAAACCAGCTAATATTTCCCTTCCATAGTCTACATGGAGTATAATATCAGCAGAAAACTCAGATGAGAAAATATCACATTCACATACAGAAAGTGTTTGTGGAACATTCTTTTAATAGGAAGTTTTCTTATATTTTTTTGTGTGTGCATGTGTGTGTATGGTATTAGGGACTGAACCCAGGGGCATTCTATCTCTGTGATATACCTTCAGACCTATTTTATTTTGAAACAGGGTCCCACCTGCAGAGGCTGGTCTAGAACTTGTAATCTTCCTGTCTCAGCCTTCTGAGTACTGGGATTACAAGTATGTGTCACTGTATCTGGCTGGAAGATTTTTCATTTTCTAATCTATGCAACCTTAATTTGTTTTACTTGAAAATAATTTATTCGATTACTTATGTTAGTTTACTTTATAAAAATATTAAAATATAGCAAAAGTAAAAAAAATCATATGTTTCTTTATTACTGGAGTCTTCTAAAGGCTTTATAAAATATCTTGCTACCTTCCTCTTCTCTCTTCCCATGATCTTCTATACAGTTCTGACCTTCTACACCATATTTTTATGTTTTTCACATTTGCTTCCACTGGTTTTAATAAGGAAGGGATCCTAGAGAGCCAAATCAATGTAAGAAAAGTGGTTGTTTCATTCCTCTGGCCCATGGCAGAAGGGGAAAATATTCCTATTTCAAAAATAGCATGTTCTAAAGGTATTTTCATTTTAATTTTTAAGAAGAGTGGTCAATCTTAATTAGAGATGGTAAAACACACTATGGACACTATTGGAATTAGCATTTAATTAAACTATGTATGCATGAAATTTCAATATTCTAGCAGTCTGGTTTGTTCTATTTATAGAAAAGGGCAGCATCCTGCATTTAAGCTTAATTAAGGTCCTATAGAAAACCTTGAGGGGTTTATATACAAAAAGTTAATTTCAATAATTAATAAAATTAATAATAACTTCTTTATACTTACTCACTAATTAGCTATAAGATATTAGTTATGAATTGAATGTTATAGTGAAGAATGCTTGTTTTAGTGCTTCATGTCTAATATTAAGGAAGTTAATTCATTTTCTCACTAGACAATGAAAAGATTATTGAGGCCAGATCTAAAATTTGCTTTTCTTTTTATTAGGGAGTCTTAGTAATCAAGTGGAATGAAAAAGTGACAAGTTAGAGAGACACACACATACACATCAGGAGAAACCAAACCATTTCTCTATTTATATCAAAGCTATCTGGTAATGTATAATATACAGGAGAACCAACCTGAGTCATTGCAAATAGATGACAAATTGCAGATATTCCTCTGGGATTTTACTCCTGTGGGAAAAAAGAACAAACCAGATGGTTAAGCATGTCAACAACTGCACTTATATATTACATTGCCAAGAAAATTCACTTATGTAGGCATTGAATATGGATTAAAATATTAAGAAGCTGGATATAATTGGCTGGATGGATTCCACAAAAACTAAGGAATGAGAAAGTGTTCATTTGGTTGGTCAGCTATGAAACTTTACTATTCTTTTTTATGTCATTATCTGACCCCCAACTCCTCCTTAATATTTCTTTGTCCTATTTTCTATTAACCCCTCTCCTGTCCAATATAAATAGAGCACCATGTAACAAATCAAGTATAGAGACTTTTAATGGAATATCTCTCAATCATAGGGGTTTTTTACTTCCTGGGTAGGAGAGTCCTGGAACACTGTAATGTTGGTACTAGCTCCTTATACAAATGTACGTATGAAATGACACTTGTGTCATGATACTGTTTAATGAGCAAAATCTACAAAATTCAAAACATACTTGCTGAGTACCTTTCTTAGTCTACAGGCCTGCCCTCAAGGAGCTTACAGTATAGTAGGTGATTCTGGCCAGTAAATAAAAAGTTTTAATGATGGCCAGGAATTTAGACCACACAAGCATACAAAAGAGAAAGAGAAGAATGGGAGATTAAATGAACCACGCTAGAACAGAAAACTTTATACAGATCGAGAAATACTTTCTCCTTTTACCAAAAGGATTTGATTTGAAAAGAGCTCAGAGTTGACTTCTCTGTAAATCTTCCCTTCATTGATTGCATCATTTTGGAAAAGCAAAAGAAATCTACAGTAAACAGGAGGGTACATGTTCCAAGTGTGCTAAGCACACCATCAAGAAAAAGACTGTTATACTGAGGAATCTTTTGGTCTCCTTGTTAGGTCCTGGTCAGAATTATGTATGCAATGCCCAATTTCTAGTTTGTTTCTATTGCACATTATGATTTGTTTGTTCCTATGAGAAAACTAGTTTAGATACAAATTTAAATTATCACTTGATTTGTCTCAAGTTATATGATTTCTACCAGAATGATTTATTGGTATATGGGCATCCTGCAAAGAGTTTTGACTAACTGTGAACAAACTAAGTTACCTGGCATGCAGGTTTCTACATTATTCCACAGCCACATTATCCACATCAAATGAGAATTTCACTTTAAATACACATTTTATAGATATAACTCATTATAACATACACACTATACAGATATTATGGACTATATCGGTGTTGAGTAAAGTTTCCAAAACAGTGTGATATTTTTGGCACTGGGTATTTAACTCAGGGAGGAACTCTTTCTGAGCTTCACCTCCAGCCCTTTTAATTTGTTTTATTTTGAAACAGGATCCCATTAATTTTCTGAGCTTGTCATTGAACCTGTGATTCTTCTGTCTCAGTCTCCCCAGTACTGGGATCACAGATGTGTACCACTACATTCAGCTCAAATTCCTTTAATCCACTGGTCCACTACTCCCTAAATTTCCCTTTCTACCATTTTACCTGCACCTCCATTTCCAGTGATGTGGGTCTTTTTACTGCTCTATAATACTAAGAATTTTCTTTCCTATTTTGGACCATTATCTATAATCTCTCCAAGGACCTGACCACAGGTCATTCCTTAAACCCTGAGTGAGAACATTGAAAGGGTCATATGGTAAATATTTTAGGCTTTGTGGATAATATGGTCTCTGTTGCAACTAAACTTTACTATTCTACATAGCCAAAAAGTAGCCATAGAAAATATGTAAACAAATGGTCATGACAGCATTCTAATAAAACTTTATTTACTAAAAATGCATAGATTTGGAAAATGGCAACGGAGAGATGCAGCATATCTCTCTAGATGAAGCAAATTAAGTTCAACTACTGAGAATGCAGCGTCTTAATAAAGAAAATTAAATTCAGCATACAACCCAAAACAGACTCGGGGACTATGGCGGAAGAAATCCAATAACTCTGAACTGCAAGATTCACCACAGCACACAAAGAAAGCAGAAAGTGAGCTGAAGATACAGGCGGCTGCGGGGCTGCAGATGCAGGCGGCTGCTGGGCTGCTGGCACAAACAGAGCTTTTGGGACCCTGGCAATCCGAGATTGGCCCTAGAGTCTGAAAGTGGCCATAGAGCTCCAACATCTTAAGTTGTGAGCTCCCTCAAGCTCCTGAGAAGCACCATTTGCCCACCAGAGGCAGCTCCTGCAGAGGTGTCAGGAGACCTTCAGGGACCCAGAAGTAGACCTGCTAACCGTACTAGCAGAGAATCAGTGTAATATGGAAGAGATGCCAGAACTTCAGAGCCCCAGACTGGGCTGCCAGGTAACAGCGTGAGCTCAGATGAGCCATGGGACCCAGCAAACACACAGTGAGTGTCACCAGACACAGCAGTAACTGTGGGTGCCAGTGTGCACGGAGGGGGCAGCTTCAACCCCAGTGTCACAGAAGTGCGCTTATGGCATGATACCTGCACAGGACCACAAGGGGTCACTTCAAGCAAATACAAGACATTGGCATATACACCATATATATATATATATATTCATAATGTAGTAGGACTGTTAATTTTTTCCTTATTTTTTGTTTTTTATATTTTATTTTTCATTTTTGCTGTTTTATATTGTTTGTTTTATTTTTTGGTCTTTGGGTTTGTTTTGGTTTTTGGTTTGCTGGAGGGATAATCTTTTGTTTCTTCTTTTTTTTTTTTTAACCTATACTTGGGTTTCTTTGTTGGGTGCTTTCACTTTATACCACATGGTGGTTAGTTTGTTTTGTTTTATTTTATTTTTATCCTGTTTATTCTCTTAACCCTTTTTGTTTTCTCTTGGCAGTCTATTTTTGTTTTTGTCGATGTTGTTGTTCATATATGATGCATAATAGCCTTTGTACCTTATATTGTTTCTTTATCTGTTTGTCTTTGCTCCTTTCCTCCACTCCTTCTACAAAGTCCTCAATTTAGACTATATACTATCTTCCCTCAAAACTTTCTCTTTGTCCCCTAACTGTATCTTTTTAATACACAAAGCTTCTCACATCTCCATACTTAAACATTCTAATAAATACAAGAGTCTTACTATCTAAACTCCTCCCATTCTCAACCTGATATAACCTTATTATACTTAAATTCTTCCACAACCTAATTATATTCTCTACCTTACCTGACTCCTGCACCCATCACCCTAGCTACTCTACCATCACCCAACCCTCACCACTTGAAAAAGTACTGCTTCTTGGTTGACTTTTCTAAATTCCTGCTACTAAGATTGGACCAAATAGAATACCCACAAGCAGAGAAGACATCAGAAAAACAGGCCTGAGAACTTTGAAAATATGAGAACCAGGAATAGTGGAGAAATGACAGAAGTCACGAATACTGACCTACAAGAAATGCAAGAAGGGGAGTTCCGAATCTTAATCTACAATATGATGAAAGGATTTAAAACAAGTCTAGAGGCGATGAAAGACGAACTAGAAATACTAAGAAAGAATCAGAAAGAGGTCTGGAATGAAATGAAAGAGTCAATAAATGAAATGAAGTCAGCAATAGAAAGAAATTCTGGAAGATTAGATGAAATGGAAAGTAGAATATCACTGTTAGAAGACAGTACATCCAAAACCAAAAACACAGTCAACAGTATACAGATGTTATTACAGCAACAAAACCTAAACATACAACAAATTTGGGACAACATGAAATGTCCTAGCTTATGGATAAAAGGCACTGAAGAAGGGATAGAGGTACAGACCAGGGGCCTTTGTAATCTCTTCACAGAAATAATTTCAGAGAATTTCCAAAACATGGAAAGAGACATAGATCTTCATGTTCAGGAGACATGCAGAACACCATTAAGACAAGATCAAAGAAGGACCTCCCCATGCAACATAATATTCAAAATGACTAACTTAGAAGCCAAGGAAATGATCTTAAAAACAGTGAGAACAAAAGGTCGGGTGACATACAGAGGCAAAACAATAAGAATCGCCCCAGACTATACAACCCATGTCATGAATGCTAGGAGAGACTGGTACGATGTGATTCAGACCCTGGAAGAAAATAACTTCCAACCAAAAGTACTATATCCAGCAAAACTACATTCAAACTTGATGGAGAAACAAAAGTGTTTCAAGATAAACAAAATCTCAAAAAATTTATGCCTTCAAAGCCAACACTAGAGAAAATACATAAAGAAATAAACCATAAAGAAGAAAAAAGAAGCAGACTTCAGAACCAGAGAATAGAGGAAAGTGATCAGAGGGGCTTCTAAGTAAAGAAGAAAGAAAAAGCTACCAAACAGATGACAGAACACAAAATGACAGAAAACAAAAATCATATTCAATAATAACTCTTAACGTCAAAAGACTTAACTCACCAATCAAAAGACATAGACTGGCAATGTGGATCAAAAAACATAAACCAAATATATGCTGTTTGCAAGAAATTCACCTAACAGTCAAACACATTCACAGAATGAAAGTGAAAGGATGGAAAAAGATATACCATGCAACTGGAGAATAAAAAAGGGCAGGGGTAGCAATCCTGATATCCAACAAAACAGTCTTTAAACTAAAACACATCAGAAGAGACAAATCAGGGCACTTCCTTTTATTAAAAGGAACAATACACCAAGACGATATCATGACAGTAAATGTTTATGCCCCAAATAGGAGTGCAACCACATTTGTAAAATAAATCCTTCTGGACATCAGTTCTCAAATAGACCCAAATACAATTATTCTGGAAGACTTTAATACGCCTTTCACAGCACTGGATCGATCTTCAAGGCAAAATATGGATAAAGACTCGTTAGAACTAAAGAAAACTATAAACCAAATGGACCTAAGAGACATATACAGAATACTTCATCCAGGAACTACAGAATGCACATTCTTCTCATCAGCCCATGAAACCTTCTCCAAAATAGATCACATACTGGGACACAAAGAAAGCACCAGCATCAAAAGATGTAATATAATTCCTTGCATCTTTTCAGACCATAATGGAATGAAAGTAGAAATCAACAACAGAAAACTTAAAAGAAACTATGCAAATACATGGAGATTAAATGATACACTAGTGAATGATGAATGGGTAAGACCGGAAATTAGGAAAGAAATAAAGAAATTTATGGAAATAAATGAAAACACAGACACAACTTGCCAAAATCTATGGGACACTATGACGGAGGTATTAAGAGATACGTTTATAGCATTGAGTGCCCACATAATAAGGACAGAGAATCACCAAGTACAGATCCTATTGACACAACTCAAGGACCTAGAAAGACAGCAACAATCTAATCCCAAAGCCAGCAGAAGACAGGAAATTATTAAAATTCAAGCAGAAAAAATGAAATAAAGAACATAAAAAAGAATTCAAAGAATCAACAAAAGAAAAATCTGGTTCTGTGAAAAGATTAATAGAATTGATAAACCCCTGGCCAACCTAACCAAAAGAAAAAGAGAATCAATTCAAATGATTAAAATCAGAAATGAAAAAGGACATATGACCACAGATAGTGGAGAAATTCAAAGTATTATCAGAAACTATTTTAAAAATTTATACTCCAATAGACAAGAAAACACGGAAGAAATTGATAGATTCCTAAGCGCAGTTAACCTACCTAAACTGAACCAAGAGGACCATAGCAAGCCTAAACAACCAATAGCAAACAAAGAAATAGAAATGGTGATAAAAATCCTTCCATCAAAGAAAAACCCAGGCCTAGATGCGTTTCCAGCTGAATTCTTCAAAACCTTAAGTAAAGAACTAATACCAATACTTCATAACTTGTTCCAGGAAATTGAAAGAGATGGAACTCTCCCAAATTCCTTCTATGAGTCAAGTATCACATTAATACCCAAACCAAATAAAGATACCTCAAGAAAAGAAAACTACAGACCAATATCCTTAATGAACATAGATGCAAAAATTCTAAACCAAATAATAGCCATATGTATTCAAAATCATATCAAGAGAATAATACACCACAAACAAGTTGGTTTCATCCCAGAAAAACAAGGCTGGTTGAACATATGCAAATCAATACATGTTATTCACCACATAAATAGAATCAAGAACAAAAACCACATCATCATAGCAATAGATGCTGAAAAAGTATTTGACAAAATCCAACACCAGTTTATGTTAAAAATACTGCAAAAAATTGGAATAGAAGGAACATACCTCAACATCATTAAGGCAATATACAACAAACCCAAAGCCAACATTATACTGAATGGGGGAAAACAGCAAGAATTTCCCCTAAAAAGTAAAAAAAAAAAAAAAAAAAAAAAGATTTCCCCTAAAATCAGGAACAAGACAAGGATGACATCACTGCTCCTTTTCAATACAGTCCTTGAGACTCTTGCTGCAGCAATAAGACAAGAGAAGGACATCAAAGGAATTCAAATAGGAAGAGAGGAATTAAAATTATCCTTATTTGCAGATGACATGATCCTTTATCTAGAAGACCTAAGAACTCAACCAAAAGACATCTGGAGCTGATTAACAAATTCACCAAAGTTGCAGGATACAAAATCAACCTAAAGAAATCAGTGGCTTTTCTTTACACCAACAATGAATCCACAATGAAAGATATAAAGCAATCAATTCCATTCACTATCACCTCAAAACCAATAAAATACCTAGGAATAAATCTAACCAAAGATGCAAAAGATCTCTACAACAAAAACTATAAAATATTGAAGAAATTGAAAAAGACATTGGAAGATGGAAAGACCTCCCATGCTCATGAATAGGCAGAATAAATATCATCAAAATGGCCATTCTGCTAAAATTGATTTATAGCCGGGCGTGGTGGCGCACGCTTGTAATCCCCACACTTGGGAGGCGGAGACAGGAGGATTGCGCAGGTTCAGAGCCAGCCTTGCTGGCTTAAGAGACCCTGTTTCCACATAAAGTTCAAAAATAGGTCTGGGAGTGTAGCCCGTGGGAGTGTAGCCCGGAGGTAGAAGGGCTTCCAGGAACCCCAGTACCACCAAAAAAAAAAAATAATAATAATAATAAAATAAAATTGATTTATAGACTCAAAGAAATTCCCATTAAAATACCAATGACATTCTTCACAGACCTAGAAAAATCAATCATGAACTTTATATGGAAAAAGAAAAGACCCAGAATAGCCAAAGCAATTCTCAACAATAAGAATCATGCAGGATGCATTACAATCTCAGACTTCAAATTATACTATAGAGCAAAAGTAGTAAAAACAGCATGGCACTGGCACAATAACAGGTATACTGACCAGTGGAATAGAATAGAAGATACAGACACAAATCCACACACCTATAGTCAATTAATCTTTGGCAAAGTGATCAAACTCATACGCTGGAGAAAAGACAGCCTTTTCAACAAATGGTGCTGCGAAAACTGGTTATCCATTTGTAGAAAAAGGGAATTAAATCCTTACCTCTCACCATGCACAGGAATCAACTTGAGATGGATTAAAGACTTATAAATTAGACCAGAAACTGTAAAGTTATTAGAGGATGGCATAGGCTCAACACTACAACATATAGGTACAGGCAGTAACTTTCTCAACAAAACATCCAAAGCTCAGGAAATTAAAGCAAGAATTAACAAGTGGGATGGCATCAAACTGAAAAGTTTCTTCTCATCAAAGGAAACCATCAGGAACCTAAAGAGGAAGCCTACAGAATGGGAGAAGATCTTTACCAGTCACCACTCCAATAGGGGGCTGATATCCAGAATATACAAAGAGCTCAAAAGACTCTACACAGCAAAACAAACAAACCAATCAAGAAATGGGTTTGAATATAATTGAATAGATACTTTACAAAAGAAGAGATACAAATGGCCAATAGATTCATGAAAAGATGTTCATCATTAGCCATCAAGAAGATGCAAATTAAAACTACGCTGAGATTCCATCTAACCCCAGTCAGATTGCCAAGCATAAAGAAATCAAATAACAACTAATGCTGGCGAGGATGTGGGGAAAGAGGAACTCTTTTACATTGTTGGTGGTAGTGCAAACTAGTTCAGCCACTATGGAGATCTGTGTGGAGATTCCTTAGAAAACTGGGAATAGATCCACCATATGATCCAGCTTTACCACTCCTGGGTATTTTTCCAAAGGGGTTGAAATCAGAAAATTACAGCAACATATGCATACCTATGTTCATAGCAGCACAATTTTAATAGCCAAAATATGGAAACAACCTAGGTCCCCATCAACAAATGAATGGTTTGCAAAATTATGGGAAATACACATGATGGAATTCTATTCAGCTATAAAGAAAAACAAAATCATGTCATTTGTAATAAGATGGAAAGTCCTGGAGAGCATTATGTTAAGTGAGATCAGCCAAACAGAAATAGAAGGGACATATGTCCCCTCTAATATGCCCAAACTAGGGAGCATTGGGGATACCAGAGGGACTCCAGATAATGGAAGGGAAATCTCAGCAAAGTTTGAATGGAAAGCTAGGAGAGGAAGAAGGCCGAACTTGATTAATGAGTGGCTACTTGCAAATATACGTAAAAGTATAAATATATAGCATGGTTACCCTGGGTATTCATTGTTGGGAGGGGGGAAGAAAAATGGGGGTAGGAAGAGGGCACCAAATACATTTTAAATGTATACCATTTACTTTCAATAAAAAATAAAAAATAAAAAATGCATATATTTGGCCCATTGGTGATAGTTTACCAACTCCAGCTTGAAATAAATTAAAAGGCTTTGTTAATCTGGGCACAGCAATACTTGCCTGTAATCTCAGCTACTCGGGAGGCTGAGACAGGATGATGGCAAATTTGAGGCCAGCCTGGGCAACTTATCAAGACCCCATCTCAAAAAAGACAAAGAAAGTAATACCTGTGGAATAATTTCCTTTATCTGCATGCATGTTCATGTTAATTTTTTGTTTTATTGCCTTATCTACCTACCCCTTAGACTAGAAGATTTCTGAGTGTGGGCACTAAGTCAGATCGTTATCATATAACCCCAAATGCCTAGTACAACTTCAGGTACCCAGTACACATACATCTACTCATTGAAGACGGATTTTATTTTTCAAAGGTAGGAAAAAAGAAGAAAATTAGAAACACCAGCCATTTGTTTATAACTTTAGTTATAAAAAAGTTTTGATATTAATAACAAGTCATACCTGATGCATTGAAGGTTTTTACTATAGTGATTTTAGTTTTTTCTGCAAAGAAGCAATTTAAATATTAGAGCAGAATTGTTGCTTGTTTTTAAAAAACAATTTGCCATGAGTATCATTTTTAGTGAAGTGCTAAGAAAATCACAGTGTTGACATCTTTAAGACAGTACAGTTCATCTCAGCAGTGGAATGAATGGGACTCACATACCCGGAACATGTAACTTTGGCAAAGGGTGGATTTGGGTATTGAATTCCCATGTTTACCCAGTGAGATCACACCCAGACACACCCCACTGCTGTGTGATTTTACTTCAGTTTCCTGGCACTGCTTCTAGACCAACAAATGCAAATTACATTTCAGATATGCAGAATTAAGTCCTTATCTGGACCACCAGGTGAGGTTGTAAAAAGAAATTGATTCAAAATAAAAATTTATGTGAGTGAATACACACAGGATGAAAACTATTGCTACTGTAGTCTGCAATCAAGCATCCTGCTGTTTTCTTTAGGAGTTATTACCAATGTACTGACAGATAAATCTCATCTCAGAGAGCTCAAGACCATCTAACTATAGAATTCAACAAGCCCACAGCAGAATCAGGACTATTCAAATTTAGGGACTCAGTGGCAAATATTAACATGCTCTGAAGAAGCAAACCTTAGAAATATTATTCCAACACAGTTTGGAGACAGAGCTCATAGTTTATGCACCAGTTACAGGAGAACCTTGCTATAAAGGTGGCCAACTAAAAGAGACTGTGTTCAGGGCACTGATTTACAAAGAAGCTCTGTCTCCTAGGGCAGATGCGAAAATTCTGAAGTAAAAATTAATATCAGAGTTTGGACATACACTTAAGAATGATGATGTCATACTGGCAATTTTAGGAGTGTGTGTATGTGTGTTTGTGTATGCACATGCATGCACACAGTAGAGCACAATCATGCATATTTGTGCATGCACTATTGATAAGTTCATTTTTTTTTTTTTTTGGTGGTACTAGGGTTCCTGGAAGCCCTTCTACCTCTGGGATACACTCCCACAGGCTACACTCCCAGACCTATTTTAAACGTTTTTTTAAGTGGAAACAGGGTCTCTTAAGCCAGTGAGGCTGGCTCTGAACCAGCGCGATCCTCCTGTCTCCGCCTCCCAAGTGCGGGGATTACAAGCGTGCGCCACCACGCCCGGCTGATAAGTTCATTTTAATGTGTAATCCATGTGCATTGGTTGATGGTCATTTTACAGGCTGATAGCATTTTTCATTAACAATCCTTTAAATATGTTATTTTGTCTGCTTTTTAGAGCAAACAAAACACAACTGTGAAATGAACTTTTGGTTTTATTGACTAAACTGATTTGGAGTAAAATAATCAAACTCAGTAATAATCAAGAATGAAAAATAAAATCTAAGAAATTGAGATAAATACTTAATATATAATATAGTTTCAGCAGCAGAGGCACAGTGATATAGACATTCTTATCTGTTGCTGGCTGGAATGTTGCTGGCTATAATATTTCTAGAACATAATTGGACAGTGGGTATCAAAGGCCTTAACATCTTTCATACTACTGATCCCTTATGTACAATCCTTGGGATGTATTTTACAGAAATCAAGGATGAATACAAACATGTTTGCAGCAGAACATTTATTGCAATAAATTCTATTAAAATACAAGCAACTTTAATGTTGAACATGTGGTACACAATGGAATATTTATAAGTCATTAATAGCAAGAGCCACAAGTATACTTATAACTTAACATTAAGTGAAAAAAGCAAGGTATAAAAATCAATGTAAACTATGACTATTATAAATATTATGCATAAAGTAAGTGTATATAAATACATGTAGGTGATATTGAATGAAAATGTACACCAAATTATTAACAGTAATAGTCTGTTAATAACAATAACATGATTTTTCTTTTATTTTCTTTTTTTGTGTGTGGTACTGGGCATTGAACCCAGGGGCATTCTACCTCCAAGCTACACTCCCAGCCCTATTTTTTATTCTTTATTTTGAAATAGGATATCACTAAGTTGTGGAGGGCCTCAGTAAGTAGCTGAGGCTGGCCAAGAACCTGCGATCCTACTGTCACAGCCTCCCAAGCACTGGGATTACAAGCATATGCCATCACGCCCAACTTCTATTTTCTTATTTGTATTTCCCTATATTCTTCATTTTAATGAGCTAATATGCATCATTATGATAATCAAAAGCTTTAAATGCTTTTTAATGAAGTGCTATCTCCACAAGAGTTTGGGAGTTTGAGGGTGTTATGAAAAAAGAATTATAGTTCAGTGTCAAAGAATGATAAATTAATAGTCAAAGGTACAGGAAAGTTAGAAAAGAGATAAAGGAAAACTCTTTACTATCCCAATAGACTACACAAGTAAGAAACTCAAGAAGTCACTTAAGATAAGCTATTACATTTGGAATTAACTTGACATTACCTGTTTTGTTTAAGGTAGACAATACACTTGAAGCAGCATCTGAAATAAAATAATAAAAATTAACTTAACTACTGCTATGTTTATCAAACACAAGTCTTCCTAGGTTCTTTAATCATTTCACTTTTCCTCAAATCTGGGAGAAGTTAGTTTTGCAAAAGCCAAGCAGCATTACTAAATGCATTTTCTCTCTGTCCCCATACCATTATCTATTCTCGAATGCCCAGAGACAATTGCTGAGCAAAAGTTCATTCTTTCAAAATGTATTTTCTCAATGCCAGTTATATGTCTAACATATAGTAGCAATCCTATAATTATTAGAATTAAATGAACACATTTGTGTGGTTTAATTTTTATCCCCTTTTTCCTCTATGATAAAGTCCCTAAGGCATAAGGAATTTCCAACATTAATAGCCACATTAATAGATAGCCTTGGGGAGGCTTAATACATATTTACTAGTGGTACATTCTTCTAAAGTAATTTTAAATAATTCTATTTTACTTCTGAAATTCTTAAACATTACATTCAACTAACTTTTAGGAAAATCTCATATTTATCATGTATGATATTAAACCTAAATTAAAATCTATTTTATTGGTATTTTTTAAAAGGAAAACATTCAAGAACTTATTATTCTGGATGAAATTTTAGGAAAAATAAAAGGCAAGTATTCTATTATCACACTTACACACACACACACACACACACACACACACACACACACATACACACTGGTATTCGAAAACTGCTGCCAAAGCTAAATTGAAGACATTCTTTTCATTGTTAAAAGTAAAATTACATATAAAAATGGTAACCTTTGGTCCTTCTAATTGGGCCAAATGTGAATGTATGAGTTTTGACCCATATGAGCTGCAACTATGGTTATTTAGCTCTTTAACCACCAACCACATGGTGAGATTTTATTTTAACTGAGGGATTCTGAAAAGTGTTGGGGTTTGACCGCAGTAAGATGGAAGGCTGTCTACCCACAAAGAGAGGGAACAGAATGTGCTGCCCTGCACACTTCCCCCCAATATAGCACAGTTCTTTGTCCTCTTCTCTAGCACGATGAGAAAGTCAGTTTTTCCCCATTTTGTACCATTTAAAATTGATAAAAATCATCTGCAAAAAGGCTGTCTTTGAACACTCTGTGCCTCCAAATCCATTCTGAATCATATTGAAGTTACTGGATGTGCTTTTCACATTTAAACAATCTGTCACATAAAACTCCCTGGCATTGTGTTGGAGAGCAAGTGAAATGGAGTAGTCAAAATGTGATCAATAATTTCTTTTTTTAGTACAGGGAGAGTGGGGGAGGCATGATCATAAGGATTGTATCATTTAACCAGCAAGTTTAGGTTTTCCTCAAAGGTTGACAGGTTTTGTTTGGGAGTTTTGGCTTTATGTTATTTGAAATTACTCAATGTATTTAGAAATAATTTAGATGGAAATCTTCAACATCATTCATTATATGTATATTCATATTAAGGATTATCAGTTTTCACTTGATTCAGAAAAAATCTTACCATTGAGGATTGTAGTTTCAACCTCTTTTTGTTCCAAGGAGAAAAAACAATACAAAGGTATAGTTAAAATAAAAATTTTAACAAATTGGGCTAAATCTAGATTTAAATTTGTTTCAATATCTTGCCTGGAGTACCATTGGAGTAAGGGACAAAACTGACAAGAGATGATTCAACTGCAGGAGAGAAAAAAATTTAAATAAGCACTTTGAAACAATTACTTATTAAATTTTAAGGAGTCAGAACTTTTGAGATATAATTATAAAAAGAAATAGAAAACGTACTATGAAACCCATGGTCACGAGCTTTCTATTCCCTATGCAATTTTATGGAAATAAGTTTAGTAACCACACCAAAATAAAAGAAAGACTACTTAAAGAAATTTTTAGCCAAGAGAGTTCTAGAAAACATTTTAAATAATGTGCTGAACTACAATCACAAAATATATTGGCATGTTAGCTCCATTCTGTCATAATGGTGCCTGGCAACTTTTACCACAGTGAATTTAGAATTACAAAAAAATTGCTACCACTCAATATTGTACTATCTAATACAATTTCCCAGTAAGCTATTTTAAAATACGGCTATTAAGACAATCAATCGAGTTATAAATTTCCTGTGGAATGACTCCACTTAGGCTAAGAGGTCAATCTACTATGCACATTTTGTATGTTTAAATATTAAAAAGATCCAATGGCTTGACCTCCATCTAAACATGGGGAAAAGAAACACAAACATTTTACAACTAAAATAAGTTTTGCGGTAGGGAGACTGATTTTCAGCTGGTATGGACAAAATTTGGGTGTGTCAAGTGCTTGGCTGGCCAGTCTGTTTTAGACTGTTCGTGCGTTGGCTGAAAAACACACACCCTGTCTGCCTGTCTACATTATTGCTTCCATATTTTGTCATTTGCTACATTTATTTTTAATCACCAAGGATATTTCTAGAGGAGTAGGACAGTTTCTGAGTAATACAATTCAAAGCATAGATATGGACTCTTTGATCTTGTAGCAGAATGGACATAATCAGCCAGAGGTGCTTTTTAATTAATGAGTTAATTCCTTCAAATGTTGGTGAATGGTAACACCATACAAAGAGGTCTGCGGGCACGGCTGCTTTTGTCCCTTGGTGCTATACTGGCTCTTCCCCAGTACACTCTAAACCCAAGCTGTGACTAGAACCAGTAAGCACCTCCAAAACTCCATTCCCCGTTCCATGCAGACAACCATTTACAAATATCACCAGGATTATGTTTGCTGAAAGCTGTTATATTGGTAGGAAGAGACAATGACTTGATTTACCCTTGAAGCCTAATGCCTACGGGGCAAACTGGTATGGTAAAACAGTTTGAGCCTTGATGACTTACAGTCCAAGTTTGAATATTTTCCCCACAACTTATAACTTAGTAACTTACATAATAATTAATTATTATATATTGAGGGCTTACTCTATGACAGACATATGCTATTTCATTTTCACAAATGCTCTATGAAAAAATTACTGTTATTCTCCCCAATTAACATAGCAGGAAACTAAGGCACAGAAAGATCAAGCAACTTGCTCAAAGTCAAAGCTTAGCAAATGATAAGACGGGAGGGTGGTGGTCAAATTCAAACCCCAACAGTCTGGCACCAGAGAACATGTGAATGTGAGCACATTTCCCCATCTGAGCCTGGTTTCATTATCCATAACATTAACATGATTCCTATGTTGCAAGATCGAGAGAAGTGCAAAGTCTAAAGACTTCCAGGTGTGTAGTATGTGCATGAAAAGTAAGTGCCATTAATATTAATTGAATTTAAATAAATGAATGAATAACAGCAGAAGCTCATGCTCACACAACCAAGGACTGAGCATAAGTTTTCTCATTATTTACCACAGAACTTATTCTAGGCTGTATGGCGTAACAGAAAAAATACAGAAGCAGGAATCAGAGAAGCCATGTGTTGGCTCTGTGTGATGAGGGGCAAGAATCTGTGAGATCTCAGACGAATTAGGAGCTTCAGGCTCCACTATAATCAACTAAAATTTGGAGCTAAACTTTATCCGTAAGGCCCATTTTAAACCAGCAGTCTAGAATTAGGGTATTGTTCCTAGTTGTTGCCAATAAGGGTTCTAGTTATAAATTTCTCTGTGATTTATTTGCCTTTCTATTCTAGTGAGTGCTGAGATTTTTGAAAAATATTCTCAGCGAGGGTACTGAGGAAGTATGCTGAAGAGAACACTTCATCTCAGAAACATAAAAACACTGGCATGTTTAAGTTTTTGATATTATTCAGGAGACTTGTAAACTAGAATACCAAAACTAACTGAAGAACTTAAGCAGCTACCATAATGAAAACCCACAATTCATTCCCCAGTGACTTATTCCCGGGCTCTGCCTGGCAATATGGAAGAATCGATATGCCTGTCTTCTTATCCATGCTTGCCCTTGAGTTTCCAGGTGTAGGTTTAATGATATAATTTAATTAAGCTACTTGGCGGAAAACAATTTTGCTCTATTTGACCATATGCTATGCTACATGGAGAATGTTTAGAATACTATTTTTCCTGAAATTCCCCCAAAGTCATAAAATAACAGTCTTACCAGATGGTGATGATAAACTGGAATTATCAGCACTTTCTGTTGAGAAAAAAAAGTAATTTTAAAATTAGTCTGTCTTATGTCCAAATTTGTAGGAGATGGATATCTTTGATGACAATAAATACAAATTGAGTTACAAATAGCTACCAAAAGAGGGCAGTATGTTAACTTACTATTATTTTTGACACCATGATCAGAATTTTTCAATTCTCTACAAAAACTTTGCTCTGGTGAAGAAATTCTTCCCCTTTTTTGTGGTACTATGGATTGAACTCAGGAGCATTCTACCTCCTGAACTATACCCCAAGCCTACTTTATTTTTATTTTGAAGCAGTGTCTTGCTAGGTTGATGAGAGTCTCACTATTTGCTGAGGCTGTTCTCAAACCTGTGGTCCTCCTGTCTCAGCCTACCAAGTCCTGGGATTACAGGCGTGTACCACCAGGCCAGGCTAATCCTTCCAATTTTTAGCTATTGATGGAGCTCCACGTATTGTGCTGTATAATGATTTGCTGCATTTCAAACTAAACATGATCGCTAAGAACCTCAGTCTTTGACTAATGTTCCTTAAAATGTGAAGTAAATGTGTATGTCTGTATAGATTAAGTTTCTACTAAATTTACTCCTTTTTAGTAGAGACGTTAGGCACATTATGCCATCTCTTCTTTATGTGTTCAACTAGATCAGACAATTTTAGATATATAAATGACATGCGCTGATGAGTCATTTATTTTAGAGAAATGCTCATGTCCCTTAAGAGAAAAGTAGTTTATTTTTCCTTTATGAAAAATAATGAAAAAACACGAGGAAAAAACATTTTTCTCTATGAAAAAATATACTTATTGAGGAAACTAAAGAAATGACAAAAAGAAGAAAACAGAAGCAACCTATAATTTCACCATTCAAAGATAAATGACATTAACATTTTAACACATATTCTTTTTCCATGTGTATATCTACATATAGATAAATGTATATATGTAGACATGTATGTACATATATATGATAAAGATCATATCACTCAAAACTATTATTTGATTTTTCTTATATTAGTATATCCTGAAAATTGATTTATATTCTTAAACAAATTTTCATAAAATTTGTGATGGCTGTAGAGCATTTCAATGATTGGTCATATCATTTATCTATATAACAAATTTCCTTTTAATGGGGATTTTGGTGTGGACAATTTTTATGATTACAAATGGTTCTGGATTCTTTCAGAAATTCCATGAATTTTGATTGTCAAAATTCTCTACAAAAAATTTTAATTTATAGTTCTCTTGACTATACACAAGAATTCAACTTCTCCAAACCATCACCCACATACAGTATATCTTATAAATGTAAATTTCTTAAATTACAATTATTTTAAATTATAATTAATTTTATATTTAATTATTTTCTTAGTGGTATTTTGACATACAATTAACAGGAAAGAATAAGTGTGTTTGGAAACTAAGGTTGTACTATGAACCATACCTAGTATTCTCTAGGAGCATATTTTCATGAAATGATGGTAGGGTACTGATTATCTGGAATGATTAAAATCATAGTTCTGCTTGCAGGCAGGACTGAATAATATTTAATTCCATTATATTTCTGCAGCCAGCAAGGAAATGGAGTGGTTAGTTGCCTTGGTGTTATAATTAATTTATTTTTATTTATTTATTATTATTATTATTTTGGTGGTATTGGGGTTCCTGGAAGCCCTTCTACCTCTGGGCTACACTCCCAGACCTATTTTTACATTTTTATTTGGAAACAGGGTCTCCTAAGCCAGCGCACGTGGCTGGCTTCAAACCTGCGCAATCCTCCTGTCTCTGCCTCCCAAGCGTGGGGATTACAAGCGTGTGCCACCACGCCCGGCTTGGTGTCCTAATTTAATTGGAATGACTTCTTCCATGGTCTCTGTTCTTCAATATATTCCTCATGCTACTTTGTTTATTTTTTTTTTTTGAGGTACAGGGACTGGAACCCAAGGCCATTCTACCCCTGAGCAACACCTCCAGCCCTAGTTTTTATTTTTTATTTGGAAACAGGTTGCGAGGGGCCTCACTAAGTAGCTAAAGATGTCCACAAACTGTGATCCTCCTGTTTCAGCCTCCAGAATGCTGGGATTACAAGCGTGCGCCACCGCGCCCCGCTTCCTCATGCTACTTTAATATTTCACCAATCAGAATCTGTTAAGTTAAAATTTTAAAGGGTTAATTTAGGGGGGGTTGCTGAGGATTGTACCTACAGGTATTGTACCTCTCAGTTACACACCATAAGTATTTGTTTCTCAGTTTAAGTTTTTATAGGTGTTCCACATCTGGGATAATAGCACAAAACAGGTTAAATTGTTATTGTCTACTTTTTCTTTTGGTATTTTTTTTCTTTTTGGGACCTATTTGCTCAGTGATTAACATTTATTCACTTTGTCTCTCATGATGTTCTTTATTACTCCTCCTGGTACAACACAGATTATCCCCACAGGCCCTCCACTTCCCTGCCTATCTGCTTATGTTTCTCTTGGGCTTTCTCCCAATTCTCTTCCCATTTGTTACAATAAAGAGGTGGTCGTCATTTCCAGTGAATCATATATTTAAACTCCATGCCACTCTTAGGTGACAAAACATTTCCATTGTTAAAAATAATTCATAAACAAAGAAAGAAACAGCATTCAAAATTTTCAGATTTTCCTTTGGAAACCTACAAAGAGCACATTTTAAAGAATTATTCATTTACTGAAATCTTGATTTAAGTCAAAAAATAAAATTGTGACCTATAAAATTTACTCAGTATGACTCCCTGGTGACTTTTTTTTTAACGAAGGCCATATATTTCAATTATGATGAACAGGAGTTTGGCGAGCATAAGCTTACAACAGAGGACAAACATTGCCAGAGGGAGTAGAATCCCAGGAAACTGGCTTCCTCCATGAAATCTCTTTCCCTATCTCAACTCTAATAAATTTTTTTTGTAGTACTGAGAATTCAACCGAGGGGCATTCTGCTCTGAACTACACACACACACACAGACCTAGTTTATTTTTTATTTTTGAAACAGGGTATCACTAAGTTACAGAGGGCCTTGATAAATTGCTGAGGCTGTCTATGGACTTGAGATCCTACTGTCTCAGCCTCCCAAGTACTAGGATTACAGGTGTGCACCACCAGAGCTGGCTTCCCCATCATTTTTTCAAAGTTATTGCTACCACTTCCCATATTCTAGTCACACATGGCTAAGTGAATGCCCCACTATTATTGTATCTCCAACTCAATATATCTAAGAACTCAACCCTCATCACTCCACATCATTTCTATACTTGATCTATTATTGAATTTAATAGTATTGCTGGTAACACCAGCCAAGTAATACAAGTTGAAAACTTCAGTGTATTAGTCTCCTGTTGCTGCTATAATAAATTGCCATGTAATTGATGGCTTAAAACACAAATTTGATATCTTACAGTTCTTCAGGTCAGAAGTCCAGTGAACATCTCACCAGACTAAAATCAAGGTGATGATAGACCACATTCCTTTCTGAAGTTCTAGGGGAGAATTTGCTTCCTGCTTATTAGGGATATTGGCAGAATTTGATTCCTTTTGGTTGCAGGACTGATGACCTCATTTTCTTGCTGAAGATAAATTGAGGACAGGACTGTTTTCAGAGTCAAGAAACCACCAATGTTTCTTGGCTTATGCTTCATTCCTCCATCTTCAAAACCAGTAACAATGGGATAGGGTGGTAGAGTCCTTGTCATGGGCCATCCCTCTGACTCACTTCCTCTTACATTTATAAAGACTCCCATGCCAGGCATGGGAGCGCATACTTGTAATCCTAGAACTTAGGAGTCTGGGACAGGAGAATCACAGGTTCATGGTCAACCTCAGATACAGTGAGGTACTCTATGACTTAGTGAGACCCTGTTTCAAAAAGAAACAATAAAAAACGTGAACAGGGTATAGCCAGGAGGTAGAACAGCCCTGAGTTCAACCCCCAGTTCTGCAAAATAAAAAAAGTGAAGACTCCCATAATTTACCTGGGCCTACCCAGGCAATACACAATAATCTCTCTATATCATAATTCTTAACTTTAATTATAACCACAGTCCCTTTTTCCATGTAAGTTTTCACCCTGTCTTATAAAAAGTGAAAGTTTTAGAAGATGATCTCTTTATGTCAACTCTATAGCCCTTTAAAGCATGCTCTGGCTAAAGATTCAGAAGATGGATATGGCTCTCTTCTCTTAATATATTACTTTGCATTTTCATACATGTTACTTAACACTGTATCTTAGTCTATTTTCTGTGTCTATAATAAATAATACAGGCTGGATAAGTTATAAACAAGAAAAGATTATATGGTTCAATATTCTGGGGATTGGGAATTCCAAAACTGAGGCGCTACATCTGGTGAGGGTCTTCCTGCTGTACCATAGCATGGAAGAAAGGCAAGTAAATACATGAGACAGAGAAAAAAACTAATGAGAACATCATTAATCTATTTATGAGCACAGAGTCATAGGTCCTACCTATCAACACTATCACAGTAACAATTAAATTTTAACATGAGCTTTACAGGGGGCATTTAAACCATAGCACACTATATGTTCTATTTTCCCAACTAGATGCTAGTCAGCTTGGCAACTTATTTAATATCCTCCAGGAATTAAGTCTAATGCCTTGTATCTGGTAGCTGCTCAAAAACATTTTTTAATTAACTGATGTAATCATTAAGAAATTTACGATAAAGTGCTTGCCTTATACATACAAAGACCTTGAGCTTATTCTCCAGCACTGCAAAACTAAAAGTTAAAAAAGAGACTCCTATCAGTCATGGATCAAGTCAGAAATCCACGGCAGGTCATTCAAGAGCAGGAATTGAACTCAGAGAAATAGTGCAAAAGTGAAGGGCTGCTGCTACTTCCACTTCTAGGGCTGGAGGAAGGAGGGACTCTGAAAAACAAAGCCAGTGCAAGATCTGACCCCACAGAGGGGACCATACAGTGAGACTAGAATCATAGAGGAGACACAACCACCTATAAGCAATCAGAGAGGGTGAGAAATCTATTTCCTTTCCTCCCACAAGCCAATCTCCTATCACTCCCTCCCACTGGCCACACCTAGCTGGAAGCCAGTTGTCAAGGGGACATGGAAAATATGGCAAGTGGTCAGGTCTCTGTGATACAAAGCAGAGCAGGGGAAGGATGGGAAATGGACCTGAGGAAAATGGGGCCAAATGAGTTAGGCCAAATTTATAAAGACTTGAGAATATTTCTTAGATGACAATTACTCAGAATTTGAAGTGTGCCATAGTTTTTATGGCCAATCACAGCAGAGAGACTTATGGATCTTACAAATGTATGCTAAAATGTCTATTCAAATATATATATATATATATATATATATATATATATATATATATATATATAGTAACATTAGAAATTCAGCCATTGTGGGACCCTACTGCCTATAGTGTTAGCTTCAATAATATACCTATTATGAACTTTTCTTCTTTTTTCCTTGCTTCCTGCTCCTGACTTCTGGGATCTCCTAAATAAACCACCTGCACTCAAGTCAGGCAGGATCATATCTGGGTGTTTCTGAAGTTTTCATTTTTCTCTCGACTCTTTGACCCTGTGGTAGATGTTAAAACTTCAAATGTGAGTTGTTTGCCTTAAAGCTGTGACTGTAGTCTTTACTTCCAACACACTGGCCCTCAAGTTGGATGTGAAAAATGAAGGTTTAATCTTCTAGTAGTGGATCTAAAAAGGATAGAACGAGGCCCCCTTGCCTGAATATTTTAGACCCAAGTGAAACTTTTAATCCAGTGGCAGTTCTCCTCTGGATTGAATTACTATTCCATAGAGAGATGATTAAAAACAACTCACCACGCCTAGGCACTCTTATATGGGAATCCCAAAAAAAACAATTTTATTTTGGTTGTTATTAGCTCTTCAGGGATTGGGACAACAGACAGTCTTCCAGAAACTGCATTTTCAGATTTTACTACACAACCCCCCAAAATGGATGAAAACATTTTTAATTTGGCACATCCAAAACATGTTTATTTGAGCTGTGTTCATCTCACATCACACTGCTCAATAAGTACTCTTACATAATATATTTATTAAAAGATTAATAATGACATCACTAAAGAAAAACTTCAGCTCTTAGCTGATGGAATGTCCCAAAGAGCAAATTTCCAGCAATTCTAGGTGGGCTTTGGCCCAAATAGGAAGATGAACTGTGTTCTTGATCCCCTAGGCCCAGACTCTTATTCTTCCATCTTCACAAAAACTGATCTTGGCTCCCTCAAGGGTTTATGAACCTCTCTTCCCTCTGGGATCAACAAGATATATTTTAGAATGTTCATAAATTTCCTGAAATAAAATTCAAATTTATGTATGTATTCATAGGCATTTTTTCTGGGAAGAGTAGACTTCCCAGAGGGAGTCCTTATTTTGTGGTACTAGGGACTAAACCCAGGGACATTTGACTTCTGAGCTACACTCCAAGCCCTCTTTATTTTTATTTTGAAAAAGGTGGAGGAGGGTACTAAGTGGTGGAGTCTGGGACAGGAGAATCACAGGTTCATGGCCAACCTCAGATACAGTGAGGTACTCACTAAGTGGTGGAGGGCAGCACTAAGTTGCTGAGACTGTCCTCGAACCTACGATCCTTCTGTCTCAGTCTCCTAAGTACTTGGATTACAAGCATGTGCCACCACACATAGCTAAGTCTATTTTAAATTAACAAACATTTACGGAGCATCATTGTGACCAGGCACTGCATAGATACTCACTTACTTAGTCCTTTAAAGACCATATGATGTAAATTATCCCCATTGTATTGTCAGGGCCTTTGACAACTTAATCCATCGGCACTTCAGTTTCCCATCTGGAAGTAAGGATGAAGTTAATCCTACTAGGATGTAATTCATAGGTACAACTGTTAAAGTATTGAGAAGAATGCATGGCAAATACTGCTCGTGTCAATCAGTAACTAAAACAATGATGCACTCTATTCTTCAATCTACCAATGTGACTCATCTAAAAATCATTTCTCCTTTCTTCACTCAGTTTATCTCCTCTTTTTTATTATGTGTGTGCTTCTGATTTTCAACATGCCTCTGGGGTCGCTTCAGAAACATAGGCAAAGGAAGCAGAAGGACTTCAGGAGAACTGATAGCCATAAATTATATTTTGTAGATTCTGTAAAAAGTTAAGACCAGGTGAAGTTTCAAGGACCAAAGTAGAAGGCAGAGCTAATCATGATGCTATTAGGTTTGACTCAAGTGGGATGTGCAGGCTCCCTAGGGATATGGCTTCTAAAACATAGCTTTAATTATTTGTTCTAATTATAACTGCATTATGGATTTAGGGGCAGAATATTCTAAATCATATAAAAATATAACGAAAAACTAAAAATGTTTTCATCTCAACACTCAAAGTTAATGATAGCTGTCTTTAAAATATCTTTGGGCCATTGTAGAACTGAAACAACTAAATATAACCTGGGGAGATGTTAGTACCATCTTTTATTTAGAATTATTAACAAATACAAAATCAAGCTCATTGGTTTTCTAGTATGTGTGGTGGCTTTATAACGTTTCAGTCTGGCTAGGCTAACTAGATTTCCCTTTCCTGTATGTTTCTAGTGAATGAGGGAAACAAGCGAGCATGTGTGTTAGTATGTGTATGTGTTACCAGAGATTGAGCCCAGGGGTATTCTACCTCCAAGCTACAACCACAATCCTTTATAATTTTTTATTTTGAAACAGGGTCTTGCTAAATTGCCAGTGTTGGCCTCAAATTGTTAATCCTCCTGTCTCAGCCTCCCAAGTACTGGGACTGCAGGCATGTGCCACTTCAGTGTACTGTTTCTTAAACATTAGGATTCCAAGCATTCCTAGGGCAATGACCTCCAGCAAGTTAACAGAGAAAAAGAGGGAGGGGATGAAGATGGACTTCACATAGCCACTTTTAACTACAAGGGAGGTTAGAAAATGTTGTCTAGCTGTGTGCTGAGAACAAAAAACTAAAAGCTTCGGTACTATGCCAGCCTCTGTCTGCCACATCAGATATAATAAGTGTCATTAAGCAACTATTTCCCATTAAACTAATAAAGGGACAAGATTAATACTAAAATCATTCTCTGTGGCCACCACTTTCTCTCTTATTCTTTGTCATGACATTGACAAGATTAAAGTCATGGAATTAGTATGAACCAGAGAAGGAATCCTTTCCATGTTGAAGTTGAATATGAATCCCCTTTCTTTGTGACTCATGATTTAAGCAAACATCCAGATTATGGTTCTTCTAGGCCCCTTAAGAGTGGGACTCCCATGTGACGAGTCAATTCTGTAAACAAATATGTACTGGTAAAAAAACAAAAAACACCAAGAGAGGTTGAAAGTATGGATATTATTGCTACATTCAAATCCTACTCACTTGGAAAAGCTGCATTTTTTGAGTTGTCTCTGTTTTGAAACCACATCAACCCTTTGCTATACTTCTGGGTAGACTCTCTGCAGGCCCCTAGGTCTTTGTATGTCAGTTAATTCCATTTTAGTGGCTTTTACCTATATTGTCATTGGTTTGTCAAGAGTTTTGACAGTCTGATCTGGAATTCCTGACTTTTAACAATATGCCCTCTGACTTGATAATCTTCTCCATGTGAATAAAATGCCTATGTCCATTTATTTCCAATGGATGAATGAACATGCCTGCTAACCAAACCTTAAAAACATGGTTAAGAGACTGGGTACTCCAGGAAGAATGACTCAGGTTCAGATCCTTGCCCTGCCTGAGTAAGATTCTAACATTTCTCTGCTTGTATCTAATTTGTAAAATAGGGGTTGTTTACTTTGAATGAAATTATATTACATTTGTAAAGTATTTTATCATAGAACCAACAATAAGTCTTAATTATTATCCCTCTGGACTATATATTCTGTGTCCTTGGATGACGTTTACCTTTATATAATAAAATGAATTAGTATCTCTTTGTGAAAAAAATGTGGTACTGGCAACTTTTAGAAGACATTTTTTAAAAAATCATAAAGAATCTGGGTGTGTGCCTATAATCTCAATACTTGGGAGGCTGAGACAAGAGGATCGCAGTTTAAAGCCAGTGCGTGATAATTTAGAGAGACCCTGTTTAAAAATACACAAATAAACAAACAAAGAAATAAATAAATAGGGCTGGGGTATAATTCAGAAGTAGAAACTCCCTGGGTTCCGTGCCTAGTAAAGCAACAAAAACAAAAAAAATCACAACGACTGTATGTATATGATTTCCATTCTAACTATGAAACATTTTTATCTTGTGCTTGATTACGGAGAATGTTAGAACAATGCATTTATCTAATTCAAGGGTCAATAGTTAAGGAGCATATAAAGGTACTCCTAGAAAAATCATGAGTTTCAGCTCTTTGCATTTCCCATTGGAAACTGAAATTCATGGAAATCTTGTTCAAAGGCAAAGAAGACTCAAAGATGATTTAGTACAATGCCAATTGTTGCAAAGGTAGTCACGTAGATGGTATTTTCATAATTTGAAAAGTTGCTTATTTACCCACAGTAGGTGCATGAGAAAATGGAATGTAGTATTTGCTTTGTTAGGATTATATCAATACTGGTTTTCTACTGCCTATCACAAATACTGGATATAGCCAGACATATCTTTTTCCAACAAAAAATGGAAAAAAATTATATAAATAAGTTACCTAAAAGATAGCATCTTTTAGAATTTGGAGTTCACTGGAAGAAAAGAACTGAAAAATAGGTCATCCCTGGAGAAAAAAACAGATAACAAAATAGTCCCACCACCTCTATGATTGAGGAAAAGTAGACTCATAAACATGAAATGATTTTGCCAAACTACAGTTATATATTCTAGTTTCTGAAGGCCTACTGTGTGCTACTGGTATTATAGTGGCTAATTTTGTAAATCCTCTTGCTTCAAATAGTGTTTACATCTAAGTGATAATGTACAACTCAACTGATAAGTCCTCAGCAATTCAAAGTCATCTCTTCCTACAGCAAAACCTAGAATTTTCTGGACATTATGGTGAATACAAATCTGTCTAATGACAAATCATATTTTTATTGGAAGCAAGAAAAAATGCCTATGTGTTGAAAGACAACACAGCCATGAATTAAGTTCTTGTTCATTCAATTGATCAGATCATCACACATAATTTTAATTTAGTTGTTAAAGCAAGATTAATGCCTATTTAATATTTTCATTTTTCTCTTATTTTAAATTTCAAAAAGTTATGCTGTACTAAATAATATAGTGACATCTTTTTTTTTTTTTACTTTATAGTCTGTCCACCTCTAAAAAAAAAGCAGAGAAAATGGAGTATATCAAATAGGACAGAAATGTTAAACACTAACACACTTGCCACAAACATCTTTGCAAAAGCATCTGTAATTTTTCTTGATTTTTAAAATTTTTATGTGGATCATATTGAAAATGGCATACATTCGGACATCTTGATTTTTTATAGCACTGTGATTTTATAAACATGAGATCTCTTATAATTTCTTGAAATAAGGATATACCCACTCTCAAGGTATAGTGTATTCTCTTATATAACAACTTAATCCCTAATAGGTTAAATCAATGGAATGGTTGCTTCCATTCCTCAGATTTCTCTTAATGTTTACCCAGCGCTTTAGGGTACAGATCCATTCCAGAACAAATGAATCATGGCAAAGTCATATAAAAACCATTTTCAACTGCTTCACTGACTAAACACCATGGAAGTTAAGAGTGTAAGTTCTAAAATCCCATCTTCTCCACTTTCCAAAGCTGTGTGAACTGAGAAGTGATAAACTGTCCAAGTTCAAAATAAATACTATGTGCAAGCTGGTACAGAGGAGAGAGTTCTGAAGAGCTGCTTTCTATATCTTAGTACTGTTTCTTTCTGGATAAGCTACAAGTTACTCCATTGCTTTGAGTGGCAGTTTTCCCAAGAGCAAAGTGAAGATATATGAATTTCTTTGTCTACCTCCAGGTGACACAGAAAGATGACACATGCCAAGTGCATTGTAAACCACAGAAATGTATAGTTGTGTTGCTGCTGCTGTTGTTGCTGCTGCTGCTGCTGCTAATAACAGTATAATGAGCTGTGGCAATAGACATGGAGACTTTCCAACAAAGAGTCTAGTAAGAATAGCACTGGCAACTTGGGGATAGCAAGAGCCACTTCGGAGATTTTATCAATTTTGAAATCGAGATATTTATTGGCTTCATTCTAACCTTAAAAGCCTTTGAAAGTGTCTCATGTTAGAAATCTAATTTGAAAAAATATGAGTTTTAAATTCTTTCCAATTTCACATTAGGAACATTGAATAGGAGAAGAGCTGTAAATTGAGATTGCAGAGATGAGTGGTTCTCAGTCTGGCTAGAATCACTTGGGTCACTTTGAAAAACCCATTATCCAGGATGCAGCTTCAGAGCAATGACACCAGGAGGTGGACTCTGGAGGTGGAATTAAGGTGTCAGGTGTTCTTAAAGTTCCAAGGTGATTCCAATGGATAGTCAAGTTTGAGAACATGACATAGATAATCAACAGCTCAGTTATCACATGAGGATATTCAGAATAACATGCAGAAGGCAGGCCCCAGGGATCCTTGGTATAACAGGACAATGAATTATGACTATGAATAGGGTGGCTGAACTCACAGAATGAGTTCAAGTCTTTGAAACCTTTTCTCTGCCCCTGGTTCTCAACACAGCTACCCAATAGGAATATGAGGGTCATATGAAATCCCTACCCTTACATGTGAGAGCTGAAAATGAAGGAATCTTTTTTTGTGTGTGTGTGGTACTGGGGTTCCTGGAAGCCCTTCTACCTCCGGGCTACACTCCCAGACTTATTTTATTTTTGGAAACAGGGTCTCTTACACCAGCACAGCTGGCTTCGAACCTGCGCGGACCTCCTGTCTCCACCTCCCAAGCGCGGGGATTACAAGCGTGTGCCACCACGCCTGGCAAAATGAAGGAATCTTAACAGGCAATCAGTTAAGCCTATGGAGGAGGAGAAATATCCTTCCAAAGGAACTCAAGGTACAGCTATCTCACTGAAGTCTATGAAAAAGTTTGGAGTGCAGTATATATTGTATCAGAATTTATCGAGTTCAGATGAGGATAAAACTGATGATATAAGCTAAGGGGAGTGCACATTTTAGAATATTTCTAAGTTTTAGATGAGGGTCACAAATCAAAACCAATGAACCATCAGAGTTTACTGAGTGCTTACTATGCTCTCAACACCATGGAGGATGCAGAGAGAGTAATGATTTCATCCTGACACTCAAGGACCTGAATACCTCCATGTGCCTGAAAAAATAAAAAAGATAAACCCAGGAGAAGAAGCAGAATGCAGGATAAGATGGTGGCCTTTGACAATTTCTAGCAGAGTACCCTGACACTTCATAAGTGTCCACTATGTTTTAGTTTTAGAGCAAGTTTAAAGTTTGTAGACACAACTGAGATGTAGGAATAATAGCAAAAACAAACAGAAACCTCTGCACTTCTTTTGATGTCTAAGATGGCTCCATCCTGTTTGAGAGCCTCTACTCCAGAGGTATAGGAATGGGGTTAAGTCTGATGACTGAAGGTAGCTTTGTCTCTTTGCTCTAAAATGGTCTCTAGTTAACTTGATTGACTTTTGAATAATCCCATGGTCTTCGTTTTCCCTCCTCTTTGTTCAGGTACTCAAGATGGAATCTAGACTGGGAATGGCGTGTTAGTATCTTTCCAGCAGCAGGGAGAAGTGGCCTATATCTGTGAGCTCATCTAGTGCTGAGCCCAGGATTCTCAAGACATCTCCAGTGATCTCCCTGGTCTTGCAGGGTTGCTAAGTGCCCACTTGGCATCTGGTGCTAAAAGCCAAATCCGGTGGGTCTCATAGTCTATTCTCTCAGAATCCTACCCAAGTAAGGGAATCCCTTGCCTGCTTGAAAGCTCCCTTCAGCTCTCAACATTGAATGCCCATCATATCCTTCATCTGGCCCCTCATCTAGGTTGCCCATGCCATGGTCTTTGAAACCTTTTCCATACCCCTGGTTCTCAACACAACTACCCAAGGGAATATGAGGGCCATTTAAAATTCCCACCTTGCCATGTAAGAGTTAAGAGAGGATTGAAAGGGACTGCCTTTGGCCTTCTCTGTGCCTAAACACACTGTTTCACCATTCTTCATTTCTACAATTATCCTCTGTTGATGTACAGGCTCTGAGTGGAGTCCTTACCAGTAGTTGCAAGCAGGGAAAGAATGTTCTCTGATTTCAATTTCCCCTACAATCTATCTAGAATCTCTGTTGCTCCTTGTCATCATTTCTACCTGCCAGGGAAAGAGTCAGGGCCCAACCAAAGTGACCTAATGCCTGAGTGTGGGAACTAGGATTGGGGAGGCTGTGAGATTGCCTGAGCATCAGATTAAAACAATGATAAGTATTTATAATCTCATTTTTACCAATAGGAGATTGAGACAGAGGATGGAGACTAGCCCTGGTTTTGATATTAGGGAAGAAAGTCAAACAAGACAGGTTTTCTGCCTTTTAGGAGCATACAGTCTGCCTCTTGTGGTGTTAACATCTTCCACAGAAGGAAGAATAGAGTGCAGTAGACAAAGCAGGAGAGGGTAAGAGGAAAGAGGACAGTGAGGCCTTGTAGAAGGGGAAATGGAGAGGGACTTATCGCTGGAAGTGCCTACAGCACAGAAAGAGCTAGACCCAGCCGAGAGAGAGAGAGAGAGAGAGAGAGAGAGAGAGAGAGAGAGAGAGAGAGAGAGTGTGTGTGTGTGTGTGTGTGTGTGTGTGTGTGTGTGTGTGTGTGTGTTGGGGATTATAGCTTATGAGATCACCAAACTGGCTCAAATGTGTAATTGTTTCCAAATGGGGAAGACAATTCTGCAAGAATGAAATTATAACCATCTTCCACTATTATGTCATCTTATCCTCTGGAAAATAGAATAGTTTTACCTAACAGAAGGACCTCCTTCAAAGACCAAAGAGAACAAAAAGGGCATTGGCATAGCATGGGAGAGCTAGCAGTTAGAGGTAAGCACCATCTGCCACAGCCATTTGGGGCTTCTGGTAGATCTAGAATGACTCCATCAAGTGTCACTGAGTTAGATGATCGAAAATGTTAATTAAGGTCTAAAGATTCTCTCTGTTGGCCAGTGGCCTAATGAGAGCATCAGGCCCATCTCTCCCTGCTTACTAGATCAACTGAGTCATATCTCAGGCTTCCAGGGTGAAGCTACTGTGTTCGTAGCTCAGATCCCAGAGCCCGGGGAGTGACTGCTTTCCAACGGCTTGCCTCAGGCTCCCTCTGCACCCTTCCCCCTGCCTCACTGACAGATTGATCTAGTCCTCAGACACTTACTGAAGGCCCCGTGGGCAGTCCAGTGGAGTACTGGCTATATATATGTGGTACTGGGATTCCTGGAAACCCTTCTACCCCCAGGCTACACTCCCAGACCTATTTTATACTTTTTTTAATATGGAAACAGGGTCTCTTAAGCCAGCGTGGCTGGCTTTGAACCTGCCCGATCTTCCTGTCTTTACCTCCCAAGTGCAGTGATTACAAGCATGTGCCACCACGCCTGACACAGCTACATATTATAATGGCAGCTCTTCCTAGCTCTGTCACTTCATTTCTTTGACATACAATTTTTCCATCTGTACAATGCAATGAAAATTATGCACTGTGATAAGTGTGGGGGAGATTAAGTGAGATAATGTTCACACAGCATGAGGAGGTCAGGTTCTGAGTACTCACTGGTTTTCTTCAATTTAGTTTACCCCTACCTTACCAGTCTTGCATTCTCCCTTCTCACCTCGTGCTGATGGTGCACTGAAAGGACTCATGGTGCCAAGGAAGTCTATGATGAGCATGACCCAAGGAGGTATGGGTAGGAATAAAGAGAAAAGAGAGCTCTAGGGAGAGAGGTTTAATTCTTCTCAGGAAGTCAGTGTAGGAGTTTTGTTTTGTTTTGTTTGTGGTACTGGAAATTGAACACTATTTTTATTTTAAAACAGGGTGTTTCCGGGCATGGTGGCACATGCTTGTAATCCCTGCACTTGGGAGGCTGAGACAGGAAGATCACACAGGTTCAAAGCCAGCCTTAGGTGGCATAAGAGATCCTGTTTCCAAAGTAAAATATAAAATAGGTCTAGGAGTGTAGCCTAGAGGTAGAAGGCCCCTGGGTTCCATCCTCAGTACCACCAAAAATAAAAATAAAAAATAAAATAGGGTGTTACTAGGTTTCTGAGGACCTTGTTAAGTTGCTGAGAACAGCCTCAAACCTGTGATACTCCTGTCTCAGCCATTCAAGTACTGAGATTACAGGCATGTGCCACCACACTAAACCAGGGAAGGTTTTATAGAGGCTGTACCTCAGAAGGTAAGTGTGCTTACAAATGGAGATGACCCCAGGGAGCAAAGGGAGGGAGTTTTAACTGACATAGGGAAGCCAGTAATGGACCTTAAGGAGCAGGTTACTACTACTAAGGGCACATATCCAATGGGGGATCTTGTGAAGATAATATAGAACACTTATTGTCATTGTCCCATCAAGGGACACGGAATATGGCCCATTTAAACATGAACTCCCATCCCTCATTGTTTTTGGGTGTTAACTGCCTGGCACTTTTGGTTTGTTTCATGCACAGTCCACATTCTCATGAGAACAAGTCATTGTCAGTTGGAGACATGAATCCATCAGCTTCCATAGTAACTATGTGCACATGACCTCTGGGCTAGGCCAAGATGCCATTGGGCAGGGCACAAATAGCATCTGCCATAGGTAGCTTAGCATTTTACTATGCAAATCCACAGATTTGTCCAAATATTAGAGCCCTTTTAGAAGTTATTTACACTTTAGGATGCAGTTATATTTGTACTGTCCTCTCATTCTCTGTAACTGATGTGTTAATTCCCTGAAGTTCTCTCAACAGCCAGGACAGCTGGGCACAGAACAGACACTCACTACTGCATAAGTGATAACCCAATAGTGAAGTAGCAAGTTAGTGCCCTTGACCTTCATCAAAGACCAGACCCAAGCCATTCTGACCTGAAAAAAAACTGCTTGGTCCAAAGCTGTTGAGGGAGATGGTAGTCCTAAGCCATTTCAGTGATCCAGACCCACAATCAGTGATTCTCAAAATTCTGGCTTCTGCATTTATTTTTACTCTACAGATACACAGCCATTATTCTTAATGGCTGGGGGGCTGGGCATGGTGGCACACACTTGTAATCCTAGCATTTGAGAGGCAGAGACTGGAGAATCGTGGTTTGCAGATGGCCTCAGCTACTTAGTGAGGCCCTTTGAAATTCAGTGAGACCCTGTTTCAAAAATAAAAAAGACTACGCCGGGCGTGGTGGCGCACTCTTGTAATCCCCGCACTTGGGAGGCAGAGACAGGAGGATCGCGCAGGTTCGAAGCCAGCCGCGCTGGCGTAAGAGACCCTGTTTCAAAAATATAAAATAGGTTTGGGAGTGTAGCCCGGAGGTAGAAGGGCTTCCAGGAACCCCAGTACCACAAAAAAATAAAATAAAATAAAAAAATAAAATAAAAAAGACTAAGCCAGGCATGGTGGCACACGCTTGTAATCCCAGCATTTGGGAGGCAGAGACAGGAGGATCTGGGTTCTCAGAAAGCCTCAGCTACTTACTGAGGCCCTCTGCAACTCAATGAGACCCTGTTTCCAAATAAAAAATAGGGCTGGGAGTGTAGCTCAGAGGTAGAATGCCCCTGGGTTCCATCCCTAGTACCACAAAAAATAAATAAAAGAAAATAAAAATTTAAAAAGGCAAATAAAATAAGGCTGGAAGTGTAGCTCAGAGGTAGGATGCCCTTGTGCTCCATCCCCAGTACCGCAAGAAGAATAAAAAATAAAAATAAAATAAAGATAGAAACTGGGCCTAGAACAGCAGAGTATTTAAGAATGTCAAAAGGCAGTTTACTATAGAGGTTAGACAAATGAATTCTGGAGCCTCAGGCCTATGTTTGAATCACAATTCTACTACCTCTTTTAACTGTTTGCTTTTGGGGAAATTGCTTCCATGCTTATTTCAAGGGGTTATTGGCCAAGCTTTAAATGAGTTAGCTTTTTATAAGGGCTTAGAACACTGGCTGGCATGTGGTGAGTATTATCAAGGTAATCATTATATAACCAATACATAGCCCTCTTTACAGAGGATTGAACCCAGAGGCATTCTAACTCTGAGCTATACCCCCAGATCATTTTATTTTTTATTTTAAGACAGGGGCTCATTGAGTTGTTCGGGCTCATTGAGTTGTTCAGGGTCTCACTAAGTGAGGCTGGCCTCAAACCTGTAATCCTGTCTCAGCCTCAAGTATTTGGATTATAGGCATGCACCACCATGCCTGGTGAATGAATATCCTTATTGGGAGTTATGAGAAACAATAAGAATTCCCATTTAGTCCTTTTTAGTCCTTTTGAGATTCCAAAATAATTCAGGAAAATATTTGCCTTCATGAATTTCATTAACATGTCTATCTGTCTCTCTGTCTCTCTCTCTGTCTCTCTCTCTGTCTATCTCTCTCTCTCTCTCTCTCTCTCTCTCTCTCTCTCTCTCACACACACACACACACACACACACACACACACACACACACACACACACAGTCTTAGCCCCAATAATGGGAAAGTAAGGAAACAGAGGCTCATATCGTTTAAGTGGCAAATCATGATCATACAATAGCAGGCAGAAGGCATGGAGGAGCGGGCTCTGACCTCGGATCTCATGGGTTTCCTGCTCTAGCACACTGCCAGGAGTAATGTGTAAAACAATTCTTTTTCTTTTCCTTTTTCGGGTACTAGAGATTAAACCCAGGGATATTCTACACTTCCAGTACAAAATATTTTTATTTTGAGACAGGGTCTCACTAAGTTGCTAAGGCTGTTTATGAACCTGTGATCCTCTTGTCTCAGCTTCCCAAATACTGGGATTACAGGTGTGCACCACCACACCCAGCTTTAGACCTGTGGTTGCACGCTTGAGCATGCACCAGCATCATTTGGAACACTAGTTGCACCACAGATGGCTGCTCCCCCTATAATTTTTTTTGGTGGTACTGGGGTTCCTGAAAGCCTTTCTACCTCTGGGCTTCACTCCCAGACCTATTTTTTATATTTTCTTTATTTGGAAACAGGGTCTCTTAAGCCAGCGTGGCTGGCTCTGAACCAGCGCGATCCTCCTGTCTCCGCCTCCCAAGCGCGGGGATTACAAGCGTGCGCCACCATGCCCAGCCCCCCCATAGTTTATGATTCAGCAGGTCTAGGGTGGGACCCAGCATCTACACTTCTAACAAACTCCAAGGTGATGCTGATACTACTTATCTAGAAGCCACACTTTAAGAACTACTGCTTTAAGAAACCATGAGTGCTGTAGTTTGGATCTGGAATATTCTCCAAAGGCCTATGTTAAAGGTATGGTCCCCAACCTGGTGCTACTGAAAGGTATTGAAAAACTTCTAAGAGGTGGGCTTGGTGGGAAACCCTAGGTCATTGGGGGTGTGGCTTTAAAGGGCGGGACACCCACCTCTTCCTCTTTCTTTTCTCTTTGTGTTCTGCCATGAGGTAAATTGGGCTTCATCCATCATGTGCTACCTGCCATCAAGTACTGCCTCACTACAGTCCCCAAATCAATGAGATAAATGGACCATGAACTGAGACTTCCAAACCTGTGAGCCAAAATCTTTCATATTTTAAAGTTAATTATCTCAGGTAGTTTGTTTTAGTAATGGAAAGTCAACTAACAAAAGCAGAAAGCCAAAGCAAAAGTAAATTCAGTTGTCTTAAGCTTTTCTCTACTTAGGTTAGCTTCAGAGCTATGGCCTTTCCTATTTACCTTTCTGATTTATTTTAAAATATAATTTTTCAAAACTTATATTTCTAACAAGCAACTTTCATTCTGATGAATTATTTCCATTATGTTTCACTTCCCTGCTTCATCTACCCCTGTGGTCGAAAAAAAGCACCGAAACAAGAGACTAAAGATTTGGCATTTTGCCTGGGTCCTGCTACTTCCTAACCAATAATGTCCTTGGGGCATTTACTCATCAGTAAAATGTAGACACTTGTTTTTTCCCCTGCCAGTCCCATAGCAATGTTTCAATGCTCCAAGAAAATGATGTGTGTGAGCATAGTTTAAATGAATGTCACATGGCCACAACGGAATTAATATACCATGATACATGCCAGAAAGATTTTCTCTCCTTGTTCCTGTCTTCTACAAGTTGTGATATGAGCAGTTCTCCAAGTGTGGTCCCTAAATCACATCAGAATCATAAAGTTTGTTAGAGATATTAGTTCTTGGGTTTCACTCCAGATCTATTAAATCACAAACTCTGGGACAAGGGCCCAGTAGTCTGTTTTGATGAGTCTTCCAGGTAATTCTGATGCATGCAGATGTTTGAGAACCCTGATTATTTGGTTACAAGCACAAAGTCTAGAGCCAAATCTAGGCTTAAATCTAGGCTCAAATCCCACTCTGCCACTTTCCAAGGCCTAACAACCTTGGGCAAGTTACTTATCTCTCTAAGCCTCAACTTCCTGTTCTGGAAAATGGGGATAAGACTAGGATCTCTCCTTTACAGATCTGGTTGAGAAGATTAAAAAGGAAACAAGTGTAAAGCACATAGGGACCTGACATATTATAAATCTCGGTATCTATTGAGCTTTTATCATTTCTTTTTTATATAATTTTATTGGTGCATTGTAATTATACAATATAGTGAGATTCAAAGTTATTCATTTATATATGTACACACTGTGTATTTCCAAAAGAATTAGAGTACTATTGCTATATTTGTATACCCATGTTTATTGCAGCATAGTTCACAAGAGCCAAAATATGGAACCAGCCTAGGTGTCTGTTGACAGATGACTGGATAAAGAAAATGTGGTATATGGGCACAATAAAATTTTAATCCACCAGAAGGAAAAATAAAATTGTCATTTTCAGAAAAATGGATGGAACTCGAGAATATGATGCTAAGTGAGATCAGCCAGTCTCAGAGAGTCAAGGGTCACATGTTTTTGCTCATATATGGAATCTAGAGAGAAAATAGAAAAGAAAAAAGGACTTCAGATAAAAGAAGAGAGACCAGTAGAATGGTGGAAGAGGATGGTGGGAATAAGGAGGCTTTAGGAAGGAATCAGACCCCAAAAACGTTATCATTTCTTCTTTTTTAAAGCATGATTGCTTCTTGACAACATGCCCCTGTGCCTACTATTTGAAGGGTTGCCAGTTATGCTTTAGCTTTTTGAAAAGTGTCTCATTTAGTTTGTATGCAAGTAGATAGATGATAGATAGATAGATAGATAGATAGATAGAATGTGTGTTTTGTATGCTTCTTTATGTTGCTCTTGTTTTCTGCAGAAAGATCTTTGTTTTATCCAACAATGATTCCTTAGTCCTGCCACCTTCTTCTGAATAAGAAAGGCATGTCTTTATGTCTTTCAAAATAACAATTATTTCATAGTCTCATTCCTAGTGAGTATTTTTTATACTTGCATAGGTCAGTGTTTTGTTTTGTTTTTGACAGTTCTATCCAAAGAAATTGCAGCCCTAGTATCACTGGCTTTCCTCAGGTACTTTTTCTCCTTGTTTCATAAGCTTCTAATGATCCACTTTTCTGGAAATATTATGCTACTTCATTTAGCTGATTTTCACTGCCTTTAAATTTCCATATAGAAATGCCTTCAAGTAAATGTCAGACATAAATCTTCATTTATTTGGTCAATTGATTTTGGACTAAGGTGCCAAGACCATTTAAAGGGGAAAGGGAAGTCTTTTCAACAAATGGTGCTGGGAAAATGAGATATTCACAGGCACAATAATAAATTTGGACTCTTACACCACATTAAAAAATTAATTCTAAATGGATCAAAGGACCTAAAGTGAGAGCTGAGGCTATGAGATTCTTAAAAGAAAACAGAGGAAAATCTTCCTGACATTGGATTTGGAAGTGATTTTTTTTTAACTGGGGATGGAACCCAGGGGCATTCCACTTCTAAGCTATACCCTCAGCCCATTTTTTAAAATTTTGAAACAAGGTTTCTCTAAGTTGCCGAGAGACTCATTAAGCTGTGGACCTGAGATCCTCCTGTCTCAGCCTCTCAAGTACTGGGATTACAAGGATGCACCACCCTGCCTGGCTGGCAATTTCTTGAATATGACACCAAAGCATAGACAACAGAAGAAAAATAAACATAATGCACTTCATCAAAATTACAAACTTATTTTGCATGAAAGGTCACAATTCAAAGAATGCAAAAGTATATCACAGGATGAGAGAAAATATATGACAGGAATATATCTGATAAAGGATTAATATCCAGTGTATATAAAGAACTCCTAAAAGGCAACAACAAAAATATTCCAATTAAAAATGGGCAAAAGTCTTGAATAGACATTTCTATAAAGATATACAAATGGCCAACAAGCACATGAAACGATACTGACATCACTAATTACTATGAAAATGCAAATCAAAACCACAGTGAGATTCCATTTCATACCTGTCATCAAAACAAAAGAAAATAACAAGTGTTGTCAAGGATGTGGAGAAACTGGAATCCCTGTGCCTTGCTTGTTAGAATGTAAAATCGAACAGCTACTGTGGAAAATGGTTCGTCAGTTCCTCAAAAAGTTAAACATAGAATTATCATATGACCCAGAAATTTTACTCCTAGGAAGAAATATACCCCAAGAACTGAAATCAAGGACTTCAGTTATTTCTATACTCATCTTTATACAGCATTATTCACACTAGCCAAAAGGTGGAAACAACCCAAATGTCCATCAATGGATGAATGGATGAACCAAATGTGGTATATAAATGCAATGGAATATTATTCAGCCTTAAAAAGGAATTCAATTTTGATACATAAGCTACAACATAGATGAATCTTGAAAACATTATATTTTACAATAGTAAAAAATTCAAAATGAAGCATGTGCAGACAACACAAACATATATGTTGGAAAAAATGAAGGAAACATATACTTTACCTTCCAGGGATGTAACCAGAACAACATGAAGACAAATGATGACAAGAAATATCTTGAATGTCGGTAAAACTTCTTCAGGTCTGCCAACATGTCCACACTGCCCACCAGAGGAAAACATTCTGGAATGAAATATAGGGATGACAGATCATTACAGCGACCATAATCACAACAACTCAATATCAAAAAGGTCATTCCTCAGCCAAGGCAACTTGCCATGCTGCTTCCTTTAAATTACTACTATAGGTCTGGATAATCAGCAATGAAAGACAGGCACCAGCTATAAAAAGCAAAATTCGTGTTTATTAAGGGACATTATATTTAAAAATGATTAGCAATACAACCAAAATATCAAGAGAAGAAATTAAAAAGCAAAGTGTTGTGTATATGATTACCATTATGTAAAGGCTGATTAAAGACTAGAAAAAAGAATCAGAAGTGCTCACAGACTCTTTTAAATAATCTACCCTATTTATGTCTTAGTGTATAAAAGGACAGGAACATTGAATTTCCTCTTTATTCCATTTTATGTTATTATCATTGCTTGTATTTGTAGTAGCCAATGATTCAACATTGTTTAAAAAGCAAAGTGTATATCAGAATTGAATTTAAAAGCCTCATTTACCATTCACTTATTTATTCATTCAACGAGTCTTTAATGAGGGTCAATATGTACCAGATGAGATGTGAGGGCTGAATAGGAATTACCTAGAAGAAGTACAAATAGTGGAGATGGAGTAAAGCCTGAGCGGAGCTCAGCACACAGAGAGAATGGACTCTGTTCTCTACTACAAGTGTACTGTTCAGGTAGAGGAGTTAGCCAACATAACCTCACCATGGGCAGTCAGCACCTGTCATGCCACAGAGGCTGGTATGGGGTGCTGAGGAAGAAACCAGCCAGCAAACTGCAACCCACTGGCCAGCTCAGGCACAAGCAGGGTGGGAGGGAAAGGCCATCACGCACACTCCTACACAGTTAGAGGGAAAGTGGCTACAAAACGCCAGGCTGCGTGTTCTCAGGTAGGAGAGCTCCTGAACAAAGATGCCCATGAATCCAGACACCACTGCAGCCTCTGCACGCTGAGACAGCGTGCATACACAGTGGTGAAGATCAAACAGTATGAGTTCAGAAGTCTCAGGCTCTGCCAAGTAATGTGAGTGACTTTGGACAAGTAATTTCCAATGGTCAAATCTCCCCATTTAGCAAAATTGTGATAATGGCACCAACCTGACAGTACTGCAGTGCTGAGTAAACAAAAGATCTTTGTACAGGGGGTGGGATTGTGAATGTACTAAAATATTAACAGCACCCTTCATTCATTCATTCATTTGGCAAATCTTTATTTTGCACTTGGTATATGCGGGGTCAGGGAGGCCGTGATTAAGGAGATGAGGACAGGGAATGAGGAGAATAAGTAAAACAAATTCCAGCCTCAAGATAAAGCCAGTACTCTTTAAGAATCCTATCATTTAGTAGTCATAACCAGTACTAGGGGAGTGATTCCTTACTTGAAATGGCATGATGTTTTATAAAAGGAAGTGAATTCTTCTCCTTTAAAAGAAGGCCTACTTTTTTATATACTGGGGATTAAACCCAGGGGCATTCTACCTCTGAGATATAACCCCAGTTCTTTATATTTTTATTTTGAAACAGGGTATAAGCTCCTGAGAAGGCTGGTTTTGAACCTTTGATTCTCTTGTGTCGGCCTTCCAAGTACCAGTGTGCACCACTATGCCCAGTTGAGGACTTATATTTTAAAAATTAATAAATTGCATTATATATTAATATGATGTGTGAATTATAAAATGCCTCTGATTTGTCCCTCCTCTGAGCACTTTTATCTTCTGTTTATAATGGTCTGTTATTGATTGTCCCAAATGAGTCACTCAAATGAGAATGTTATATAGTTGCACAAAGATCTATCAATCTCTCTGAAGAAAATATGTGTCAGCTACAGCTACGCACAACAATATCGATGGATCTCAGAAGTATAATGTTAGTCAAGGAAACCTCATATAAAAGACCTGGTATTGTATGTGACTCCATTCATATGGGAAACAAAAGCAAGCAAAACTAATCGATAGAGTGAGAAGTGAGGAGAGCAATTACTCTTTGAAGGGACAGGGTTGTGATAATCATAGAAGTGGATACACAGAGGGGGTCCTCTGAGATACAGTCAATCTTCTATGTTCTGGTTACACAGATGCATTCAGTTTGTGATCTTTAATGAGCTGTACATTTATATGCATGTCAATAAAATTTTAATAAAAAGTTTAAAAATAAAATTTTAAAGCTTCTGAACTATTTCACATTCAAAAGCACTTCCCTTCTTTAAAAAAAAAAGCCATCATATAGCTGAATGTGGTGGTACATGCCTGTAAACTCAGTACTTGGGAAACTGAGACAGGAGGACTGAAGGTTCAAGGCCAGTATGCAGAAGTAGAGTGAAACCCTGTTATAAAAGTAAAACAACAAAATAAATTAAAACTAAGGATATAGGTCAGAGATAGAACCCTCCTTGTTTCAATCCTAAGCACCAACATGAGCCATTAATTAGTGAACTAAACACCCTACAAAATCCCATGTCAATGCCTCAGGCTCTACTCTCTCTGAAATCAGTAGATATGACTTAGAAAAGCTAATGCACAAGTATCCAAATGTAGGTCTGTGGAGAATATCAGGGAAGCTTATATCTGGAAAGGAACTCAGAAACCACCTACCCTCAAACTATCATCCTAAAGATGAATAAAGAGTACCAGCATGCTCTAGAGGACAAATCAAGGTCATTTGGTGAATCCCTCCTCTTTTGAGCCACCACCCCCGGCTATTTTTTTTAAGTAGGGTCTTGCTAGGTTGCTGAGAGTCTTGCTAAGTTGCTGAGGCTGGCCTGGAACCTGTGATTCTCCTGTCTCAGCCTCCCAAGTGCTGATATTACAGGCATGCACCACCAGGCCCAACTCTTATTTTTTTATTTTTAAACAGGGTCTTGCTAAACTACTGAGCATTAGCCTCAAACCTGCAATCCTCTTGTCTCAGCCTCCCTAGCACTGGGATTGATTATAGGTATGCACCATCCCACCTGGCTACTATCATGGTTTTTTTTTCTTCATGTTTTTCATCAGTGCAAGCTTTAATGACAGTAAGTGATAAATGCACATTTATCTATATATAGGATGGTTAATAAGATTGAAAAGGAGGCAATAGATGGATACTACTGTAGAGCAGGTCACTGTTAGGGTTAATATCTGTTATCTCTGGTTAAATGGTATTAATTTGATTATACCATAGTTGCTATGGTATATGCAATAATCAGTATTTCGACCTGAGTAATAAGAGGTATTATTGTTCCCCAAGTCTTCTAGAAAACTTTATGGCTTTGAGATATTTACAGTGAGTCATTAGTGTTGGCCAACAAGATTAATACAAGAGGAAATTAAAAAGGGAGGTACTGAAGAGATTCTCAGAGTGGACAAAGAAGGAACAAAAAGTGAAAAAGCATTGATTTAGACTCTTCATTTGTCAAAGAAGTCAGAGGGGGGGAAAACCAGGAAGCTGTGAGTAAAAGCATAATTAAATTTCTTTTTGAATTCTGTGAAAAGACTGTGATAAAGCAAATATCTCAGGGAAAAAACACAAAAATACCTTTGTTGTTCTAAGAATATATTGGGTTAGGTTATTATTTTGTATGCCATTATTTTTATCCGGAGATTGAACCAGGGGCATTCTAACTCTATGCCATACTCCCTACCCATATTTTATTTCTTTATTTTGAAACAGGGTCTTATAAGTAGCAGAGGCTAGCCTTGAACCTGTAATCATCCGGTCTCAGACTCTTTAAGTATCGGGATTATAGGCATGTGCCACTACATCTGGCTGGCTTAGGTTATTTAGATGAAACCTTCCAAAGACAATTCAACATCATAAATAAAATATTAGAAGCATTTATTTTACATGGCAAAGAACTCACAAGATAAAAAAAAATTGTCAGGCCAAAGTTGAATGTAAAGTAGGAAGTCAGGGAGTTAGCATAAGCTGTGAAACAACTTATATTTAAAGGCAGGGGGCCAATGAGGAAAACTTGAGTTTCAGATATGAAATGTAAGAGAAAAGTTCAGAGGCAGCCAGATGGAGTGGCACACGCCTATAATTCCCATACTTCAGAGGTTGAGACAGGAGGATTGCAGGTTTAAGGCCAGCCTCAGAAACTTACCAAGACTGTTTCAAAAAAAATAATAAATAAAAGCCAGGCATAGTGGTGCACATTTATAATCCCAGCATTTGTGAAGCTGAGACAGGAGGATCACTGTTTGTGGACAGTCTCAACTACTTAGTGAGGTACCTTGCAACTCAGTGAGACCCTGTTTCAAAATAAAGAATAAAAAATAAGGCTTGGGGTATAGCTTGGAGGTAGAATGCCCCCTGGGTTCCATCCCTAGTACTACAAACAATAAGAAATTAAAGATAAAATAATAAAATAGTGCTGAAGTGGGGGTATGGCTTGGAGGTAAAAAGCCTCTGGGTTCAATCACAGTACCACAAAAAGAAAAAAGTTCAGAGGCAGGGAGGAAAAAATACACAATCTAACACATACTAAAAAAAAATCAAGAAAGGGGATAGGGCAGAGTCAATGTTTGAAATGATAATGACTAAATGACCCCAAACTGGTGAAAAATGCCAATTCACAGATTCAAGAAGCCCAAAGAATCTCAATTACAGTAGTTGACAGGAGATCTCTACCTAGACACATCATAGTGAAATTGAAGAAAACAAAAATAAAGAAAATTTTGAAAGTAGTCAGAGAAAATTAGACAGTTAACCTTCAAAGGAGCAGCTGTTAGACTGACAGCTATCTTCTCTGGAGCCAAAAGGCAGTGGAATATTATGTGCAATAGGCTAAGAGAGAAAATAACTGCTGACCTAGAATTTCATTCTCAGTAAAAAAAATATATCTTTCAAGAATCAGGACAAAGTGAAGATATTTTCAATTGGGAGGTAGAAACAGGAGGATCACAGTTTTGAGACCAGCCTCAGCAACTTACTCAGACCCTATTCCAAAACAAAAAATAAAAATAGCTAGTGTTTAGCTTGGAGGTAGGATGTCCCTAGGTTCAATACCTAGTACTAGTAAAAAATTATATTTTCACCCAAACAAAAACTGTGATGTTGCTTTCCACCTGTAAATTCTCACTGAAATCAATTCTAAAAGAGGTTTTTCAGGCAGAAAACGTAACATCTGAGTTACAAGGTGGAATGAAGAACAAAGAAAATGGTTAGTATAGTGGTTAGTATAGGGCTAGTTCTAACCCTACCATTTGTAAAATAAAGGGCAAGAGTTTAAAAGGAGGCATAATTTTCCCTTACTTCTCCACTGAGGTTCCATCTCAAATTTCAAGGGTCTCTGTGCATGTGCCTCTGATCATCACAGCCCACATATCCATGCCCTCTCTCCTGTAAGCTTGACTCTGCCTCATCCCTTGGCACCTAGAGTTACCTATACTTGCACCATGGCTTTTGCTGGGGAAGAGGCCTGCTCGTGTCCTCGAAATAGGCTGAGAATATTTCGATAGGGAATTCCAAGGCCCTGGATTCCTAGAACATGACCTAGAAGCAATAGCGGAGGGAGAAGGGAGGAAGGTTCCAGGTAGGCATGTCTTCTTGGGGCCAAAGATGTTTTACACTTTGGAGAGAAGTACAACTAGAGATGGGCCAGAGAAGGTATCTGTAAAGCATGAGATGCAATCTAGAGTTCCCAGTTTCCCAAATTTAAGGGTAGTAGTATATATTGGCAAATCCAGATGAATTTTGAGTACATAATAAGCAGTAATAATAGTATCTTGCAAGGCTCAGTAAAACATAATATAATACAAACACATAGCAGCTATATATGTACATATACATGTTTATATATGAAATATAGGAGATATATATAAACTGATGAAAATATAAAATTTTGACAGGTATATTAGTGCCCACATGTAACCTCAGTACTTAGGAGGCTGAGACAGAAGGATCGCAGTTTCTAGAGCAGTCCCAGCAACTCAGCAAGACTCTTAGCAATTTAGGAAGGCCCCTCTCAAAATAAAAAATAAAATAGGACTTGGGGGTGTAACTTGGCAATAGAATGCCCTTGGGTTCAGCCTCCAGTACAAAAAAAAGTATATATTATCCTAGAAGAAACTAAAGATATTGAAAGCTTGAGTAGTGTGTGTGTGTGTGTGTGTGTGTGTGTGTGTGTGTGTGTGTGTGTGTTTTGAGAGGAGATCTCACTATGTTTCCCAGGCTGGCCACAACATCCTGGGCTCAGGCAATCCTCTCACCTATGGAATAACTGGGACTTGAGGCATGTGCCATTATACCAAGCTGTCAACATGTAATTTCTGTAGTAACTACTAAAGAAGAGAAATGGGGAAGAACTAGGGAGAACAGAACTTTCTAAATAGTAGAGAGAGAAAAATGATCTTAAAAATATTACACCAATCTGAAAGAAGGCAAGAAGAGGGAGAAAAAGAAATAAAGAATGGTTAGGATAAATAGAAGATGGCAGATTTAAAAACATAAACACAGCCGGGCGTGGTGGCGCACGCTTGTAATCCCCACACTTGGGAGGCAGAGACAGGAGGATCGTGCAGGTTCGAAGTCAACCACACTGGCTTAAGAGCCCCTCTTTTCAAATTTTAAAAAAGTATAGAATAGGTCTGGGAGTGTAGCCCAGAGGTGGAAGGGCTTCCAGGAACCCCAGTACCACCAAAAAATTAAAAAATAAATAAAAACATAAAAATAGCTGGGTGTGGTGGTACATGTCTGTATTCCCAGTACTTGGGAAATAGAGATAGGAGGATCACAGGTTTGAGGCCAGCCTCAGAAATTTAGCAAGACTCTGTTTCAAAATAAAAATAAAATGGGGCTGAGGGTGTACCTTGGAGGTAAAATGCTCCCTGAGTACCACAAATAATCAAACAAATGAAACATTTGATAGATTAATTAGTGAGTCTATCAAATATTTAAGGAATGAAAATTTCAATTTCAGCCAGGCATAGTGGTGCACACTTGTAATCCCAGTACTTGGGAGGCTGAGACAGGAGTAACGAGGTTCACAGAGAGCTTCAGCTACTTAGTGAGGACCTCCACAACTTAGTGAAATCCTGTTTCAAAGTAAAGGATAATAAATAGGACTGGGGTATAGCTCAGAGGTAGAATTCCTCTGGGTTCAATCCCCAGTACCAAAAAAAGAAAATTTCAATCTCACATAAACTCCCAAAAAGAGAAACAGAAAGCAAATCTCAACTCATTTTCACAAGGCTAGTAAAACACCAATGCCTTGAACATTTATCTATTTGTTTATTTATACTGGAGATTGAACCCAGGGGCATTATATTTCTGATCTATATTCCAAGTTATATATTTTATTTTTTATTTTGAAACAGAGTCTCTCAAAGTTGTTGAGGACCTCACTAAGTTACTGAGGCTGGTCGTGAACCCGTGATCATCCTCTCTCAGTCCTCTAAGTACTAATTTACAGGACTGGGCCACCACCCAGATCAATGCCAAAAACCTCACAAGAAAAAGCCCTCACATTTTCTCCCATTTTGTATACATATATAAAGTGTGTGTGTGTGTGTGTGTGTGTGTGTGTCTTTGTCTGTGTGTGCATGTGCATCATGAGACTATTTTCAGAATTCTCTGAAATGCTCACAGAAACATCTAACAGCCATTTCAAATCTTGTAAACTGAGGTAATGTGTGTAGTAGATATAGAACAAAGGAACCATTCTGAATTTTAGCAACAAAATTTTTTGGAGATCAGATCATTAAGAACTGAAGCCAACATTGCCGTAGTATGAGAAACAACATCCCATATGCCAAAAAAAACCATGTCCTGCAGTTAACAGAAACTGGGTTAACTGGGAAGTGCTGAATATGAACTCTAAAATGACAGCTTTATGTATTATTTGTCATAGTAAAAATTCCAGTCAATGCTGAACTATTCGGCATGAGTGCAATATGAAACTTTCACATTTTTAGAAGCAAATGGAAGGGAAATGATTGGTTTGGACTTTATAGTGCAAAATGATTTTTATATTAAGCTTTGGGCACTTTCTAGTGCAAAAAAGAAGCTGTATTCAATAAAACAAGATAATCAATATCATACATGCAAGATTAGAAATAAATGGTGCACCTAAAGTAAATGTGTAAACCTTGTGAGAGATAATCTGCTTTTACTTCTCACACATATCTCCAAATTCCCCCACTTTCCTACCTGCAACCGATAATGCTGTTCATTGCCCATGTAAGAATTACCCCAGGCAAGGTGAAAGCCTAATTCATCTTTCTCCCCTCAGCCTTAGGGTCTACCCACAATGCTCACAGGCAGTATGTTAAACACATGCAAATGAGCAGAAAAACACAGAGTTTAAAGTGCTTGTATGATGGAGTCATCTGCCTGCCTTTGAATCCAAGCTATCCCACTTAAAGGGTAACCCTGGCTGCTCTTTAACCAAAATGGACCTTAAATTCTTCATCTGAAAAATGGTGATAATGATAGGACTTATTTCATAAGCATCTGTAGGGATTAAATGAGGTAACATAGTGAATATCTCAGTATAGTCAGCAAGTATTAGCTGTGATTACAAATACAATTAGAAAACAGTATACATCAGTGCTAAATGTGAATTGATTTTGGAATCATTTCCTGAATTCATTCATCTGCTGTACAAATATTTACTTAGGTTCTATTACATGCAAGATATGTGTTTCACTCAATATTGTCTACTGCTGTAACCCAAAATACCTGACGACCACAACTTAGAGGAAGATTTACTTGCCTATAGTTCTGAAGATTGTATATTCCATTTTATGCTGGCGTCCAAGCAGGAGCTGGGGCTAGAGGTCTTTAGGGCATGATGTGATGACAGGAAGCAGAGAGAGCAAGGGGAGGAGGAATGGGACATATAAAGTCCCCAAGGCCACACCTCTATGGACCCACCTTTAAGCATGGCTGGCCTCCAAAGGCACGAGGTCTGAAGGACATTTTATTCTCAAACCATAACAGTAGTATGCTAGAAACTCAAAATACTGCAATAAGATGGATATCTTTCCTACCCTTGTAAGCTTATAGCCATTATTTGGATTTATAGGCCATTGGTATTGCCAGAGAAATAGTGATTTAAATAAAATGAAACAAATTTTTAAAATTCTCTTCATGGTCAATGAGGTTCAACTTTGCCCTCAAACAAGACACTGGAATACAATATCTTCTGTATAAGCTTGGTCTTTACTTCCCTGGCCTCCTATCGCATACACTCAAAATAATTTTTAATTGATTTGGTCCAGAATCAGTTGCTGAAAAATAATTCTATGAATATGGAGAGAAGAGGAATAGGAGATGAGACTGTTGTTACAAGTATCCACAGAGTGTTTATTTTCTCTGCAGCTGGGGAAAGTTTGGGGGCAGAAGTGCTTGGTTTGGACTCTTTCGGAGTTCATACAGATGAAGAAGACAAGTACTTGGGAAAGTAAACTCCACTCCCCACTACGTCCACCAATATTGTGTGCCCTTCCTTGATCTTGTCATCACACCATGCCAATACCTGCTTCAAGCCCCATCTTGGTTATTAACTAGATATGTGACCTTGTTCAGGTATTTTAACCTTACTTATAGTATTAAATTACCAATACCTATTATAACAACTGTATGTTTTGTACCCTATAAATTACAGGACAGTTCTAATTATGATAAAATTTATGTTGCTTATAAGATTTTGATAATGTGTATCAATGAAATCCCAAAAATAACCACCAGTAATCAGTCCCCCCAAAATGACGAAGCAATAGGGCTTGGGGGTGTAGCTCAGTAGTAGAGTGCTTGCTCAGCACACACAAGGCCCTGAGTTCCATTCTCAGAACTTTTAAGAGGAAGTATGAAACTCAATAATAACTTGAGAATTTCTATTCAAAAGGAATTTGAGACTAGAAATATGGTTGGGAGGCACCTTTGAAAGGTGAATATGCACAACACCTTAGGCAAGAAAAACAACATGTCAATAGTCCATTTTGAAACATGACAAGAGCTGTTGGAACTAGGGGAAGCAAGTACAGGGAGAAGGAAAGGGGAAAGCAGTGAGAGAAAATGCCAAAGAATCTTACATAAATAATCATTCTCCATCTTCAACATTTTTTTACTGTACCGTGTAATTTCAAATTCTGCATTTGCTCCTTAAAGTCTATCAAAAATTTGGTTAGGCATATTGGCACACACCTGTAATATCAATACTTGGGAGGCTGAGACGGGAGGATTGCAGGTTCAAGGAAAGCCTCAGAAACTTAATGAAACATTGTTTCAGAAATAAAAATTAAAAAGGACTGAGGAGATAGCTCGGAGGTAGAATTCCCCTGGATTCAATCTCCACCCCCAGATACCTACCAAATGGGAGTGAGGAGTTGAAAACTAAACAAACCAATAGAAAAGAATAAAATTGGTTGGGCTGGTGGCACGTGTTTGTAATTGTAGCACTTGGGAGGTTAAGACAGGAGGATCCTAAGTTTAAAGCCAGCCTCAGCAAATTAGTGAGTCTCTCGTCAACTTACCAAGACCCTATTTCCAAATAAAATAGGGCTAGGGTGTACCCTGGAGGTAGAAGGCCCCTGGGTTCAACCTCCAGCTACACACACACACACACACACACACACACACACACACACACACACACACTAAAATCATTAGGGGAAAGATAAATGCAAAAGAAAAAATCTGAACCTAACACATTCATCATTTTTACAATATTATAACAGAAATAGCCTCACTCACCTGATTAATAGAAAGTTCAGGAAAAAAAGGTGGAGAAACTCAGCACACATCTGAAAATGAAAACAAGAAAAAAAAAACATAAAATTAGACTAATGGAAAGTAGGCCTTTTGGGCACTAAAAGACTTCAGTACTGCAGTGAGCCCAAGAGCTGAGACTCTATGGACCTCTTGCTGTACACAGAGGCTTGAACTTGGCAGGTAAGTTACCAAAAAAAAAAAAAAAACAACAAAAACAAACAACAACAAAAAAGGACAATGTAACACCTGCTGCTAAGGATCTTATTATGAGCTGGAAGAAAAAAACCCAAATCCAGTTTGGGGACTGAGCTTGTTAATGTTTTCATAGCATGCTTTACTGTTCAGTGTAAGGCTTAATCAACAGCATACAGGGCCATGTGACAACAAAGTGAGCAGAGCTGATTAGAGGTGGGGTGGTCTCTCATAGAAACCAAGATCACTTAGGTACCTCTTCATGTGTTTGTGTCTTCATTTCTCTAAAACCTAAATTCCACCACATAAGGATTGGGTTGTTTATGTCTCACATGTCCCCAAATCCACAGGCAGAATTTTTTCTACACAGAAGCTGAATAAATGACTGATGATTATTAAGTTTAGCTCAGAGCTGAAAAGGGGAGGCGGGAGTACTGGCAAAGGCATGAATGAGGGAGAGACCAGATGCATGCTGGGAAAAGGAAATAGGGTGTTCACCCAAGGTAGATGGCACTGCTGACAACCTGATATGTGTCTTTTAGAATATTCCGTCATGTTTTAATTCAAAACCAAAATATTGGTATAGCTATTAGCTCAAAGATGACATCACTCCACATAATGGTATCCTTTCATATGAAAGAAAGACATGATGACTTTAACATCGAGATTTGTAAGAAGAAATAACCTAGAGGCTCATCTTGGAACCAAATGACCTACTTCCAGCTTGTATCAATGGACTGTTATGACAGAAGTTCACTGTTCAGGGACTAATCCAGGATATGAATTCTAAGAAGAAATAAGGAGTCAAAAAGAGTTTCTATTCATCACAATATGTTCTTTAAGAGGAAAAAGAGCATGGTTACCTAATAAATTTAAAGCTCACTATGCAAGAAAATCTTCATTAAGTGGTGTTTAAAGAAGACAAAAAATGAAAGCCAATCATTTTGTCCTGTCCTAGGATGAACAAATTACAAACACATGTCCCAGTACTCAGCATGGAATAGCCGTAGGATTACAAACCAAATTTAAAAAATTACAATAATCAAACAAATAAACAAATTGATTGTGGCTTGACTATAGAAATAGTTTCATTGAATATTTGTGAAAATAAAGATCTTTCTGCATAGGGATTTCTGATAATACTTTTGATGAAATTTCACAACTGAAACACATTGCTTCTTCCAAAACCTTTCTGGGGACCACAATAAAGCACACTTAATGGTTCCTAGTAATCCTGCTTATTAATGAACAACAGGAGGCTCTTTGCTCCTTTGGAACACTTTCAGGTAGAAAAGTAGGGCAAGCAACAAGGACATTTGTTTTCCCAGTGGATGAAAAAATTAAAAACCTTAATAATATCCAAAGCTGGTGAACATGTATGGAAATAAAACACTTGTATTCACCATTGGGGAAAATGTAAACATAGAGATTTTGAAATTTTAAATGTGCATAATTTTGTTTTATTAAATATTTTAAAATATTATTTATATGTGCAGAAATTCTGATTCAAATACTACTATACATATTCAGAAATTCTTATCCAGAGCCAGGCGTGGTGGTGTATGCTTGTAATCCCAGTACTTGTGAGGCTGAGACAGGAGGATCTGGGTTTGTGGACAGCCTCAGCTATTTAGTGAGGCCCTTTGCAACTCAGTGAGACCCTGTTTCAAAATAAAGACTAAAAAATAGGGCTGGGGCATACCTTGAAGGTAGAATGCCCCTGGGATCCAACCCCAGTACTGCCAAAAATAATAAATTATAATCCAGAGAGTGTCCCTACAGAAATATTGACACATGTACACAAAAATAAAAACCCAATACTGTTACTGCAGCTTTGTGCGAAGTGAGGAGAAAGTCTAAATATCTATTAGTAGAAAAATAGATAAATGATGGTATAGCCACACTATATAGTATTATAGAGTGCCTAAAAAGTGAAGTTGATTTAGATATAGTGACACAGAGGGATGGTCAGTACATATAGTCAAGCAAAAAAGCCAGTTTCTTAATATACTCATTTAACATATCCTGGTATATGTGTGTGTGTATAGATATAGGTGTATGCACACATACATACTAGGATAGATATAGGTGTATGCACACATACACACTAGGACATGATAAAAAACAGTCAAAGCTATGTATGTGTGTGTGTGTATATATATATATACATATACATACATAGATATGTATATAGTGTGTGTGTGTGTGTGTGTTTTATGTATATGTGTGTATGGTACTGGAGGTTTAACTCAAGATCTAGGATCTATAAGCAATCTGCCACTGAGCTATACCCCCAGCCTATAAGATCATTGACACAGTGAATGCATACAAAGCCTGGGAGACAACCCACTAAGCCTCCACAGACAGGGTGATAGTGGAAAGGAGGAAACATAAATCAAGCTCAGAGTTTGGATAAATGGAAGAGAGCACTGTGACTTTCTCAGCTCAGTGTTCACCTCCCCTCTCCCTGCTCTAACACTAGTATCGAGGACCAACTGGAGGTGCAAACACTGGTCTCAGAACCAACAAACTGGCTTCTCGGGAATTAAGCGAGTTATGGAAAAGCATGTCAGAAGCAATGAGGTGAAGTTACCTGATGGACACAGAGGCCTGACCTTAACTAAAGAGCCACCCATCCTTCTGCCTGAGGACCCTTCCTCACCCCAGTCTCCACCACATCCTCACCAGGCTTCATCTCCAAGAGAATCTAAACAGGAAGCAGGATTCGATCAGCACCAGCACTTCAGTAACAAAACAGAGTGGCCGCCAATATTTGGGGTTCTTACATCATTGAAAGGAAAGGGCAAGTCACAAAAAGAAACCTATCAACTTATGTAAGACATGGCACAGAAGAGAGAAGTTTTTCAGCGAAGAACAGCAAACTCACCAATTGCTAGGATTAACTGAAACCTCCTGCAGTTGCAGAGTGCCCCAAACCATGACATCAGGGAAGCTGGGAATGCACCCAACTTCCTTTATTTATCAAGCTGGCTTAATCCCAGGGTCATACCAGTATGACCAAAAAAAAAAAAAAAAAAAAAGGGCAAGTGGACTTTACAAGTGCTTTGAGTGGGAAGAAAAGTCTCTCTGGGCGTATTCAGAGCCCTGCTCCAGCATGGAGGACTCTTACAGGGAGACTGCATCCAGGAATTAGAATGCCTGCCCTACGTGGGCCACAGGACCTCACATCCTGAGGGACACAGCAACCCAATGCACAAAGTTCATGGGTAACAGCAGTCCTGGGTAGATGTCCCACTGCCCTCTGGGGTAAATGTGACACTGGTGCAGGCTCAGTACTTCGTTTAGCACTCAATGATTCATTAGTAACCCAGACTGAGTGGCAGAGACTGGCTAACAATTCCTGGTGATGACAGCAACACCGTGGAAGAAAGGACCAGAAGACAAAGAGGCCCCGATGAAGTAGGAGTGGGGCCAGAAATAACCAAAGGAAAGTCTCGCCACACTAGCAGGAGTAGAGATGATAGTGAAGGTTGGCCTTGTGCGTACATCCAGGAGAAGGTCATGGATGTGCAGGTTGGCTTTAGGGGGTTGGTACTGCCACTGAGGAACAAACAAGAGTGTTTCTAGAACATCTTGGTTTCCCCTTGACTAGCCAGATTGGTGTAATAGGATCCTTACCAGTACAAACTGGTTTGTTACATTCTGAATATTATCATTTGAAAGGGGTTATATTGTAGCTGGGCACAGTGGTGCACACTTGTGATCCCGGTAGTTGGGAGGCTAAGACAGGAGGAGGATCACAAGTTCAAGACCAGACTCAGAAAATTAGCAATCCCCCCTTTTTTAAGCCAAGTGTGGTGTCAAACACCTATAACTGTAGTACTTGGGAGGCTAACACAGGAGGGTTGCAGATTCAAGGCCATCCTCAGCAAGTTAGTCATATATTCAACTGCATTCAGAGAAAATGAACTGCAAGTGAACTTTCTTCCTTGTTCTTTAAAAACATTTCACCAGGAAAACTGAACATAGCTAATTATCACACCCCTAAATCAACCTGAATAGGTGGGTCAGCTATATAAATTTGACTTTCTTTTCCCACAGAACAGCAACAAACACTGCTAATTTCACCCTGTTTAAACTATATTGTGATACTGTATTCTCAATAAGGAGAGGAAATATAGCCAGAAGAGACACAGATAAGGACAATACAGAAAATTATACATGTAGGATAGGTCCCACCAGGTAAACCATGAGCAAACTACATGTGTAACTTTTTCCTTTTGTTTAGTAACTCTGTTGTACATTTGACATGGGTTAGAAATTAATCCCAGTGTGTTGTTTTTTTTTTTGGTTTCTAAATATATTTGCCACTTGAGAAGTACTAAATACTTAACTGCTCCTTAGTTCAATTCCAGGGGGTAAAAGACAAGGAAATTCTTATTCATAAAGTTTGTACTGTTCTCACTGGACATGAATAACAAGTTACATTATCATCTGGCTCTATTTGACAGATAAATTGTGGAAGGTGTAAACTTGATTAATATTTTTAAAACTCAATGTAAATGCCTCAAATTCAACCTCAATATTGCTGTGTCTTTGCTTACTTGACTAGCAAAAGAATTCTAGCCCTTCCCATCTATCATAAATTGCAAAACTGGCCATCAATTCTTCTCATACGAGCCCACCTACCTGTCTACTTGCAGCTCCTATCAAAAGATGAAGTCTGACAGGTGTGCATTGTGGTGCATGCCTGTAAATCCCAGTCCTTGGGAGATTAAAACATGAGGATTGAAGGTTTAAGGACAGCTTCAGCAACTTAGACCCTGTTTCAAATTAAAAAAAAAAAATGGCTGGGAGTATAGCTCAGAGATAGAATGCCTCTGAGTTCAATCCCAGTAACCCCCCCCAAAAAAAAAGATGGAGTCTGTTGGGGCACAGTCGCACATCCCAGATACTTAGGAGGCTGAGGCAGTAGGATTGCAAGATAGAGGCCAGTCTGGGCAGCATAGTGAGACTTTCTCTCAAAGTATTTTCTTTGTGTGTATGTGTATGGTGCTGGGGATGGAACCCAGAGGCATTCTATCTCCAAGCTATAACCCCTGCCATTTTTTTTATTCTTTATTTTGAAACAGGGTCTCACTAAGTTGTGGATGGCCTCACTAAGTAGCTGGCACTCTCCACGAACCCAGATCCTCCTGTCTCAGCCTCCCAAGTACTGATAATATCAGTGTGCGCCATCATACCTGGCAAAATATTTTCTTTGAAAAAAGGCTGAGGACACCACTCTGATAGGGGACTAATATCCAGAATATACAAAGAGCTCAAAAGACTCTACACTAGCAAAACAAACAACCCAATCAAGAAATGAGCAAATGAACTAAATAGACACTTCACAAAAGAATAGATACAAAGGGCCAATAGATACATGAAAAGATGTTCTTCATCACTGACCATCAGGGAGATACAACTCAAAACTACACTGAGATTCCATCTAACCCCAGTCAGAGTGGCTAGCATAAAGAAATCAAATAACAACAAATGCTGGTGAGGATGTGGGGAAAGAGGAACTCTTTTACACTGTTGGTGGGAGTGCAAACTAGTTCAGCCACTATGGAGATCTGTGTGGAGATTCCTAAGAAAGCTAGGAATAGGTCCACCATACGATCCAGCTCTACCACTCCTGGGTATTTTTCCAAAAGGGTTGAATTCAGAGAACTATAGCAACATATGCATACCTATGTTCATAGCAGCACAATTCGTAATAGCCAAAATATGGAACCAACCCAGGTCCCCATCAACAGATGAATGGATTGCAAAACTCTGGGAAATACACACAATGGAATTCTACTCAGCCATAAAGAAGAACAAAATCATACCATTTGCAAGAAGATGGAAAGTCCTGGAGAGCATTATGTTAAGTGAGACCAGCCAAGCACAGAAGGAAAAGGTACATATGTTTCCTCTAATATGCCCAAACTAGGGAACCTAGAGGATACCAGTGGTACTCCAGATAATGGAGGGGAAATACCAGGAAAGCTAGAATGGAAAGATAGAGGAGGAGGAAGGCTGAACTTGATTAACGAGGGTCCACATCCGAATGTGTGTAAAATTATGAATATGGCATGGTTACCTGGACAATCATTGTTGGGAGGGGGAAAGGGAAAACAGGGGCGGGAGGGGGGAGAGGGCATCAAGTATAGTTTAAATGTATAACATTTATGTTCAATAAAAATTAAAACAAAACAAAACAAAAAATGAAAAGTGCTAAGGGATAGCTCAGAGATTAAAAAAAAGAAAAAAGGCTGAGGATATGTAGCTCAGTGGTAGAGTACTTGCCTAGCATGCAAGACTCCCTGTGTTCAGTCCCCAATAAAGAAGAGGGTGTGTGTGTGTGTGTGTGTGTGTGTGTGTGTGAGAGAGAGAGAGAGAGAGAGAGAGAGAGAGAGATTTTCTCCACCCATTAAATGTGGGCTGGCTATGTCACTTGCTTTGCCTGATGGCACTTACTTTACAAAGGTGATGCAAGCATGAATTTTCTGCCTTACTGCTTCTGGAGCCTCATGCCACCGCATAAGCACAGAAATGAGCCTGAGCTAACCTGTCAGATGATGAAAGCCACAAGGCCACTCATGCCCATTGCCCTAAGGGACAGCCAATCAACCCCCAGAAACAATCATACAGCTGACTAGCAGCAGATTGCATATGCATGGTTAGCTCTACTGTGACTAGCAGAAGGACCAGCCCAGATCACAAACCCCAAACAGTAAACTAAGTAAATATTATTACTTTCAGCTGATAAGTTTCAGAGTGCTTTGTTACACAGAAAAAACTAAGTAAGCCACCTTATTTCTTCTTCTCCTCCCTCCCCACTTTCCCTTTCTCTCTGGTAATCCTTCCTTTATTCTATTATTTGCCTCCACTCTTCTTACTTTCTTCTTTTTCTTCTATATGTACTACAATTAAGAGTTCACTGTGTTTAAGATGCTGGTCTGCACTGTCTATCGTTCAAATCCTGATTCATTTTCTTCCAAACCATACCTCCTGTACTGTGGGGTTTTTTATTGTTTATGTGTCTCCCTCTCGGAGGGTTCATGTGCTAGAAGCTTGGTGCCCAGCATAGTGATGTTAAGGTTAAGACCTAATGGGTTGTCCGTAAGTCACTGGAGACACTGCCTCAGAAGAGATCAAGGTAGTTTTGTGGGACCTGAGTTCATTCCAAAGAGAAATCTGTTATAAAAGAGCAGGCACAGTCTCTTTGTTTTCCTGTATGATGATGTGATCTACCCTTACATGCACCCCTATAATTATGAAGCTATTCAGAATGAGGTAATGCAGTCAGGGAGGCCTTCACTACAGCCAGCACTGCACTGTTTGGATTGTTATTGTCCAAAACTGTGAGCTAAATGAACCTCTTGTATTTATAAATACATAGCCCTTGGCATTTCATTATAGTAACAGAAAGTGGACTAATAAACTCTAGATCCCATATAAGCAAACTCTGTAAACCTTGCATGGTGTGTAGGCCCCACGCATAGGGTGACAAAGTAAAATGTCTCTGAGACAAGCCAGCTATAGTGTGATGCTTGGCAGAGTTGGTAGACCATCTCAGGGCACGTTCTGGTGAAAATCTCCCTGAGAAAATCATTTGTTACTGTGACAAGTTGAACATGTTCTAGCTCTCCCTTCTACCTATTACTCCCAGCCATTGGAAGGGAAGTGTAATAAAAATAGGTCTATCAACCAGATACCCAAGGCTCCCTTCCTCATATGGCTACCCAGTCTAAGCAAGCAGAACATATATTTATAACTACAGGAAACAATGCACTATGAGTGGTAAAGTGCTTAGACTTCAATTTGTTTACTACACGAATAAAAGAAAATCAATAGGATCATTTTGCTAATGACATCAAACCACTCAGCACAACTTAGAAGCCAGAAGAAGGTCATTTCTTAAAATGCTTTTCTTTCCTCTCCCACATTTACAATCTGTACTTCGTTCCTACTCTGACTTATTTTCTCCTGAAAGATGTTCTCTCAGACTTTCTGAACGCTTACTTTTCCCTGGTGTCTTGGAGCCCACCACTTGTTTCTTGCTATGATGTTAATGTTTAAAAAGGTCAAATTAGATGTTGGGGTAGATAAATGGCCATTTTCTTCTTATGATCCTTTAAATGGGACCCCTTTCTCCCTTAGGATACCCCAGATAAGTTCTCTTCTCCAGATGCATGTATTTCAAAATTGACCATCAAAATGTCAGGTGCACAGATGTTCTTGGCCTACATCAACTAGTATAAAAGCAAAGTATCCCTCAGGAACACACTTACAGGATTCTCCTTGATTTCTTCATGTATTCTTCTGGAAGAACAGAGGAAGACTTCACTGTTTTGACATCTTCCAATATCTCCCTTCCTATGTCTGTAGAATCAACCTGTCTATGGAACAATGGGTACCCATTGAAAGAGAATTACTTTTTCTCTTTCTCATGTGTTCTCTTTATTTTTTATTTTTTATTTTTTATTCGTGCATCTGTAGTCATACATCTTTTTTTTGTGGTACTGGGGTTCCTGGAAGCCCTTCTACCCCCGGGCTACACTCCCAGACCTATTTTTACATTTTATATTTGGAAACAGGGTCTCCTAAGCCAGCGCGCGCAGCTGGCTTCGAACCTGCGCGATCCTCCTGTCTCTGCCTCCCAAGGGCGGGGATTACAAGCGTGCGCCACCACGCCCGGCATGTAGTCATACATCTTAATGGGATATAAGATGGTGGAGACATACATGCACACATCACCCAATTAGCCCTTACCCAATTCCCGCCCCATTCCCTCCTTCTCCCTCCTCATGTTTGGCTTAGTAATTGACATTGATATATTTGTTAAGGTACATCATATTAGTACATTATAATTATATATCATAGTAAGATTCAAAGTGACACAAACATACATGTGCAGAATACTTGTGTTCCCCTCTGCATCACACCCCACTCCACCTCACTTTCTGTACATGTTAATGAGGTTGGTAGTAATATCTTCATATACAGATATGTGTTATTAATAATAATAATCTCTTCCAGTTGTACAGTGAATCTCTTCCAGTTGTACAGTGATTTATGACATTTAGGAAAAATGTTTTTGTTTACAGAGTAGCTGCAGGGGAGGATTATAGCACTGTGCTAGATACTAGAGATACACTGGAGAACAAGGTAAGTCTCTGTCTCAAGAAGTTTATTGTCTAGTGGGGAAAACAAAAATTAACACTAAGAAATCCAATACTGTGATGGTGCTAAGTGCCACAAAGAAAAACATCTGGAACACTCAGTAAAAGCAGTGGTATTTGACCTAAGGGGCCATGGGAAGCTTCCCTGTGGAGCTGAAACCTGAAGGGTAAGTGAAAGGAGTTAGCTCTGGACATAGGAAGGGAAGAGCACACCAAAGAGAGGCAGCCATATGTGTAAAGGGACTGTGATGAGGAGAGAGCGCGGCCCATGTAAAGAACTAAAAAAAGGGCCAGAATGGGCAGAAAACAAAGGAACATGGAAGAGGTGTGAGAGATGAGGCTGGAGAGGCAGGAAAGGCCCAGCTCCTGCAGGAGGGCTTGTTGGCTAAGGTATGAATTTGTGCCCTTGTTTTGAGAACAATGGAAAGTCACTGCTGAAGGGTGTGTGTATGTGTGTATGATACTGGATATTAAACCCACAGACATTCTACCTTTGAGCTACATTTCTGGCCCTATTTTATTTCTTACTTAGAAAGAGGGTCTCATTAGGTTGATGAGAGTCTATTTGCTGACGCTGTCCTCAATCCTGTGATCTTCCTGTCTCAGGCTCCCAGGTACTAGGATTACAGGTATGTGCCACCACGATCGACTCACTAAAGGATTTTATATTATTTATATTATTTTTTTATTTTTTTGCAGTGCTATGGCTTTAACTTGGGGCCTCACACATGCAAAGCATGTACTCTACCACTGAGCTATACCACCAACCCGTCACTCAAGAATTTTAAACAGCGAGTGATATGTTCAGATTCACATTTTGACAAAGTTGTTCTAGCTATTGCACTGAAAATGGATTGGAGGGGGACAAAACTGAAGTGAGGGTACAGCTTGTGATTTCTGCATGCCAATCTCAAAAAATGCTCTAATGGTGTGAGCAATTCAATAAAACAAAAACCTAAAATAAAATATATAATCAAATAAATGGAGACTCCAGATTTGTATATGTGATATACACATGAAATATACTAAAATATCATGGGAATCAATGTTCAGAAAAGGGGGAAATTTCAAAATAATTATACAAATAAATATACCCTCTGTATCAGGATTCACCATAACTTTTCTGTAAAGGGTCAGATAGTATTTCCAGTTTTGTGAGCCGTAGAATTTCTGCAGCAGTTACTCAACTCTGCCACTGTGGTACAAAAACTGTCACAGATGATGCACAAATGAAGCGGTGTGGCTATGTGCCAATAAAACTTTATTTACAAAATCAAGTTGCTGACAGGATTTGCCTGTGGGTAGCAGTTTTTTGTGCTTTGTACCAAAAAGGACATGATTACAGTATTTAAAGTGAGAAACAATCTTATAGCTTGGATGAAGATGGTTGTGGTGATGATGAGCTATGGGACACTCTTAGAGATATTCAAGAGGGAGAATGGATGGGACTTAGGGTCCAGGTTGGATGTTAAGAGTGAAAGGGTGGCAGTCACTGCCTAGAGTTCAGCTGAAGCAAGTGAGACTCAGAGGAAGTGAGTGGCCAGGTCTGCCCTTGAACTCAGTCAAGAGAACTTGCCCCCTGGCCCAAAAGACCTTCCCATCACAAGCCCTGTTCCTCTGCAAGCCCAACCCATAGCCCCTATCCCAGCCCCAGTGTCCTAGCATTCTACTCTTTCAAAGTTATAAGTATCCAGGATAGATACTTCCTCAAAAGGCACTTGGCCTTCATAATTGCACACAATTTTTATACAGTTAACATTACTTCCAGACTTTTCCCCTCAAACAAATTTAAAAATAAGGCAGGTATCAACAATAAAAAATAAGCAGAATATGTAGTTATTGCCTAAATGCATATGTGTACGCAGTGCTGAACCCAGGGCTATTCTACCTCTGAGCTACGCTCCCAGCCCCTCTAATTTTTAGTTTGAAGCAGGGTCTAAGTTGTTGAGGGCTTTGCTAAGCTGCTGAAGCTATCTTTAAACCTGCACTCATCCTGTTTCAGTCTCCCACATACTATTACAGGTGAGCACTACAATGCCTAGCACGATGCCTAACTTGATGGGCACAGAATGCCATGCAAGCTGGGGAGGAAGAGTCAGTGTCATTGCACCGACCTACATGCAGGACAATCTCTCAGCGGCTGCCTGGCCTTTGTTTTCCTCTTTCATTGGGATGTTCTTTCCTAAAGCATCAACACTCTGCTCCTTTTGCTTACAATGCCTTCAGAGGATTCCATTTGGCTCCGCTAGCAGTGAGATTATTTTTAAAGACTGGATGGTAAAAGGTAGGGCGGGGAAAGCCAGCACGGGAAGCCTGCAATGGTGGGAACTCCTCTATCGATAGGGAACTTGGCTGCAACACAGAGCCCTGACCTCACACCAGAGAGGGGCCATCCATTTTCTTCTTCTTTTTTTAGTAGTATCCTCTTTGACCCACCCAGTGCTGAGATTTCTCAGTGTGTTTTTCCAGGAGACCTGGCAAACAACAACTTGACAGGTTCAATGGTTTTCATTGACATCCTGAAAGGAGCCCTCTGAAAACACAGACTAAAAATCCTACCTCTCACAAGTGTCTGGATGCTGCCTTTTCCTAAATGGGCCTCCTATGCTGATACAGCATGGATGGCTTTGCAACAAGTTTTGAAATGATTTTTTCCAAAATTGGGGTGTTCCAAGAGGCAAAAGAGTATTATTTTCTCCCCATAATAAAAGACCGATTCTCTAGATATTTTTGAGAAAGCAAATCAGATTACATGAATGCAGTTACTCTGAAAGCAAATCACTTGCCACCAAATTCTGAAGTGTCCGTGAACTGTGAGGTGCATGGGGCCTGTCTGTTACAGGGTCTGTAACTCACTTTAATATATGCAGTGGCAGTAGTGTCAGATTTGTGTGCATCCATTTTTTTGAGAGCCTAAACTTTATGAGCACTCGGCAAGAAAGGCCACCATCTGGAGGCAGCTCCCAACAGTCCTTCTGCCACCCTGGCCTTGATCATCAAGCCACACTTTGCGAGTTACCACATAGGGTGTCCAAAGTCTTTTATTGTTAAAACTAGTGACTTGTCCACTTGAATGATGAATACAATGCCGTGGAGAAAATAAACATTATTTCTCAAAAATTCACACAATTTAGTCTCAGGGACAAATAAAATATTTTACAGCAAAAAAGTGTAGGGTAAGCCAGGTACAGTGGTGCATGCCTATAACCCCAGTACTTTGGAAGCTAAGGCAGGAAGATCACAGGTTCATGGGCAATCTCCACAACTTAGCAAGGCCCTCAGCACCTTAAAGAGACCCTATTTCAAAATTAAAATATAAGGCTGAGGGTGTAGCTCAGAGGTAGAGCACCCTTAAAGCTCAAGGGTAAATATGACAGAATATTTCAACCAAACTCCCAAGTTCTTATTGGAAAAGCTGGGCATTGAAACAAATGAACCAAAATGGGAAAGTCACGTGATAGTGGGGTTCTCAGGAAGGAATATTCAGTGACTTCTATAATAATAATAATAATAATAATAGTTATTATTATTATTATTATTATTATTATTATTATTGGTGGTGGTGGTAGCAGCAGTAGCAGCAGCAACACTGGGGATTAATCCAGAGGTATTCTACCTCTGAGCCACATCACCATTAATTTTTATCTTTTATTTTGAAACAGTCTCACTAAGTTCTGAGGCTAGCCTTGAACATGTGATCCTTAGTAACTTCTTAACTCCTTGTGAATGTCACTAATAAGCATAGGAAAGAAAGGCTGCTGTGTCCAATCACAGATGGACAGATAGAAGAGTGTTTAAAGAGGCATACATCCCTGTGTTTGAAATCAGGCTCTGCCACTTGCCCATAAAATCTGGAACAAGTAGCTCAATTTCTCTGTGTGCCTCAGTTTCTTCATCTGAAAAGAGATAATACGAATGGCAATTACCTCCTGGTTTTGGGGATACACAGATGCTTCAATTCATGTAAAACACACAAAATAATCTCTGGCACATAGCAAGTATACAATAAATAATAATTATAATTATATCTATGTAGACATAATAAATACGTATTGAACAATACCATTTGATATGAAAATGATTCTGCCTGACTAAAAATGTAATGTGCTCATAAAAGTAAAAATAACTGTATAAGAGTCAGGCCTGGTGGCAAACACCTATAATTCTAGTACTTGGGAAGCTGAGACAGAAAGATCACAGGTTCAAGGCCAGCACATACTAACTTATTGAGACTTTTCAAAATAAGGAATAAAATAGGACTGAGGTCATAGCTCAGAGGTAGAACATTTGGGTTCAATCCAAAGTACAACAAAAATTCTAAGTGTACAATATCTCAAAATATTTTGTATACAGGCATGGTGGGGCTAGCTAGCCTGTAATTCCAGCATTTGGGAGGCTGAGACAGAAGGATCACATATTCAAGGCCAGCCTCAGCAATTTAGCAAGGCCCTGTTTCAAAATAAAAAGAGCTGGATATAGTTCAGAGGTAGAATGCCCCAGTTCAATCACCAGCATCAAAAAATATAATTTAAACTTTACCCACGAGCATCATAAGCTGCCTTTAGTTATTATATAAAAATAAAGTTCAATTATTATTACTGTTATTATTACTTTGTAGTGCTAGGGATTGAACCTAAGACCCCACACATTGCACAGCACATGTTCTAACAATAAGCTACATAGTTAGCCCAATAATAGACAGGTATTGACAAAACTGTCAAAGCTTTTTCACATAGAAGACTGCAGGAAAAAGGAAGGTGGAGGGAGGCAGTGAGATACTTTTACTGAGTCATGAGAAAAGCAGCCAATATTTAATTTTAGCCTATCACAATTTTCAAGATAAATTAATCCCTGATATTTACTGCTTACCTCTGTGCTTCAGATCCTTTTACCCATGAAATGAGAATCATCACCATATTTATGTGCTAAACTATTTTGGTAAGAAGAAAAGTGCCTGATGCAGAGTTTGGTTCTAGCACTAGCACATAGCTACTAGTGTGGTCACCACTGTTGCCTGCTTAGGGGGGCCAGGTGCTCTGCCAGATGCTCCACATCTGTCTATGGGCTGTGAATGAATGGAGCATGTTCTTCTAGAACAAGCAGTCTGTCACAGGCCTGTGTGTGGCCCCTTTCACACTCATTCCTCCTTGCTGAGCACATCTGGCCCAGTCTCTCTTGCCCTTCCGCTCCTGGTGCCCTCTTTTACTCTCACCTTATCACAACCACCCCAGGAATACCTGAGCTGTGAATGAGGCCCTAAAGAGCTTCCTATCTTAAAGGGCCTTTACCCTTTAAACCAACTCAGGTGGTTTGCCATTTCTTAAAGGAATTGGGGGCCTTGGGGAAGAAAGTATGGGTTACTTTTGAGGGATCTTCATCACCTTTGAAGGACTCATTTGCTGATGGTGGGTCATCCCTACCATGACTGTGGCAGAAGGATACCCCCATTTCACAGAAGGCGCGTGTGCCCTGTCATGCTGGGGCACCTTCCCATTCAACAAATATTTACTAAGTAAATGCTATGTGCCAAGCGCTATGTGAGGTGCTAGAAGCATGCTGGTGACCAAGACAGATATAGCTCTGCCCCTCTGGACCATCCAAATAAAAATGTTAAGGGGCAAATCTATGAAACAATGACAAGCTTTTAAGTGAGTTGCAAAGCAAACAAACAAGAAGATGCAATACATATATTCTTTTTTTTTCCCTGAAGTACTAGGGATTGAACCCAGGGGCATTCTACCTACAAGCTACACTCCCAGCTCTTTTCATTTTTTGTTTTGGAACAGGGTATCGCTAGGTTGCTGATAGTCTTGTTATATTGCTGAGGCTATTCACAAACCTACAATCCTTCTGTCTCAGCCTCCCAAGTAGTGGGATTACAGGCGTGTGCCATCACATCCAATAGAGGAGACAATGAACGGAAAACAACTTGCTCAATATTACAAAGAAAGCAAACAGAAAGTGTGACACACATAATAATTTTCTGTTAAGACACTCAATTTGGCAGGAGTCAGGCTAACACTTTGCCAACATGCCAGAAAACCTTAGCTCCAAGCAGGAGAACATTCCATTTCACTCAAGTTGCTCTGCTCTACTTTATTTTATTTATTTCTAGAGATGAGACTAGTATAGACCACTGTGTTTATAGTTTCTCTAACATTAAGTTTTGGGTACAAATATGGAAGAAAACATTTATTTTAAAAGAATTGAGACTTCCGAGAAAATGGCGACGGAGGAAAGCGGCACTTACAAGTCCTGCTAACAATCGAACTCTATTACCACAAAACCAGCACGTTTCAGAGCCAGAAAACACCACCAGCAAAGAAATAAAAACTGTAAATACAAGGGACAGAGAAAAAGAGTGCTGGAAAAACAAGACACCAGAAAGAAACCAGCCCAAAGTGCCACGCACGCCACGATGCGGAGAAGCCGGAACCGCAGCACGAAGGGGCCAGAGCGGCCAGAGCCGCGGCGCGGAGCAGCGCGGCCTACATCTTCCCTAGCAGCACGAGACTCCAGAGAGGAGGGAAACTCAGAACGGAGCTCAAATCCAGAGAGGAGGTACGCCGGCCTCGCGGCCTAGGACATAGTAGCAGCACCTTACTGCTGGCGGCAGTGGCGAGTTCACCTGACAGCTCTAGACCAACACACTCAACCAGAAACCAGGTGACAGAGAGGAGGGGTGGACAGCGAGCCGAGGTGAACAGGTGCTGAACAGACAGGCGGCAGTCAGCAGTTTTGTCGGTGCAGGGAACATCTAAAACTCCCAAGGGCCGGGCACAGCACACCTGGCAGGAACTCAGAGCGGAGTACAAAACCAGAGAAGAAATACGCTGCATCATGGCCGAGGGCGTGGCAGTGGTGCCATATTGCCAGTGGCGGCAGCAGCGAATCCACGAAGTTCACTACAGCTCCATCAGCGCACTCAACAACCGTGAGTCAAATTGCAACCCCAGGGAAGAAATCCCAGTACTGCACTCCCAGAGACTTGCACAGATAGTCTCCCTGGGTCAGAGATTTTAGCAGTGCAACCCAGTGGGGGAGTGGCGGTGGCAGAGATATCACACCATAGTCACAACTCCCTGCTGGGGAACGCCCAACTTGGCACCCCCCATTGTCTAAGCAGTCTCAATTGACTCCCTGGGTCTGAGACTTTGTGATACAACCCAGTAAAGGAGTAGTGGTGACTGAGATACCACAGACTCGAGATCCAGAGCATCTTAAAGTGAACTCGTAGTGACCCAGGGAAGAACCCAGAGAAGGCACAAACTTCTGAAATCATGGGAAAGAGGAATAACAATGGAGCAATGAATGCCCACAACCCCACAACATCAGAACCTGATAAAACAGAAATTCAGAGATTTATAGAAGATCAAATCAGGAAAATAACTGTAGAAATAATAGAGGTGTTTCGAAAAGAATTCAGAGAGAGCCAAAGAGAGATAAAGGATGCAATTAATGAAGTAAAGGCCTCAATTCAAAGTACAAACAACCGATTAGACCACATGGTGAATAGAATCTCGCTCCTAGAAGATGATCATTCGCCGGGCGTGGTGGCGCACGCTTGTAATCCCCGCGCTTGGGAGGCGGAGACAGGAGGATCGCGCAGGTTCGAAGCCAGCCGTGCTGGCATAAGAGACCCTGTTTCAAAAATATAAAATAGGTCTGGGAGTGTAGCCCGGAGGAAGGAGGGCTTCCAGGAACCCCAGTACCACCAAAAAAAAAAAAATGATCATTCAAAAAATGAACGCATACTTTCTAATTTAGAAAAAAAAAAAACCCGACAGCAGGAATCTGACATTGAAGAAATATGGGCCCATTTTAAGAGAGCTAACCTAAGAATATTTGGAATAGAGGAGGGAAAAGAAGGTGAAACCAAAGGGATCAATAATCTCTTCAAGGAAGTAATAGCAGAAAATTTTCCAAACATAGAGCAAGAGGTAGATACACAGGTCCAGGAAACTTATAGAACTCCCTTTAGACTGGATCGGAGAAGAGGATCCCAATGCCACATAATTGTCAAAATGACCAATGTGAAAGCCAAACACAGAATCTTAAAGGCAACAAAAACAAAGGGCCAAGTGACATTCAGAGGCAAACCAATTAGAATCACTCCAGACTTCCCAAACCAAGTTATGAAAGCCAGAAGGGCATGGAGTAACATTCCAAACTCTGAAAGAAAACAACTTCCAGCCATAAATTTCATACCCAGCAAAACTATCCATCAAATTAGATGGGGAAATAAGAAGCTTCCATGACAAACAGCAACTGAAGGAATTTATGTCTTCAAAACCAGCACTAGAGAAAATACTCAAGGAGATTAACTGCAAAGAGGAAATGGGTAACACACAACAGAACCAAAGAAACAAGAATTCTCATCCAGCAGACAACTAAGCAAAGAAGAATAAACAGAATCTCAAACAGAAATAAAATCATAACATGTTGGGAATTAAAAATTATCTCTCTGTAATCACACTGAATGTAAACGGCCTCGACTCCCCAATAAAAAGACATGAAGTAGCAAACTGGACGAAAAGCCAGAATCCATTCATCTGCTACTTACAAGAAACACACCTTACAAGTAAAGATAGGAACAAACTCAAGGTAAAGGGCTGGAGCATGGTAATCCATGCCAGCAGAAGACGGGAAATTTTTAAAATTAGAGCAGTAATTAATGAAATAGAGAATAAAAAAACAATACAGAAAATCAACAAAATCAAAAGCTGGTTTCTTGAAAAAATAACAAGATTGATAAACCACCAGCCAACCTAACTAAAAAAATGAGAGACTCAACCCAAATTATGAAGATAAGGGATGAAAAAGAGATTTTCAATCAAAGAGATTGAAACAGCATTAAAGAGCTTACCATCCAAGAAAAGCCCAGGACCAGATTGTTTCCCAAGTGAATTCTATAAAACCTTTATAGAAGAGCTAACCCCAATACTACTCAAACTATTTCGGGAAATAGAAAAAACGGGGACTTTCCCAAATACATTCTATGAAGCCAACATCACACTAATACCCAAACCGAATAAAGACAGTTCAAGGAAGGAAAACTACAGACCTATATCTCTGATGAACTTGGATGCAAACTATTAAACAAAATACTAGCAACACGCATTCAAAACCACATCAAGAAAATCATTCACCATGACCAGGTAGGGTTCATCCCAGGGATTCAAGGCTGGTTCAATATACGAAAATCAATCCATGTAATTCATCATATAAACAGAATCAAAGACAAAAATCACATGATCATCTCAATAGACACTGAAAAAGCATTTGATAAAATTCAACATCCATTTATGATAAAAACACTGTAGAGAATTGGAATAGAAGGAACATATCTCAACATTATTAAGGCAATCTACAATAAGCCCACTGCCAACATCATATTAAATGGGGAAAAACTTCAAGAATTCTCCTTAAACCTGGAACGAGACAAGGATGTCCACTATCACCACTTCTCTTCAATAAAGTACTAGAGACTCTAGCCAGAGCAATAAGACAAGAAAAGGAAATCAAAGGAGTACAAATAGGAAAAGAAGAACTCAAACTTTCACTATTTGCAGATGACATGATACTATATTTAGAAAAGCCAACAAACTCAACCAAAAGGCTTATAGAACTGATCAACAAATTCAGCAAAGTATCTGGATACAAAATCAATCTTAAAAAATCAGAAGCTTTCCTGTACACCAACCATAAATCCACTGAAATAGAAATTCAGAAAACACTTCCACTCCAGATCTCCCACAAGAAAATAAAATACCTAGGAATAAACTTGACCAAGGAGGTAAAAGATCTCTACAAAGAAAATTATAAAACACTGAAAAAAGAAATCGAAGAAGATCTTAGAAGATGGAAAGACCTTCCATGTTCATGGATTGGCAGAATAAATATCATTAAAATGGCCATCCTCCCAAAAGTGATCTACAGATTTAACGCAATGCCCATTAAACTACCAAGATCATTCCTCACAGACATAGAAAAATCAGTCCTTAAATTTATCTGGAATAACAAAAAGCCCAGAATAGCCAAGGTAGTTCTCAGTAACACAAACCACGCAGGAGGAATCACAATACCTGACTTTAAACTATACTACAAAGCCATTGTAATAAAAACAGCATGGTACTGGCAAAAGAACAGATATATAGACCAATGGAGCAGAATAGAAGACCCAGAAACAAGTCCACACACTTTCAGCCAATTGATTTTTGATAAAGGGGCCAAAAACATACACTGGAAAAAATATAGCCTCTTCAACAAATGGTGTTGGCAAAACTGGTTAACCATATGCAGAAAATTGGATATTAATCCCACTTTTTCACCCTGTACAAAAGTCAGTTCAAGATGCATCAAAGACTTGGAAATTAAACCAGAGACCTTGAAGCTCCTTGAAGAGGGCATAGGTCCAACACTACAACACATAGGTACAGAAAAACATTTCCTCAACAAGACCCCAAAGGCACAACAAATTAAAAGGAGAATCAATACATGGGATTGCATGAAACTGAAGAGCTTCTGTTCAGCAAAGGAAACTGTCAAGAACCTCAATCGAGAGCCAACAGAATGGGAGAAGATTTTTGCCACCTACACCACTGATAGAGGACTAATATCTAGAATATACAGAGAACTCAAGAAACTCAACACCAAGACAACAAAGCATCCAATAACTAAATGGGCAAATGAACTAAATAGACACTTCACAAAAGAAGAAATTCAAATGGCCAAAAATGCATGAAAAAATGCTCAACATCACTGGCATTCAGAGAGATGCAAATCAAAACTACCCTGAGATTTCACCTAACTCCAACTAGAATGGCAATCATTCAAGACACAAACAACAACAGATGCTGGCGAGGATGTGGAGAGGTGTGAACTCTAAGACATTGTTGGTGGGATTGCAAATTAGTGCAACCACTTTGGAAAACAGTATGGAGAATCCTCAGAAGAATGGGAACAAATCTACCATTTGATCCAGCAATACCACTTTTGGGTATCTACCCAAAAGAAAAGGAACCAAACTACCAAACTAATGCATGTGTATCTATATTCATAGCTGCACAATTCACCATAGCCAAACTATGGAACCAGCCACGATGTCCATCACCAGATGAATGGGTTACAAAACTGTGGGATATGTACACAATGGAATTTTACTCAGCCATCAAAAAAACTCAATTTCATCATTTTCAGGGAAATGGATGGAACTGGAGGACATTATGCTAAGTGAGATTAGTCAGTCACAAAAAATAAGAAATCAGATGCTTTCCCTAATATGTGAGAGTTAGGGAGAAATGGGTCATAGGAGGAACTCTTGAAAGAGGAAATCCTATAGAGGAGCAAACAAGACAACTTAAAGGAGGAGAAAGGAGGGGGTAAGATGAAATCTCTAAAACACACAATGTACTTAAACATATTGAAGTCAATCACTAAGCCAAGCAAAGGAGGGAGGGACAGGGAGGGAATTGGGTGGAAATTGGGTAGGGGTTAAATCAGCAATGGGTACATGTTTGTACACACAAGTTTTTTACCCCAATATGTTGTATGAATATAATACACCGATAAAAATTTAAAATAAAACAAATAAAACAAAATAAAAGAATTGAAATTGTAATATATATTGAATATCTTTTAATAGGAATACTTGAGAACAGAAGTGTTTCAGATTTCAGAATTATTTCAATTTTGGAATATTTGCATAGGCTTTATCAACTGAGCATCTCTAATCCAAAAGTCTGTGATCCAAAATGTTTGGAGCACCATATTGACATTCAAAATATTTTGGATTATGGAGCATTTTGGGCATCAGATTTTTGGATTACAGATGTTTAACCTGTATAAAACTTAGGCAATAGTCATTTACATGTAAGTTGTTTAGCCAAAGTTATATAATTAGACTAGAAATTACACTCTCTCTAAAGCTGGGAGAAACCTGTTTTTGTCTTGGTGCACATCAAAACACCAACTCTGGTAGAGAAAGAAGATGGAAGACCATAGGTGCATTGTATTTGATTGTTTCTCTGTGATTTTCTGTAATTTTCAAAATTTTAATGATAAAAATATTATTTCTGAAAACAGAAAATACTTCCTACATGTATAATGTATCCAAGTATCAACAAATAAAGCAACTCTAAAAACATTATGGGGTCTAGGGCTATAGCTCAGTGGTAGAACACTTTCTTAGCATGTTCAAGGCCTTGGGTTCAATCCCCAGCACTGCAAAACTCTCTCTCTCTCACACACACACATACACACACACATAGACACATACACACACACACACACACACACACACACACACACACACACACCATTATTAGGAGCTCAGGGGAACTGGATAAAGACATCTTGCTGCAGGTCAGGTGCACCAGGAAGTCCCTGGGGACCAACATTGCATGCAGAGGCACTGTGAACTGGAAGAAGAATCCTGAAATCCTCAATCACCTATTAACACAGAGAAGCAAAATTACTTCAGATGGCAATCAGTTTGGACTGAATGGAATCCAGCAACTGATCAGAAAAAAAATTAAGTGATGGACTGGCATGGCATTGATAAGAAATGACAGCCAAAGAGCTGGGCATGGTGGCACATGTCTGTAATCTCAATACTTGGGAGGCTAAGACAGGAGAGTCATGGGTTTGAGGCCAGCCTTAGTAGTTTAGTAAGACACTCAGCAACTTAGTGAGACCCTATTTCAAAATAAAAATAAAATAGGGGCTGTGGGGATAGCTTGAAGGTAGAATGCTCCACATCAGTCCCCAGTACCCCCCCACACACACACACAACATGACAATCAAGGCCTAATCCATGCTTACTCCACATTTGGGCATGATTTTAACTGCTTTATTTGCACTTCAATGACCCTAGCTGAGTAAGCATATAACTTAATGTCCAAACTGGGCTACCCAAGAATAAAGTACTATTATTGTGGAGGAAACCAGCACAAATCAGAGCTGCCTTGGGAAAATTCTGATGTATCACCATCTGACCTAGGAAGAATACTGTTAAGAAAACTTTATAGACAAAGGAATTGAAATGGGGCCCAGAGAGGTTAATTAATTTGCCTGATACCACAGAGGGAAGTTGCAGAATGAGCATTTGACCCTGAGCAGCCAAGCTTCAGAGTCTACGGTCTTCATGCCTATACAGTATTGCTTTTCCCTATTCCATGTGATAGGACATTCTGCAAGCTAAACCCTGGGTTGTATTTATCACTGGGGAGTAGGTGATTGGACTAGAAAAAGCACCAGCTTCTAGAGCTACACAGCACCATTTTACCAGGCCAGCAAACATGTTAACCTCGCTGAGCCTCAGCTCAGTCATCTGTAAAACACAGCTACTCAGACTTGCTTCACATCACAACAGCATTCGCATGAGACGATGTTTATGACAGTCACTGGCAAATGAAAGAAAAAACATACCACGGATAATAATTCCCAAAGTTATCATATGTAAAAGCTGGCATCTCCTCTGCAGAGTCAAATGGTCAATATTTTCCATAAAAAGCCAAATAGCAAATGTGTTTGGCTTCGTAGTCCTTATAGTCTCTGTTATGAACAATGAACTCTACTGATACAGCCAGAGAAGACATGGACAATCTGAAAATGAATGTGCCTGGCTGGGTGCCAATGAAACTCTGTTTACAGAAACAGGTGGAGTTCCATGGCCGTAGTGTGACAACCCCTGGCCTAGAGAAAGGCAATCTGAAAAGGCGACACTTCAATGCTCCCTGTGCCTCTTTCCAGGTCTGTGTTTCTCCACAGGCAGCATGACTCACCATCCAACACCCTGTATGTTTTACTTGTTCATGATGTGCTTTGCCCACTAGAATACAAGCTTTGCTGAGGCACAGGCTCTGACTGCTTGGCTTACTGTTGCCTCCCCAGTGTCTGAAAAGGTGCCCAGCACAGAGTAGGAACTTCATAAACATGTGCTAAAAGATGGCATGAATAAATGGAGAGATTGTGAAGTACTTGGTCGGGAGAGAAGTGCATACTTAGGCCCAGAAAAAAAAAAGAAAAAAGAAAAATGAAAGAAAGAAAAAGACAACAGTAGATCTGAGAACCTAAGGGGAAGATAAACTACTGCAAATGAACTCAAACTCAACTTTGCTGTTCCTTGTAGACAAAGGGAATTATTTCCAAAACTAAGTTTGTGGGTTGTGAATATGTGGGAGAAGCAAAGCCTTAGAAAAGAGTTTCCAGAGTAGCTAGTTAAAAGCTAAATGAGTTATTGGCTTGATTTGGGTTTAAGAGAATAGCTTGAGGTTTGTTCCAGATCTACTAATTATAAGTGTGTGTGTGTGTGTGTGTGTGTGTGTGTGTGTGTGTGTGTGTGTAATCCCTGCTCTCCCCCTATTCTGGCCAATGTGGTTTGGTGGTTCACTGGGAATAGTTCTGGGTAAAGCAAAGGAAAAGAAATGAGGGGCAGCTACATCTAGCAATGAAGCTGAATCTGACAAAATAATCTTGAATATAATGAAGTTGCATAGGAATATTATGGTAAAAAAGATACCAAGCATATAAAGTTTAAAAGCATGGGGGCTGGCCGGGCGTGGTGGCGCACGCTTGTCATCCCCGCGCTTGGGAGGCGGAGACAGGAGGATCGCGCAGGTTCGAAGCCAGTCGCACTGGTGTAAGAGACCCTGTTTCAAAAATATAAAATAGGTCTGGGAGTGGAGCCCAGAGGTAGAAGGGCTTCCAGGAACCCCAGTACCACCAAAAATAAATAAATAAATAAAAGCATGGGGGTGGCATTCTCCTCCTCTTTCATTTATTTTTTGTTTGTTCATTTATTTGTTCATTTGTTTTTTTATTCATTCACTTACTTTCTGGTGCCGGGGACTGAACGCAGGGGCATTCTACCTCTGAGGTATATTCTGAGCCCTTTTTTATTTTTATTTGGAAAAAGGGTTACTCTAAGTTGCTGACACTGTCTATGAACCTGAGATCCTCCTGTCTCAGCCTCACCAGTAAGGGGATTACAGGCATATGCCATCATGCCAGGCTGGCATTCTCTCTTGAATAGAAACATAGTCATATGCAAGAAAACTAAATAAGTATACAACCTTTGACTTTCTGAGAGCTATACTCCCAGACCTATTTTATACTTTATTTGGAAACAGGGTCTCACTAAGTTGCTGAGAGCCTCACTCAGTAGCTGAGGCTGACTTTGAACCTTGTGATCCTCCTGTCTCAGCTTCCCAAGTGTGCTGATTACAGGCATGTGCCACCACGCTTGGCTTAATAAAAGTATTTTTAAAAGTATACAAGAAAGCTAAACACCAAATTCAAGATAGTGCTTACCTTTACACACTTTCTGAAAGCTGATGCAGGGCCAGGATTGCTGAAACAGCCTCAAAGGGGATGGAATCCCATATGTACCTTCTCTAGTAGTACTGACCCAGCATTGACTCAATCTCAACAGGTCCCCCTGAGAACAAAGGCACACAGGTGATGGAGCCATGTGCCTAAAGGATACACTGTCTATTTGTAGCTGATCCTAGCAATAAGAAGCCAGAAGAAGTGGTTCCCTTTACTTCAGATACCATTTTGATGCTAGCCGGGGAGGAAGATGAGGTATAGAAGTGAAAATATTCTGGTTGATAAGAGTACCACTGATAACAAATAGCAATCAAAGTTTTCTCAAAGTAATAATGAATATGAAATAATCTCATACATAATTAATATTTGACATTTCAAAAAGTACTTTAGGCTTCAGCAACACATAGAATTATTACCACAAACATCTGGTATCTTGACACCTAAATAGCTGGCTATTTAGAGAGTTCATGTTGATAGAACACTGAGTCAATCAATGAGAAGCTGAACTTCTAACCTTCCCTTTGCAAAGCATCAATGACTCCCTTTTTTAAATATGTCTCTCAAATTATTCACACATCCAAGAAAACGAAGTTAAGTACTCAATTATTTTACTGTGAGGACTATTTTGCAGGAACTGATAAGAAAGTAATTCTGAAGACTAGGACAGACCTTGCCAGAGTGAACAAGCAGACAATGGAGAACACCAACTCCCTCTTTAGTACGCTTACCGCCCTCTAGATGGGGCCCATTCCCAACTTGGAGGTACCCAATGAGTCACCTACTCTTAAAAAAAGGGCTCATAGAGGCAGTTAATCAGGTTCTATGAGTATTTACATTTTAACAACACATTAAAACAAGGAAATGAACCCCTAATTGTGGAATGTCAGGCTTCAGTCAGATAAACAGGCTAAATGCTGGGGGGAAGGGCAGTAATTGGTATGGACTGAAGTCTTTCATTTCATATGTTGAACCCTTAACTCCCAATGTGATTGTGTCTAGAGAGAATTAAGGTTAAATGAGGTCACATGGGTGAGGACCTAATCTAACAGAACAGTGGCCTTATAAGAAGTGGAAAAGATGTTGGGTGTGGTGGTGCACGCTTGGAATCTCAGCATTTGGGAGGCTGAGACAGGAGGATCATGGTTCATGGGCAGCCTCAGCTACTTTATGAGGCCCTTTGCAACTCAGTGAGACCCTGTTTCAAAATAAAGAATAAAAAAATAGGACTGGGGGTGTAGCTCAGAGGTAGAATGTCCCTTGGTTCCATCCCCAGTACTGCAAGAAAAAGAAGCAAAAAAGAGCACTCGCTCTCATTCTCCCTCCCTCCATTCTTCCCCATACCACCACCCCAAGTAAAGACAGTGAGAAAGCTGCTGCCTGCAAGCCAGGAAGAGGGCCAATCTTTAGAACTATGAGAAATAAATTTGATCTTTAAGCCGTCCAGTCTATGGCATTTTATTCTGGTAGTTGACTACTAGACACAAATGAAAAGAAAGATATATTTGTTGGTTCCCTGAATCACAGAGAAGCAGGCAACTAGCCATCATGAATGGTTTTATTTGGTTTTATTTTGAGTACTTGGATTAAACCCAGAGACTTTCTACCTCCAAGCTACACTCCCAATCCTTTCTCCTTTTTTATCTTGAAACAGAGTCTCTCTAAGTTGTCGAGGATCTCACCAAGTTGCTGAGACTGGCCTCTAACCTGTGATCCTCCTGTCTCAGCTTCCCAAGTACTAGGATTACAGTCAGGTGCAATACACTAACGGTTGTTTACATTAAAGCTAGCCCTGCCAATATAGCATGTCTCAGGGGTCTCTAATTAGGACCCCCAAGGAACCCAGAGAGATGACACATCACAGCCTGGCTAAAGTAGGGCAAAATTGTGAGAATTTTAGTCTATGGTGCCAAATCAGGCCAACATCCCTGCCTGGTGTTGGTACTGAACATGAAAGGAATCACAGGAAGGAATATTTCAATACAAGTTCCTGTTAGAGAAAAGTTGGTTCTTATCACACTTCTGAAGGTATAGAAGGACTATTAACACCAACTGCGTCCCAGACATTCTAAAATCCCCTAAAACTCACCAAGGGCCTTCAACTATGGCCAGGTTCTGATCGACTTCCAGTCTGGGGAAAAAGGCAGGAGAAGGGAAACATTAAGAGCATGGCTAAGAGGAGCAGCGTCCATGTATACAAAATTTGGACAAATCTGTATTCCTTGAAACTTAATGTCATAGGCCTTTGCTCAATAAAGTGAATAGCCTTTATCACATTGGGCTAGGCAGAGAGCCCACCAGGAAGAAAGCCAGTGAGGGAGGCCTTGGAAGGAGCATGGACATAGGGTATAGCCAGGACATGGTCAAAGCTCTGAGGCAACATTCAGAGATACACCCTTCTGGGTAGGTGACAGAAAGACCAGAAGTAGCTGGAATGGGGAGTCCAGAAAACTAACTCTGCCGACATGATCCCCAAATAGCCCAGTGACATGGAAGCATTCTCTCCATTATCAGCACTATTTCCAGCCATCTCAGTGTTTGGTGTCATGCCAACAAAATATCTAAATCTCTGTGACAACTCCCTTTTCCCCTGACCTTACAGCAAACCTCATAGGGTTTCCATCTTTTTTTTCCCTTATAATGAAACTTTAAAAAAAATGAGGTAAAGAACTTCCTGACTGTGGGCCTTCAAGAAGCCTGCCTTAGTTTGGATTCCTCTAGAAGGTAACTCTGAAGCACAGATGGGAGGCAAGTGGTTTATCTAGGGTGTTATCCTTGGAAACACTGAAAGGAGAATGCGGAAGTGATGTGAGATGGGGAGGCCACTCATACAGGCCATTATCAAGCCATTTACCATGGGGATGACTGGAGCTTAGTCCTGGGGAATTCTGGGAATTATCGCACTTGAAGGCAAAGCAGCTGTGGCATACATACCTACCCGCTGCCCTGGGTTAATGGTTGAGGTCTGCTTAGGGGAGTGTTCACTCCCTAGCACTTTCCAGCCTGCTATATAGTGGGACAAAGCTCTCTAGTGGGCTGGTACATGCCAAAGTGGTCAGGGCCAGGGAGGGTGAAATGGACACTTAAGCTTTTTGGAATGAGCAAAGAAATGTTGAAGCCAGAAGAGAAGAGAGTGGCACCCTGCCTGTCCCATCCCACTCCTTTCTTCATGCCAGTGCCTGGGATTGAGTGCATGTGTGAGCTGCACTTTGGTGTGCGGTGGAGGAATCGAGTGGTTTCTCCTCATGTGTCTGCTACATTCAAGGAGAAAGCAGGTGAGGGGACTTTGAAAGAAGTTGCTCCTTGAGGTTAAAAGAGACTCAAAATGATATCTGGTCCCTCCCAAGTGAGTGATATCTGTATTATCTAGGTACTGAAATGTAGAAAAATCTCTGGCTGCAGCTCAGGGCTGCCTAACTTTTTTTTTTAGTGGTACTGGGGTGGAACCCAGAGGCTTTCTAACTCCGAGCTATACTCCCAGACCTTTTTTATATTTTACTTGGAAACAGGGCCTCACTAAGTTGCTGAGAATCCCACTAAGTAGTTGAGGCTGGCTTCAAACCTGCGTGATCCTTCTGTCTCAGCCTCCCAAGCGCGGGGATTGCAAGCGTGCGCCACCATGTCCGGTTAGGGCTGCCTAACTTTAACTGGCATCTGCATTTTAGCATGCCTCCCAGGTGATGACTGAGCACACTGGTATCTGAAAGGTGCTGCTGTAGAGGACACTACTTGCTAATTTTTCACTCTGCATTTAAAAAGTATGTGCAGGGAATGTCTTCCCACCAAAAACAAGGAGAATGGCTGGGCTGGGTGGCGCATGCTTGTAATTCCGGTACTCAGGAGGCCAAGACAAGAGGATACCAGGTTTGAGGCCAACCTCAGAAACTTAGAGAGACTCTTTTTCAAAATAAAAAATAAAAACAGGGCTAGAGTGTAGTTTGAAAGCAGAATGCCCCTGAATTCAATCCCCAGTACCCCCCAAAAAGTGGAATGTATCTGTTGTGTTATAGTGTATATGAAAAGCCTCATTTGCAGAATAGAGAAAAAGGAAAAGAATGTCAAGCTAATGACCTGGATGTAATCATGAAAAAACATATTTAGCTTTTCCAAACCTCCTTTACATACATATCTCTTTCTTCTCTTATTTTCCATTTTGTTCTTTTTCCTTGGCAAAATGAGGAATCAGTGCCCACTTAGTCTGTACCTCTCTAAGCCCATTCAAATGGTGAACCTCTGCCTAAGTAACTGCAGAACACATTCAAAAGCTGCAGGAATGCTTTTTCATTTCAAAATAAATAAAAGAGAGAGTTTGTAGGAAAAGAAAAATCAAGCCAAAAGTCTTAAAACATTTAACAATGATGTTTTGATATACACAGTTGATAAAGGAATAAACAAACATCGAAACAGTTTGTCAGAAAAATAAAACTTAAAAAAACCTGATGGTATAATTTAATTTTTTTTGTGTGGTCTTACGGGTAGAACCCAGGGGTTTTTCTACATCTGGGCTATAGTCCCAGCCCTATTTTATACTTTATTTGGAAACAGAGTCTCACTGAGTTGCTGAGAGCCTCTCTAAGTAGCTGAGGCTGGCTTTGAACCTGTGCGATCCTCCTGTCTCGGCCTCCCAAGTGCTGGTATTACAAGCATGCGCCACCAAGCCCGGCTCAAGTTATGTTTTTAAAAAGTCTAAACACTATAGATGAATACAGATGTATGAGCTATGACCAAAGGTGGCTGCTAACCCTAATTGTACCCAGAGGAGAAAATAATTAACAACTGTGAAAACAATTGTAAATATATTTAAAGCATTATTCTAGGTATTTACCTGTTTGTAATATGCACAAGGTATTTACCAAAAGATAGGCAAGAGTGTTCCCATAGTATTATATTTAAACGCCAAAATCTGGAAACAAACCAAAGGCCCATTAAAAGTAGAAAGAATAAACCCAGCATGGTGGTGCACACTTGTAATCCCAGCATTGGGAGGCTGAGACAGGAGAATCACAGTTCAAGGCCAGACTTAGCTACTTAGTGAGGTCCTTTGCAACTCAGTGAGACCATTTCAAAATAAAGAATAAAATATAGGTCTTAGAGTATAGATCGGAGGTAGAATGCCCCTGGATTCCATCCCCAGTACCAAAAAAAGAGTAAAAAGAATAAAATATGTGAGGAATCATGTGATGTAGTACTATAATTAAGAGAGGAGGATCCACTGACAACTACATGCAACAACACAAAATAATCTCTGAAATTTTGCCTAGAGAAAGAAATGAAGCCATTCTGCCTGGTCCCATATATATGAACTTTTAAGAACAAACAGAACTGCTAGCTATGGTAGCACATGCCTATAATCCCAGTACTTGGGATGCTATTACAGGAGGACTGCAGTTCAGGGCTAGCCTGGAAAAATTAGCAAGACCCTCTCTCAAAATAAAAAAAATAAAAAGGGCTCAGTAGAAGAGCACTCCTGGGTTCAATCCCCAATAAACACACACACACACACACACACACACACACACACACACACACACCACATACACACTAAAAAAGAACAAACAAAATTAATCCATGGCACTCAAGTTAGGACAGTAGTAACTGGGAGGGACATAAGAAGGACTTGGGGGAATATTTGTTTTCTCATTCTTGAAATGGGGGCTGACAATCGGGGTGTGCCTAATTTATGACAATTCATTTATAATGTATATAATTTATACATCAATATCATTGTAATTTACAAATATATGTATGTACACTAGATCTACTTTAACAGATGCATCAAAACGAATAAATCTCTAAATACATCTATGGAATGCTACATGACACATCTGCCTACTTCGTGAGGATGAGTAGTAGGAAGAAAATGACTAGTGGTGATGCATAGATGATAAATATCACACGAGTGAATAGTGCTGCACAGCTCTTGACTCTGGCATGAGCTGTGAATACAATAAGCATTTGGCCCACATTAGAAAATCAGATCCCACTAGGTCAAGGGTACTGCTTCCTTCAAATACCTCAAATCATATGGTACATTCTGTCAAAAAGTTCATCTAGACAACAAAATCACTAGTTGAACTCATCAGTACTGAGTTTTCCTGGAAGCTTTAGTATCATATGGAGTCCTCTATAAAAATTTTCTTCTAAGCACAGGGGGTAGGTATAGTTCAGTGATAGAGTGTTTGCCTAGAATGCAGGAGACCCTGGGTTCAATCCCCCAGTACCAGGAAAAAAAATTATCTTGAAATAGTGCCTAAAAGAGAAATCTGTATCTAACCTCCCAATCTTCTTCCCTGTCTCCCCCAATAATAAATTTATGAATTTCAGACCAGAATGAATTACTAGGAGACATTTTTGTGCCCTTTCCCCAGATTCCAATAACATACCAGCTTATCACTTGTGTTATTCCAGAGCTACCATAAAAATGGACATAGTCGAACTATGAACAGAGGCAGAGGAAAATATTAGGCCCTTCGTCATCCCCTTCTTCCGACTCAAAATTCCATATCCTAGCCTCGAAAATGGAGCATGTAGAAAATGTACATGTCTGAATTCAAAGATAAATATGCCAAGTTTCTTAAATATGAGAACCAGTCTTACATTTAAGAGAACCAGGAAAGTCCCCCAATGAAAAAATGTGACACTGGTGATCTCTGGAATTCTACCAGTTTTTCCTTGGAAAAATGTAATTCTCCTTTGTCTAGAAACCATAATAATTAGGATCCTAACGCACAAATATGAATCTTTTTAAACGGATCACTCTCCTCAGCAGAAGTTTCTAGATTAGCCTCAGACACATGGGTGTATTATTGGAGAAAGAGAACATTTACTGAGTGTTGTTCCTCTGCTGAAGATCATGCTAGGCAGTTTAAATGTATCATTCTTTCACCAAATATTTATTTACTACTTATGATATATCAAATATTATCCTAGGCACTAAGGGTAAACATACTAGCCTCACTCAAGTTCTAGCATTGGGAAGGGAAAGCAGGAAAGGGAAGCCGTAAAAATGCAAGCAAACAAGGAAACTAACAGAAAATAAGTGCAGTGTTGAGAATTAAAACACGGTGAGAATGATACAAAGGGTGACTTAGTTGTCATATTTATTTATTTACTTACTTACTTACTTTAATTTTGTATGGGGCTGGGGATTAAGCTTGGGGCAGTCTACCTCTGAGCTACACCCTCAGCCCTTTTATAAAAATTATGTCTTGAAACAGGGTCTCGCTAGGTTGCTGAGAGTCTTGTTAAATTGCTGTGTCTGGCCTCAGGCCTGCAATCCTCCTGTTTCAGCTCTCCCAGTATTGGGCTTACAGGCACGAACCACTGCACCCAGCTAGTGGTCATTTCAGATCTGCTCATCAAATAGGTGATATTTAAACTCAGATCTGCACCATGAAAAATCAGCCATAGAAAAATGGAGGGAGAAAAAACATTCCAAGGAGAAAAATGGTTAGTACAAAAGGCTAGAGGGAGCTTGATGTGCTGGCAGAATCAAAAGGAGGAGGAGTGCAGTGAGCCAAAGAGTGAGAAATCGGAAGCAGGGACCAGGACCCAGGACGTGGCAAAACACCGTAATCCAGTAGGAGAATGACATGATACAATTAGTGTATCTAAATAGATGCTCTAAACCAGGCATGGTAGCCTAGGCCTGTAATCCAAGTACTTGGGAAGCTGAGACAGGAGGATCCCAGTTTTGAGGCCAGTGTTTGTTAACTTGGCAAAGCCCTGTTTCAAAAAATAAGTCATAAAAAAGAGCTGGGGTGTAGCTCAGAGGTAGAACACCTCTGGGTTCAATCTCTAGCATCACACACACACACACACACACACACACACACACACACACACACACAATACAGGTTTTATGATTAAGTACATTTGGGGAACATTGCATACACTATCTTGCATACACTATCTTCTCCATCCTCCTAATGTATACTAAAGGCTTTAAGAATGCCTTAAGAGAAAAAAATAACTTTGTTTAACCCAATTATCCTCAAAAATGCTAATCACCAGATGTGGTGGTGCACACCTATAATCCCAGTACTTGGGAAGCTGAGATAGAAGGATCACAGGTTTGAGACTACCCTCAGAAAATTATCAAGATCCTCTTTCAAAAAAAATAAGAAGAGGCATGTACTGTAACACCCTCAGAGGCAGAAAGTCTCTGGGTTCAATTTCCAGTACCACAAAAAAGTGTTCTAGCTGCCACATGGGTATTGGATTATAGGAAGCCACTGCAATCATCCGAGAGAGAGATGGTGGTGAGATGAAGTATGATTGAGGAGTGTGGGTAGACAGAAATAAGGACATCTGTGATATACTCTGGAAGGTAAATTGCTAAGATTTGTTGATGAGTTGAATGTGGGGCATGAACCTAGTAGGTTTGAGGCTTGAAGATCTAAGTAGATGGTGTCAGGGAAAAAACAGCTGAATTTGGCACTGTAGAGTTCATTGACTGTCAAGAGCCTCAGGACAGAGCCCTGACTAGACTGGACGAGGGAAGAATGTGGAGAAATAAACCATGAGCATCCTTTGAAGGGGTTCCTCTGTGGAGGAGTAATGAGAAATGGGAAGTAGGGTAATGGAGGGGGATATATGTATATAGTACATACTGGAGCATGATTGTAAGCTGATGGGAATGATCCAGAAAAGAGAGAAGAGTTCATTAAAGCAAGCAAGAAAGAAACAGAATAAAGTCCTTCACAATTGGGCAACCAAAGTAAGTATGGCAATAAATCATGAACCACTGCAAAAACATAGGAATCTATCAGTTGATATCAATAATAAATAAATGAGTATATAAATAAATGGGGGAGAATGAATGGCTTTGCCTGAGAGCCAACTAGTAAATGTGGAAGAAATACTAGAGTTGGAAAATCATTAATTATATCATTATTCATTTTTAGTTTTTGGGGTATTAGGAATTGAAGCCCAGGGGTGCTTTGGCTCCAAGATACATACACCCCAGCCCTTTTTATTAAAAAAAATCTCACTGAGTTGCTGAGGGTTTGGCTAAATTGCTGAGTCTGGCCTCAGATACATGATCTACCTGTCTCAGCTTCCCAAGGACTGGGATTACAGGCATGTGCCACCACATTCAGTATGAAAAAATCATTACTCTCAACCATCATATTAAAGATTGGATCAGACAGCTGAGCACGGTGGCAAATGCCTGCGATCCTAGTAATTGGGAATCTGGGATGGAAGAATTGTAGGTCTGAGGGCAGCCTTCACAACTTAGTGAGAACTTGTTTCAAAATAAAAATAAAAAGGGATGGGGATATAGGTCAGAGGTACAATATCTGTGGGGTCAATCTCCAGTGTGCCTATAAAAGAAAAGTTTGGATCAAACAAAAATCTCACTGGATGCTAAATCTAGTGATGAAAAATAAGAAGGGCAAAGATAATTGTGTCTTCCTAAAATGCTGATTTGGAAGAAAAAAAGAATAACTATACAATGAAGAAATTAGACAACATTTTGACCAGCTAATTAAAATTAAAATCATCAAAAAGGAAGAGATGGGGGCTGGGCGTGATGGTGTACACTTGTGATCCCAACATTTGGGAGGCTGAGATAGGAGGATCCTGGTTTGCGAACAGCCTCAGTTACTTAGTGAGGCCCTTTGCAACTCAGTGAGATCCTGTTTCAAAATAAAGAATAAAATATAGGGCTGGGGTGTATCTAGGAGGTAGAATGTCCCTGGGTTCCATACCTAGTACCAAAATAAAAGAAGGAAGAGATGAACATCATGGGCTTCCAAGATGAGATGCACTGAGACAGACACACCATCATCTATCCATCCTCTATGCAGTGTTCTCACCAAAACTGTATAACCTAAGTATAAACACACAAAATATCAGACAAACTAAAAATCTTGAATGTTCTATTTTAAAAAGAAGAGATGGTTTGTATTCACTGCAAATGTTAATGTCCTAAAGAAAAAGAAAAGCCTTGGAAATATTCCCAACTAAAAGTGGCTGAGAGGCATGGCAACTCAATGCAATAAGCCACCCTAAACCGGATTCTGTAGTAGAAGGAAAGTGTGTTAAAAAAAGGATGTTATCAGGTTTATTGTCAAAACTGCAATAGAAATGAAAGATTAGATAACAGAATCTTATCACCATTAAATTTACTGAACTGATAACAGTACTGTGGTAATGTAAGAGAATTTCCTCTTGTCAGAAAACTCATACTGAAATATTTAGGAGTAAAGGGCTATGAAGTATATAACTTTTTTTGTGGAACTAGAGAATGAAGCCAGGAGCATTCTATCTCTGAGCTACCTGCCCCCAGTCCTATTTTTATTCTTTATTTTGAAACAGGGTCTCACAATTTGTAGAAAGCCTCACTAAGTAGGTGAGGCTGGCTATTAACCTGAAATCCTCCTGTCTCAGCCTCCCAAGAATTGGGATTACGAGCATACATCACCAAGCCCATTTTCTATATAACTTATTCTCCAATAGTTCAGAAAAAAATCATGTGCATAAGCAAGAGTACAAATGATCAAGCAAACGGGGTAAAATGTTAACAGATGCATCTGTATAAAGGGTATAAAGGTATCCTTTGTGCTGTCCTCACAATTTATCTGTAAAGTTTACTATTATTCCAAATAAAAAGTAAAAAGTGACAAAAAAAATGAATACGTCATTGAGAAGACCAAGAGGATGGGAGGTCCTGAATCTAGAAAAAAAGTCGCTCTTTGACACATAAGTGGCATCTCACTCACAGTTTCACAGGATCAGTGGGAAGTCCTGTGAGTCTCTGTACAATGTGGGCATGATGGGGGTTTGGCTGGTGGGAATATAAGGAGGTTTCTGTCTAATGAACTGGAATCAGTAGCAGATGTGAGAAAGGCAGATGATTTTTTAAAAATATAAAACAGCTTGCCAGGCGTGGTGGCGCACGCTTGTAATCCCCGCACTTGGGAGGCGGAGACAGGAGGATCGCGCAGGTTCGAAGCCAGCCGCGCTGGCGTAAGAGACCCTGTTTCAAAAATATAAAATAGGTCTGGGAGTGTAGCCCGGAGGTAGGGGGGCTTCCAGGAACCCCAGTACCACCAAAAATTAATAATAATAATAAAAAATATAAAACAGCTCTTCTGGAGAATGGAGAAGCAAATCCACTAAGCAGGCCTAGAAAGATTGCTGGGCAATGTTGAAGACCCATTGAGATTTATTAAGGTCAAGAACTGGACCTAGACATAGGTATTTATTTTTGTAACTTTTCAAGGGATTCTAAGATACAGCCAGCTTTCAGGACCAATGAGCTAAGGTGAGCTTTCTCCACCTCAGTCTTCCTCCTCCTCCTCCTCCTCCCTCCTCCTCCTCCTTCTCCTCTTCCTCCTCCTCCTCTCTTTTTTGTGGTACTGGGGATTGAACCCAGGGGTATTCGACCTCTAAGCTATACCCCCAGCCCTATTTTTTTTATTCTTTATTTTTGAAATAGGGTCTCACTGAGTTGCAAAGGGCCTCACTAATTAACTAAGGCTGTCTACAAGCTGCAATCCTGTCTCAGCCTCCCAAATACTGGGATTACAAGTGTGCGCCACCATGTCCAGCTTCTACCTCAGTTCTTCTGACACTTTGGGCTGGTTCATTCTTTGCTATGGGGCTGTCCTGTGCCTTGTAGGATACTTAACAATATCCTTGGTCTCTACGCATCAGATGGCCATAACACCTCCGACCCTGGTAGTTTATGACAACCAAAAATGCCTCCAGTCATTGTCAAGCCTCTCTTGTGTACACACACACGTATACACATACACTCACACACTGAGAACCACTATGCCAAGAGAACAAAAGCCATAAATATTGCATACTGATGAAGGTCAGCAATTGTACATACTCCTTGCTACAGTTAGAAGCACTGTGGTTAAGAACATAAGCTCTGAAATCAGACCGTCTATATTCAAAATATGGATGTACTACTTGCCTTGGTCTAGGACTTTTCTGTGTCTCAGCTTTCTCTTTGGCAAAGTGATAATAATACCAAATGAGAACATTATGAAAATTACTCAAAGCTAGTTTCTTCATAATCTATCTAAATACAACCATTGGCTTAATACTACACTAACTTTTCCAATATGATTAAAATATGAACTCCAAAGCCAGGAAGACTGAGTGGTCACAAGCCTATACAACATGAGATTTTTCAGTTAAAGTTTAGACTTTCAGTAAGCTAAAAGTGGAAAGAAACCCCCTGAAGATAATTAGAGTAGCTACCAGAACCCTAGAGCAAGCATAACACTTAATGACAAAATGTTAAAAGTGTTCGGACCCAAATCAGAAACTACTACCTAACATTATCCTAGAGGGAAACTTGGCTACTAAGACAAGAAAATAAAAATAAGGTAAAAATACAGCAGTGGCAAGAGGAAAGGGGGAGAATCCATATACATTGCCATTCACAGACATTTTAATTGTCTGCTTTGAAAATGCACAAAAATCAACTGAAAAACTGTGAAAATGAATATAAGTTCAGTATGATGGCTTGAATATAAGATAGACCTACCAAAAATTTTAATAGCCTTCCTATTCAATTGCACCATAATTACCAAAAGAAATGGGGGAAAGTATTTAATTTCTAAAAGCAAAAATTACACACAAGAAAACAATCTTGGAATTCACATTAAAAATGTGTAAGACCTACAGTGTAGTATTGGGATAGGATAAATACATAGAGCAGTAGGACACAATAGAAAATCAAAAATAGACTCACACACACACACACACACACACACACACTGTTAATTTTTGACAAAGGGGTCAAGGGGATATGATAGGGGGGAAGTAGAGTCATTTCAACATGTGGTATTGGAACAACTGAGTGTCTATACAGAAAATGTTAATCTTGATCCTTATTTCAAATAAAAATAGCCTGAAAAGAAATTAATAGCCCATAAAACAATAATATATCTAGAAGAAAGTGCAGGAGAATATCTTGGTGAACTCGAAATAGACAAATATTTATTAGATAGGGTACTGAAATGCTATCCATAGAAGAAAAACAATTTGTTTAATTCAACTTTATTAAAACTTCTCCCCTTCAAAGAAACATCATTAGGAAAATGAAAAGGCAAACCACAGCCTAAAATATTCATAAGACATATATCTAACAGAGAACTTATATCCAGATAAATAAAGAACTCATGATTCAATAGTCAAACATACTGGGGGAAAACTGCAAACACTGCACAATAAAGTTATACAAATGACCAAAAAGCATGTGAAAATATGTTCAACATTATTAGTTATCAGGGAAGAGCAAACTAAAACCACAAAGAGATAGCATCACAAAAACATGGGAATGACTAAAATAAAACAAACAGTACCAAGTGCTAGTTAGGATGCCAAACAACAGGACTTCCCATACTTAGCTTGTGGAGATGCAAATGAGTACAATGACAGCATCCATGCTTAATAAGGTGGAAGCCCTGGGTGCAATACCTAGCACTGCAAAATGACAAAACCATTAAAAACAATGATACATTCACTTTGGAAAAGTTGGGCGGGTTTTTACAAAGTCAAACTCACCAAACAACACAACAATTCTACTTCTAGGTATTGATTCGAGTGAAATGAAAAATTTATATTCACACTGAAAGCCATATTCAAATGTTTATATTGGCTTTATTCATAATCATCCAGAGTTGGAAAATGGATAATCAAGCTGTGGAATATTACTCGGCAATAAAAGAAATGAATTATTGATTAACACCACAACATAAATGGATCTCAAATGTATTATGCTAAGTAAAAGAGGCCAGGCTAGGAAAGTTACATAGTATATGAATTCATTTATGGGACATTCTGGAAATGACAAAGTTATCAGGAAAGAAAACAAATCAGTGGTGTCTAAGGACTGAGAGTGGTGAGAGGGGTTGACTACAAAGAGCCAATAGAGATTTTTTAAATATCTTGGTATCGAAGTAATTTACATGACTATATATATTTCTAGAACTGTATACTAAAAAGGACAATTTGCTATAAATAAATTATACCTCAGTGTTACAAACAAAGTAGTCTCAAGAATTAAATAGATTTGTAAGAGGGGTACTCACCAGAATTTTTGACTTTGTTTTATGATGATTTTCCCCAAATGTTTCAACTACCCTCCACCTCTCATCATGCTCTCAATAAGATCCACAGAGATTAAAAACCTACACATTTTTTAAAACCATAAACATAGCTGGGCATGATGGCACACGCTTGTAATCCCCGCACTTGGAAGGCTGAGACAGGAGGATCACACAGGTTTGAAGCTAGCCTCAGCTACTTAGTGAGGCTCTCAGCAACTTAGTGAGACCCTGTTTCCAAATAAAGTATAAAGTAGGTCTGGAAGTATAGCCTGGAGGTAGAAAGCCTCTGGGTTCCACCCCCCAGTACTACCAAAAAAATATAAATAAACATTTTAAAAGACCTTTTTCCCCCTATTTTGCTATCTTGCAGCAGAGAAGGCCTTTCTTAGTAAGGCATAAAAACCAACTCCCAGGATTTTACTATAGAGTCAGAACTGTTAACATTACAGAAACACATGCCCCTCTCCCCATTTAAAAAGCGTAATGGTGATCTTTCCAAACTGTATTATGTATTTGAAAGTGACCTGGCACTCTCTGAAATGGAAAAAATGTATTTGTCAGTTGCGTCTGAGTAGTGAGAGCACCAGGAACATGCGCTGTGATGTACCCCCTCTAAGTCCTCAGAATGACCACATCGGATATGGAAAATCAGCTTCTTCTCTGGCTCTCCCTAACACCTGAGCAAACTCACTTTGCCATTTCTGGATGGCAGTTCATGGTACCAAAAACATAGTGGCTTTCCTTTCCCCGCCAAACCCGCCAATGAAATTCCATTTCTCAGACTTCTCCCTCTTGCTGAATAAAATCATATCCATAATTAGAGTCCCCTTTTCCCTTTTCTGTCTTTCCTACATTTTCCCCAGAAAAGTACACACACCTGGCATCTGTTTTTTTGGCAAGAATTATTCACAGACAAAACAAGGATGCTGGTCCTGCATTTCTTCAGTGTTTTTCAGTAGCTAAATTTGCTTTATCCCTCTTTTAATGAAAGTCACCTTGCAGGGATGTGGGAATGATAAAAGCAGAAGGGAATCCAATCCAGTCTGGCAGGGCGCTGAGGCTCTGTAAAACAATACCCCTGAATAGCTACAAAATTTGGCCACTTTGTGTTTTCCAGCTTTGCATTTGAACTACAAGCAGCCAAACCAAGCAATGTCTAGCTCATTTTAGATTTTACTTAAGCAAACTTTTAAGAAACGAAAGACTCCCCAAATCCTTTAGAAATAATACACACCTTGTCAAAACACAAATTATTTTGACACCAACCTCAACTGTATTGTCTACTAATAATTAACATCTTAATTCATTCTTAATTATTAATAAGAAGAAAGTCATAATTTTTGTTATGCCATGCAGGACTGGGGTTATACTTATAGCCTTTTTCAGGTACTGGGGATTGAACCCAGGGGCACAATACCACTGAGTTACACCCCAGCCCTTTTTATCTTTTTATTTCATAGGTTTACTTTTGAAAATATTCAAAAAGAAACTGAGAAATATTAGAGAGCTTGCGATATTTCCCTTAATAAATTTTTACTCAACATCACCCACCAGCTGAAACCCTAATCGAAGAAATGGTCCTTCTGCCAGCTATGATGCCCAACATACTTTATGAGGCCCAGTGCAAAATGAAAATATTTGCAAGTCCCCTTGTTCAAAAATCGTTTCAAATTTCAGCATTAACTCAAGTGCAGGGTGCTTGTTCCTAAAGTCAGCTCTGCTTTCATATAATGTATTTGGCCAGAAAGTGGGTAAGAAAAAGAAAGCATTTTACTATTAAATGAGCAGCAATTCTTGCATCTCTCTTAATTGTGTGTTTGAGATAGAAGTCGGTTGTAACATCTTGGGACCTCGTCTGCTGATTTCCCACTTTTTCTAAGATTTCCAACCTGTTGGACACAACGTAGCTTTGTGCCATAGAAAGTGTACTCGCTGGGGCAGCAACAGCAGCAGCATCTTGGAGCTTGTTAGAAATGCAGACTCTCGGGCCCCACCCGACCTACTGAATCAGAACCTCCTTCCAACCGGATCCCCAGGGACTCGTGTGCACAGTACTGGCTAAAAGTGTCACTGTCGAAGCAGCCACGGAAAACCTCTGTCTCAGGCTTCATCCGGCTTTCGGGAAGCCGGTCTGCTTTCTCCCAGGCACTTTGTACACAGTTCTGGAGTCTCCTAACCCAAGTTCCTGCCTAAGCGCGCTCCCTGAGCCTTTTCCCCGACGCTCACTCCCTGGCTCTAGGCTGCTGCTCCACCCCACCGCGCCCGGGACTACCTGTTCTTTCTGGGCCCCACCAGGTGCAGTGCATCCTTGGCCCCGGGCGCGCTTGTGCTCCGCGGGCACCGCCGCTTCCACTGGCCCGCGCACCCACTGCCCGGCGCGGTAAACCGACTCCCCAGGAATCGCGAGTCGCGGACTGCCTGCTCGAGGAAGCCCCATGTGGCTCCGTTTCTCAGTGGGGTGGAGACGATTTGAGTCCGTTTAAAGATCTGGGACCACACTTCCCCCATCAGAAAACAAGTCGCCGGAGCCCCCTTTCCCAAGGCGCACAGTTTCCCACAGTGGTGGCGCCAGCCCTGGGCTCCACGCTGGCTCTGCCTCTGCCTTTCGGGACCGCCGGCCCCGGTTCAGAGCCGCAGCCGCTGCCGGGTGGAGGGAGCGTTCGCCCCGCCGTCCCGTGGCCCTCGGGTCCGCGCTGGCGCTGAACCCCCGCGGGCGACGCCAGCAGTCGGGGCTGGGTGTCAGAGTCCGAGGGCGCAGCCGGTTTCGGCGCGCACGCTTACCTGCAAGTCCCAGAGACTGGCCGGCCGCTGGCGCCCTGGGGCCTCCTTTTCCCTTTTCCCGGGCCGAGTCCCTCCTCCTCCCTCCCGCCGCCTGGGCGCCGCCCCCGCCGCTCCCGGACCGCTTGCCCGCCCGCCCGCGGGCTCTCCAGCTGCCCAGCGCGGCGTGGCGCGTCCGGCGCTCGGCGGCGGCGAGGCTGAACGCGGAGGTGGGGAGCGGGCGGGGCCCGGCCGAGAGAAGAGGGTGTGTGCGAGCCGCGTAGTCCGTCGAAGCCCCGCGGGGCGCTTTGGGCTGGGGAGAAGTGGGGACCGCGAGCCCCGCTGCCCACCCCGTCCCTGCCAGAGCCCCCACAACGTTTCGGGGCTCTCTGGATTGCTACATCCTCGGGTGCTGGTGCGCACTCCCTCGGGGACCCCAACTTCCATATCCAGAGGCTCACCTTTAGGAGTCGCCCTGGTATCCAAAGGCTAGTCCCACTACTTTAGGTGCTGTGCACTGTGATTGATAGATGGTAGTGCCCGATTTCACTCTAGCCAGAATATTCCAGAATGCTCAAACCAGACCGCTTGAGAGAGGGTTTAAAGCGACTGGAAAGAAGAGAAGCATTGTGAGAAAGGCCCTGACCCGCTGTTTTCTGGGGAAGGATATAATTCACCTTCACCGAATACCTAGAAACTAAGATTCTAGGCGCTCTGCTGGTGGGGGGAGCCAGGAGTGGTGGAGAGGTATAATGACATAAAGTAAATTGTCCCAGGCCCTCTCTACCTTTTTGCACTGTCATCATCTCCACCCTCTGCACTTTTAAAGTATTAAAAACTAGATCTGGATAGCACTTAGAGATCACCTAAAAAACTTGTGAAAGTACCCCACTTTACAGATGGGAATCCAGGGGCTTAGTTCTACAAAACAAATTTGTTGTAGAGACCAGGAAAATAATAAGCACTCTCTGGCTCCTTCTAGCCAACTATTACATAGATAGATAGATAGATAGATAGATAGATAGATAGATAGATAGATAGTAGATAGATATATATATAGATATTTTTTGTGTGTGGTACTGGAGTGGAACTCAGGGGCTTTTCTACCTCCAGGCTATACTCCCAGCCCTATTTTATACTTTATTTGGAAACAGGGTCCCACTAAGTTGCTGCGAGCCTCACTAAGTAGCTGAGGCTGCCCTCAAACCTGTGCAATTCTCCTGTCTCAGCCTCCCAAGTGCTGGGAATACAAGCATGTGCCACCACACCCGGCATAGCCAACTATTATATTTTCAAAATGGTTATCACTTTAAAAGTACTGTTCTCTTCAGTTAGAACCTGCAGGAAACCACACCACTTTTCTTTACTATCATATCTGAATTCTGAATTGCATTCAGGATCCTGGAGGCTGGATGTTTATAAAGGGCAGATCTGCATAGCTCGTCTTGGCCGACTCTGCCATATTAGTCACATCAGGGTCTAGGTATATACACTGCTTTGCAGGAGGGGTTGAATTTGTTTTGCAAACACCGAATTTATTAACACTTACAACATTCTAGCTGGATAAATGAATGGACAGTGTTTTCAGAGAGCCTTTTGACTGATTGGATTAACAGGGAGTGGAGGACAGAAAGCTCCTCCAGTTTACGTAACAAATTAGAAGTTATGATGAAGGGAAAATCCATACTTAATAAACAGACTCGATCTCACTCCAAAGGACCAAATTGGTTCTGTTTTAAATAACTTACCTACGTTTTACTTATAATAAAATACATTTCATATTGTGTAGAGACCAGGCATTTTATACACTGCTAGTGGGAATGCAAATTTTCATCTAACACTTTGGAACTCTTTGACAGAATGTATTAAAGCTAAGAGTACAATGTTCCTCTGGTGAGCAATTTCCCCTTTAGGTTGAATGAGTGTGTCTGCTTACCAAAAAATATGAACTGGAATATCACATCAGTATATCCATACCAGCTCCAGACTGGAAACTGCCGAGATGCCCATCATCTGTAAAATGGATGGGACTGTTGTGCGGTATAGCCAAAAACTGAATACTAGATAGTATTGAGAATGCATGGACCACTGCTGTACTGAATATAGATGAAGTTCATCAACAACACGGAGTATGTCCATCCTGGTGGCGGACACCTGTAATCCAAGGACTTGGAAGGCTGAGACAGGAGACGCACAGGATCAAGGCCAGCCTCAGCAATTCAGGGAGACTCAGCAACTTGGTGAGACCCTGTTTCAAAATAAGAAACAAAAAGGGCTGGGGTTATAGCTCAGAGAGAGAATGCCTCTGGGTTTAATCCCCAGTACAAACAAAACAAAGCAAAAAAAGTACCATGTGGCTCTATTTCTAAAGGACAAAATGGGCACCACTAATCTATGCTGTTAGAAGTTAGGATAGTGGTCACTGGTGAAACAGAAGGGAGTTACAAGGGAGAATAAGAAGGGCTTATGCAAATAACAATCTTGATTCAATTTTGATTTGGATGCTGGGTACATTAATCTATTATATTTGTAAAACTTCATTGTGCTGCTCACCTATGATATGCCCACTTTTCAGATGCATGTTTATTATCAATTAAAAAGTTCAAATATGTGTATCTCATATGCAAAGTCACTTGAATTTCAATAATTAAGATATGAGAATAAGTATGCTTTTCCTTTAAGCAACTTTACTGTTTAAAAAAAAAAAACACTTTAAGGAAATAAAAACCAAAAGTGAGTCAGCCCTTCCCCTAAAATTAAAAATTCACATTTTGATACACTTCCAGCCAATCTTACATTTTTCTAGACACATACTCTCAGATTAACATAACTCTGATGTCAGGGCTTACAGAAGAGGAAAGAGGCTGGGGCCAAGAAGAGGACTGAATCCCTCAAGCAGAAGGCCTTCTGCCTTTTCTAAGAGGGAGGCCTAATCACCTGCCTCCTACACAGGCCTTGTGCGGTAACATGAAAGAAGGCTGCGGGGGCTCAGAATATGCAGTTAAGTCTTTATCCAGAGCCTGTCAACTGATGTCCCAGCAACTGGTGAGTGGGTGACTTTGGCCCTTAACCCACAGGGTCTTTGAGCTGGTAACAGAGTTTGATCAATAGAGCAGTTAGCAAACATGGGAGAGATTTCATGGAAAGGGCAGAAATCTGTCTTCCTCCACTGGCCCCTGTAGTGTGAGCTCTTGACAAAGGGAAGTGGCATAGGAGGACAGGTCACCAGTTTCCAGTTCTCCCTGGAACATAGAAACCTTAAATAAGCAAAAAAGGAGGAGGGACATTTTCCCCAAATATCATGTGTGTGTGTGTGTGTGTGTGTGTGTGTGTGTGTGTGTGTGTGTTACTGGGGATTGAACCCAGGAGGGGTTTACAACTGAGCTCCACCACCAGCCTTTATTATTTTTTATTTTGAAATAAAATAAAGTCTTACTAAGTTTCTGGGCTGGCCTTAAACCTGAGATCTTCCTGTCTCCACCTTCCTAATACTGAGATTACTCAAAATAAAAGTTTTTAAAGCTGGGGATATAGTTCAGTGGTAGAATATGCCTGGGTTAATCCCCAGAACCCCCAAAAGAACAACGAATAAAACAAGAAAAATGAATCTCCACAATTAATGCCACAAAGGTTTATTTCTTATGTCACATGTTTAATGGGGTTAGAAGAGGGGGTTGGTTCCGTATATTGCAAGCACTCAGAATTAGAGGGAAAATGTTCCAGACTAGAAATGATGTGCAACATTTCTGCTCCGAACTCATCAGCTGGAACTGTTCAGGTAATAGACTATCCCCAGTGAGGGCCTAGGAAGTGAAGAGTTGGAAATACTTGTCAAACAGCACTGGTGACTACCACATCTGCTATGTGCCAGACCCAAGGCAGAGGAGGATGGGCAAATGGTGAACACATCCCTTGGGCACTCACTCCCAATCAGACCAGAGCAGCCTCCAGTGATGTAATTCATCCTTGTGGTGTAGGCTTTGGTGGCTCTAGGTAAGAAACCAGGCACTGCCAACTTGAGTGAGGTCACCATGTGATACAGCAACATTTTCCTCCAGAACACTGTGTTTGTTGTAATGGTGGTGAACCAATTGCACAATAGAGGAGATAAATCAATCACACACTCTCCTGGGAGGTAAGGAGGTCCACTCTTGTGAAAATACTGAATGAAGACAGTTGGGCATGTTGTCATCCTGTTCAATGAAAGTTACAAATGGCAATTTAATGTAAAATGAAACTAGACATTGGCTTCAGTCAACATGAAGATGGTGGGACCAATCCTTTCTGAGAATGTGTCCCAGTTTGGGAAGAGCTGACTGTGGCTCTGGGCCAACATAAATAACCCTAAAATCCAGAGGAACTGAAGGCAACCCAAATGTACATGCTGAGATTAGCTTGTGAAACTTACCACCACCCAGCCTGGCAGTGAGCAATCCAGGAGCATTGGAGTTTGGGGTAGAGAGTTGAAGGTGAGCCTTTGAGGTTCTTCAGTAGAGATAGCTCTTGAGGCCAGACCACACCCAGTTCAGTGCTAATTGGAGAGCTCTGAATGGCAATGGCCATTTTTCTTTGCAGGAGTAATCCATGAAATCCTAGCCATGTCATCTTTTCTTCCTTCCTTCCTTCCTTCCTTCCTTCCTTCATTCCTCCCTCCCTCCCTCCCTCCCTCCCTCCCTCCCTCCCTCTCTCCCTCCCTCCCTCTCTTTCTTTCTTACCTTCTTTTCTCTCTTCTGGTGGGATTGAACCCAAGGGTATTCTACCTCCAAGTTATACCAGCCCTTTTTACTTTATTTTTTTATTTTTATTTTTTTTTGTTTTGAAACGGTCTCATTGGGTTGCTAAGGCTGGCCTCAGACCTTTGATCCTTCTGTCTTAGTCTCCCAAGTACCAAGCCATGCAATTTTAAACACACCTCTTGCTTTTTCCTGTCTCTGATACAATAGGGCACATTTCAGAGGGAAAATCTGGACAGATGCACCCCTATAATACCCTAGTTTCCCCTATATATCCATTTTTTCTCCCAGAGGAATATATTGAGACTATGCAGATCTTTAGCATCTATTGGTTGGTCCCTCTGCAACAAATATTACTGTGTTGTTGCTATTTCCCTCACTGCTTCTTCATTAATTCATTGGACTTCTTCTAGAGGAAAAAGCTATACCTTCTCCCCATTTTTTTTTACTTATTTCATTACTATTCAACTCAATGTAGACTCACATAGTTATCTTAGTCTTCAGGTTATAAACCAATGCTATTATTATTTATTTTGTTGGCACATTGTCTCAGCTTCAGTTATTGAGAGCCATCCTTTTTGGAGCATTTCTTTAATCTCTGGTACCACAATTTTCTCCAGGCTCATCTTGAAATTAGTCCATTTCATTTTCATTTCAACTAAAAATACGTCTTAGTTCCCCTTCCCCATTAAAAAATATGTGCATTTTAGCTAATTCTCCAGTAAGGGACCCACTGGATAAAGTAGTGCTCCATTTTATTTGTACTATGTTGCTTTTTTCAAATTGTGACAGTTATTCTAGCTGGGTCTAGTGTTTTAGAACTCAGTGAGAAAAAAAACTCTATTAACCTAAATACACCCTTCATTATCCTAAAATATTTTTATATGCCCATTATCTCCAAACTTTGTTGGTTTCATCTGTAATTACAACATTTTTGGGGGGCCATAAGTTACTAAAAATCCCAGATTCTACTGCCTTAAATCCTAATGAAATACACCTTTTGGGGGAACAGGAAGACCAGAAGCACAGTGCAAAGATTGTGGCCCCATTTTGCTATGGTACTTTTCAACTCTGCCCTAAGCCTGGTTTCCTTCATTGTTGTGTTGGCCAACAGGAGCAAAGAAGACAACATACTAGCTTGCTTTTGTTAGAAAGAGGAGAGAGAGAGAGAGAGAGAGAGAGAGAGAGAGAGAGAGAGAGAGAGAGAGAGAGAGAGAATATGAACAGAAAGAGCAAGAAAAGGAAAAGGCCTCTTTTGGAACTGAAGAGTAAATAGCCTTCCTTTCAGTTCACTGATCACATGGCTACCTCTGGACCAATTACAGCTGCCAGGAAATGCTAGACACTGATTGGCTTAAGCCTGGGTTGGGTAACCAATGCCTATTAAGGTGAATTTGAGTACCCTGATTGATGGGGACCAGTGGTTCTCAAGAGTAAGCCTGAATCATAATTGCCAGGAAATGTTTTTAAAATACAGATTGCTTGGCCCCAGCGATCTTACTCAATTATGAAGCTTCTGACTCAGCAATCATACATTGGGTCTGAGCATTTATATTTCTGATTGTGCATTCGAAACAGTTCCCAAATAATGTAAATGTTGTTAGCCTGGGAACCACATTGAGAGAACTCATGGTGTTGATACATCAGACTAACTCTGCAGTTGGATATAGAATCAGTGTACCCCGATTCACATGGGCTGTACTGAGGAAGGATGAATGGTAGGGGGAAAAAACTGAGGTAAGGGAATAATTTTGTTGCAAGATTTTCCCAGCTTCAGTCATTGGGAGCTTTTCAGCTTGGCTCCTGTGTCTCCATCCATTTTAAGGCACTTCCTTAATCTCTGACACCACAATGTGCTCCAGGCGTGTGTGTGTGTGTGTGTGTGTGTGTGTGTGTGTGTGTGTTACTGGAGATTGAACCCAGGAGCATTCTCTCTGAGCCACACCCCCAGCCGTATTTTACTTTTTATTTTGAAACAGGGTCTCACTATGTTGCTGAGTTGTCACTACTACCTCAAGCGTGAGGTCCTCCTGTCTCAGCCTTCCATGTACTAGGATTACATGCATGTACCACCATGCCCCATCTTCCATGCTCATCTTGAACATGAATATGACTCCTTATTTTCATTTCACCTAAGAATATGTCTTATATTAAGTCTCCCTCCCCACTTAAAATCATTTGTCAATTTTTAATTAATCAATTCCCCAATTAGGATAGATCATTGCTATGCCTGAATGTTTGTGTCCTCTCAAAATTCATATGTTGAAATGTAATCTTCCATGTGATGGTATGAAGAGGTATAGCCTTTCTCAGGTGATTAGTTCATGAGGCCAGAACTTTCACGAATGGAACTAGTGCCCTTATATAAGGAACCCAGAGTTTCCCCACTCCTTCCACCATGTGGAGACACAGTCAAAGAGTAGCTATTTGCAAATCAAAAAGCTGGCCCTTACTGGACCCTAAATCTTCTGGAGCCTTGATCTTGGACTTCTCAGCTATTAAAACTGTAAGAAATAAATTTTTATTGCTTATAAGTACTCAGGTATTTTATTATAGCAACTTCAATGGACTAACAAAATCATTTTACTGGTATTCACTGAACTGGATCTCCTCAAACATTAATGTGTATATTAATTACTTAGGAGTCTTGTTAAATGCAGACTATTTCAGTCAACATGAGAAGGGGCCCGAGATTCTCTGTTTCTACTAAGCAATGCTGATGCTTCTGGTCCATGTACCCAATTCAGAAGGAGAATGTGCTGCACTGCCCTTCCCCTGGTTCAGGCCTTCCCTTCCCCATAGCTACTTGTTGGAATAACTTTCTATCACATTCCCCTGTCTCTCAATTGTGAATGGTCTCACTGACCTCCTAGATCACCCCACAGTATTTGCTCACATGTACAGTTCCAATCCAGACTCCCTGGCTTGGCATTCAAAACCCTTTAGGTATCTGGTCCCAGTCTAGTCTCTTAAATGAATCTTTAACTCCAGTCTAAATTCCTACATATTCTGCCTAGATTGTGCCAGGATATACCTAGACTATGTCCAGTACTTTCTTTGAATTTCCTCTACTCTTTACCTAAAATGTCCCTCTATATCTTCTGCTTCTTTGATTCCTACAATTTTCTCGAGGGCAATCTCAAATCCTCCTCTGTCCTCTCCTCTATTCAGTGTACTTGGTGTGCCAACCTCAGGATACCAGATAGCATCATAAGCCAGGATAGGATACCCTCCTCTAACTTTTTTTCAAATTGATACATTGTAATTATACATAAACATGGGATTAATTGTGATATATTCATACACTCACATAACATAATTTAGTTGATTTCACTCCCCAACACCCACCTCTCTCCCTTTCATCTCCTTCCTCTATTTTACTGGTCTCTCTTCTATTTTCATAAGGTCCATTTCTTATTCCTTTATTCTCTCTAGCTTCCAACATAGGAGAGAAAACATATGACCCTTGACTTTCTGAGTCTGGCTTATCTCACTCAAGAGGATGTTCTCCAGGTTCATCCACTTTCCTACAAATTATGTAATTTTGTTTGCCTTTATGAAATGAGTAAAATACCATTGTATATGCATATCATATTTTCTTTATACATTTTTCTGTTAATGAACACCTAGGCTGATTCCACAATTTTGCTATTGTTTATTGTGCTTCTATAAACATGGGCATGCATGTATTACTGGAGTATGTTGACTAGTTTTTTGGGGGTTCTCACAAAGGAGTAGTTAGTATAGCTAGGTCATATTGTGCTTCAATTCCTAGTCTTTTTTTTTTTGTGTGTGTGTGTGTGTGTGTTTGTGTGGTACTGGAGATGGAACCCAGGGGAATTCTACCTCCAAGCCACACCCCCATCCCTATTTTTTAGTCTTTTTTTTTTAACAGGGTCTCACTGGATTGTGAAGGGTCTCACTAAAAGTAGCTGAGGCTGCCTGCAAACTGAGATCCTCTGAGATTACAAGCGTGCGCCACCACACCCAGCTCCATTCCTAGTCTTTTGACCCTCTCCAATCATAAAGGTATGCCATCAGAAACACCTGCTTAGGAGACAGCCAAAACAGGGAAGGTGCTTAGGCTTTTAGATGCCTTGTCCTAGAAGTGACTCATGACACTTCTGCTCACAATCGATTGGCTATATGAGTTCCATAGCTCCAATTTAACAGCAAGAAAGTCTGACAAGTGTAGCAAAGCACATAGAATATTTGAAACCTACTGTACCATAGTAGGTATTGTAGTTTGTCCTTGATTGGTAGTTTGAGTCCCTTTCTCAGGGCCTTTCCCAGCTGCAGTAGATTTTTCTAGAGGGTGGATGACCAGATGATGAAGAGCACACTAGAATCCAATGAGATCTTGCCTTCCCAATGTATTTATACTTTCAAATTCACCACCCTCAGTTATCTGCTCTTTCTCTGCTTTGTTTCTTCATAATGCTTATTTTGTTCATTATCTGTCTCTAGCACAGAAGTTCCATGAGGCTTTAAAAAATATTTTTGTTGTTTCTGTGTTCACAGTGCCTGGATCTGTGTCTGGCACATAGTTGGTCCTTAATAAGTAATGGATCAATGAATAAACCTGTGAATAGTGGATTTATATGAGAGGAGGTCATGCTTTTGTATTATTTTGTTTTTCAGCCAGGTGCCTGCTTAGATGGCATTGGCTTTGCTTGAGGAGATAAATTGTGCCAGGATGTACCTAGACTATGTGTGTTGACTCCTAAAAGCTTGTTCTTTCTAAAATTGATAACTCCAACAACTTCCTTGATCTTTCACTCTGTTCTTTATGATGCCCATCTGTACACACAGTAGAAGGAGAGACTAAAAGAAATCTTCAAAAATATTGGTGCCAAGGTCTCTCCTCTCATAGATTTGCCCAAGGACATGCTGGACAAATCATCAGAAAGCAGACTACTAAATAGAGTTTCAGGACACTGCTGCTTTCTCCCTCTGTCTGAAAAAGAATGCTTGAAAAATCAAGTTATTTGTCAAGTTCCCAGGTTAGGTGTCCAATTTCCCTCTAGGGAACCACTGCCCTGGCAGAAACAACAATAAAAACCCTTTCTTGCAACTGGAGAGGTGAGACTCTTAGGAATAACTTCAGTCCCCGGCTTTTCGTTTCATCCTCCTATTTCTTTACTCTGCAAAGTGAAATTTGATAGTAGCATAATTTCTGTAGCTTTTCTAAGAAATTCCTCTTTACTAGAACATTAAAAAGGACACTCCTGGATTCCTGCCATTGGCCATGGAGCTTTAACACATTGTTGTTGGCTCAGCTGGGGAGCCAAGATGAGTAAAATATTCTCTAAACTCCTGTGGAAACACACAACAAGTGTTTCCAGCCATACTGTATTATTTGACCCAAAATATTCCCTCTTCCTATTCACCAGCCCATGTGTGACTTCCCTTAAAACTCCAAGTGGCCCTTTTTTCCCAAGACCCACATCCCTTAGATTTCTAAGAGGGTCTGGGGCCACCACTAACTAGTTTTGTGACCTTCAGCAAGTTAACTCCTCTGTCTGGGCCTCTGGTTTCACATGTCATAAAAGGTCCTTGAGGAGGGCATAGGCCCAACACTGACACACATAGGCACAGCTAAAAACTTTCTCAATTAGCAATCAGAGATGCAAACTAAAACTAAACTGAAATTTCATCCAACTCCAACAAAAATGGCAATCATTCAAAACACAAACAACAACTAAAGCTGGCGAGGAAGTGGATGAAAATCATGGGGAAGGCTTGTTATAACGGAGGGCTAGGCCCCACCTTCAGACTTTTTGATCACACAGATTTGGGGTGGGACTCCAGGATTTGCATGAAGCTGCTGGTTTGGGGGGCCACCCTGAGAACCATCATATTAGATGAACTCAGAGGTTCTAGTATGTTGTTCATGCAATGAGTCTATGATCAGTCTGAGTCAGGGCTCTTTGGGTACAAGTGACAGAAACCTGACTCAAACCAGCTTAAGTAAGAAAGGGAATTTATCAGCTCATATGTGGGAAGGACAGAGGTGGAGTAAGTTCTTAATACAAGGATTAAAATTATGTTGCTGGATTTCTTTCTCACTCTCTCTTCCTTTCCTCCATGTTTGTCTGCTCGCTCTCTCTCTCTCTCTCTCTCTCTCTCTCTCTCTCTCTCTCCCTCCCTCCCTCCCTCCCTCCCTCCCTCCCTCCTGTCTCTTTTTCTCTCCTTCTGCCCTTCTCTCTATATATTGATCTCCTTTCCCTTCCATGCCTAGTAGCATGAAGCATGGCTGCTGCAGAGGTCTCTAGTTTGTATTGGTCCAGATGGCAATCCCAGAGGAAAGAGAGAGCTCCTGCTCTCTGGTTCAGTGTATATGTGTCCCTAGGACAGACTCTGATCTCTCTGAATTGGACCATTATATGGTGAGAAAAATATAGTTTAATATTGGCTTAATTGAGGTCACATATTTCCTCTAAAAGTCAGGGACTAGAAAATTATGATAGAACCTCTTTATCTGTTTTGTCCATTGCCCTATTTTAAGAACCTAGTATCTAGCACATAGAAGATGCTTAACATCTGAATTAATCTGCTGAATGAATTACTGAATCACTTCATGCACAGTGCAAACTTTTCTTGGTGAGTCCAAGTGTCTTCAGGTAGCATAGGAATTCTGGAAGTAGATATAATTTTTTTAAGATTTTGTGAAATTTGACTGTAACTATTCAAAGCACAGTTTTTGTTCTTTTCTTTTTTCCCTTAACAACAAAGGCTAGAGGCATTATGATAAAATTTAGCACATCTATATACCCTACATTCTTTGGGACTTACAAGGCTCATCTTAATTCTACCTTGTCTCTGGACATTTTTTTCAAGATGTAAAATGGCATATACATTTGTTCTTCAAAATAATATAAATTCGTTTTGAGTTAGATCCTCTTTAGTCTCTTTTATTGTCTATAGGCTTTTGTGATTTGCTAATTTAATAAAGTTTAAATGATAGTTTTATTCCTACAAAGATAAATATCTCTTCACAAATTCAGTCTACATTTTGGGGATATTTACTGAATCAGGAGCCCTAGGTTCTTTATTGTAAACACTAACTTTTGGGGGTCTTTCATTTCCTTATTTGTGAAAGAATAAGCATGGCCTAGAACAATGGCACGTAGACTTGGCTGTCTAGTAGAACCACTTGGGGAGTTCAAAATAAAAACTGATGCTTGAGCCCCATCCTCAGAGAATTTGATTTATATGGTGTGACACTGATATTTTTAAAGCTAATTGAATCTAATATTCAGCCTGAATTAAGAACCACTAACTAGATGATACCTATTTAAATACATATATTTAGAGTCAGAGTACCAGCCTTACTACAGGAACAAATCACTCCATTTCCCTAGTACTGGATTTTTAACTTGTAAAGTGGAGATATTAATAGTATGTAGAGTTATTGTGAGAATTAAATGAGATGACCCACTAGAACTTTGCTATTCAAAGCCCATAACCCAGTGATAACCACATCACCTGGGTCCCTGTTAGAAATACAAAATCTGTATTTAATAAGATCCCTAGATGATTCTTATACAGAGTACAATTTGAACATTTGTGTTAAGGACTTAATAGACTACCCACCACATGGTAAATGTTCAATTCATGCTTGTCATTACTAATATTTGTACTAATAATTTCAAGGCAAATTATTCTATTTCTATCCCTGTCCTCATTTTTTTACAGATTCAGTATTTTATTATTTGGGCTACGCTTTTACTACAGTAAAATTCCCTCCCAAGGTTATTAATTATTAAAGATGTAAACAGAAATGTTTTAATTATAAGGTAAAATGAGCCATAACCAATTTTTGTTTTGTCTTTTTTTTAATTTTAGGAAAATTAAATAGGATTTATTTCTGCATTGCTTATCTTTGATGCCATTGACAACCATACAGTTCTTCCTAGGTTTAGAAAAGGGAAAATGTATTTCACCTAACTAGGATTGTTCTTTTAAAACTATGTTTGGTTTATTCTGTTTAGAAGCAGAATTATTAAGCTAGTATGAATGTCATTGTTAGTTTAAAATATTTTGTTGTTATAAATGAATTTGTGCTCACATTTTGAAGATAACTATATGCAAATTAAATTTGACAACCAAGAGGCCCATTGCCATTATGATACAAAAAAAGAGAACAGATTTGGTGTCTTTCAGACTTAGGGTTCAGCATATTGTGAAATAGATTCAGAAACCAACACAACACCTAATTCCAAGCTTAATGACTGTCGCACCTGAGGTGTCACCAAATTGGTTTCATGTCATGAGCGATAAGGTAGTATCCTGATTCTTTTGATGCTTTATTTTTTTTTGTTTTGGCCTAGAAGAATGTTAAGAATTTTTGTGTTCATTTGATAACCACGAATTTTGAGACACAGATCCATTCCTTTCCCAGTCTTGAGGCTCACCCAACAAGGGATGCAATGGTCTTGATGTTCTATGGGAAGAATAGAAACCCTGTCTTTTCTGTGCTGGCCTAATCTTTCTTATAGTCTAGAACATTCAACCTCTCTTTCAGTCAGCATTTTCATTGCTGTGATATGAACATCTGACATTCAAAATTAGAGGAAGAAAAATTTTAATTGCTCATGGTTCTGGAGATTTTAGTTTATGCTAGACTGGCTTTCAAGCAAAAACAGGGGCTTCAGGTCCTCAAGGTACAATAGTAGGGAACAGAGAGAGGGTGAGAGCTTGTGCCAGCTTATGCCAGCAGAGCACAGAGGAGAAATTGCAACAGCTAGCCTAGAAAACAGTGGCCCCAGCCATCCCAGAGATCCTTCCCAAGCAAGCAAAACCCACCTCTGACCATGACTGCCTGTCTAATGCATAAGGTATAGGGGAAATTTTAAATCCAAACCGTAACACCATCTTTGATTTGTCATGAAGATATAAGAGTGTAGATATTTAGTAATCTGGATCCAGCATAAGAAAGCTGATCTCAGCTGCTGTGTCCATAGCTCTGAGGATCGGTGCCTTGATCAGTATTTCTGAGAATTAATGAGAAAGGTTATCAGCTAAGACCCTGCTCACTTCTTTGTCCTTCTTCATGAGGGCAGAAGTCATTTTGGTATTTGCTCATGAAAGTTAAGGACATGTCTTGTCCTTAGTGAACAGAATTATGATGTCTGGCTTTCTGACTTCTTGTGACTTCAATTGTGGTCCTAGAAGTTGGTTACCATCCCTTGGGAGTTGGTTAGAAATTCAGAATCCTAGGTATCACTCTAGCCCCACTGCATCAGAACCAGTATTTTAATAAAGTCCCCAAGTAGTTGCTATGCACGTTACATTGCAAAACACCTGTAATCCCAGTACTTGGGAGACTGAAATAGGAGGATTGCGGGTTCGAGGTCACCCTTAGCAACTTAGTGAGACTAAGCAGCCTAGCAAGACGCTGTTTCAAAACAAAATATAAAAAGGGCTGAGGGTATAACTCAAAGGTAAAACATGTCTGAGTTCAATCTCCAGTACCACATACACATAAAAATGTCAAGAAATGTGGTTCACAGTATCTTTCTACTCCATACTTTAAAAAACTGACAGAGTATTAACACTTTATCTTAATTTTTTTCTTTCCTCAAAGAAAAATTTAAAACCCCAAACTTTGTTTTCCCTCATTGGGGGGGAATATTCTTCCTTACTCTTGATTTTCTCATTTTTAGTCATATGTTTTATTCATCATTCCAGAAAGTGATTCTGTGAAACAAGAGGACATAAGGCTGCTCCCCAGAGCCCCCTGGGACTATGTGGAAAACCATCGGTTACACCCCTTATGAGGTAACTAACTTCTCATTGTCAATGTGAAGTTCTTTTGTGTCCTCAAGGATGGCTTTACCACAAAGAAAATATTATTCAGAGGCTAATTTTGTTCTTGGAAATCATATCCAACTCAAATTAACAAATTTAAAAGATCTTTCTTCAACTTTTAAGTTCAATTTACAAGTGTTATTGTTTGACTTATAAAAAACAATTGAATTTTATCAAAATTTCACAGGGACCTTTATGATTAAGTTTTTTTAAAAAATAATTCAAGCCAAACCTTTATATTTTACATATTTTATTTTCTAAGTATATCCATTGTTGCTTAACAAATAGCTTCCTCTAGAAAATCACTGACTCTAATGAATCTAATAAGTTAAACTTCAAAATAAATTTTTTCACTGGGCGTGGTGGTGCACACTTGTAATCCCAGTACTTGGGAGGCTGAGACAGAAGGATCACAGGTTCAAAGTCAGCCTTAGAAGCTTAGTGAGGTCCTTCATGACTTAGTGAGACCCTGTTTCCAAATAAAATATTAAAAAATAGGTCTAGGGGTATAGCCTGGATGTAGAAGGCCACTGGGTTCCATCCCCAGCAAATTAATTAACTGATTAATTAATTAATTAAAAAACAAAATAAATTCTTTGAAATGTGCTAATATTGTTCACAAGCATGATGAAACAGTCATCACAAACTAATTCTGTTACATGCAAACTTTCAATTAGAAGTATAAGGCTAAGCTGTTAGATCATTGAATAATCAGAATTATCTTAGACATCCCAAATAAACATATACCTAGAAGTCCCACACATAACACAAAGATATGAATACATTTGGTTTGACATACTTATCTCTATACTCACCTGTAGATATTCTGAGTATGAAAGCAGTGGTTCTCAGCAGATGATTTTGTCTCTCAAGGCACATTTAGCAATATCTGGAGACATTTTTGGTTGTTGCCACTGAGGTGGTAGAGGAGTGGTCCTGGCATGTAGTTGAAGGTCAGGATATTGCTAAACATCCTGCAGTGCAGAAAGGTAGAAGTGAAAGAACATTCCTCCCCACACACACACATACACTCTCTATTTTCTGGAATCAACTTACAAAAAGTAAAGAGGAGCAAAAGCATACAAAAAGACATAAAGTTTAATGTGAAAAAGGGAAAAAATCAGAGAAAAGGGTAATATTACAGAAGAGTGATTACCTATTAGCTTAACAGTATTCAGAAAAGTATATACCCCATTTTCTCTAAGGGATAGTAGACAATTTTAAGGCAATAATGTATGATATTTAGGGAAACTCAATGAGCTTAGAGAACATACAGTGGCTTGGGACAAGGTCTGCTCAGTCTCAAGAATAAAAATGGTTCATAAGTGACTCTCTTTGGACTACTGCATGGGACTAAAGTAGAAGACAAAGATGTGCAACAAGTCTGTCAAGGTGTACTGGTAGACTTTGGTCTCTCTTCCTATAATAGGAATATAGTTACAATTCTAGGAAGGATCTAGAGGTAATTGTTTCTTCCTTAAGGACTTTAACAGGACAAGGAGATATTAGAAGAAAACTTCCTCCAATATTTGATGCTCAGTCCTTTAAAATAATCAGCATACCAGGGTGCCAAGTGATGGGGGGAACAGCTTGTAGAGTCCTTCAGAAGATAATGCTCACAACAGAGAATTAGCCAACACAAATTGTCACCGGTACAAAAGTGGGGAGACCCTGGGATAAAGATCCTATCATTGCAAGCATGACCTTGGCATTATATTCTCTTTTGACTGAGTGAAAATGAAACTTGGGGTTCTACTCTAACTTGTCTGATATTTGGTTAGAATGTGAGATCTAGAGCAACAGACACCCATTTTTCCTCAACCATAACTGCCTTATTTTGTCCCAACTGTGTCCCCATCCCACACATTTTTTTTTCACAGTGGCTATCCCAATGGGCAACTTCAAATTCAGATTCAATAAGCGAGGTGAATTTTGTTCTCAGAGTACCCTGAAAAAGTTTGACTCGTGGCTTACCTACTTTTGTAAGCGTCTATTACCTTTTCATCTGATGAAGGCCAATGAAAATCTAAGACTGCAACCCAGGTCTCTCCCTATTTGATTGGGTTGATCAAACCTATTTATAGCTTTACTCTCTTAGAATCTTACCGTATCTCAGAAGGGGGATACACTTAAATGCCTTCCATTGGATTCTATATATTGGCCAGATTTTCTCTGGCTAGATGGTCAATTTCTTAATTTATTCTAATGCCAATTATGATAAGGAACACAAATATGTAAATGAATTAGTAAACATATACTATAATGAAAATATTTAATATTGTTATATAATGCATAATATGTACTGGATTTATTATAAGTATAGGGATAATTCATATATATATATATAATACTTTACACTTCTATGTGTCAAGCACTGATGTTTTATGTTTAATATTATTCTAAACATAAGAATTGTGGTTTAATTATCTAGTAGGGTCTTGCAAATTTTTTTATGCCCTCTAATTGATCAAGGTGGTCTATCCTCCATACAGGAAGTATTTATGGAGTATTTATTATTTGTCAGATATTGTGGAAGGTGCCCAGAATGATAAATTAGCCAGGATATATGTAATCTCCACCCTCATAAACAGTATATTCAAAGGTTGTTCTTATAATTAAATGAGATAATACACTTCCCAGCCTTTTTTTTTTTTTTTGTAGTACTGGAGATGGAATCCAGGGGTATTTTGAAATAGGTTCTAACTGAGTTGCAAAGGGCCTCACTAAGTAGCTGAGACTGTCCGTGAACCACGATCCTCCTGCCTCAGCCTCGTAAATGTCAGAATTACAAGTGTCCACCACCTTGCCCAGGAGACTCCCATCCCTTTATACGTCATTAATCACCATGGAAATTCTAAAGCCTGACACACAGCAGCTTCGATGGGATCAAGTGAAAAGCCTTTGTATCCCCAGGGTGTAGAGTCATCTCAGGGTTGAATTCTAGAAAGGTTTAAATGGTTCTTTTATGTTTAATAACAAAATCACAAAGCCACTTGGTTACAATAGGATAGACACAGACAGCAAGAAGTGTTCTATCATCTTGAGTTGACAGCTGGCTGAGGTCTGACATACAGCCAGCAGGTGGTAGGGGAAAGGAGAGAGGAAAGTAAATGAATAGTTTTTATGGGCCACACTTGGATGGTGCGCCTCACTTTTATTCATGTTTAATTGTCTGGATTAAAGCTCAGTCATGTGGCCATTAGAGGCCCAGGTGGAAGAAAATCTAGTTTTAATGACTAGGTAGTCACTGTCTAATGTATCTATTCATGGATGATTAATTATGGTAGACAAGGTCATATGAAAATTCTGGGTTTGCATCTTGAAATTTGACAGTTGATTCATTTTGTATTCCAAACCTTAAGATGGACATTTAAGTAGCATGTATGCCTCCACCATCTTGTATCCCATTAAGATGAATGACTATAATCCACCTATTAAAAAATAAAAATAAAAAAGATTAAATATGTAATAGAAACTTCCCATAAGGAAAAGTTTGGATCTAAATGGTTACAGGGTGAATTTTTCAAATGTTTAGAGAAATAGTAATATTAGCTCTTTAAAAGTTCTTTCAAAAATAAAAGAGGATAAATAAATAAATAATTTAATTAATTAAATACTGGCCTCTTAGAATGATTTGTGAAAGCAGTATTATCCCAATAACAAAAACGGATTGTCTCATCAATATTCTTACTTCTTTAATCCAAAACAACTGACCACACAACTTAGAAGAAGGAAGATTTACTTGTCATAGTTTTGGAAGATTTTATGTCCAGTGCATGTGAGGCCAAGTTATGGAACTCAGGGAATGGTGGCAGGAAGTAGAGAGAGGGGAGAGTAAGACTCTGCTCCCATATCAAAGATGCCAGTAGCTAGAGAGCAAGCAAACAAGGGGATTCAAAGACAAAAGTATAGTGCATAAAGCCACACCCCAAGGACCCACCTTCTTTAGCCATGCCCCATGGCCTAGGTTACCACCCAGTAAATATATTACAATAGATTTATCCACTAATGAGATTATAACCCTTGCGACAATTATGTTAACTCTGTACAATAATACCTGAGCTCTTCAGGGGACATTCTATTATCTAACCATAACACAGATCAAGACATCATAAGGAAAGAAAACTATAGACGCTTATCTTTCATAAGTTTAGATGCAGAAAATCCACATATAATTATTATCAAAATGAATCTATCAGTATATAAAAAGGATTGCATACTATGCCAGGAGGGATTGCAATATTCATTTAAAATGGAAAAAATAAAGCCAGGTGTGGTGGCACACACTTGTAATCCCTCTTGGGAGACTGAGACAGGAGAATCACAGTTTGTGAACAGCCTCAGCTACTTAAAGAGGCCTTCTGCACCTCAGTGAAATCCTGTTTCAAAAATAAAGAATAAAAAGTAGGGCTGAGGTATACCTCAAAGGTAGAATTCCCCTGGGTTCAATCCCAGTACCACAAAAAAGGGAAAAATAAGTTACTATAATATACTATATTAATAAAATAAAGGACAAAACACGTGGTCATCTAAATAGATGAAAAAAATTGAAAAAGTGCTTGTGCTTTCATAATAAAAATTACTCAACAGCCATGTGTGGTGACTCATGCCCATAATTTCAGTACTGGGGAGGCTGAGACAAGAAAATCACAGGTTCAATGACAGTCTCAGCAACTTAGCAAAACTCTGAGCAACCTAGCAAGGTCCTGTTTCAAAACAAAAAGAAATTTTAAAAGGGGCTAGTAGAATTCTAGCTCAGAGGTAGAATGCCACTGGATTAAATCCCTAGTGTACACACACACACACACACACACACACACACACACACACACACTCAATAAATTAGGAATAGAAGGGAACAACTCACTCTGATAAAAATTATTTATGAAAAATCCACAGCTAACATCATACTTAATGGTGAAAGAATAATATCTTTATGCTTCATTTAAACATATTAGACATTCTAGACAGGTAAATTAGCCAAGAAAGAAATAAAAGACACCCAGATTAGAAAGAATAAAATAAAACTATCTCTATTCACAAATAATATGATCTTGTATATAGAAAATATGAAGTGCCAAGCATGGTGGTGCAGGCTTGTAATCCCAGTACTTGGGAAGCTGATATAGGAGGATCGTGGGTTCAAAGTCAGCCTCAGCAATGTAGCAAGGCTCTCAAAAATCTAGTGAGACTCTGTTTTCAAATAAAGAAATAAAATTGGGCTGAGGGTGTAGCTTGGGGGTAGAATGACTTTAAGTTCAATCCTCAGTACCAAAAAAAAAAAAAAAAGAAAATATGAAGGAATACATTAAAACTACTGGAACTAAAGAGTAATATGAAATATCAATTGTATTTCTATATGTTTTCAATAAACAATCAAAAGATGAAATTAAGGAAACAATTACATTTATAATAGCATTAAACATAATAAAATATTCACAAATAAAATTCAAGCAAAAAAAAAAACTACAAAGCATTGTTGAAAGAAATTAAAGACCTACATAACTGAGACAACCATGATCACATATGGGGAAAATTACTATTGTTAAGATGGCAATAGTTCTCAAATCATCCTATAGATTCAGATGCAATTCTTATCAAAATCTCTGCTGGTTTTTTATTTTTTTAAGGAACTGAGAAGCTGATCCTAAGATTCATATAGGA